>NC_140994.1:63338425-63938425 GCF_052327205.1 Somniosus microcephalus
CTCTCATAGACTAGTCTACTCAGTCCATTCAGTCTCCCTCTCATAGACTAGTCTACTCAGTCCATTCAGTCTCCCTATCGTAGACTAGTGTGCTCAGTCCATTCAGTCTCCCTATCATAGACTTGTCTAGTCAGTCCATTCAGTGTCGCTATCCTAGACTAGTCTGCTCAGTCCATTCAGTCTCCCTATCGTAGACTAGTCTACTCAGTCCAATCAGTCTCCCTATCGTAGACTAGTCTACTCAGTCCATTCAGTCTCCCTATCGTAGACTAGTCTACACAGTCCATTCAGTCTCCCTATCGTAGACTAGTCTACTCAGTCCATTCAGTCTCCCTATCGTAGACTAGTCTACTCAATCCATTCAGTCTCCCTATCGTAGACTAGTCTGCTCAGTCCATTCAGTCTCCCTATCGTAGACTAGTCTGCTCAGTACATTCAATCTCCCTTTCGTAGACTAGTCTGCTCAGTCCATTCAGTCTCCCTATCGTAGACTAGTCTGCTCAGTCCATTCAGTCTCCCTATCGTAGACTAGTCTACTCAGTCCATTCAGTCTCCCTATCGTAGACTAGTCTGCTCAGTCCATTCAGTCTCCCTATCGTAGACTAGTCTATTCAGTCCATTCAGTCTCCCTATCGTAGACTAGTCTGCTCAGTCCATTCAGTCTCCCTATCATAGACTAGTCTACTCAGTCCATTCAGTCTCCCTATCGTAGACTAGTCTGCTCAGTCCATTCAGTCTCCCTATCGTAGACTAGTCTACTCAGTCCATTCAGTCTCCCTATCGTAGACTAGTCTACTCAGTCCATTCAGTCTCCCTATCGTAGACAAGTCTACTCAGTCCATTCATTCTCCCTATCGTAGACAAGTCTGCTCAGTCCATTCAGTCTCCCTATCGCAGACTAGTCTGCTCAGTCCATTCAGTCTCCCTATCGTAGACTAGTCTACTCAGTCCATTGAGTCTCCCTATCATAGACTAGTCTGCTCAGACCATTCAGTCTCCCTATCGTAGACTAGTCTACTCAGTCCATTCAGTCTCCCTATCGTAGACTAGTCTACTCAGTCCATTCAGTCTCCCTATCGTAGACTAGTCTCCTCAGTCCATTCAGTCTCCTATCGTAGACAAGTCTGCTCAGTCCATTCAGTCTCCCTATCGTAGACAAGTCTACTCAGTCCATTCAGTCTCCCTATCGTAGACTAGTCTACTCAGTCCATTCAGTCTCCCTATCGTAGACTAGTCTACTCAGTCCATCCAGTCTCCCTATCGTAGACAAGTCTACTCAGTCCATTCAGTCTCCCTATCGTAGACTAGTCTACTCAGTCCATTCAGTCTCCCTATCGTAGACTAGTCTGCTCAGTCCATTCAGTCTCCCTATCATAGACTAGTCTGCTCAGTCCATTCAGTCTCCCTATCGTAGACTAGTCTGCTCAGTCCATTCAGTCTCGCTATCATAGACTAGTCTACTCAGTCCATTCAGTCTCCCTCTCGTAGACTAGTCTACTCAGTCCATTCAGCCTCCCTATCGTAGACTAGTCTGCTCAGTCCATTCAGTCTCCCTATCGTAGACTAGTCTGCTCAGTCCATTCAGTCTCCCTATCGTCGACTAGTCTACTCAGTCCATTCAGTCTCCCTATCGTAGACTAGTCTGCTCAGTCCATTCAGTCTCCCTATCGTACACTCGTCTACTCAGTCCATTCAGTCTCCCTATCGTAGACTAGTCTACTCAGTCCATTCAGTCTCCCTATCGTAGACTAGTCTGCTCAGTCCATTCAGTCTCGCTATCATAGACTAGTCTACTCAGTCCATTCAGTCTCCCTCTCGTAGATTAGTCTACTCAGTCCATTCAGCCTCCCTATCGTAGACTAGTCTGCTCAGTCCATTCAGTCTCCCTATCGTAGACTAGTCTGCTCAGTCCATTCAGTCTCCCTATCGTCGACTAGTCTACTCAGTCCATTCAGTCTCCCTATCGTGGACTAGTCTACTCAGTCCATTCAGTCTCCCTATCGTGGACTAGTCTACTCAGTCCATTCTGTCTCCCTATCGTAGACTAGTCTGCTCAGTCCATTCAGTCTCCCTATCGTACACTCGTCTACTCAGTGCATTCAGTCTCCCTATCGTAGACAAGTCTAATCAGTCCATTCAGTCTCCCTATCGTGGACTAGTCTACTCAGTCCATCAGTCTCCCTATCGTAGAGTAATCTACGCTGCCCATTCAGTCTCCCTATCGTAGACTAGTCTGCTCAGTCCATTCAGTCTCCCTATCATAGACTAGTCTACTCAGTCCATTCAGTCTCCCTATCATAGACTAGTCTACTCAGTCCATTCAGTCTCCCTATCCCAGACTAGTCTACTCAGTCCATTCAGTCTCCCTTTCGTAGACTAGACTACTCAGTCCATTCAGTCTCCCTATCGTAGACTAATCTACGCTGTCCATTCAGTCTCCCTATCGTAGACTAGTCTACTCAGTCCATTCAGGCTCCCTAATGTAGACTAGTCTACTCAGTCCATCAGTCTCCCTATCGTAGACTAGTCTACTCAGTCCATTCAGTCTCCCTATCGTAGACTAGTCTACTCAGTCCATTCAGTCTCCCTATCGTAGACTAGTCTACTCAGTCCATTCAGGCTCCCTATCGTAGACTAGTCTACTCAGTCCATTCAGGCTCCCTATCGTAAACTAGTCTACTCAGTCCATTCAGTCTCCCTATCGTAGACTAGTCTACTCAGTCCATTCAGACTCCCTATCGTAGACTATTCTGCTCAGTCCATTCAGTCTCCCTATCGTAGACTAGTCTACTCAGTCCATTCAGTCTCCCTATCGTAGACTAGTCTGCTCAGTCCATTCAGGCTCCCTATCGTAGACTAGTCTACTCAGTCCATTCAGACTCCCTATCGTAGACTAGTCTGCTCAGTCCATTCAGTCTCCCTATCGTAGACTAGTCTACTCAGTCCATTCAGTCTCCCTATCGGAGACTAGTCTGCTCAGTCCATTCAGTCTCCCTATCGTAAACTAGTCTGCTCAGTCCATTCAGGCTCCCTATCGTAGACTAGTCTACTCAGTCCATTCAGACTCCCTATCATAGACTAGTCTACTCAGTCCATTCAGTCTCCCTATCGTAAACTAGTCTGCTCAGTCCATTCAGTCTCCCTATCATAGACTAGTCTATTCAGTCCATTCTGCCTCCCTATCGTAGACTACTCTACTCAGTCCATTCAGTCTCCCTATCGTAGGCTAGTCTACTCAGTCCATTCAGACTCCCTATCGTAGACTAGTCTACTCAGTCCATTCAGTCTCCCTATCGTAGACGAGTCTACTCAGTCCATTCAGTCTCCCTATCGTAGACTAGTCTACTCAGTCCATTCAGTCTCGCTATCGTAGACTAGCCTACTCAGTCCATTCAGTCTCGCTATCGTAGAATAGTCTACTCAGTCCATTCAGTCACCCTATCGTAGACTAGTCTGCTCAGTCCATTCAGTCTCCCTATCGGAGACTAGTCTGCTCAGTCCATTCAGTCTCCCTATCGTAGAATGTCTGCTCAGTCCATTCAGTCTCCCTATCGTAGACTAGTCTGCTCAGTCCATTCAGTCTCCCTATCGTAGACTAGTCTGCTCAGTCCATTCAGTCTCCCTATCGTAGACTAGTCTACTCAGTCCATTCAGTCACCCTATCATAGACTAGTCTACTCAGTCCATTCATTCTCCCTATCATAGACTAGTCTCCTCAGTCCATTCAGTCTCCCTATCGTAGACTAGTCTGTTCAGTCCATTCAGTCTCCCTATCGTAGACTACTCTACTCAGTCCATTCAGTCACCCTATCATAGACTAGTCTACTCAGTCCATTCATTCTCCCTATCGTAGACTAATCTGCTCAGTCCATTCAGTCTCCCTATCGTAGACTAGTCTGTTCAGTCCATTCAGTCTCGCTATCGTAGACTAGTCTGCTCAGTCCATTCAGTCTCCCTATCATAGACTAGTCTACTCTGTCCATTCAGTCTCCCTATCATAGACTAGTCTACTCAGTCCATTCAGTCTCCCTATCGTAGACTAGTCTGCTCAGTCCATTCAGTCTCCCTATCGTAGACTAGTCTACTCAGTCCATTCAGTCTCCCTATCATAGACTAGTCTGCTCAGTCCATTCAGTCTCCCTATCGTAGACTAGTCTACTCAGTCCATTCAGTCTCCCTATCATAGACTAGTCTGCTCAGTCCATTCAGTCTCCCTATCGTAGACTAGTCTGCTCAGTCCATTCAGTCTCCCTATCGTAGACTAGTTTACTCAGTCCATTCAGTCTCCCTATCGTAGACTAGTCTACTCAGTCCATTCAGTCTCCCTATCGTAGACTAGTCTGCTCAGTCCATTCAGTCTCCCGATCGTAGACTAGTCTGCTCAGTCCATTCAGTCTCCCTATCATAGACTAGTCTGCTCAGTCCATTCCGTCTCCCTATCGTAGACTAGTCTGCTCAGTCCATTCAGTCTCCCTATCGTAGACTAGTCTACTCAGTCCATTCAGTCTCCCTATCGGAGACTAGTCTGCTCAGTCCATTCAGTCTCCCTATCGTAGACTAGTCTACTCAGTCCATTCAGTCTCCCTATCGTAGACTAGTCTGCTCAGTCCATTCAGTCTCCCTATCATAGACTAGTCTACTCAGTCCATTCAGTCTCCCTATCGTAGACTAGTCTACTCAGTCCATTCAGTCTGCTATCGTAGACTAGTCTGCTCAGTCCATTCAGTCTCCCTATCGTAGACTAGTCTACGCAGTCCATTCAGTCTCCCTATCATAGACTAGTCTACTCAGTCCATTCAGTCTCCCTATCGTAGACTAGTCTACTCAGTCCATTCAGTCTCCCTATCGTAGACTAGTCTACTCTGTCCATTCAGACTCCCTATCATAGACTAGTCTACTCAGTCCATTCAGTCTCCCTATCGTAGACTAGTCTACTCAGTCCATTCAGTCTCCCTATCGTAGACTAGTCTGCTCAGTCCATTCAGTCTCCCTATCGTAGACTAGTCTACTCATTCCATTCAGTCTCCCTATCGTAGACTAATTTACTCAGTCCATTCAGTCTCCCTATCGTAGACTAGTCTACTCATTCCATTCAGTCTCCCTATCGTAGACTAGTTTACTCAGTCCATTCAGTCTCCCTATCGTAGACTAGTCTGCTCAGTCCATTCAGTCTCCCTATCGTAGACGAGTCTGCTCAGTCCATTCAGTCTCCCTATCGTAGACTAGTCTGCTCAGTCCATTCAGTCTCCCTATCGTAGACTAGTCTGCTCAGTCCATTCAGTCTCCCTATCGTAGACTAGTCTACTCAGTCCATTCAGTCTCCCTATCGTAGACTAGTCTACTCAGTCCATTCAGTCTCCCTATCGTAGACTAGTCTACTCAGTCCATTCAGTCTCCCTATGGTAGACTAGTCTACTCATTCCATTCAGTCTCCCTATCATAGACTAGTTAACTCAGTCCATTCAGTCTCCCTATCGTAGACTTGTCTACTCAGTCCATTCAGCCTCCCTATCGTAGACTAGTCTGCTCAGTCCATTCAGTCTCCCTATCGTAGACTAGTCTACTCAGTCCATTCAGTCTCCCTATCGGAGACTAGTCTGCTCAGTCCATTCAGTCTCCCTATCGTAGACTAGTCTACTCAGTCCATTCAGTCTCCCTATCGTAGACTAGTCTGCTCAGTCCATTCAGTCTCCCTATCATAGACTAGTCTACTCAGTCCATTCAGTCTCCCTATCGTAGACTAGTCTACTCAGTCCATTCAGTCTGCTATCGTAGACTAGTCTGCTCAGTCCATTCAGTTTCCCTATCGTAGACTAGTCTACGCAGTCCATTCAGTCTCCCTATCATAGACTAGTCTACTCAGTCCATTCAGTCTCCCTATCGTAGACTAGTCTACTCAGTCCATTCAGTCTCCCTATCGTAGACTAGTCTACTCTGTCCATTCAGACTCCCTATCATAGACTAGTCTACTCAGTCCATTCAGTCTCCCTATCGTAGACTAGTCTACTCAGTCCATTCAGTCTCCCTATCGTAGACTAGTCTGCTCAGTCCATTCAGTCTCCCTATCGTAGACTAGTCTACTCATTCCATTCAGTCTCCCTATCGTAGACTAATTTACTCAGTCCATTCAGTCTCCCTATCGTAGACTAGTCTACTCATTCCATTCAGTCTCCCTATCGTAGACTAGTTTACTCAGTCCATTCAGTCTCCCTATCGTAGACTAGTCTGCTCAGTCCATTCAGTCTCCCTATCGTAGACGAGTCTGCTCAGTCCATTCAGTCTCCCTATCGTAGACTGGTCTACTCAGTCCATTCAGTCTCCCTATCGTAGACTAGTCTGCTCAGTCCATTCAGTCTCCCTGTCAAAGACTAGTCTGCTCAGTCCAGTCTCCCTATCCTGGACTAGTCTGCTCAGTCCATTCAGTCTCCCTATCATAGACTAGTCTACTCAGTCCATTCAGTCTCCCTATCGTAGACTAGTCTACTCAGTCCATTCAGTCTCCCTCTCATAGACTAGTCTGCTCAGTCCATTCAGTCTCCCTCTCATAGACTAGTCTACTCAGTCCATTCAGTCTCCCTCTCATAGACTAGTCTACTCAGTCCATTCAGTCTCCCTATCGTAGACTAGTGTGCTCAGTCCATTCAGTCTCCCTATCATAGACTTGTCTAGTCAGTCCATTCAGTGTCGCTATCCTAGACTAGTCTGCTCAGTCCATTCAGTCTCCCTATCGTAGACTAGTCTACTCAGTCCAATCAGTCTCCCTATCGTAGACTAGTCTACTCAGTCCATTCAGTCTCCCTATCGTAGACTAGTCTACACAGTCCATTCAGTCTCCCTATCGTAGACTAGTCTACTCAGTCCATTCAGTCTCCCTATCGTAGACTAGTCTACTCAATCCATTCAGTCTCCCTATCGTAGACTAGTCTGCTCAGTCCATTCAGTCTCCCTATCGTAGACTAGTCTGCTCAGTACATTCAATCTCCCTTTCGTAGACTAGTCTGCTCAGTCCATTCAGTCTCCCTATCGTAGACTAGTCTGCTCAGTCCATTCAGTCTCCCTATCGTAGACTAGTCTACTCAGTCCATTCAGTCTCCCTATCGTAGACTAGTCTGCTCAGTCCATTCAGTCTCCCTATCGTAGACTAGTCTATTCAGTCCATTCAGTCTCCCTATCGTAGACTAGTCTGCTCAGTCCATTCAGTCTCCCTATCATAGACTAGTCTACTCAGTCCATTCAGTCTCCCTATCGTAGACTAGTCTGCTCAGTCCATTCAGTCTCCCTATCGTAGACTAGTCTACTCAGTCCATTCAGTCTCCCTATCGTAGACTAGTCTACTCAGTCCATTCAGTCTCCCTATCGTAGACAAGTCTACTCAGTCCATTCATTCTCCCTATCGTAGACAAGTCTGCTCAGTCCATTCAGTCTCCCTATCGCAGACTAGTCTGCTCAGTCCATTCAGTCTCCCTATCGTAGACTAGTCTACTCAGTCCATTGAGTCTCCCTATCATAGACTAGTCTGCTCAGACCATTCAGTCTCCCTATCGTAGACTAGTCTACTCAGTCCATTCAGTCTCCCTATCGTAGACTAGTCTACTCAGTCCATTCAGTCTCCCTATCGTAGACTAGTCTCCTCAGTCCATTCAGTCTCCCTATCGTAGACAAGTCTGCTCAGTCCATTCAGTCTCCCTATCGTAGACAAGTCTACTCAGTCCATTCAGTCTCCCTATCGTAGACTAGTCTACTCAGTCCATTCAGTCTCCCTATCGTAGACTAGTCTACTCAGTCCATCCAGTCTCCCTATCGTAGACAAGTCTACTCAGTCCATTCAGTCTCCCTATCGTAGACTAGTCTACTCAGTCCATTCAGTCTCCCTATCGTAGACTAGTCTGCTCAGTCCATTCAGTCTCCCTATCATAGACTAGTCTGCTCAGTCCATTCAGTCTCCCTATCGTAGACTAGTCTGCTCAGTCCATTCAGTCTCGCTATCATAGACTAGTCTACTCAGTCCATTCAGTCTCCCTCTCGTAGACTAGTCTACTCAGTCCATTCAGCCTCCCTATCGTAGACTAGTCTGCTCAGTCCATTCAGTCTCCCTATCGTAGACTAGTCTGCTCAGTCCATTCAGTCTCCCTATCGTCGACTAGTCTACTCAGTCCATTCAGTCTCCCTATCGTAGACTAGTCTGCTCAGTCCATTCAGTCTCCCTATCGTACACTCGTCTACTCAGTCCATTCAGTCTCCCTATCGTAGACTAGTCTACTCAGTCCATTCAGTCTCCCTATCGTAGACTAGTCTGCTCAGTCCATTCAGTCTCGCTATCATAGACTAGTCTACTCAGTCCATTCAGTCTCCCTCTCGTAGATTAGTCTACTCAGTCCATTCAGCCTCCCTATCGTAGACTAGTCTGCTCAGTCCATTCAGTCTCCCTATCGTAGACTAGTCTGCTCAGTCCATTCAGTCTCCCTATCGTCGACTAGTCTACTCAGTCCATTCAGTCTCCCTATCGTGGACTAGTCTACTCAGTCCATTCAGTCTCCCTATCGTGGACTAGTCTACTCAGTCCATTCTGTCTCCCTATCGTAGACTAGTCTGCTCAGTCCATTCAGTCTCCCTATCGTACACTCGTCTACTCAGTGCATTCAGTCTCCCTATCGTAGACAAGTCTAATCAGTCCATTCAGTCTCCCTATCGTGGACTAGTCTACTCAGTCCATCAGTCTCCCTATCGTAGAGTAATCTACGCTGCCCATTCAGTCTCCCTATCGTAGACTAGTCTGCTCAGTCCATTCAGTCTCCCTATCATAGACTAGTCTACTCAGTCCATTCAGTCTCCCTATCATAGACTAGTCTACTCAGTCCATTCAGTCTCCCTATCCCAGACTAGTCTACTCAGTCCATTCAGTCTCCCTTTCGTAGACTAGACTACTCAGTCCATTCAGTCTCCCTATCGTAGACTAATCTACGCTGTCCATTCAGTCTCCCTATCGTAGACTAGTCTACTCAGTCCATTCAGGCTCCCTAATGTAGACTAGTCTACTCAGTCCATCAGTCTCCCTATCGTAGACTAGTCTACTCAGTCCATTCAGTCTCCCTATCGTAGACTAGTCTACTCAGTCCATTCAGTCTCCCTATCGTAGACTAGTCTACTCAGTCCATTCAGGCTCCCTATCGTAGACTAGTCTACTCAGTCCATTCAGGCTCCCTATCGTAAACTAGTCTACTCAGTCCATTCAGTCTCCCTATCGTAGACTAGTCTACTCAGTCCATTCAGACTCCCTATCGTAGACTATTCTGCTCAGTCCATTCAGTCTCCCTATCGTAGACTAGTCTACTCAGTCCATTCAGTCTCCCTATCGTAGACTAGTCTGCTCAGTCCATTCAGGCTCCCTATCGTAGACTAGTCTACTCAGTCCATTCAGACTCCCTATCGTAGACTAGTCTGCTCAGTCCATTCAGTCTCCCTATCGTAGACTAGTCTACTCAGTCCATTCAGTCTCCCTATCGGAGACTAGTCTGCTCAGTCCATTCAGTCTCCCTATCGTAAACTAGTCTGCTCAGTCCATTCAGGCTCCCTATCGTAGACTAGTCTACTCAGTCCATTCAGACTCCCTATCATAGACTAGTCTACTCAGTCCATTCAGTCTCCCTATCGTAAACTAGTCTGCTCAGTCCATTCAGTCTCCCTATCATAGACTAGTCTATTCAGTCCATTCTGCCTCCCTATCGTAGACTACTCTACTCAGTCCATTCAGTCTCCCTATCGTAGGCTAGTCTACTCAGTCCATTCAGACTCCCTATCGTAGACTAGTCTACTCAGTCCATTCAGTCTCCCTATCGTAGACGAGTCTACTCAGTCCATTCAGTCTCCCTATCGTAGACTAGTCTACTCAGTCCATTCAGTCTCGCTATCGTAGACTAGCCTACTCAGTCCATTCAGTCTCGCTATCGTAGAATAGTCTACTCAGTCCATTCAGTCACCCTATCGTAGACTAGTCTGCTCAGTCCATTCAGTCTCCCTATCGGAGACTAGTCTGCTCAGTCCATTCAGTCTCCCTATCGTAGAATGTCTGCTCAGTCCATTCAGTCTCCCTATCGTAGACTAGTCTGCTCAGTCCATTCAGTCTCCCTATCGTAGACTAGTCTGCTCAGTCCATTCAGTCTCCCTATCGTAGACTAGTCTACTCAGTCCATTCAGTCACCCTATCATAGACTAGTCTACTCAGTCCATTCATTCTCCCTATCATAGACTAGTCTGCTCAGTCCATTCAGTCTCCCTATCGTAGACTAGTCTGTTCAGTCCATTCAGTCTCCCTATCGTAGACTACTCTACTCAGTCCATTCAGTCACCCTATCATAGACTAGTCTACTCAGTCCATTCATTCTCCCTATCGTAGACTAATCTGCTCAGTCCATTCAGTCTCCCTATCGTAGACTAGTCTGTTCAGTCCATTCAGTCTCGCTATCGTAGACTAGTCTGCTCAGTCCATTCAGTCTCCCTATCATAGACTAGTCTACTCTGTCCATTCAGTCTCCCTATCATAGACTAGTCTACTCAGTCCATTCAGTCTCCCTATCGTAGACTAGTCTGCTCAGTCCATTCAGTCTCCCTATCGTAGACTAGTCTACTCAGTCCATTCAGTCTCCCTATCATAGACTAGTCTGCTCAGTCCATTCAGTCTCCCTATCGTAGACTAGTCTACTCAGTCCATTCAGTCTCCCTATCATAGACTAGTCTGCTCAGTCCATTCAGTCTCCCTATCGTAGACTAGTCTGCTCAGTCCATTCAGTCTCCCTATCGTAGACTAGTTTACTCAGTCCATTCAGTCTCCCTATCGTAGACTAGTCTACTCAGTCCATTCAGTCTCCCTATCGTAGACTAGTCTGCTCAGTCCATTCAGTCTCCCGATCGTAGACTAGTCTGCTCAGTCCATTCAGTCTCCCTATCATAGACTAGTCTGCTCAGTCCATTCCGTCTCCCTATCGTAGACTAGTCTGCTCAGTCCATTCAGTCTCCCTATCGTAGACTAGTCTACTCAGTCCATTCAGTCTCCCTATCGGAGACTAGTCTGCTCAGTCCATTCAGTCTCCCTATCGTAGACTAGTCTACTCAGTCCATTCAGTCTCCCTATCGTAGACTAGTCTGCTCAGTCCATTCAGTCTCCCTATCATAGACTAGTCTACTCAGTCCATTCAGTCTCCCTATCGTAGACTAGTCTACTCAGTCCATTCAGTCTGCTATCGTAGACTAGTCTGCTCAGTCCATTCAGTCTCCCTATCGTAGACTAGTCTACGCAGTCCATTCAGTCTCCCTATCATAGACTAGTCTACTCAGTCCATTCAGTCTCCCTATCGTAGACTAGTCTACTCAGTCCATTCAGTCTCCCTATCGTAGACTAGTCTACTCTGTCCATTCAGACTCCCTATCATAGACTAGTCTACTCAGTCCATTCAGTCTCCCTATCGTAGACTAGTCTACTCAGTCCATTCAGTCTCCCTATCGTAGACTAGTCTGCTCAGTCCATTCAGTCTCCCTATCGTAGACTAGTCTACTCATTCCATTCAGTCTCCCTATCGTAGACTAATTTACTCAGTCCATTCAGTCTCCCTATCGTAGACTAGTCTACTCATTCCATTCAGTCTCCCTATCGTAGACTAGTTTACTCAGTCCATTCAGTCTCCCTATCGTAGACTAGTCTGCTCAGTCCATTCAGTCTCCCTATCGTAGACGAGTCTGCTCAGTCCATTCAGTCTCCCTATCGTAGACTAGTCTGCTCAGTCCATTCAGTCTCCCTATCGTAGACTAGTCTGCTCAGTCCATTCAGTCTCCCTATCGTAGACTAGTCTACTCAGTCCATTCAGTCTCCCTATCGTAGACTAGTCTACTCAGTCCATTCAGTCTCCCTATCGTAGACTAGTCTACTCAGTCCATTCAGTCTCCCTATGGTAGACTAGTCTACTCATTCCATTCAGTCTCCCTATCATAGACTAGTTAACTCAGTCCATTCAGTCTCCCTATCGTAGACTTGTCTACTCAGTCCATTCAGCCTCCCTATCGTAGACTAGTCTGCTCAGTCCATTCAGTCTCCCTATCGTAGACTAGTCTACTCAGTCCATTCAGTCTCCCTATCGGAGACTAGTCTGCTCAGTCCATTCAGTCTCCCTATCGTAGACTAGTCTACTCAGTCCATTCAGTCTCCCTATCGTAGACTAGTCTGCTCAGTCCATTCAGTCTCCCTATCATAGACTAGTCTACTCAGTCCATTCAGTCTCCCTATCGTAGACTAGTCTACTCAGTCCATTCAGTCTGCTATCGTAGACTAGTCTGCTCAGTCCATTCAGTTTCCCTATCGTAGACTAGTCTACGCAGTCCATTCAGTCTCCCTATCATAGACTAGTCTACTCAGTCCATTCAGTCTCCCTATCGTAGACTAGTCTACTCAGTCCATTCAGTCTCCCTATCGTAGACTAGTCTACTCTGTCCATTCAGACTCCCTATCATAGACTAGTCTACTCAGTCCATTCAGTCTCCCTATCGTAGACTAGTCTACTCAGTCCATTCAGTCTCCCTATCGTAGACTAGTCTGCTCAGTCCATTCAGTCTCCCTATCGTAGACTAGTCTACTCATTCCATTCAGTCTCCCTATCGTAGACTAATTTACTCAGTCCATTCAGTCTCCCTATCGTAGACTAGTCTACTCATTCCATTCAGTCTCCCTATCGTAGACTAGTTTACTCAGTCCATTCAGTCTCCCTATCGTAGACTAGTCTGCTCAGTCCATTCAGTCTCCCTATCGTAGACGAGTCTGCTCAGTCCATTCAGTCTCCCTATCGTAGACTAGTCTGCTCAGTCCATTCAGTCTCCCTATCGTAGACTAGTCTGCTCAGTCCATTCAGTCTCCCTATCGTAGACTAGTCTACTCAGTCCATTCAGTCTCCCTATCGTAGACTAGTCTACTCAGTCCATTCAATCTCCCTATCGTAGACTAGTCTACTCAGTCCATTCAGTCTCCCTATGGTAGACTAGTCTACTCATTCCATTCAGTCTCCCTATCATAGACTAGTTAACTCAGTCCATTCAGTCTCCCTATCGTAGACTTGTCTACTCAGTCCATTCAGCCTCCGTATCGTAGACTAGTCTGCTCAGTCCATTCAGTCTCCCTATCGTAGACTAGTCTGCTCAGTCCATTCCGTCTCCCTATCGTTGACGAGTCTGCTCAGTCCATTCAGTCTCCCTATCGTAGACTAGTCTGCTCAGTCCATTCAGTCTTCCTATCATAGACTAGTCTGCTCAGTCCATTCAGTCTCCCTATCGTAGACTAGTCTGCTCAGTCCATTCAGTCTCCCTATCGTAGATTAGTCTGCTCAGTCCATTCCGTCTCCCTATCGTTGACGAGTCTGCTCAGTCCATTCAGTCTCCCTATCGTAGACTAGTCTGCTCAGTCCATTCAGTCTCCCTATCATAGACTAGTCTGCTCAGTCCATTCAGTCTCCCTATCGTAGACTAGTCTGCTCAGTCCATTCAGTCTCCCTATCGTAGACTAGTCTACTCAGTCCATTCACTCTCCCTATCGTAGACTAGTCTACTCAGTCCATTCAGTCTCCCTATCGTAGACTAGTCTACTCATTCCATTCAGTCTCCCTATCCTAGACTAGTCTGCTCAGTCCATTCAGTCTCCCTATCGTAGACGAGTCTACTCAGTCCATTCAGTCTCCCTATCATAGACTAGTCTGCTCAGTCCATTCAGTCTCCCTATCGTAGACTAGTCTGCTCAGTCCATTCAGTCTCCCTATCGTAGACTAGTCTACTCAGTCCATTCAGGCTCCCTATCGTAGACTAGTCTACTCAGTCCATTCAGGCTCCCTATCGTAAACTAGTCTACTCAGTCCATTCAGTCTCCCTATCGTAGACTAGTCTACTCAGTCCATTCAGACTCCCTATCGTAGACTATTCTGCTCAGTCCATTCAGTCTCCCTATCGTAGACTAGTCTACTCAGTCCATTCAGTCTCCCTATCGTAGACTAGTCTGCTCAGTCCATTCAGGCTCCCTATCGTAGACTAGTCTACTCAGTCCATTCAGACTCCCTATCGTAGACTAGTCTGCTCAGTCCATTCAGTCTCCCTATCGTAGACTAGTCTACTCAGTCCATTCAGTCTCCCTATCGGAGACTAGTCTGCTCAGTCCATTCAGTCTCCCTATCGTAAACTAGTCTGCTCAGTCCATTCAGGCTCCCTATCGTAGACTAGTCTACTCAGTCCATTCAGACTCCCTATCGTAGACTAGTCTACTCAGTCCATTCAGTCTCCCTATCGTAAACTAGTCTGCTCAGTCCATTCAGTCTCCCTATCATAGACTAGTCTATTCAGTCCATTCTGCCTCCCTATCGTAGACTACTCTACTCAGTCCATTCAGTCTCCCTATCGTAGGCTAGTCTACTCAGTCCATTCAGACTCCCTATCGTAGACTAGTCTACTCAGTCCATTCAGTCTCCCTATCGTAGACGAGTCTACTCAGTCCATTCAGTCTCCCTATCGTAGACTAGTCTACTCAGTCCATTCAGTCTCGCTATCGTAGACTAGCCTACTCAGTCCATTCAGTCTCGCTATCGTAGAATAGTCTACTCAGTCCATTCAGTCACCCTATCGTAGACTAGTCTGCTCAGTCCATTCAGTCTCCCTATCGGAGACTAGTCTGCTCAGTCCATTCAGTCTCCCTATCGTAGAATGTCTGCTCAGTCCATTCAGTCTCCCTATCGTAGACTAGTCTGCTCAGTCCATTCAGTCTCCCTATCGTAGACTAGTCTGCTCAGTCCATTCAGTCTCCCTATCGTAGACTAGTCTACTCAGTCCATTCAGTCACCCTATCATAGACTAGTCTACTCAGTCCATTCATTCTCCCTATCATAGACTAGTCTGCTCAGTCCATTCAGTCTCCCTATCGTAGACTAGTCTGTTCAGTCCATTCAGTCTCCCTATCGTAGACTACTCTACTCAGTCCATTCAGTCACCCTATCATAGACTAGTCTACTCAGTCCATTCATTCTCCCTATCGTAGACTAATCTGCTCAGTCCATTCAGTCTCCCTATCGTAGACTAGTCTGTTCAGTCCATTCAGTCTCGCTATCGTAGACTAGTCTGCTCAGTCCATTCAGTCTCCCTATCATAGACTAGTCTACTCTGTCCATTCAGTCTCCCTATCATAGACTAGTCTACTCAGTCCATTCAGTCTCCCTATCGTAGACTAGTCTGCTCAGTCCATTCAGTCTCCCTATCGTAGACTAGTCTACTCAGTCCATTCAGTCTCCCTATCATAGACTAGTCTGCTCAGTCCATTCAGTCTCCCTATCGTAGACTAGTCTACTCAGTCCATTCAGTCTCCCTATCATAGACTAGTCTGCTCAGTCCATTCAGTCTCCCTATCGTAGACTAGTCTGCTCAGTCCATTCAGTCTCCCTATCGTAGACTAGTTTACTCAGTCCATTCAGTCTCCCTATCGTAGACTAGTCTACTCAGTCCATTCAGTCTCCCTATCGTAGACTAGTCTGCTCAGTCCATTCAGTCTCCCGATCGTAGACTAGTCTGCTCAGTCCATTCAGTCTCCCTATCATAGACTAGTCTGCTCAGTCCATTCCGTCTCCCTATCGTAGACTAGTCTGCTCAGTCCATTCAGTCTCCCTATCGTAGACTAGTCTACTCAGTCCATTCAGTCTCCCTATCGGAGACTAGTCTGCTCAGTCCATTCAGTCTCCCTATCGTAGACTAGTCTACTCAGTCCATTCAGTCTCCCTATCGTAGACTAGTCTGCTCAGTCCATTCAGTCTCCCTATCATAGACTAGTCTACTCAGTCCATTCAGTCTCCCTATCGTAGACTAGTCTACTCAGTCCATTCAGTCTGCTATCGTAGACTAGTCTGCTCAGTCCATTCAGTCTCCCTATCGTAGACTAGTCTACGCAGTCCATTCAGTCTCCCTATCATAGACTAGTCTACTCAGTCCATTCAGTCTCCCTATCGTAGACTAGTCTACTCAGTCCATTCAGTCTCCCTATCGTAGACTAGTCTACTCTGTCCATTCAGACTCCCTATCATAGACTAGTCTACTCAGTCCATTCAGTCTCCCTATCGTAGACTAGTCTACTCAGTCCATTCAGTCTCCCTATCGTAGACTAGTCTGCTCAGTCCATTCAGTCTCCCTATCGTAGACTAGTCTACTCATTCCATTCAGTCTCCCTATCGTAGACTAATTTACTCAGTCCATTCAGTCTCCCTATCGTAGACTAGTCTACTCATTCCATTCAGTCTCCCTATCGTAGACTAGTTTACTCAGTCCATTCAGTCTCCCTATCGTAGACTAGTCTGCTCAGTCCATTCAGTCTCCCTATCGTAGACGAGTCTGCTCAGTCCATTCAGTCTCCCTATCGTAGACTAGTCTGCTCAGTCCATTCAGTCTCCCTATCGTAGACTAGTCTGCTCAGTCCATTCAGTCTCCCTATCGTAGACTAGTCTACTCAGTCCATTCAGTCTCCCTATCGTAGACTAGTCTACTCAGTCCATTCAGTCTCCCTATCGTAGACTAGTCTACTCAGTCCATTCAGTCTCCCTATGGTAGACTAGTCTACTCATTCCATTCAGTCTCCCTATCATAGACTAGTTAACTCAGTCCATTCAGTCTCCCTATCGTAGACTTGTCTACTCAGTCCATTCAGCCTCCCTATCGTAGACTAGTCTGCTCAGTCCATTCAGTCTCCCTATCGTAGACTAGTCTACTCAGTCCATTCAGTCTCCCTATCGGAGACTAGTCTGCTCAGTCCATTCAGTCTCCCTATCGTAGACTAGTCTACTCAGTCCATTCAGTCTCCCTATCGTAGACTAGTCTGCTCAGTCCATTCAGTCTCCCTATCATAGACTAGTCTACTCAGTCCATTCAGTCTCCCTATCGTAGACTAGTCTACTCAGTCCATTCAGTCTGCTATCGTAGACTAGTCTGCTCAGTCCATTCAGTTTCCCTATCGTAGACTAGTCTACGCAGTCCATTCAGTCTCCCTATCATAGACTAGTCTACTCAGTCCATTCAGTCTCCCTATCGTAGACTAGTCTACTCAGTCCATTCAGTCTCCCTATCGTAGACTAGTCTACTCTGTCCATTCAGACTCCCTATCATAGACTAGTCTACTCAGTCCATTCAGTCTCCCTATCGTAGACTAGTCTACTCAGTCCATTCAGTCTCCCTATCGTAGACTAGTCTGCTCAGTCCATTCAGTCTCCCTATCGTAGACTAGTCTACTCATTCCATTCAGTCTCCCTATCGTAGACTAATTTACTCAGTCCATTCAGTCTCCCTATCGTAGACTAGTCTACTCATTCCATTCAGTCTCCCTATCGTAGACTAGTTTACTCAGTCCATTCAGTCTCCCTATCGTAGACTAGTCTGCTCAGTCCATTCAGTCTCCCTATCGTAGACGAGTCTGCTCAGTCCATTCAGTCTCCCTATCGTAGACTAGTCTGCTCAGTCCATTCAGTCTCCCTATCGTAGACTAGTCTGCTCAGTCCATTCAGTCTCCCTATCGTAGACTAGTCTACTCAGTCCATTCAGTCTCCCTATCGTAGACTAGTCTACTCAGTCCATTCAATCTCCCTATCGTAGACTAGTCTACTCAGTCCATTCAGTCTCCCTATGGTAGACTAGTCTACTCATTCCATTCAGTCTCCCTATCATAGACTAGTTAACTCAGTCCATTCAGTCTCCCTATCGTAGACTTGTCTACTCAGTCCATTCAGCCTCCGTATCGTAGACTAGTCTGCTCAGTCCATTCAGTCTCCCTATCGTAGACTAGTCTGCTCAGTCCATTCCGTCTCCCTATCGTTGACGAGTCTGCTCAGTCCATTCAGTCTTCCTATCGTAGACTAGTCTGCTCAGTCCATTCAGTCTTCCTATCATAGACTAGTCTGCTCAGTCCATTCAGTCTCCCTATCGTAGACTAGTCTGCTCAGTCCATTCAGTCTCCCTATCGTAGATTAGTCTGCTCAGTCCATTCCGTCTCCCTATCGTTGACGAGTCTGCTCAGTCCATTCAGTCTCCCTATCGTAGACTAGTCTGCTCAGTCCATTCAGTCTCCCTATCATAGACTAGTCTGCTCAGTCCATTCAGTCTCCCTATCGTAGACTAGTCTGCTCAGTCCATTCAGTCTCCCTATCGTAGACTAGTCTACTCAGTCCATTCAGTCTCCCTATCGTAGACTAGTCTACTCAGTCCATTCAGTCTCCCTATCGTAGACTAGTCTACTCATTCCATTCAGTCTCCCTATCCTAGACTAGTCTGCTCAGTCCATTCAGTCTCCCTATCGTAGACGAGTCTACTCAGTCCATTCAGTCTCCCTATCATAGACTAGTCTGCTCAGTCCATTCAGTCTCCCTATCGTAGACTAGTCTGCTCAGCCCATTCAGTCTCCCTATCGTAGACTAGTCTGCTCAGTCCATTCAGTCTCCCTATCGTAGACTAGTCTGCTCAGTCCATTCATTCTCCCTATCGTAGACTAGTCTACTGTCCATTCAGTCTCGCTATCGTAGACTAGTCTGCTCAGTCCATTCAGTCTCCCTGTCGTAGACTAGTCTACTCAGTCCATTCAGTCTCCCTAACATAGACTAGTCTACTCAGTCCATTCAGTCTCCCTATGATAGACTAGTCTACTCAGTCCATTCAGTCTCGCTATCGTAGACTAGTCTACTAAGTCCACTCTCCCTATCCTAGACTAGTCTGCTCAGTCCATTCAGTCTCCCTATCGTAGACTAGTCTACTCAGTCCATTCAGTCTCCCTATCGTAGACTAGTCTACTCAGTCCATTCAGTCTCCCTATCGTAGACTAGTCTGCTCAGTCCATTCAGTCTCCCTGTCAAAGACTAGTCTGCTCAGTCCAGTCTCCCTATCCTGGACTAGTCTGCTCAGTCCATTCAGTCCCCTATCATAGACTAGTCTACTCAGTCCATTCAGTCTCCCTATCGTAGACTAGTCTACTCAGTCCATTCAGTCTCCCTCTCATAGACTAGTCTGCTCAGTCCATTCAGTCTCCCTCTCATAGACTAGTCTACTCAGTCCATTCAGTCTCCCTCTCATAGACTAGTCTACTCAGTCCATTCAGTCTCCCTATCGTAGACTAGTGTGCTCAGTCCATTCAGTCTCCCTATCATAGACTTGTCTAGTCAGTCCATTCAGTGTCGCTATCCTAGACTAGTCTGCTCAGTCCATTCAGTCTCCCTATCGTAGACTAGTCTACTCAGTCCAATCAGTCTCCCTATCGTAGACTAGTCTACTCAGTCCATTCAGTCTCCCTATCGTAGACTAGTCTACACAGTCCATTCAGTCTCCCTATCGTAGACTAGTCTACTCAGTCCATTCAGTCTCCCTATCGTAGACTAGTCTACTCAATCCATTCAGTCTCCCTATCGTAGACTAGTCTGCTCAGTCCATTCAGTCTCCCTATCGTAGACTAGTCTGCTCAGTCCATTCAGTCTCCCTATCGTAGACTAGTCTGCTCAGTACATTCAATCTCCCTTTCGTAGACTAGTCTGCTCAGTCCATTCAGTCTCCCTATCGTAGACTAGTCTGCTCAGTCCATTCAGTCTCCCTATCGTAGACTAGTCTACTCAGTCCATTCAGTCTCCCTATCGTAGACTAGTCTGCTCAGTCCATTCAGTCTCCCTATCGTAGACTAGTCTATTCAGTCCATTCAGTCTCCCTATCGTAGACTAGTCTGCTCAGTCCATTCAGTCTCCCTATCATAGACTAGTCTACTCAGTCCATTCAGTCTCCCTATCGTAGACTAGTCTGCTCAGTCCATTCAGTCTCCCTATCGTAGACTAGTCTACTCAGTCCATTCAGTCTCCCTATCGTAGACTAGTCTACTCAGTCCATTCAGTCTCCCTATCGTAGACAAGTCTACTCAGTCCATTCATTCTCCCTATCGTAGACAAGTCTGCTCAGTCCATTCAGTCTCCCTATCGCAGACTAGTCTGCTCAGATCATTCAGTCTCCCTATCGTAGACTAGTCTACTCAGTCCATTGAGTCTCCCTATCATAGACTAGTCTGCTCAGACCATTCAGTCTCCCTATCGTAGACTAGTCTACTCAGTCCATTCAGTCTCCCTATCGTAGACTAGTCTACTCAGTCCATTCAGTCTCCCTATCGTAGGCTAGTCTCCTCAGTCCATTCAGTCTCCCTATCGTAGACAAGTCTGCTCAGTCCATTCAGTCTCCCTATCGTAGACAAGTCTACTCAGTCCATTCAGTCTCCCTATCGTAGACTAGTCTACTCAGTCCATTCAGTCTCCCTATCGTAGACTAGTCTACTCAGTCCATCCAGTCTCCCTATCATAGACAAGTCTACTCAGTCCATTCAGTCTCCCTATCGTAGACTAGGCTACTCAGTCCATTCAGTCTCCCTATCGTAGACTAGTCTGCTCAGTCCATTCAGTCTCCCTATCATAGACTAGTCTGCTCAGTCCATTCAGTCTCCCTATCGTAGACTAGTCTGCTCAGTCCATTCAGTCTCGCTATCATAGACTAGTCTACTCAGTCCATTCAGTCTCCCTCTCGTAGACTAGTCTACTCAGTCCATTCAGCCTCCCTATCGTAGACTAGTCTGCTCAGTCCATTCAGTCTCCCTATCGTAGACTAGTCTGCTCAGTCCATTCAGTCTCCCTATCGTCGACTAGTCTACTCTGTCCATTCAGTCTCCCTATCGTAGACTAGTCTACTCAGTCCATTCAGTCTCCCTATCGTACACTCGTCTACTCAGTCCATTCAGTCTCCCTATCGTAGACTAGTCTACTCAGTCCATTCAGTCTCCCTATCGTAGACTAGTCTGCTCAGTCCATTCAGTCTCGCTATCATAGACTAGTCTACTCAGTCCATTCAGTCTCCCTCTCGTAGACTAGTCTACTCAGTCCATTCAGCCTCCCTATCGTAGACTAGTCTGCTCAGTCCATTCAGTCTCCCTATCGTAGACTAGTCTGCTCAGTCCATTCAGTCTCCCTATCGTCGACTAGTCTACTCAGTCCATTCAGTCTCCCTATCGTGGACTAGTCTACTCAGTCCATTCAGTCTCCCTATCGTGGACTAGTCTACTCAGTCCATTCTGTCTCCCTATCGTAGACTAGTCTGCTCAGTCCATTCAGTCTCCCTATCGTACACTCGTCTACTCAGTCCATTCAGTCTCCCTATCGTAGACAAGTCTACTCAGTCCATTCAGTCTCCCTATCGTGGACTAGTCTACTCAGTCCATCAGTCTCCCTATCGTAGAGTAATCTACGCTGCCCATTCAGTCTCCCTATCGTAGACTAGTCTGCTCAGTCCATTCAGTCTCCCTATCATAGACTAGTCTACTCAGTCCATTCAGTCTCCCTATCATAGACTAGTCTACTCAGTCCATTCAGTCTCCCTATCATAGACTAGTCTACTCAGTCCATTCAGTCTCCTTATCGTAGACTAGTCTACTCAGTCCATTCTGTCTCCGTATCGTAGACTAGTCTACTCAGTCCATTCAGTCTCCCTATCGTAGACTAGTCTACTCAGTCCATTCAGTCTCCCTATCCTAGACTAGTCTACTCAGTCCATTCAGTCTCCCTATCGTAGACTAGTCTACTCAGTCCATTCAGTCTCCCTATCGTAGACTAGTCTACTCAGTCCATTCAGTCTCCCTATCGTAGACTAGTCTACTCAGTCCATTCAGTCTCCCTATCCTAGACTAGTCTACTCAGTCCATTCAGTCTCCCTATCGTAGACTAGTCTACTCAGTCCATTCAGGCTCCCTTTTGTAGACTAGTCTACTCAGTCCATCAGTCTCCCTATCGTAGACTAGTCTACTCAGTCCATTCAGTCTCCCTATCCTAGACGAGTCTACTCAGTCCATCAGTCTACCTATCGTAGACTAATCTACGCTGTCCATTCAGTCTCCCTATCGTAGACTAGTCTACTCAGTCCATTCAGGCTCCCTATTGTAGACTAGTCTACTCAGTCCATTCAGTCTCCCTATCATAGACTAGTCTGCTCAGTCCATTCAGTCTCCCTATCGTAGACTAGTCTGCTCAGTCCATTCAGTCTCCCTATCGTAGACTAGTTTACTCAGTCCATTCAGTCTCCCTATCGTAGACTAGTCTACTCAGTCCATTCAGTCTCCCTATCGTAGACTAGTTTACTCAGTCCATTCAGTCTCCCTATCGTAGACGAGTCTGCTCAGTCCATTCAGTCTCCCGATCGTAGACTAGTTTACTCAGTCCATTCAGTCTCCCTATCGTAGACGAGTCTGCTCAGTCCATTCAGTCTCCCTATCGTAGACTAGTCTGCTCAGTCCATTCAGTCTCCCTATCATAGACTAGTCTGCTCAGTCCATTCCGTCTCCCTATCGTAGACTAGTCTGCTCAGTCCATTCAGTCTCCCTATCGTAGACTAGTCTACTCAGTCCATTCAGTCTCCCTATCGTAGACTAGTCTGCTCAGTCCATTCAGTCTCCCTATCGTAGACTAGTCTACTCAGTCCATTCAGTCTCCCTATCGTAGACTAGTCTGCTCAGTCCATTCAGTCTCCCTATCATAGAGTAGTCTACTCAGTCCATTCAGTCTCCCTATCGTAGACTAGTCTACTCAGTCCATTCAGTCTGCTATCGTAGACTAGTCTGCTCAGTCCATTCAGTCTCCCTATCGTAGACTAGTCTATTCAGTCCATTCAGTCTCCCTATCGTAGACTAGTCTACTCTGTCCATTCAGACTCCCTATCATAGACTAGTCTACTCAGTCCATTCAGTCTACCTATCGTAGACTAGTCTACTCAGTCCATTCAGTCTCCCTATCGTAGATTAGTCTGCTCAGTCCATTCAGTCTCCCTATCGTAGACTAGTCTACTCATTCCATTCAGTCTCCCTATCGTAGACTAGTTTACTCAGTCCATTCAGTCTCACTATCGTAGACTAGTCTACTCATTCCATTCAGTCTCCCTATCGTAGACTAGTTTACTCAGTCCATTCAGTCTCCCTATCGTAGACTAGTCTGCTCAGTCCATTCAGTCTCCCTATCGTAGACGAGTCTGCTCAGTCCATTCAGTCTCCCTCTCGTAGACTAGTCTGCTCAGTCCATTCAGTCTCCCTATCGTAGACTAGTCTACTCAGTCCATTCAGTCTCCCTATCGTAGACTAGTCTACTCAGGCCATTCAGTCTCCCTATCGTAGACTAGTCTACTCAGTCCATTCAGTCTCCCTATGGTAGACTAGTCTACTCATTACATTCAGTCTCCCTATCATAGACTAGTTTACTCAGTCCATTCAGTCTCCCTATCGTAGACTTGTCTACTCAGTCCATTCAGCCTCCCTATCGTAGACTAGTCTGCTCAGTCCATTCAGTCTCCCTATCGTAGACTAGTCTGCTCAGTCCATTCCGTCTCCCTATCGTTGACGAGTCTGCTCAGTCCATTCAGTCTCCCTATCGTAGACTAGTCTGCTCAGTCCATTCAGTCTCCTTATCATAGACTAGTGTGCTCAGTCCATTCAGTCTCCCTATCGTAGACTAGTCTGCTCAGTCCATTCAGTCTCCCTATCGTAGACTAGTCTGCTCAGTCCATTCCGTCTCCCTATCGTTGACGAGTCTGCTCAGTCCATTCAGTCTCCCTATCGTAGACACTCTGCTCAGTCCATTCAGTCTCCCTATCATAGACTAGTCTGCTCAGTCCATTCAGTCTCCCTATCGTAGACTAGTCTGCTCAGTCCATTCAGTCTCCCTATCGTAGACTAGTCTACTCAGTCCATTCAGTCTCCCTATCGTAGACTAGTCTACTCAGTCCATTCAGTCTCCCTATCGTAGACTAGTCTACTCATTCCATTCAGTCTCCCTATCCTAGACTAGTCTGCTAAGTCCATTCAGTCTCCCTATCGTAGACTAGTCTACTCAGTCCATTCAGTCTCCCTATCATAGACTAGTCTGCTCAGTCCATTCAGTCTCCCTATCGTAGACTAGTCTGCTCAGCCCATTCAGTCTCCCTATCGTAGACTAGTCTGCTCAGTCCATTCAGTCTCCCTATCGTAGACTAGTCTGCTCAGTCCATTCATTCTCCCTATCGTAGACTAGTCTACTCAGTCCATTCAGTCTCCCTATCATAGACTAGTCTGCTCAGTCCATTCAGTCTCCCTATCGTAGACTAGTCTACTCAGTCCATTCAGTCTCCCTAACATAGACTAGTCTACTCAGTCCATTCAGTCTCCCTATGATAGACTAGTCTACTCAGTCCATTCAGTCTCGCTATCGTAGACTAGTCTACTAAGTCCACTCTCCCTATCCTAGACTAGTCTGCTCAGTCCATTCAGTCTCCCTATCGTAGACTAGTCTACTCAGTCCATTCAGTCTCCCTATCGTAGACTAGTCCACTCAGTCCATTCAGTCTCCCTATCGTAGACTAGTCTGCTCAGTCCATTCAGTCTCCCTGTCAAAGACTAGTCTGCTCAGTCCAGTCTCCCTATTATGGACTAGTCTGCTCAGTCCATTCAGTCTCCCTATCATAGACAAGTCTACTCAGTCCATTCAGTCTCGCTATCGTAGACTAGTCTACTAAGTCCACTCTCCCTATCCTAGACTAGTCTGCTCAGTCCATTCAGTCTCCCTATCGTAGACTAGTCTACTCAGTCCATTCAGTCTCCCTATCGTAGACTAGTCTGCTCAGTCCATTCAGTCTCCCTATCGTACACTCGTCTACTCAGTCCATTCAGTCTCCCTATCGTAGACAAGTCTACTCAGTCCATTCAGTCTCCCTATCGTAGACTAGTCTACTCAGTCCATTCAGTCTCCCTATCGTGGACTAGTCTACTCAGTCCATTCAGTCTCCCTATCGTGGACTAGTCTACTCAGTCCATCAGTCTCCCTATCGTAGAGTAATCTACGCTGTCCATTCAGTCTCCCTATCGTAGACTAGTCTGCTCAGTCCATTCAGTCTCCCTATCATAGACTAGTCTACTCAGTCCATTCAGTCTCCCTATCATAGACTAGTCTACTCAGTCCATTCAGTCTCCCTATCATAGACTAGTCTACTCAGTCCATTCAGTCTCCTTATCGTAGACTAGTCTACTCAGTCCATTCAGTCTCCCTATCGTAGACTAGTCTACTCAGTCCATTCAGTCTCCCTATCCTAGACTAGTCTACTCAGTCCATTCAGTCTCCCTATCGTAGACTAGTCTACTCAGTCCATTCAGTCTCCCTATCGTAGACTAGTCTACTCAGTCCATTCAGTCTCCCTATCGTAGACTAGTCTACTCATTCCATTCAGTCTCCCTATCCTAGACTAGTCTACTCAGTCCATTCAGTCTCCCTATCGTAGACTTGTCTACTCAGTCCATTCAGGCTCCCTTTTGTAGACTAGTCTACTCAGTCCATTCAGTCTCCCTATCGTAGACTAGTCTGCTCAGTCCATTCCGTCTCCCTATCGTTGACGAGTCTGCTCAGTCCATTCAGTCTCCCTATCGTAGACTAGTCTGCTCAGTCCATTCAGTCTCCTTATCATAGACTAGTGTGCTCAGTCCATTCAGTCTCCCTATCGTAGACTAGTCTGCTCAGTCCATTCAGTCTCCCTATCGTAGACTAGTCTGCTCAGTCCATTCCGTCTCCCTATCGTTGACGAGTCTGCTCAGTCCATTCAGTCTCCCTATCGTAGACACTCTGCTCAGTCCATTCAGTCTCCCTATCATAGACTAGTCTGCTCAGTCCATTCAGTCTCCCTATCGTAGACTAGTCTGCTCAGTCCATTCAGTCTCCCTATCGTAGACTAGTCTACTCAGTCCATTCAGTCTCCCTATCGTAGACTAGTCTACTCAGTCCATTCAGTCTCCCTATCGTAGACTAGTCTACTCATTCCATTCAGTCTCCCTATCCTAGACTAGTCTGCTAAGTCCATTCAGTCTCCCTATCGTAGACTAGTCTACTCAGTCCATTCAGTCTCCCTATCATAGACTAGTCTGCTCAGTCCATTCAGTCTCCCTATCGTAGACTAGTCTGCTCAGCCCATTCAGTCTCCCTATCGTAGACTAGTCTGCTCAGTCCATTCAGTCTCCCTATCGTAGACTAGTCTGCTCAGTCCATTCATTCTCCCTATCGTAGACTAGTCTACTCAGTCCATTCAGTCTCCCTATCATAGACTAGTCTGCTCAGTCCATTCAGTCTCCCTATCGTAGACTAGTCTACTCAGTCCATTCAGTCTCCCTAACATAGACTAGTCTACTCAGTCCATTCAGTCTCCCTATGATAGACTAGTCTACTCAGTCCATTCAGTCTCGCTATCGTAGACTAGTCTACTAAGTCCACTCTCCCTATCCTAGACTAGTCTGCTCAGTCCATTCAGTCTCCCTATCGTAGACTAGTCTACTCAGTCCATTCAGTCTCCCTATCGTAGACTAGTCCACTCAGTCCATTCAGTCTCCCTATCGTAGACTAGTCTGCTCAGTCCATTCAGTCTCCCTGTCAAAGACTAGTCTGCTCAGTCCAGTCTCCCTATTATGGACTAGTCTGCTCAGTCCATTCAGTCTCCCTATCATAGACAAGTCTACTCAGTCCATTCAGTCTCGCTATCGTAGACTAGTCTACTAAGTCCACTCTCCCTATCCTAGACTAGTCTGCTCAGTCCATTCAGTCTCCCTATCGTAGACTAGTCTACTCAGTCCATTCAGTCTCCCTATCGTAGACTAGTCTGCTCAGTCCATTCAGTCTCCCTATCGTACACTCGTCTACTCAGTCCATTCAGTCTCCCTATCGTAGACAAGTCTACTCAGTCCATTCAGTCTCCCTATCGTAGACTAGTCTACTCAGTCCATTCAGTCTCCCTATCGTGGACTAGTCTACTCAGTCCATTCAGTCTCCCTATCGTGGACTAGTCTACTCAGTCCATCAGTCTCCCTATCGTAGAGTAATCTACGCTGTCCATTCAGTCTCCCTATCGTAGACTAGTCTGCTCAGTCCATTCAGTCTCCCTATCATAGACTAGTCTACTCAGTCCATTCAGTCTCCCTATCATAGACTAGTCTACTCAGTCCATTCAGTCTCCCTATCATAGACTAGTCTACTCAGTCCATTCAGTCTCCTTATCGTAGACTAGTCTACTCAGTCCATTCAGTCTCCCTATCGTAGACTAGTCTACTCAGTCCATTCAGTCTCCCTATCCTAGACTAGTCTACTCAGTCCATTCAGTCTCCCTATCGTAGACTAGTCTACTCAGTCCATTCAGTCTCCCTATCGTAGACTAGTCTACTCAGTCCATTCAGTCTCCCTATCGTAGACTAGTCTACTCATTCCATTCAGTCTCCCTATCCTAGACTAGTCTACTCAGTCCATTCAGTCTCCCTATCGTAGACTTGTCTACTCAGTCCATTCAGGCTCCCTTTTGTAGACTAGTCTACTCAGTCCATTCAGTCTCCCTATCCTAGACTAGTCTACTCAGTCCATTCAGTCTCCCTATCCTAGACTAGTCTACTCAGTCCATTCAGTCTCCCTATCCTAGACTAGTCTACTCAGTCCATTCAGTCTCCCTATCGTAGACTAGTCTACTCAGTCCATTCAGTCTCCCTATCCTAGACTAGTCTACTCAGTCCATTCAGTCTCCCTATCCTAGACTAGTCTACTCAGTCCATTCAGTCTCCCTATCGTAGACTGGTCTACTCAGTCCATCAGTCTCCCTATCGTAGACGAGTCTACTCAGTCCATTCAGTCTCCCTATCCTAGACGAGTCTACTCAGTCCATCAGTCTCCCTATCGTAGACTAATCTACGCTGTCCATTCAGTCTCCCTATCGTAGACTAGTCTACTCAGTCCATTCAGGCTCCCTATTGTAGACTAGTCTACTCAGTCCATTCAGTCTCCCTATCCTAGACTAGTCTGCTCAGTCCATTCAGTCTCCCTATCGTAGACTAGTCTGCTCAGTCCATTCAGTCTCCCTATCGTAGACTAGTTTACTCAGGCCATTCAGTCTCCCTATCGTAGACTAGTCTACTCAGTCCATTCAGTCTCCCTATCGTAGACTAGTTTACTCAGTCCATTCAGTCTCCCTATCGTAGACGAGTCTGCTCGGTCCATTCAGTCTCCCGATCGTAGACTAGTTTACTCAGTCCATTCAGTCTCCCTATCGTAGACGAGTCTGCTCAGTCCATTCAGTCTCCCTATCGTAGACTAGTCTGCTCAGTCCATTCAGTCTCCCTATCATAGACTAGTCTGCTCAGTCCATTCCGTCTCCCTATCGTAGACTAGTCTGCTCAGTCCATTCAGTCTCCCTAACGTAGACTAGTCTGCTCAGTCCATTCAGTCTCCCTATCGTAGACTAGTCTACTCAGTCCATTCAGTCTCCCTATCGTAGACTAGTCTGCTCAGTCCATTCAGTCTCCCTATCGTAGACTAGTCTATTCAGTCCATTCAGTCTCCCTATCGTAGACTAGTCTGCTCAGTCCATTCAGTCTCCCTATCATAGACTAGTCTACTCAGTCCATTCAGTCTCCCTATCGTAGACTAGTCTGCTCAGTCCATTCAGTCTCCCTATCGTAGACTAGTCTACTCAGTCCATTCAGTCTCCCTATCGTAGACTAGTCTACTCAGTCCATTCAGTCTCCCTATCGTAGACAAGTCTACTCAGTCCATTCATTCTCCCTATCGTAGACAAGTCTGCTCAGTCCATTCAGTCTCCCTATCGCAGACTAGTCTGCTCAGATCATTCAGTCTCCCTATCGTAGACTAGTCTACTCAGTCCATTGAGTCTCCCTATCATAGACTAGTCTGCTCAGACCATTCAGTCTCCCTATCGTAGACTAGTCTACTCAGTCCATTCAGTCTCCCTATCGTAGACTAGTCTACTCAGTCCATTCAGTCTCCCTATCGTAGACTAGTCTCCTCAGTCCATTCAGTCTCCCTATCGTAGACAAGTCTGCTCAGTCCATTCAGTCTCCCTATCGTAGACAAGTCTACTCAGTCCATTCAGTCTCCCTATCGTAGACTAGTCTACTCAGTCCATTCAGTCTCCCTATCGTAGACTAGTCTACTCAGTCCATCCAGTCTCCCTATCGTAGACAAGTCTACTCAGTCCATTCAGTCTCCCTATCGTAGACTAGTCTACTCAGTCCATTCAGTCTCCCTATCGTAGACTAGTCTGCTCAGTCCATTCAGTCTCCCTATCATAGACTAGTCTGCTCAGTCCATTCAGTCTCCCTATCGTAGACTAGTCTGCTCAGTCCATTCAGTCTCGCTATCATAGACTAGTCTACTCAGTCCATTCAGTCTCCCTCTCGTAGACTAGTCTACTCAGTCCATTCAGCCTCCCTATCGTAGACTAGTCTGCTCAGTCCATTCAGTCTCCCTATCGTAGACTAGTCTGCTCAGTCCATTCAGTCTCCCTATCGTCGACTAGTCTACTCTGTCCATTCAGTCTCCCTATCGTAGACTAGTCTGCTCAGTCCATTCAGTCTCCCTATCGTACACTCGTCTACTCAGTCCATTCAGTCTCCCTATCGTAGACTAGTCTACTCAGTCCATTCAGTCTCCCTATCGTAGACTAGTCTGCTCAGTCCATTCAGTCTCGCTATCATAGACTAGTCTACTCAGTCCATTCAGTCTCCCTCTCGTAGACTAGTCTACTCAGTCCATTCAGCCTCCCTATCGTAGACTAGTCTGCTCAGTCCATTCAGTCTCCCTATCGTAGACTAGTCTGCTCAGTCCATTCAGTCTCCCTATCGTCGACTAGTCTACTCAGTCCATTCAGTCTCCCTATCGTGGACTAGTCTACTCAGTCCATTCAGTCTCCCTATCGTGGACTAGTCTACTCAGTCCATTCTGTCTCCCTATCGTAGACTAGTCTGCTCAGTCCATTCAGTCTCCCTATCGTACACTCGTCTACTCAGTCCATTCAGTCTCCCTATCGTAGACAAGTCTACTCAGTCCATTCAGTCTCCCTATCGTGGACTAGTCTACTCAGTCCATCAGTCTCCCTATCGTAGAGTAATCTACGCTGCCCATTCAGTCTCCCTATCGTAGACTAGTCTGCTCAGTCCATTCAGTCTCCCTATCATAGACTAGTCTACTCAGTCCATTCAGTCTCCCTATCATAGACTAGTCTACTCAGTCCATTCAGTCTCCCTATCATAGACTAGTCTACTCAGTCCATTCAGTCTCCTTATCGTAGACTAGTCTACTCAGTCCATTCTGTCTCCGTATCGTAGACTAGTCTACTCAGTCCATTCAGTCTCCCTATCGTAGACTAGTCTACTCAGTCCATTCAGTCTCCCTATCCTAGACTAGTCTACTCAGTCCATTCAGTCTCCCTATCGTAGACTAGTCTACTCAGTCCATTCAGTCTCCCTATCGTAGACTAGTCTACTCAGTCCATTCAGTCTCCCTATCGTAGACTAGTCTACTCAGTCCATTCAGTCTCCCTATCCTAGACTAGTCTACTCAGTCCATTCAGTCTCCCTATCGTAGACTAGTCTACTCAGTCCATTCAGGCTCCCTTTTGTAGACTAGTCTACTCAGTCCATCAGTCTCCCTATCGTAGACTAGTCTACTCAGTCCATTCAGTCTCCCTATCCTAGACGAGTCTACTCAGTCCATCAGTCTCCCTATCGTAGACTAATCTACGCAGTCCATTCAGTCTCCCTATCGTAGACTAGTCTACTCAGTCCATTCAGGCTCCCTATTGTAGACTAGTCTACTCAGTCCATTCAGTCTCCCTATCATAGACTAGTCTGCTCAGTCCATTCAGTCTCCCTATCGTAGACTAGTCTGCTCAGTCCATTCAGTCTCCCTATCGTAGACTAGTTTACTCAGTCCATTCAGTCTCCCTATCGTAGACTAGTCTACTCAGTCCATTCAGTCTCCCTATCGTAGACTAGTTTACTCAGTCCATTCAGTCTCCCTATCGTAGACGAGTCTGCTCAGTCCATTCAGTCTCCCGATCGTAGACTAGTTTACTCAGTCCATTCAGTCTCCCTATCGTAGACGAGTCTGCTCAGTCCATTCAGTCTCCCTATCGTAGACTAGTCTGCTCAGTCCATTCAGTCTCCCTATCATAGACTAGTCTGCTCAGTCCATTCCGTCTCCCTATCGTAGACTAGTCTGCTCAGTCCATTCAGTCTCCCTATCGTAGACTAGTCTACTCAGTCCATTCAGTCTCCCTATCGTAGACTAGTCTGCTCAGTCCATTCAGTCTCCCTATCGTAGACTAGTCTACTCAGTCCATTCAGTCTCCCTATCGTAGACTAGTCTGCTCAGTCCATTCAGTCTCCCTATCATAGACTAGTCTACTCAGTCCATTCAGTCTCCCTATCGTAGACTAGTCTACTCAGTCCATTCAGTCTGCTATCGTAGACTAGTCTGCTCAGTCCATTCAGTCTCCCTATCGTAGACTAGTCTATTCAGTCCATTCAGTCTCCCTATCGTAGACTAGTCTACTCTGTCCATTCAGACTCCCTATCATAGACTAGTCTACTCAGTCCATTCAGTCTACCTATCGTAGACTAGTCTACTCAGTCCATTCAGTCTCCCTATCGTAGACTAGTCTGCTCAGTCCATTCAGTCTCCCTATCGTAGACTAGTCTACTCATTCCATTCAGTCTCCCTATCGTAGACTAGTTTACTCAGTCCATTCAGTCTCACTATCGTAGACTAGTCTACTCATTCCATTCAGTCTCCCTATCGTAGACTAGTTTACTCAGTCCATTCAGTCTCCCTATCGTAGACTAGTCTGCTCAGTCCATTCAGTCTCCCTATCGTAGACGAGTCTGCTCAGTCCATTCAGTCTCCCTCTCGTAGACTAGTCTGCTCAGTCCATTCAGTCTCCCTATCGTAGACTAGTCTACTCAGTCCATTCAGTCTCCCTATCGTAGACTAGTCTACTCAGTCCATTCAGTCTCCCTATCGTAGACTAGTCTACTCAGTCCATTCAGTCTCCCTATGGTAGACTAGTCTACTCATTACATTCAGTCTCCCTATCATAGACTAGTTTACTCAGTCCATTCAGTCTCCCTATCGTAGACTTGTCTACTCAGTCCATTCAGCCTCCCTATCGTAGACTAGTCTGCTCAGTCCATTCAGTCTCCCTATCGTAGACTAGTCTGCTCAGTCCATTCCGTCTCCCTATCGTTGACGAGTCTGCTCAGTCCATTCAGTCTCCCTATCGTAGACTAGTCTGCTCAGTCCATTCAGTCTCCCTATCATAGACTAGTGTGCTCAGTCCATTCAGTCTCCCTATCGTAGACTAGTCTGCTCAGTCCATTCAGTCTCCCTATCGTAGACTAGTCTGCTCAGTCCATTCCGTCTCCCTATCGTTGACGAGTCTGCTCAGTCCATTCAGTCTCCCTATCGTAGACTAGTCTGCTCAGTCCATTCAGTCTCCCTATCATAGACTAGTCTGCTCAGTCCATTCAGTCTCCCTATCGTAGACTAGTCTGCTCAGTCCATTCAGTCTCCCTATCGTAGACTAGTCTACTCAGTCCATTCAGTCTCCCTATCGTAGACTAGTCTACTCAGTCCATTCAGTCTCCCTATCGTAGACTAGTCTACTCATTCCATTCAGTCTCCCTATCCTAGACTAGTCTGCTAAGTCCATTCAGTCTCCCTATCGTAGACTAGTCTGCTCAGTCCATTCAGTCTCCCTATCGTAGACTAGTCTGCTCAGTCCATTCATTCTCCCTATCGTAGACTAGTCTACTCAGTCCATTCAGTCTCCCTATCATAGACTAGTCTGCTCAGTCCATTCAGTCTCCCTATCGTAGACTAGTCTACTCAGTCCATTCAGTCTCCCTAACATAGACTAGTCTACTCAGTCCATTCAGTCTCCCTATGATAGACTAGTCTACTCAGTCCATTCAGTCTCGCTATCGTAGACTAGTCTACTAAGTCCACTCTCCCTATCCTAGACTAGTCTGCTCAGTCCATTCAGTCTCCCTATCGTAGACTAGTCTACTCAGTCCATTCAGTCTCCCTATCGTAGACTAGTCCACTCAGTCCATTCAGTCTCCCTATCGTAGACTAGTCTGCTCAGTCCATTCAGTCTCCCTGTCAAAGACTAGTCTGCTCAGTCCAGTCTCCCTATTATGGACTAGTCTGCTCAGTCCATTCAGTCTCCCTATCATAGACAAGTCTACTCAGTCCATTCAGTCTCGCTATCGTAGACTAGTCTACTAAGTCCACTCTCCCTATCCTAGACTAGTCTGCTCAGTCCATTCAGTCTCCCTATCGTAGACTAGTCTACTCAGTCCATTCAGTCTCCCTATCGTAGACTAGTCTGCTCAGTCCATTCAGTCTCCCTATCGTACACTCGTCTACTCAGTCCATTCAGTCTCCCTATCGTAGACAAGTCTACTCAGTCCATTCAGTCTCCCTATCGTAGACTAGTCTACTCAGTCCATTCAGTCTCCCTATCGTGGACTAGTCTACTCAGTCCATTCAGTCTCCCTATCGTGGACTAGTCTACTCAGTCCATCAGTCTCCCTATCGTAGAGTAATCTACGCTGTCCATTCAGTCTCCCTATCGTAGACTAGTCTGCTCAGTCCATTCAGTCTCCCTATCATAGACTAGTCTACTCAGTCCATTCAGTCTCCCTATCATAGACTAGTCTACTCAGTCCATTCAGTCTCCTTATCGTAGACTAGTCTACTCAGTCCATTCAGTCTCCCTATCGTAGACTAGTCTACTCAGTCCATTCAGTCTCCCTATCCTAGACTAGTCTACTCAGTCCATTCAGTCTCCCTATCGTAGACTAGTCTACTCAGTCCATTCAGTCTCCCTATCGTAGACTAGTCTACTCAGTCCATTCAGTCTCCCTATCGTAGACTAGTCTACTCATTCCATTCAGTCTCCCTATCCTAGACTAGTCTACTCAGTCCATTCAGTCTCCCTATCGTAGACTTGCCTACTCAGTCCATTCAGGCTCCCTTTTGTAGACTAGTCTACTCAGTCCATTCAGTCTCCCTATCCTAGACTAGTCTACTCAGTCCATTCAGTCTCCCTATCCTAGACTAGTCTACTCAGTCCATTCAGTCTCCCTATCCTAGACTAGTCTACTCAGTCCATTCAGTCTCCCTATCGTAGACTAGTCTACTCAGTCCATTCAGTCTCCCTATCCTAGACTAGTCTACTCAGTCCATTCAGTCTCCCTATCCTAGACTAGTCTACTCAGTCCATTCAGTCTCCCTATCGTAGACTAGTCTACTCAGTCCATCAGTCTCCCTATCGTAGACGAGTCTACTCAGTCCATTCAGTCTCCCTATCCTAGACGAGTCTACTCAGTCCATCAGTCTCCCTATCGTAGACTAATCTACGCTGTCCATTCAGTCTCCCTATCGTAGACTAGTCTACTCAGTCCATTCAGGCTCCCTATTGTAGACTAGTCTACTCAGTCCATTCAGTCTCCCTATCATAGACTAGTCTGCTCAGTCCATTCAGTCTCCCTATCGTAGACTAGTCTGCTCAGTCCATTCAGTCTCCCTATCGTAGACTAGTTTACTCAGGCCATTCAGTCTCCCTATCGTAGACTAGTCTACTCAGTCCATTCAGTCTCCCTATCGTAGACTAGTTTACTCAGTCCATTCAGTCTCCCTATCGTAGACGAGTCTGCTCAGTCCATTCAGTCTCCCGATCGTAGACTAGTTTACTCAGTCCATTCAGTCTCCCTATCGTAGACGAGTCTGCTCAGTCCATTCAGTCTCCCTATCGTAGACTAGTCTGCTCAGTCCATTCAGTCTCCCTATCATAGACTAGTCTGCTCAGTCCATTCCGTCTCCCTATCGTAGACTAGTCTGCTCAGTCCATTCAGTCTCCCTATCGTAGACTAGTCTACTCAGTCCATTCAGTCTCCCTATCGTAGACTAGTCTGCTCAGTCCATTCAGTCTCCCTATCGTAGACTAGTCTACTCAGTCCATTCAGTCTCCCTATCGTAGACTAGTCTGCTCAGTCCATTCAGTCTCCCTATCATAGACTAGTCTACTCAGTCCATTCAGTCTCCCTATCGTAGACTAGTCTACTCAGTCCATTCAGTCTGCTATCGTAGACTAGTCTGCTCAGTCCATTCAGTCTCCCTATCGTAGACTAGTCTACTCAGTCCATTCAGTCTCCCTATCGTAGACTAGTCTACTCTGTCCATTCAGACTCCCTATCATAGACTAGTCTACTCAGTCCATTCAGTCTCCCTATCGTAGACTAATCTACTCAGTCCATTCAGTCTCCCTCTCATAGACTAGTCTACTCAGTCCATTCAGTCTCCCTATCGTAGACTAGTCTGCTCAGTCCATTCAGTCTCCCGATCGTAGACTAGTCTACTCATTCCATTCAGTCTCCCTATCGTAGACTAGTTTACTCAGTCCATTCAGTCTCCCTATCGTAGACTAGTCTACTCATTCCATTCAGTCTCCCTATCGTAGACTAGTTTACTCAGTCCATTCAGTCTCCCTATCGTAGACTAGTCTGCTCAGTCCATTCAGTCTCCCTGTCGTAGACGAGTCTGCTCAGTCCATTCAGTCTCCCTCTCGTAGACTAGTCTGCTCAGTCCATTCAGTCTCCCTATCGTAGACTAGTCTGCTCAGTCCATTCAGTCTCCCTATCGTAGACTAGTCTACTCAGTCCATTCAGTCTCCCTATCGTAGACTAGTCTACTCAGTCCATTCAGTCTCCCTATCGTAGACTAGTCTACTCAGTCCATTCAGTCTCCCTATGGTAGACAAGTCTACTTATTCCATTCAGTCTCCCTATCAGAGACTAGTTTACTCAGTCCATTCAGTCTCCCTATCGTAGACTTGTCTACTCAGTCCATTCAGCCTCCCTATCGTAGACTAGTCTGCTCAGTCCATTCAGTCTCCCTATCGTAGACTAGTCTGCTCAGTCCATTCCGTCTCCCTATCGTTGACGAGTCTGCTCAGTCCATTCAGTCTCCCTATCGTAGACTAGTCTGCTCAGTCCATTCAGTCTCCCTATCATAGACTAGTCTGCTCAGTCCATTCAGTCTCCCTATCGTAGACTAGTCTGCTCAGTCCATTCAGTCTCCCTATCGTAGACTAGTCTGCTCAGTCCATTCCGTCTCCCTATCGTTGACGAGTCTGCTCAGTCCATTCAGTCTCCCTATCGTAGACTAGTCTGCTCAGTCCATTCAGTCTCCCTATCATAGACTAGTCTGCTCAGTCCATTCAGTCTCCCTATCGTAGACTAGTCTGCTCAGTCCATTCAGTCTCCCTATCGTAGACTAGTCTACTCAGTCCATTCAGTCTCCCTATCGTAGACTAGTCTACTCAGTCCATTCAGTCTCCCTATCGTAGACTAGTCTACTCATTCCATTCAGTCTCCCTATCCTAGACTAGTCTGCTCAGTCCATTCAGTCTCCCTATCGTAGACTAGTCTACTCAGTCCATTCAGTCTCCCTATCATAGACTAGTCTGCTCAGTCCATTCAGTCTCCCTATCGTAGACTAGTCTGCTCAGCCCATTCAGTCTCCCTATCGTAGACTAGTCTGCTCAGTCCATTCAGTCTCCCTATCGTAGACTAGTCTGCTCAGTCCATTCATTCTCCCTATCGTAGACTAGTCTACTCAGTCCATTCAGTCTCCCTATCGTAGACTAGTCTGCTCAGTCCATTCAGTCTCCCTGTCGTAGACTAGTCTTCTCAGTCCATTCAGTCTCCCTAACATAGACTAGTCTACTCAGTCCATTCAGTCTCCCTATGATAGACTAGTCTACTCAGTCCATTCAGTCTCGCTATCGTAGACTAGTCTACTAAGTCCACTCTCCCTATCCTAGACTAGTCTGCTCAGTCCATTCAGTCTCCCTATCGTAGACTAGTCTACTCAGTCCATTCAGTCTCCCTATCGTAGACTAGTCCACTCAGTCCATTCAGTCTCCCTATCGTAGACTAGTCTGCTCAGTCCATTCAGTCTCCCTTTCAAAGACTAGTCTGCTCAGTCCAGTCTCCCTATCCTGGACTAGTCTGCTCAGTCCATTCAGTCTCCCTATCATAGACTACTCTACTCAGTCCATTCAGTCTCGCTATCGTAGACTAGTCTACTAAGTCCACTCTCCCTATCCTAGACTAGTCTGCTCAGTCCATTCAGTCTCCCTATCGTAGACTAGTCTACTCAGTCCATTCAGTCTCCCTCTCATAGACTCGTCTACTCAGTCCATTCAGTCTCCCTATCATAGACTAGTCTACTCAGTCCATTCAGTCTCCCTCTCATAGACTAGTCTGCTCAGTCCATTCAGTCTCCCTATCGTAGACTAGTCTGCTCAGTCCATTCAGTCTCCCTCTCATAGACTAGTCTACTCAGTCCATTCAGTCTCCCTCTCATAGACTAGTCTACTCAGTCCATTCAGTCTCCCTATCGTAGACTAGTCTACTCAGTCCATTCAGTCTCGCTATCCTAGACTAGTCTACTCAGTCCATTCAGTCTCCCTATCGTAGACTAGTCTACTCAGTCCATTCAGTCTCGCTATCCTAGACTAGTCTACTCAGTCCAATAATCTCCCTATCGTAGACTAGTCTACTCAGTCCATTCAGTCTCCCTATCATAGACTTGTCTACTCAGTCCATTCAGTCTCGCTATCCTAGACTAGTCTACTCAGTCCTATCAGTCTCCCTATCGTAGACTAGTCTACTCAGTCCATTCAGTCTCCCTATCGTAGACTAGTCTACACAGTCCATTCAGTCTCCCTATCGTAGACTAGTCTACTCAGTCCATTCAGTCTCCCTATCGTAGACTAGTCTACTCAATCCATTCAGTCTCCCTATCGTAGACTTGTCTGCTCAGTCCATTCAGTCTCCCTATCGTAGACTAGTCTGCTCAGTACATTCAATCTCCCTTTCGGAGACTAGTCTGCTCAGTCCATTCAGTCTCCCTATCGTAGACTAGTCTATTCAGTCCATTCAGTCTCCCTATCGTAGACTAGTCTGCTCAGTCCATTCAGTCTCCCTATCATAGACTAGTCTACTCAGTCCATTCAGTCTCCCTATCGTAGACTAGTCTGCTCAGTCCATTCAGTCTCCCTATCGTAGACTAGTCTACTCAGTCCATTCAGTCTCCCTATCGTAGACTAGTCTACTCAGTCCATTCAGTCTCCCTATCTTAGACAAGTCTACTCAGTCCATTCATTCTCCCTATCGTAGACTAGTCTGCTCAGTCCATTCAGTCTCCCTATCGCAGACTAGTCTGCTCAGTCCATTCAGTCTCCCTATCGTAGACTAGTCTACTCAGTCCATTGAGTCTCCCTATCATAGACTAGTCTGCTCAGACCATTCAGTCTCCCTATCGTAGACTAGTCTGCTCAGTCCATTCAGTCTCCCTATCGTAGACTAGTCTACTCAGTCCATTCAGTCTCCCTATCGTAGACTAGTCTACTCAGTCCGTTCAGTCTCCCTATCGTAGACTAGTCTGCTCAGTACATTCAGTCTCCCTATCGTAGACTAGTCTGCTCAGTCCATTCAGTCTCCCTATCGTAGACTAGTCTCCTCAGTCCATTCAGTCTCCCTATCGTAGACAAGTCTGCTCAGTCCATTCAGTCTCCCTATCGCAGACAAGTCTACTCAGTCCATTCAGTCTCCCTATCGTAGACTAGTCTGCTCAGTCCATTCAGTCTCCGTATCATAGACTAGTCTGCTCAGTCCATTCAGTCTCCCTATCGTAGACTAGTCTACTCAGTCCATTCAGTCTCCCTATCGTAGACTAGTCTGCTCAGTCCATTCAGTCTCCGTATCATAGACTAGTCTGCTCAGTCCATTCAGTCTCCCTATCGTAGACTAGTCTACTCAGTCCATTCAGTCTCCCTATCGTAGACTAGTCTACTCAGTCCATTCAGTCTCCCTATCGTAGACGAGTCTGCTCAGTCCATTCAGTCTCCCTATCGTAGACTAGTCTGCTCAGTCCATTCAGTCTCCCTCTCATAGACTAGTCTGCTCAGTCCATTCAGTCTCCCTATCGCAGACTAGTCTGCTCAGTCCATTCAGTCTCGCTATCGTAGACTAGTCTACTCAGTCCATTCAGTCTCCCTATCGTAGACTAGTCTACTCAGTCCATTCAGTCTCCCTATCGTAGACTAGTCTACTCAGTCCATCCAGTCTCCCTATCGTAGACAAGTCTACTCAGTCCATTCAGTCTCCCTATTGTAGACTAGTCTACTCAGTCCATTCAGTCTCCCTATCGTGGACTCGCCTGCTCAGTCCATTCAGTCTCCCTATCATAGACTAGTCTGCTCAGTCCATTCAGTCTCCCTGTCGTAGACTAGTCTGCTCAGTCCATTCAGTCTCGCTATCGTAGACTAGTCTACTCAGTCCATTCAGTCTCCCTATCGTAGACTAGTCTGCTCAGTCCATTCAGTCTCCCTATCCTAGACTAGTCTGCTCAGTCCATTCAGTCTCCCTCTCGTAGACTAGTCTACTCAGTCCATTCAGCCTCCCTATCGTAGACTAGTCTGCTCAGTCCATTCAGTCTCCCTATCGTAGACTAGTCTGCTCAGTCCATTCAGTCTCCCTATCGTCGACAAGTCTACTCAGTCCATTCAGTCTCCCTATCGTAGACTAGTCTGCTCAGTCCATTCAGTCTCCCTATCGTAGACTAGTCTACTCAGTCCATTCAGTCTCCCTATCGTAGACTAGTCCACTCAGTCCATTCAGTCTCCCTATCGTAGACTAGTCTGCTCAGTCCATTCAGTCTCCCTTTCAAAGACTAGTCTGCTCAGTCCAGTCTCCCTATCCTGGACTAGTCTGCTCAGTCCATTCAGTCTCCCTATCATAGACTAGTCTACTCAGTCCATTCAGTCTCGCTATCGTAGACTAGTCTACTAAGTCCACTCTCCCTATCCTAGACTAGTCTGCTCAGTCCATTCAGTCTCCCTATCGTAGACTAGTCTACTCAGTCCATTCAGTCTCCCTCTCATAGACTCGTCTACTCAGTCCATTCAGTCTCCCTATCGTAGACTAGTCTACTCAGTCCATTCAGTCTCCCTCTCATAGACTAGTCTGCTCAGTCCATTCAGTCTCCCTATCGTAGACTAGTCTGCTCAGTCCATTCAGTCTCCCTCTCATAGACTAGTCTACTCAGTCCATTCAGTCTCCCTCTCATAGACTAGTCTACTCAGTCCATTCAGTCTCCCTATCGTAGACTAGTCTACTCAGTCCATTCAGTCTCGCTATCCTAGACTAGTCTACTCAGTCCATTCAGTCTCCCTATCGTAGACTAGTCTACTCAGTCCATTCAGTCTCGCTATCCTAGACTAGTCTACTCAGTCCAATCAGTCTCCCTATCGTAGACTAGTCTACTCAGTCCATTCAGTCTCCCTATCATAGACTTGTCTACTCAGTCCATTCAGTCTCGCTATCCTAGACTAGTCTACTCAGTCCAATCAGTCTCCCTATCGTAGACTAGTCTACTCAGTCCATTCAGTCTCCCTATCGTAGACTAGTCTACACAGTCCATTCAGTCTCCCTATCGTAGACTAGTCTACTCAGTCCATTCAGTCTCCCTATCGTAGACTAGTCTACTCAATCCATTCAGTCTCCCTATCGTAGACTTGTCTGCTCAGTCCATTCAGTCTCCCTATCGTAGACTAGTCTGCTCAGTACATTCAATCTCCCTTTCGGAGACTAGTCTGCTCAGTCCATTCAGTCTCCCTATCGTAGACTAGTCTATTCAGTCCATTCAGTCTCCCTATCGTAGACTAGTCTGCTCAGTCCATTCAGTCTCCCTATCATAGACTAGTCTACTCAGTCCATTCAGTCTCCCTATCGTAGACTAGTCTGCTCAGTCCATTCAGTCTCCCTATCGTAGACTAGTCTACTCAGTCCATTCAGTCTCCCTATCGTAGACTAGTCTACTCAGTCCATTCAGTCTCCCTATCGTAGACAAGTCTACTCAGTCCATTCATTCTCCCTATCGTAGACTAGTCTGCTCAGTCCATTCAGTCTCCCTATCGCAGACTAGTCTGCTCAGTCCATTCAGTCTCCCTATCGTAGACTAGTCTACTCAGTCCATTGAGTCTCCCTATCATAGACTAGTCTGCTCAGACCATTCAGTCTCCCTATCGTAGACTAGTCTGCTCAGTCCATTCAGTCTCCCTATCGTAGACTAGTCTACTCAGTCCATTCAGTCTCCCTATCGTAGACTAGTCTACTCAGTCCGTTCAGTCTCCCTATCGTAGACTAGTCTGCTCAGTACATTCAGTCTCCCTATCGTAGACTAGTCTGCTCAGTCCATTCAGTCTCCCTATCGTAGACTAGTCTCCTCAGTCCATTCAGTCTCCCTATCGTAGACAAGTCTGCTCAGTCCATTCAGTCTCCCTATCGCAGACAAGTCTACTCAGTCCATTCAGTCTCCCTATCGTAGACTAGTCTGCTCAGTCCATTCAGTCTCCGTATCATAGACTAGTCTGCTCAGTCCATTCAGTCTCCCTATCGTAGACTAGTCTACTCAGTCCATTCAGTCTCCCTATCGTAGACTAGTCTGCTCAGTCCATTCAGTCTCCGTATCATAGACTAGTCTGCTCAGTCCATTCAGTCTCCCTATCGTAGACTAGTCTACTCAGTCCATTCAGTCTCCCTATCGTAGACTAGTCTACTCAGTCCATTCAGTCTCCCTATCGTAGACGAGTCTGCTCAGTCCATTCAGTCTCCCTATCGTAGACTAGTCTGCTCAGTCCATTCAGTCTCCCTCTCATAGACTAGTCTGCTCAGTCCATTCAGTCTCCCTATCGCAGACTAGTCTGCTCAGTCCATTCAGTCTCGCTATCGTAGACTAGTCTACTCAGTCCATTCAGTCTCCCTATCGTAGACTAGTCTACTCAGTCCATTCAGTCTCCCTATCGTAGACTAGTCTACTCAGTCCATCCAGTCTCCCTATCGTAGACAAGTCTACTCAGTCCATTCAGTCTCCCTATTGTAGACTAGTCTACTCAGTCCATTCAGTCTCCCTGTCGTAGACTAGTCTGCTCAGTCCATTCAGTCTCGCTATCGTAGACTAGTCTACTCAGTCCATTCAGTCTCCCTATCGTAGACTAGTCTGCTCAGTCCATTCAGTCTCCCTATCCTAGACTAGTCTGCTCAGTCCATTCAGTCTCCCTCTCGTAGACTAGTCTACTCAGTCCATTCAGCCTCCCTATCGTAGACTAGTCTGCTCAGTCCATTCAGTCTACCTATCGTAGACTAGTCTGCTCAGTCCATTCAGTCTCCCTATCGTCGACAAGTCTACTCAGTCCATTCAGTCTCCCTATCGTAGACTAGTCTGCTCAGTCCATTCAGTCTCCCTATCGTACACTCGTCTACTCAGTCCATTCAGTCTCCCTATCGTAGACTAGTCTACTCAGTCCATTCAGTCTCCCTATCGTGGACTAGTCTGCTCAGTCCATTCAGTCTCCCTATCGTAGACTAGTCTACTCAGTCCATTCAGTCTCCCTATCGTGGACTAGTCTGCTCAGTCCATTCAGTCTCCCTATCGTGGACTAGTCTACTCAGTCCATTCAGTCTCCCTATCGTGGACTAGTCTACTCAGTCCATTCAGTCTCCCTATCGTGGACTAGTCTACTCAGTCCATTCAGTCTCCCTATCGTAGACTAGTCTGCTCAGTCCATTCAGTCTCCCTATCGTACACTCGTCTACTCAGTCCATTCAGTCTCCCTATCGTAGACAAGTCTACTCAGTCCATTCAGTCTCCCTATCGTAGACTAGTCTACTCAGTCCATTCAGTCTCCCTATCGTGGACTAGTCTACTCAGTCCATTCAGTCTCCCTATCGTGGACTAGTCTACTCAGTCCATCAGTCTCCCTATCGTAGAGTAATCTACGCTGTCCATTCAGTCTCCCTATCGTAGACTAGTCTGCTCAGTCCATTCAGTCTCCCTATCATAGACTAGTCTACTCAGTCCATTCAGTCTCCCTATCATAGACTAGTCTACTCATTCCATTCAGTCTCCCTATCATAGACTAGTCTACTCAGTCCATTCAGTCTCCTTATCGTAGACTAGTCTACTCAGTCCATTCTGTCTCCGTATCGTAGACTAGTCTACTCAGTCCATTCAGTCTCCCTATCGTAGACTAGTCTACTCAGTCCATTCAGTCTCCCTATCCTAGACTAGTCTACTCAGTCCATTCAGTCTCCCTATCGTAGACTAGTCTACTCAGTCCATTCAGTCTCCCTATCGTAGACTAGTCTACTCAGTCCATTCAGTCTCCCTATCGTAGACTAGTCTACTCAGTCCATTCAGTCTCCCTATCGTTGACGAGTCTGCTCAGTCCATTCAGTCTCCCTATCGTAGACTAGTCTACTCAGTCCATTCAGGCTCCCTTTTGTAGACTAGTCTACTCAGTCCATTCAGTCTCCCTATCGTAGACTAGTCTACTCAGTCCATTCAGTCTCCCTATCGTAGACTAGTCTACTCAGTCCATTCAGTCTCCCTATCCTAGACGAGTCTACTCAGTCCATTCAGTCTCCCTATCGTAGACTAGTCTACTCAGTCCATTCAGGCTCCCTTTTGTAGACTAGTCTACTCAGTCCATTCAGTCTCCCTATCGTAGACTAGTCTACTCAGTCCATTCAGTCTCCCTATCCTAGACGAGTCTACTCAGTCCATTCAGTCTCCCTATCGTAGACTAGTCTACTCAGTCCATTCAGTCTCCCTATCATAGACTAGTCTACTCAGTCCATTCAGTCTCCCTATCCTAGACTAGTCTACTCAGTCCATTCAGTCTCCCTATCGTAGACTAGTCTACTCAGTCCATTCAGGCTCCCTTTTGTAGACTAGTCTACTCAGTCCATTCAGTCTCCCTATCGTAGACTAGTCTACTCAGTCCATCAGTCTCCCTATCGTAGACTAGTCTACTCAGTCCATTCAGTCTCCCTATCCTAGACGAGTCTACTCAGTCCATCAGTCTCCCTATCGTAGACTAATCTACGCTGTCCATTCAGTCTCCCTGTCGTAGACTAGTCTACTCAGTCCATTCAGGCTCCCTTTTGTAGACTAGTCTACTCAGTCCATTCAGTCTCCCTATCGTAGACTAGTCTACTCAGTCCATTCAGTCTCCCTATCATAGACTAGTCTGCTCAGTCCATTCAGTCTCCCTATCGTAGACTAGTCTACTCAGTCCATTCAGACTCCCTATCGTAGACTAGTCTGCTCAGTCCATTCAGTCTCCCTATCGTAGACTAGTCTACTCAGTCCATTCAGTCTCCCTATCGTAGACTAGTCTACTCAGTCCATTCAGTCTCCCTATCGTAGACTAGTCTACTCTGTCCATTCAGTCTCCCTATCGTAGACTAGCCTACCCAGTCCATTCAGTCTCCCTATCGTAGACTAGTCTGCTCAGTCCATTCAGTCTCCCTATCATAGACTAGTCTACTCAGTCCATTCAGTCTCCCTATCATAGACTAGTCTACTCAGTCCATTCAGTCTCCCTATCGTAGACTAGTCTACTCAGTCCATTCAGTCTCCCTATCGTAGACTAGTCTGCTCAGTCCATTCAGTCTCCCTATCATAGACTAGTCTGCTCAGTCCATTCAGTCTCCCTTTCATAGACGAGTCTACTCAGTCCATTCAGTCTCCCTATCGTAGACTAGTCTGCTCAGTCCATTCAGTCTCCCTATCATAGACTAGTCTGCTCAGTCCATTCAGTCTCCCTATCGTAGACTAGTCTGCTCAGTCCAATCAGTCTCCCTATCGTAGACTAGTCTGCTCAGTCCATTCAGTCTCCCTATCGTAGACTCGTCTGCTCAGTCCATTCAGACTCCCTATCGTAGACTAGTCTACTCAGTCCATTCAGTCTCCCTATCGTAGACTAGTCTGCTCAGTCCATCAGTCTCCCTATCATAGACTAGTTTACTCAGTCCATTCAGTCTCCCTATCGTAGACTAGTCTGCTCAGTCCATTCAGACTCCCTATCGTAGACTAGTCTACTCAGTCCATTCAGTCTCCCTATCGTAGACTAGTCTGCTCAGTCCATTCAGTCTCCCTGTCGTAGACTAGTTTACTCAGTCCATTCAGTCTCCCTATCGTAGACTAGTCTGCTCAGTCCATTCAGTCTCCCTTTCATAGACTCTTCTACTCTGTCCATTCAGTCTCCCTATCGTAGACTAGTCTGCTCAGTCCATTCAGTCTCCCTATCGTAGACTAGTCTGCTCAGTCCATTCAGTCTCCCTATCGTAGACGAGTCTGCTCAGTCCATTCAGTCTCCCTATCAAAGACTAGTCTGCTCAGTCCATTCAGTCTCCCTATCGTAGACTAGTCTGCTCAGTCCATTCAGTCTCCCTATCGTAGACTAGTCTCCTCAGTCCATTCAGTCTCACTATCGTAGACTAGCCTGCTCAGTCCATTCAGTCTCGCTATCGTAGACTAGTCTACTCAGTCCATTCAGTCTCGCTATTGTAGAATAGTCTACTCAGTCATTCAGTCTCCCTGTCGTAGACTAGTCTGCACAGTCCATTCAGTCTCCCTACCATAGACTAGTCTGTCAGTCCATTCAGTCTCCCTATCGTAGACTAGTCTGCTCAGTCCATTCAGTCTCGCTATTGTAGACTAGTCTACTTAGTCCATTCAGTCTCCCTATCGTAGACTAGTCTGCTCAGTCCATTCAGTCTCCCTATCGTAGACTAGTCTGCTCAGTCCATTCAGTCTCCCTATCGTAGACTAGTCTGCTCAGTCCATTCAGTCTCCCTATCGTAGACTAGTCTGCTCAGTCCATTCAGTCTCCCTATCGTAGACTAGTCTGCTCAGTCCATTCAGTCTCCCTATCGTAGACTAGTCTACTCAGTCCATTCAGTCTCCCTATCGTAGAATAGTCTGCTCAGTCCATTCAGTCTCCCTATCGTAGACTAGTCTGCTCAGCCCATTCAGTCTCCCTATCATACACTAGTCTACTCAGTCCATTCAGTCTCCCCATCGTAGACTAGTCGACTCAGTCCATTCAGTCTCCCTATCGTAGACTAGTCTACTCAGTCCATTCAGTCTCCCTATCATAGACTAGTCTACTCAGTCCATTCAGTCTCCCTATCGTAGACTAGTCTACTCAGTCCATTCAGTCTCCCTATCGTAGACTAGTCTACTCAGTCCATTCAGTCTCCCTATCGTAGACTAGTCTACTCAGTCCATTCAGTCTCCCTATCGTAGACTGGTCTACTCAGTCCATTCAGTCTCCCTATCGTAGACTAGTCTACTCAGTCCATTCAGTCTCCCTATCATTCACTAGTCTACTCAGTCCATTCAGTCTCCCTATCGTAGACTAGTCTACTCAGTCCATTCAGTCTCCCTATCGTAGACTAGTCTACTCAGTCCATTCAGTCTCCCTATCGTAGACTAGTCTACTCAGTCCATTCAGTCTCCCTATCGTAGACTAGTCTACTCAGTCCATTCAGTCTCCCTATCGTAGACTAGTCTACTCAGTCCATTCAGTCTCCCTATCGTAGACTTGTCTGCTCAGTCCATTCAGTCTCCCTATCGTAGACTCGTCTACTCAGTCCATTCAGTCTCCCTCTCATAGACTAGTCTGCTCAGTCCATTCAGTCTCCCTATCGCAGACTAGTCTACTCAGTCCATTCAGTCTCCCTCTCATAGACTAGTCTGCTCAGTCCATTCAGTCTCCCTCTCATAGACTAGTCTACTCAGTCCATTCAGTCTCCCTCTCATAGACTAGTCTACTCAGTCCATTCAGTCTCCCTATCGTAGACTAGTCTACTCAGTCCATTCAGTCTCCCTATCGTAGACTAGTCTACTCCGTCGATTCAGTCTCCCTATCGTAGACTCGTCTACTCAATCCATTCAGTCTCCCTATCGTAGACTAGTCTGCTCAGTCCATTCAGTCTCCCTATCGTAGACTAGTCTGCTCAGTCCATTCAGTCTCCCTATCGTAGACTAGTCTGCTCAGTCCATTCAGTCTCCCTATCGTAGAGTATTCTGCTCAGTCCATTCAGTCTCCCTATCGTAAACTAGTCTATTCAGTCCATTCAGTCTCCCTATCGTAGACTAGTCTACTCAGTCCATTCAGTCTCCCTATCATAGTCTAGTCTATTCAGTCCATTCAGTCTCCCTATCGTAGACTAGTCAGCTCAGTCCATTCAGTCCCCCTATCATAGACGAGTCGACTCAGTCCATTCAGTCTCCCTATCGTAGACTAGTCTGCTCAGTCCATTCAGTCTCCCTATCATAGACTAGTCTGCTCAGACCATTCAGTCTCCCTATCGTAGACTAGTCTGCTCAGTCCATTCAGTCTCCCTATCGTAGACTAGTCTGCTCAGTCCATTCAGTCTCGCTATCGTAGACTAGTCTGCTCAGTCCATTCAGTCTCACTATCGTAGACTAGTCTACTCAGTCCATTCAGTCTCCCTATCGTAGACTAGTCAACTCAGTCCATTCAGTCTCCCTATCGTAGACAAGTCTACTCAGTACATTCAGTCTCCCTATCGTAGACTAGTCTGCTCAGTCCATTCAGTCTCCCTATCGTAGACTAGTCTACTCAGTCCATTCAGTCTCCCTATCGTAGACAAGTCTACTCAGTCCATTCAGTCTTCCTATCGTAGACAAGTCTACTCAGTCCATTCAGTCTCCCTATCGTAGACTAGTCTGCTCAGTCCATTCAGTCTCCGTATCATAGACTAGTCTGCTCAGTCCATTCAGTCTCCGTATCATAGACTAGTCTACTCAGTCCATTCAGTCTCCCTAACGTAGACTAGTCTGCTCAGTCCATTCAGTCTCCCTATCGTAGACTAGTCTGCTCGGTCCATTCAGTCTCCCTATCATAGACTAGTTTACTCAGTCCATTCAGTCTCCCTATCGTAGACTAGTCTGCTCGGTCCATTCAGTCTCCCTATCATAGACTAGTCTACTCAGTCCATTCAGTCTCCCTATCGTAGACAAGTCTACTCAGTCCATTCAGTCTTCCTATCGTCGACAAGTCTACTCAGTCCATTCAGTCTCCCTATCGTAGACTAGTCTGCTCGGTCCATTCAGTCTCCCTATCATAGACTAGTCTACTCAGTCCATTCAGTCTCCCTATCGTAGACTAGTCTACTCAGTCCATTCAGTCTCCCTATCGTAGACTAGTCTACTCAGTCCATCCAGTCTCCCTATCGTAGACAAGTCTACTCAGTCCATTCAGTCTCCCTATCGTAGACTAGTCTACTCAGTCCATCCAGTCTCCCTATCGTAGACTAGTCTACTCAGTCCATTCAGTCTCCCTATCGTAGACTAGTCTGCTCAGTCCATTCAGTCTCCCTGTCATAGACTAGTCTGCTCAGTCCATTCAGTCTCCCTATCGTAGACTAGTCTACTCAGTCCATTCAGTCTCCCTATCGTAGACTAGTCTGCTCAGTCCATTCAGTCTCGCTATCGTAGACTAGTCTACTCAGTCCATTCAGTCTCCCTATCGTAGACTGGTCTGCTCAGTCCATTCAGTGTCCCTATCCTAGACTAGTCTGCTCAGTCCTTTCAGTCTCCCTATCGTAGACTAGTCTACTCAGTCCATTCAGTCTCCCTATCGTAGACTAGTCTGCTCAGTCCATTCAGTCTCCCTATCGTAGACTAGTCTACTCAGTCCATTCAGTCTCCCTATCATAGACTAGTCTGCTCAGTCCATTCAGTCTCCCTATCGTAGACTCGTCTACTCAGTCCATTCAGTCTCCCTATCGTAGACTAGTCTACTCAGTCCATTCAGTCTCCCTATCGTGGACTAGTCTACTCAGTCCATTCAGTCTCCCTATCGTAGACTAGTCTGCTCAGTCCATTCAGTCTCCCTATCCTAGACTAGTCTACTCAGTCCATTCAGTCTCCCTATCGTAGACTAGTCTACTCAGTACATCAGTCTCCCTATCGTAGACTAGTCTGCTCAGTCCATTCAGTCTCCCTATCGTAGACTCGTCTACTCAGTCCATTCAGTCTCCCTATCGTAGACTAGTCTACTCAGTCCATTCAGTCTCCCTATCGTGGACTAGTCTACTCAGTCCATTCAGTCTCCCTATCGTAGACTAGTCTGCTCAGTCCATTCAGTCTCCCTATCCTAGACTAGTCTACTCAGTCCATTCAGTCTCCCTATCGTAGACTAGTCTGCTCAGTCCATTCAGTCTCCCTATCCTAGACTAGTCTGCTCAGTCCATTCAGTCTCCCTATCGTAGACTAGTCTGCTCAGTCCATTCAGTCTCCCTATCGTAGACTCGTCTACTCAGTCCATTCAGTCTCCCTATCGTAGACGAGTCTACTCAGTCCATTCAGTCTCCCTATCGTAGACTAGTCTGCTCAGTCCATTCAGTCTCCCTATCGTAGACTCGTCTACTCAGTCCATTCAGTCTCCCTATCGTAGACTAGTCTACTCAGTCCATTCAGTCTCCCTATCGTAGACTAGTGTACTCAGTCCATTCAGTCTCCCTATCCTAGACTAGTCTACTCAGTCCATTCAGTCTCCCTATCCTAGACTAGTCTGCTCAGTCCATTCAGTCTCCCTATCGTAGACTAGTCTGCTCAGTCCATTCAGTCTCCCTATCCTAGACTAGTCTACACAGTCCATTCAGTCTCCCTATCCTAGACTAGTCTACTCAGTCCATTCAGTCTCCCTATCGCAGAGTAAACTACGCTGTCCATTCAGTCTCCCTATCGTAGACTCGTCTACTCAGTCCATTCAGTCTCCCTATCATAGACTAGTCTACTCAGTCCATTCAGTCTCCCTATCGTGCACTAGTCTACTCAGTCCATTCAGTCTCCCTATCCTAGACTAGTCTACTCAGTCCATTCAGTCTCCCTATCCTAGACTAGTCTACTCAGTCCATCAGTCTCCCTATCGCAGAGTAAACTACGCTGTCCATTCAGTCTCCCTATCGTAGACTAGTCCACTCAGTCCATTCAGTCTCCCTATCGTAGACTAGTCTACTCAGTCCATTCAGTCTCCCTTTCGTGGACTAGTCTGCTCTGTCCATTCAGTCTCCCTATCCTAGACTAGTCTATTCAGTCCATCAGTCTCCCTGTCGTAGACTAATCTACGCTGTCCATTCAGTCTCCCTATCGTAGACTAGTCTACTCAGTGCATTCAGTCTCCCTATCGTAGACTAGTCTACTCAGTCCATTCAGTCTCCCTATCGTAGACTAGTCTACTCAGTCCATTCAGTCTCCCTATCATAGACTAGTCTACTCAGTCCATCAGTCTCCCTATCGTAGACTAGTCTACTCAGTCCATTCAGTCTCCCTATCGTCGACTAGTCTACTCAGTCCATTCAGACTCCCTATCGTAGACTAGTCTGCTCAGTCCATTCAGTCTCCCTATCGTAGACTCGTCTACTCAGTCCATTCAGTCTCCCTATCGTAAACTAGTCTGCTCAGTCCATTCAGTCTCCCTATCATAGACTAGTCTACTCAGTCCATTCAGTCTCCCTATCGTAGACTAGTCTACTCAGTCCATTCAGTCTCCCTATCGTAGACTAGTCTACACAGTCCATTCAGTCTCCCTATCGTAGACTAGTCGACTCTGTCCATTCAGTCTCCCTATCGTAGACTAGTTTAGCCAGTCCATTCAGTCTCCCTATCGTAGACTAGTCTGCTCAGTCCATTCAGTCTCCCTATCATAGACTAGTCTACTCAGTCCATTCAGTCTCCCTATCGTAGACTAGTGTGCTCAGTCAATTCAGTCTCCCTATCGTAGACTAGTCTGCTCAGTCCATTCAGTCTCCCTATCGTAGACTAGTCTGCTCAGTCCATTCAGTCTCCCTATCGTAGACTAGTCTGCTCAGTCCATTCAGTCTCCCTATCGTAGAGTAGTCTGCTCAGTCCATTCAGTCTCCCTATCGTAAACTAGTCTATTCAGTCCATTCAGTCTCCCTATCGTAGACTCGTCTACTCAGTCCATTCAGTCTCCCTATCATAGTCTAGTCTATTCAGTCCATTCAGTCTCCCTATCGTAGACTAGTCAGCTCAGTCCATTCAGTCTCCCTATCATAGACGAGTCGACTCAGTCCATTCAGTCTCCCTATCGTAGACTAGTCTGCTCAGTCCATTCAGTCTCCCTATCATAGACTAGTCTGCTCAGACCATTCAGTCTCCCTATCGTAGACTAGTCTGCTCAGTCCATTCAGTCTCCCTATCGTAGACTAGTCTGCTCAGTCCATTCAGTCTCGCTATCGTAGACTAGTCTGCTCAGTCCATTCAGTCTCACTATCGTAGACTAGTCTACTCAGTCCATTCAGTCTCCCTATCGTAGACTAGACTACTCAGTCCATTCAGTCTCCCTATCGTAGACAAGTCTACTCAGTACATTCAGTCTCCCTATCGTAGACTAGTCTACTCAGTACATTCAGTCTCCCTATCGTAGACTAGTCTGCTCAGTCCATTCAGTCTCCCTATCGTAGACAAGTCTACTCAGTACATTCAGTCTCCCTATCGTAGACTAGTCTGCTCAGTCCATTCAGTCTCCCTATCGTAGACTAGTCTACTCAGTCCATTCAGTCTCCCTATCGTAGACAAGTCTACTCAGTCCATTCAGTCTTCCTATCGTAGACAAGTCTACTCAGTCCATTCAGTCTCCCTATCGTAGACTAGTCTGCTCAGTCCATTCAGTCTCCGTATCATAGACTAGTCTACTCAGTCCATTCAGTCTCCCTATCGTAGACGAGTCTGCTCAGTCCATTTAGTCTCCCTATCGTAGACTAGTCTGCTCAGTACATTCAGTCTACCTATCATAGACTAGTCTGCTCAGTCCATTCAGTCTCCCTATCGTAGACTAGTCTACTCAGTCCATTCAGTCTCCCTATCGTAGACTAGTCTACTCAGTCCATTCAGTCTCCCTATCGTAGACTAGTCTGCTCAGTCCATTCAGTCTCCCTATCGTAGACTAGTCTGCTCAGTCCATTCAGTCTCCCTATCATAGACTAGTCTGCTCAGTCCATTCAGTCTCCCTATCGTAGACTAGTCTGCTCAGTCCATTCAGTCTCCCTATCGTAGACTAGTCTGCTCAGTCCATTCAGTCTCCCTATCGTAGACTAGTCTACTCAGTCCATTCAGTCTCCCTATCGTTTGTCTAGTCTACTCAGTCCATTCAGTCTCCCTATCGTAGACTAGTCTACTCAGTCCATTCAGTCTCCCTATCGTAGACTAGCCTGCTCAGTCCATTCAGTCTCGCTATCGTAGACTAGTCTACTCAGTCCATTCAGTCTCGCTATCGTAGAATAGTCTACTCAGTCATTCAGTCTCCCTGTCGTAGACTAGTCTGCTCAGTCCATTCAGTCTCCCTATCATAGACTAGTCTGTCAGTCCATTCAGTCTCCCTATCGTAGACTAGTCTGCTCAGTACATTCAGTCTCGCTATCATACACTAGTCTACTTAGTCCATTCAGTCTCCCTATCGTAGACTAGTCTGCTCAGTCCATTCAGTCTCCCTATCGTAGACTAGTCTGCTCAGTCCATTCAGTCTCCCTGTCGTAGACTAGTTTACTCAGTCCATTCAGTCTCCCTATCGTAGACTAGTCTACTCAGTCCATTCATTCTCCCTATCGTAGACTAGTCTGCTCAGTCCATTCAGTCTCCCTATCGTAGACTAGTCTGCTCAGTCCATTCAGTCTCCCTATCATAGACTAGTCTGCTCAGTCCATTCAGTCTCCCTATCGTAGACTAGTCTGCTCAGTCCATTCAGTCTCCCTATCGTAGACTAGTCTGCTCAGTCCATTCAGTCTCCCGATCGTAGACTAGTCTACTCAGTCCATTCAGTCTCCCTATCGTTTGTCTAGTCTACTCAGTCCATTCAGTCTCCCTATCGTAGACTAGTCTGCTCAGTCCATTCAGTCTCCCTATCGTAGACTAGTCTACTCAGTCCATTAAGTCTCCCTATCGTAGACTAGCCTGCTCAGTCCATTCAGTCTCGCTATCGTAGACTAGTCTACTCAGTCCATTCAGTCTCGCTATCGTAGAATAGTCTACTCAGTCATTCAGTCTCCCTGTCGTAGACTAGTCTGCTCAATCCATTCAGTCTCCCTATCATAGACTTGTCTGTCAGTCCATTCAGTCTCCCTATCGTAGACTAGTCTGCTCAGTACATTCAGTCTCGCTAGCGTACACTAGTCTACTTAGTCCATTCAGTCTCCCTATCATAGACTAGTCTGTCAGTCCATTCAGTCTCCCTATCGTAGACTAGTCTGCTCAGTACATTCAGTCTCGCTGTCGTACACTAGTCTACTTAGTCCATTCAGTCTCCCTATCGTAGACTAGTCTGCTCAGTCCATTCAGTCTCCCTATCGTAGACTAGTCTGCTCAGTCCATTCAGTCTCCCTATCGTAGACTAGTCTGCTCAGTCCATTCAGTCTCCCTATCGTAGACTAATCTGCTCAGTCCATTCAGTCTCCCTATCATAGACTAGCCTGCTCAGTCCATTCAGTCTCCCTATCGTAGACTAGTTTACTCAGTCCATTCAGTCTCCCTATCATAGACTAGTCTACTCAGTCCATTCAGTCTCCCTATCGTAGACTAGTCTACTCAGTCCATTCAGTCTCCCTATCGTAGACTAGTCTACTCAGTCCATTCAGTCTCCCGATCGTAGACTAGTCTGCTCAGTCCATTCAGTCTCCCTATCGTAGACTAGTCTACTCAGTCCATTCAGTCTCCCTATCGTAGACTAGTCTGCTCAGTCCATTCAGTCTCCCTATCGTAGACTAGTCTGCTCAGTCCATTCAGTCTCCCTATCGTAGACTAGTCTACTCAGTCCATTCAGTCTCCCTATCGTAGACTAGTCTGCTCAGTCCATTCAGTCTCCCTATCGTAGACTAGTCTACTCAGTCCATTCAGTCTCCCTATCGTAGACTAGTCTACTCTGTCCATTCAGTCTCTCTATCGTAGACTAGTCTACTCAGTCCATTCAGTCTCCCTATCATAGACTAGTCTACTCAGTACATTCAGTCTCCCTATCGTAGACTAGTCTGCTCAGTCCATTCAGTCTCGCTATCGTAGACTAGTCTGCTCAGTCCATTCAGTCTCCCTATCGTAGACTAGTCTACTCAGTCCATTCAGTCTCCCTATCGTAGACGAGACTACTCAGTCCATTCAGTCTCCCTATCGTAGACTAGTCTGCTCAGTCCATTCAGTCTCCCTGTCGTAGACTAGTCTGCTCAGTCCATTCAGTCTCCCTATCATAGACTAGTCTACTCAGTCCATTCAGTTTCCCGATCATAGACTAGTCTACTCAGTCCATTCAGTCTCCCTATCGTAGACGAGACTGCTCAGTCCATTCAGTCTCCCTATCGTAGACTAGTCTACTCAGTCCATTCAGTCTCCCTATCGTAGACTAGTCTACTCAGTCCATTCAGTCTCCCTATCGTAGACTAGTCTACTCAGTCCATTCAGTCTCCCTATCGTAGACTAGTCTGCTCAGTCCATTCAGTCTCCCGATCGTAGACTAGTCTACTCAGTCCATTCAGTCTCCCTATCGTAGACTAGTCTACTCAGTCCATTCAGTCTCCCTATCGTAGACTAGTCTACTTAGTCCATTCAGTCTCCCTATCGTAGACTAGTCTACTCAGTCCATTCAGTCTCCCTATCGTAGACTAGTCTACTCAGTCCATTCAGTCTCCCTATCGTAGACTAGTCTGCTCAGTCCATTCAGTCTCCCTATCATAGACTAGTCTGTCAGTCCATTCAGTCTCCCTATCGTAGACTCGTCTACTCAGTCCATTCAGTCTCCCTATCGTAGACTCGTCTACTCAGTCCATTCAGTCTCACTATCGTAGACTAGTTTACTCAGTCCATTCAGTCTCCCTATCGTAGACTAGTCTACTCAGTCCATTCAGTCTCCCTATCGTAGACTAGTCTACTCAGTCCATTCAGTCTCCCTATCGTAGACTAGTTTACTCAGTCCATTCAGTCTCCCTATCGTAGACTAGTCTACTCAGTCCATTCAGTCGCCCTATCATAGACTAGTCTACTCAGTCCATTCAGTCTCCCTATCGTAGACTAGTCTGCTCAGTCCATTCAGTCTCCCTATCGTAGACTAGTCTGCTCAGTCCATTCAGTCTCCCTATCGTAGACTAGTCTACTCAGTCCATTCAGTCTCCCTCTCATAGACTAGTCTACTCAGTCCATTCAGTCTCCCTATCGTAGACTAGTCTACTCAGTCCATTCAGTCTCCCTCTCATAGACTAGTCTACTCAGTCCATTCAGTCTCCCTATCGTAGACTAGTCTACTCAGTCCATTCAGTCTCCCTTTCGTAGACTAGTCTGCTCAGTCCATTCAGTCTCCCTCTCATAGACTAGTCTACTCAGTCCATTCAGTCTCCCTATCATAGACTAGTCTACTCAGTCCATTCAGTCTCCCTATCGTAGACTAGTCTGCTCAGTCCATTCAGTCTCCCTCTCATAGACTAGTCTACTCAGTCCATTCAGTCTCCCTATCGTAGACTAGTCTACTCAGTCCATTCAGTCTCGCTATCGTAGACTAGTCTGCTCAGTCCATTCAGTCTCGCTATCGTAGACTAGTCTACTCAGTCCATTCAGTCTCCCTATCATAGACTAGCCTGCTCAGTCCATTCAGTCTCGCTATCGTAGACTAGTCTACTCAGTCCATTCAGTCTCCCTATCGTAGACTAGTCTGCTCAGTCCATTCAGTCTCCCTATCGTAGACTAGTCTGCTCAGTCCATTCAGTCTCCCTGTCGTAGACTAGTCTGCTCAGTCCATTCAGTCTCCCTGTCGTAGACTAGTCTACTCAGTCCATTCAGTCTCCCTATCGTAGACTAGTCTGCTCAGTCCATTCAGTCTCCCTATCATAGACTAGTCTGCTCAGTCCATTCAGTCTCCCTATCATAGACTAGTCTACTCAGTCCATTCAGTCTCCCTATCGTAGACTAGTCTGCTCAGTCCATTCAGTCTCCCTATCGTAGACTAGTCTACTCAGTCCATTCAGTCTCCCTATCGTAGACTAGTCTGCTCAGTCCATTCAGTCTCCCTGTCGTAGACTAGTCTGCTCAGTCCATTCAGTCTCCCTGTCGTAGACTAGTCTGCTCAGTCCATTCAGTCTCCCTATCGTAGACTAGCCTACTCAATCCATTCAGTCTCCCTATCGTAGACTAGTCTACTCAGTCCATTCAGTCTCCCTATCGTAGACTAGTCTACTCAGTCCATTCAGTCTCCCTATCGTAGACTAGTCTGCTCAGTCCATTCAGTCTCCCTATCGTAGACTAGTCTACTCAGTCCATTCAGTCTCCCTCTCATAGACTAGTCTGCTCAGTCCATTCAGTCTCCCTATCGTAGACTAGTCTGCTCAGTCCATTCAGTCTCCCTATCGTAGACTAGTCTACTCAGTCCATTCAGTCTCCCTCTCATAGACTAGTCTGCTCAGTCCATTCAGTCTCCCTATCGTAGACTAGTCTGCTCAGTCCATTCAGTCTCCCTATCGTAGACTAGTCTACTCAGTCCATTCAGTCTCCCTATCATAGACTAGTCTACTCAGTCCATTCAGTCTCCCTATCATAGACTAGTCTACTCAGTCCATTCAGTCTCGCTATCCTAGACTAGTTTAGTCAGTCCATTCAGTCTCCCTATCGTAGACTAGTCTACTCAGTCCATTCAGTCTCGCTATCCTAGACTAGTCTAGTCAGTCCATTCAGTCTCCCTATCGTAGACTAGTCTGCTCAGTCCATTCAGTCTCCCTATCGTAGACTAGTCTGCTCAGTCCATTCAGTCTCCCTCTCGTAGACTAGTCTACTCAGTCCATTCAGTCTCCCTATCGTAGACTAGTCTACTCAGTCCATTCAGTCTCCCTATCGTAGACTAGTCTACTCAGTCCATTCAGTCTCCCTATCGTAGACTTGTCTACTCAGTCCATTCAGTCTCCCTATCGTAGACTAGTCTACTCAGTCCATTCAGTCTCCCTATCGTAGACTAGTCTACTCAGTCCATTCAGCCTCCCTATCGTAGACTAGTCTGCTCAGTCCATTCAATCTCCCTATCGTAGACTCGTCTGCTCAGTACATTCAGTCTCCCTATCGTAGACTAGTCTGCTCAGTCCATTCAGTCTCCCTATCGTACACTCGCCTGCTCAGTCCATTCAGTCTCCCTATCGTAGACTAGTCTACTCAATCCATTCAGTCTCCCTATCATAGACTAGTCTACTCAGTACATTCAGTCTCGCTATCGTACACTAGTCTACTTAGTCCATTCAGTCTCCCTATCATAGACTAGTCTGTCAGTCCATTCAGTCTCCCTATCGTAGACTAGTCTGCTCAGTACATTCAGTCTCGCTATCGTACACTAGTCTACTTAGTCCATTCAGTCTCCCTATCATAGACTAGTCTGTCAGTCCATTCAGTCTCCCTATCGTAGACTAGTCTGCTCAGTACATTCAGTCTCGCTGTCGTACACTAGTCTACTTAGTCCATTCAGTCTCCCTATCGTAGACTAGTCTGCTCAGTCCATTCAGTCTCCCTATCGTAGACTAGTCTGCTCAGTCCATTCAGTCTCCCTATCGTAGACTAGTCTGCTCAGTCCATTCAGTCTCCCTATCGTAGACTAGTCTGCTCAGTCCATTCAGTCTCCCTATCGTAGACTAATCTGCTCAGTCCATTCAGTCTCCCTATCATAGACTAGCCTGCTCAGTCCATTCAGTCTCCCTATCGTAGACGAGTCTACTCAGTCCATTCAGTCTCCCTATCATAGACTAGTCTACTCAGTCCATTCAGTCTCCCTATCGTAGACTAGTCTACTCAGTCCATTCAGTCTCCCTATCGTAGACTAGTCTACTCAGTCCATTCAGTCTCCCGATCGTAGACTAGTCTGCTCAGTCCATTCAGTCTCCCTATCGTAGACTAGTCTACTCAGTCCATTCAGTCTCCCTATCGTAGACTTGTCTGCTCAGTCCATTCAGTCTCCCTATCGCAGACTAGTCTGCTCAGTCCATTCAGTCTCCCTATCGTAGACTAGTCTACTCAGTCCATTCAGTCTCCCTATCGTAGACTAGTCTGCTCAGTCCATTCAGTCTCCCTATCGTAGACTAGTCTACTCAGTCCATTCAGTCTCCCTATCGTAGACTAGTCTACTCTGTCCATTCAGTCTCTCTATCGTAGACTAGTCTACTCAGTCCATTCAGTCTCCCTATCATAGACTAGTCTACTCAGTACATTCAGTCTCCCTATCGTAGACTAGTCTGCTCAGTCCATTCAGTCTCGCTATCGTAGACTAGTCTGCTCAGTCCATTCAGTCTCCCTATCGTAGACTAGTCTACTCAGTCCATTCAGTCTCCCTATCGTAGACGAGACTACTCAGTCCATTCAGTCTCCCTATCGTAGACTAGTCTGCTCAGTCCATTCAGTCTCCCTGTCGTAGACTAGTCTGCTCAGTCCATTCAGTCTCCCTATCGTAGACTAGTCTACTCAGTCCATTCAGTTTCCCGATCATAGACTAGTCTACTCAGTCCATTCAGTCTCCCTATCGTAGACGAGACTGCTCAGTCCATTCAGTCTCCCTATCGTAGACTAGTCTACTCAGTCCATTCAGTCTCCCTATCGTAGACTAGTCTACTCAGTCCATTCAGTCTCCCTATCGTAGACTTGTCTACTCAGTCCATTCAGTCTCCCTATCGTAGACTAGTCTGCTCAGTCCATTCAGTCTCCCTATCGTAGACTAGTCTGCTCAGTCCATTCAGTCTCCCTCTCATAGACTAGTCTACTCAGTCCATTCAGTCTCCCTATCGTAGACTAGTCTACTCAGTCCATTCAGTCTCGCTATCGTAGACTAGTCTGCTCAGTCCATTCCGTCTCGCTATCGTAGACTAGTCTACTCAGTCCATTCAGTCTCCCTATCATAGACTAGCCTGCTCAGTCCATTCAGTCTCGCTATCGTAGACTAGTCTACTCAGTCCATTCAGTCTCCCTATCGTAGACTAGTCTGCTCAGTCCATTCAGTCTCCCTATCGTAGACTAGTCTGCTCAGTCCATTCAGTCTCCCTGTCGTAGACTAGTCTGCTCAGTCCATTCAGTCTCCCTGTCATAGACTAGTCTACTCAGTCCATTCAGTCTCCCTATCGTAGACTAGTCTGCTCAGTCCATTCAGTCTCCCTATCATAGACTAGTCTACTCAGTCCATTCAGTCTCCCTATCATAGACTAGTCTACTCAGTCCATTCAGTCTCCCTATCGTAGACTAGTCTGCTCAGTCCATTCAGTCTCCCTATCATAGACTAGTCTACTCAGTCCATTCAGTCTCCCTATCGTAGACTAGTCTGCTCAGTCCATTCAGTCTCCCTGTCGTAGACTAGTCTGCTCAGTCCATTCAGTCTCCCTGTCGTAGACTAGTCTGCTCAGTCCATTCAGTCTCCCTATCGTAGACTAGTCTACTCAGTCCATTCAGTCTCCCTATCGTAGACTAGTCTACTCAGTCCATTCAGTCTCCCTATCGTAGACTAGTCTACTCAGTCCATTCAGTCTCCCTATCGTAGACTAGTCTGCTCAGTCCATTCAGTCTCCCTATCGTATACTAGTCTACTCAGTCCATTCAGTCTCCCTCTCATAGACTAGTCTACTCAGTCCATTCAGTCTCGCTATCCTAGACTAGTTTAGTCAGTCCATTCAGTCTCCCTATCGTAGACTAGTCTACTCAGTCCATTCAGTCTCGCTATCCTAGACTAGTCTAGTCAGTCCATTCAGTCTCCCTATCGTAGACTAGTCTGCTCAGTCCATTCAGTCTCCCTATCGTAGACTAGTCTGCTCAGTCCATTCAGTCTCCCTCTCGTAGACTAGTCTACTCAGTCCATTCAGTCTCCCTATCGTAGACTAGTCTACTCAGTCCATTCAGTCTCCCTATCGTAGACTAGTCTACTCAGTCCATTCAGTCTCCCTATCGTAGACTTGTCTACTCAGTCCATTCAGTCTCCCTATCGTAGACTAGTCTACTCAGTCCATTCAGTCTCCCTATCGTAGACTAGTCTACTCAGTCCATTCAGTCTCCCTATCGTAGACTAGTCTGCTCAGTCCATTCAATCTCCCTATCGTAGACTCGTCTGCTCAGTACATTCAGTCTCCCTATCGTAGACTAGTCTGCTCAGTCCATTCAGTCTCCCTATCGTACACTCGTCTGCTCAGTCCATTCAGTCTCCCTATCGTAGACTAGTCTACTCAATCCATTCAGTCTCCCTATCATAGACTAGTCTACTCAATCCATTCAGTCTCCCTATCATAGACTAGTCTACTCAATCCATTCAGTCTCACTATCATAGACTAGTCTGCTCAGTCCATTCAGTCTCCCTATCGTAGACTAGTCTACTCAGTCCATTCAATCTCCCTATCGTAGACTAGACTGCTCAGTCCATTCAGTCTCCCTATCGTAGACTAATCTGCTCAGTTTGTTCAGTCTCCCCATTGTAACTAATCTACTCAATCCATTCAGTCTCCTTATCGTGGACTTGTCTACTCAGTCCATTCAATCTCCCTATCGTAGACTAGTCTACTCATACGAGCAGGAGTAGGCCATTCGGCCCCTCGAGCCTGCTCCACCATTCAATGCAATCATGGCTGATCATCCAAATTCAGTACCCTGTCCCTGCTTTCTCCCCATACCCCTTGATCCATTTAGCCTTAAGAAATATATCCAACTCCTTCTTGAATATATGTAATGAACTGGCCTCTCCTGCCTTCTGTGGTGGACAATTCCACAGGTTTACCACTCTCTGGGTGAAGAAATTCCTCCTCCTGTCTGTCCTAAAATGCTTACCCCTTACCCTTAGACTGTGACCCCTGGTTTTGGACTCACCCGCCATCGGGAACATCCTTCCTGCATCTAGTTAGAATTTTATAAGTCTCAATGAGATCCCCTCTCATTCTTCTAAACTCTAGCGAATATAAGCCTAATCGACCCAATCTCTCTTCATACGTCATTCCTGCCATCCCGGGTATCAGTCTGGTGAATCTTCGCTGCACTCCCTCCATGGCAAGAACATCCTTCCTCAGATAAGGTGACCAGAACTGCACACAATACTCAAGGTGTGGTCTCACCAAGGCCCTGTACAACTGCAGCAAGACATCCTTGCTCCTGTACTCGAATCCTCTCGCTTTGAAGGCCAACATACCATTTGCCTTCTTAACCGCCTGCTGCACCTGCATGCTTACCTTTAGCGACTGGTGCACAAGAACACCACATCCACTGGTTCTCCCTTATCTATTTTACCAGTTACACCCTCAAAAAATTCCAGTAGATTAGTCAAGCACGATTTACCTTTTGTAAATCCATGTTGATTTTGTCCGATCCGGTCACTGTTTTCCAAGTGCTCTGCTATTACATCTTTTATAATGGACTCTAGCATTTTCCCCACTACCGATGTCAGGCTTACCGGTCTGTAATTCCCCGTTTTCTCTCTACCACCTTTTTTGAATAGTGGGGTAACATTAGCTACCCTACAATCCATGGGTACTGTTCCAGATTCCATCGAATGTTGGAAGATGATCAGCAATGCATCTACTATTTCTAGGGCCACTTCCTTAAGTACCCTAGGATGTAGATTATCAGGCCCTAGGGATTTATCGGCCTTCAAACCCGTCAATTTCCCTAACACCATTTCCCTACAAATACTGATTTCTTTCAGTTCCTCCCTTTCATCAGACCCTATATTCCCCTTCATCTCTGGGAGGTTATTTGTGTCCTCCTTTGTGAAGACAGAGCCAAAATATGTATTTAATTGGTCTGCCATTTCTTTGTTCCCCATTATAAATTCCCCCGATTCTGACTGCAAGGGAACTACGCTTGACTTCACCAATCTTTTTCTCTTCACATATCTATAAAAGCTTTTACAGTCAGTTTTTATGTTCCCTGCAAGCTTACTCTCATATTGTATTTTCCTCTTCTTAATTTATCCCTTTGTCCTCCATTGTTGAATCACAAACTGCTCCCAATCCTCAAGTTTGCTGCTTTTTCTGGCGAATTTATATGTCCTCTCCTGGGATCTTATGCTATCCCTAATTTCCCTTGTTAGCCACGGTTGAGTCACCTTTTTTGTTTTATTTTTATGCCAAACTGGGATGAACAAATTCTGTAGATCATCCATGCGCTCTTTGAATGTTTGCCATTGCCTATCCACCATCAACCCTTTGAGTGAGATTCCCCAATCAATCCTACCCAACTCACGCCTCATACATTCGTAGTTTCCTTTATTTAAATTCAGGACCCTACTCTTTGAGTCAACTACTTCACTCTCCGTCTCAGTCCATTCAATCTCCCTATCATAGACTAGTCTACTCAATCCATTCAGTCTCCCTTTCGCAGACTAGTCTACTCAGTCCATTCAGCCTCCCTATCCTAGTAGTCTACTCAGTCCATTCAGTCTCCCTATCGAAGACGAGTCTATTCAGTCAATTCAGTCTCCCTATCGTAGACTAGTCTACTCAGTCCATTCAGTCTCCCTATTGTAGACTAGTCTACTCAGTCCATTCAGTCTCCCTATTGTAGACTAGTCTACTCAGTCCATTCAGTCTCCCTATTGTAGACTAGTCTGCTCAGTCCATTCAGCCTCCCTATCATAGACCAGTCTACTCAGTCCATTCAGTCTCGCTATCGTAGACTAGTCTACTCAGTCCATTCATTCTCCCTATCGTAGACTAGTCTACTCAGTCCATTCAGTCTCCCTATTGTAGACTAGTCTGCTCAGTCCATTCAGTCTCCCTATCGTAGACTAGTCTACTCAGTCCATTCAGTCTCCCTATTGTAGACTAGTCTACTCAGTCCATTCAGTCTCCCTATCGTAGACTAGTCTACTCAGTCCATTCAGTCTCCCTATCGTAGACTAGTCTACTCAGTCCATTCAGTCTCCCTATCGTAGACTAGTCTGCTCAGTCCATTCAGTCTCCCTATCGTAGACTAGTCTACTCAGTACATTCAGTCTCCCGATCGTAGACTAGTCTACTCAGTCCATTCAGTCTCCCTATCGTAGACTAGTCTACTCAGTCCATTCAGTCTCCCTATCATAGACTAGTCTACTCAGTCCATTCAGTCTCCCTATTGTAGACTAGTCTACTCAGTCCATTCAGTCTCCCTATCGTAGACTAGTCTACTCAGTCCATTCAGTCTCCCTATTGTAGACTAGTCTGCTCAGTCCATTCAGTCTCCCTATCGTAGACTAGTCTACTCAGTACATTCAGTCTCCCTATCGTAGACTAGTCTACTCAGTCCATTCAGTCTCCCTATCGTAGACTAGTCTACTCAGTCCATTCAGTCTCCCTATCGTAGACTAGTCTACTCAGTCCATTCAGTCTCCCTATCGTAGACTAGTCTACTCAGTCCATTCAGTCTCCCTATCGTAGACTAGTCTACTCAGTCCATTCAGTCTCCCTATCGTAGACTAGTCTACTCAGTCCATTCAGTCTCCCTATCGTAGACTAGTCTACTCAGTCCATTCAGTCTCCCTATCGTAGACTAGTCTACTCAGTCCATTCAGTCTCCCTATCGTAGACTAGTCTGCTCAGTCCATTCAGTCTCCCTATCCTAGACTAGTTTACTCAGTCCATTCAGTCTCCCTATCGTAGACTAATCTACGCTGTCCATTCAGTCTCCCTATCGTAGAGTAGTCTACTCATCCATTCAGTCTCCCTATCATAGACTAGTCTACTCTGTCCATTCATTCTCCCTATCGTAGACTAGTCTACTCAGTCCATTCATTCTCCCTATCGTAGACTAGTCTACTCAGTCCATTCAGTCTCCCTATTGTAGACTAGTCTGCTCAGTCCATTCAGTCTCCCTATCGTAGACTAGTCTACTCAGTCCATTCAGTCTCCCTATCGTAGACTAGTCTACTCAGTCCATTCAGTCTCCCTATCGTAGACTAGTCTACTCAGTCCATTCAGTCTCCCTATCGTAGACTAGTCTACTCAGTCCATTCATTCTCCCTATCGTAGACTAGTCTACTCAGTCCATTCAGTCTCCCTATTGTAGACTAGTCTGCTCAGTCCATTCAGTCTCCCTATCGTAGACTAGTCTACTCAGTCCATTCAGTCTCCCTATTGTAGACTAGTCTACTCAGTCCATTCAGTCTCCCTATCGTAGACTAGTCTGCTCAGTCCATTCAGTCTCCCTATCGTAGACTAGTCTACTCAGTCCATTCAGTCTCCCTATCGTAGACTAGTCTACTCAGTCCATTCAGTCTCCCTATCGTAGACTAGTCTGCTCAGTCCATTCAGTCTCCCTATCATAGACTAGTCTACTCAGTCCATTCAGTCTCCCTATCGTAGACTAGTCTACTCAGTCCATTCAGTCTCCCTATCGTAGACTAGTCTACTCAGTCCATTCAGTCTCCCTATCGTAGACTAGTCTGCTCAGTCCATTCAGTCTCCCTATCCTAGACTAGTCTACTCAGTCCATTCAGTCTCCCTATTGTAGACTAGTCTACTCAGTCCATTCAGTCTCCCTATTGTAGACTAGTCTACTCAGTCCATTCAGTCTCCCTATCGTAGACTAGTCTACTCAGTCCATCAGTCTCCCTATCGTAGACTAGTCTGCTCAGTCCATTCAGTCTCCCTATCGTAGACTAGTCTACTCAGTCCATTCAGTCTCCCTATGGTAGACTAGTCTACTCAGTCCATTCAGTCTCCCTATTGTAGACTAGTCTACTCAGTCCATTCAGTCTCCCTATCATAGACTAGTCTGCTCAGTCCATTCAGCCTCCCTATCGTAGACTAGTCTACTCAGTCCATTCAGTCTCCCTATCGTAGACTAGTCTGCTCAGTCCATTCAGTCTCGCTATCGTAGACTAGTCTACTCAGTCCATTCAGTCTCCCTATTGTAGACTAGTCTGCTCAGTCCATTCAGTCTCCCTATCCTAGACCAGTCTACTCAGTCCATTCAGTCTCGCTATCGTAGACTAGTCTACTCAGTCCATTCAGTCTCCCTATTGTAGACTAGTCTGCTCAGTCCATTCAGTCTCCCTATCGTAGACTAGTCTACTCAGTCCATTCAGTCTCGCTATCGTAGACTAGTCTACTCAGTCCATTCAGTCTCGCTATCGTAGACTAGTCTACTCAGTCCATTCAGTCTCCCTATCGTAGACTAGTCTACTCAGTCCATTCAGTCTCCCTATCGTAGACTAGTCTACTCTGTCCATTCAGTCTCCCTATCGTAGACTAGTCTACTCAGTCCATTCAGTCTCCCTATCGTAGACTAGTCTGCTCAGTCCATTCAGTCTCCCTATCGTAGACTAGTCTACTCAGTCCATTCAATCTCCCTATCGTAGACTAGTCTGCTCAGTCCATTCAGTCTCCCTATCCTAGACTAGTCTACTCAGTCCATTCAGTCTCCCTATCGTAGACTAATCTACGCTGTCCATTCAGTCTCCCTATCGTAGACTAGTCTACTCAGTCCATTCAGTCTCCCTATCGTAGACTAGTCTACTCATCCATTCAGTCTCCCTATCATAGACTAGTCTACTCTGTCCATTCATTCTCCCTATCGTAGACTAGTCTACTCAGTCCATTCAGTCTCCCTATTGTAGACTAGTCTGCTCAGTCCATTCAGTCTCCCTCTTGTAGACTAGTCTGCTCAGTCCATTCAGTCTCCCTATCGTAGACAAGTCTACTCAGTCCATTCAGTCTCCCTATCGTAGACTAGTCTACTCAGTCCATTCAGTCTCCCTATTGTAGACTAGTCTACTCAGTCCATTCAGTCTCCCTATCGTAGACTAGTCTACTCAGTCCATTCAGCCTCCCTATCGTAGACTCGTCTACTCTGTCCATTCAGTCTCCCTATCGTAGACTAGTCTACTCAGTCCATTCATTCTCCCTATCGTAGACTAGTCTACTCAGTCCATTCAGTCTCCCTATTGTAGACTAGTCTGCTCAGTCCATTCAGTCTCCCTATCGTAGACTAGTCTGCTCAGTCCATTCAGTCTCCCTATCGTAGACCAGTCTACTCAGTCCATTCAGTCTCGCTATCGTAGACTAGTCTACTCAGTCCATTCAGTCTCGCTATCGTAGACTAGTCTACTCAGTCCATTCATTCTCCCTATCGTAGACTAGTCTACTCAGTCCATTCAGTCTCCCTATTGTAGACTAGTCTGCTCAGTCCATTCAGTCTCCCTATCATAGACTAGTCTGCTCAGTCCATTCAGTCTCCCTATCGTAGACTAGTCTGCTCAGTCCATTCAGCCTCCCTATCGTAGACTAGTCTACTCTGTCCATTCAGTCTCCCTATCGTAGACCAGTCTACTCAGTCCATTCAGTCTCGCTATCATAGACTAGTCTACTCAGTCCATTCAGTCTCCCTATCGTAGACTAGTCTACTCAGTCCATTCAGTCTCCCTATCGTAGACTAGTCTACTCAGTCCACTCAGTCTCCCTATCGTAGACTAGTCTACTCAGTCCATTCAGTCTCCCTATCGTAGACTAGTCTACTCAGTCCATTCAGTCTCCCTATCGTAGACTAGTCTACTCAGTCCATTCAGTCTCCCTATCGTAGACTAGTCTACTCTGTCCATTCAGTCTCCCTGTCGTAGACTAGTCTACTCAGTCCATTCAGTCTCCCTATCGTAGACTAATCTGCTCAGTCCATTCAGTCTCCCTATCGTAGACTAGTCTACTCAGTCCATTCAGTCTCCCTATCGTAGACTAGTCTGCTCAGTCCATTCAGTCTCCCTATCCTAGACTAGTCTACTCAGTCCATTCAGTCTCCCTATCGTAGACTAATCTACGCTGTCCATTCAGTCTCCCTATCGTAGAGTAGTCTACTCATCCATTCAGTCTCCCTATCATAGACTAGTCTACTCTGTCCATTCATTCTCCCTATCGTAGACTAGTCTACTCAGTCCATTCAGTCTCCCTATCGTAGACTAGTCCACTCAGTCCATTCAGTCTCCCTATCGTAGACTAGTCTGCTCAGTCCATTCAGTCTCCCTATCGTAGACTAGTCTACTCAGTCCATTCAGTCTCCCTATCATGGACTAGTCTACTCTGTCCATTCAGTCTCCCTATCGTAGACTAGTCCGCTCAATCCATTCAATCTCCTTATCGTGGACTAGTCTGCTCAATCCATTCAATCTCCCTGTCGTAGACTAGTCTCATCATTCCATTCAATCTCGATATCATAGCGGTGCAATATCTAGAGAGCCTCATTCTCACCATTCATGCATGCGGGCACAAACTCCCAACCACCCTCCCCCCAGCGCTCCCACACCCCACCATGTGGCCCAGTTTCTAAGAAATTGTATTTGAACCTTTTCTTTCCTACAGTAAATGAATACACAATAAATTTCCTGAGGTGAATGGATACACTGTGAGTTTCCTGAGGTAAATGGGTGCACGGTGAGTTTCCTGGTGAATGGATACACAGTGAGTTTCCTGGTGAATGGATACACTGTGAGTTTCCTGAGGTAAATGGGTGCACGGTGAGTTTCCTGGTGAATGGATACACAGTGAGTTTCCTGGTGAATGGATACACTGTGAGTTTCCTGAGGTAAATGGGTGCAAGGTGAGTTTCCTGGTGAATGGATACACAGTGAGTTTCCTGGTGAATGGATACACGGTGAGTTTCCTGGTGAATGGATACACGGTGAGTTCCCTGGTAAATGGATACACGGTGAGTTTCCTGGTGAATGGATACACGGTGAGTTTCCTGGTGAATGGGTGCATGGTGAGTTTCCTGGTGAATGGATACACGGTGAGTTTCCTGGTGAATGGGTGCACGGTGAGTTTCCTGGGGTGAATGGATACATGGTGAGTTTCTTGGTGAATGGATACACGGTGAGTTTCCTGGTGAATGGGTGCACGGTGAGTTTCTTGGTGAATGGATACACGGTGAGTATCCTGGTGAATGGGTGCACGGTGAGTTTCCTGGTGAATGGATACACGGTGAGTTTCCTGGTGAATGGGTGCACGGTGAGTTTCTTGGTGAATGGATACACGGTGAGTTTCCTGGTGAATGGGTGCACGGTGAGTTTCCTGGTGAATGGATACACGGTGAGTTTCCTGGTGAATGGGTGCACGGTGAGTTTCCTGAGGTGAATGGATACACGGTGAGTTTCCTTGTGAATGGATACACGGTGAGTTTCCTGGTGAATGGATACACGGTGAGTTTCCTGGTGAATGGATACACGGTGAGTTTCCTGGTGAATGGATACACGGTGAGTTTCCTGAGCTGAACAGTATACAGTGAGTTCAGTCACTGTCCTTTCACTTTTGTGAGCCAGATTGAAATCCAGCCAAGACCAACGGTCTCCTCTCTCCAATAGCTGTCTCAAGTGAAATCAGTTCAGGCCTTCTAAAGACAGCCTTCCACAATTGACCTCCCAATTCCTAACCGACCCTAAATGAAAACCCAGCAATAAATAATCTAAAAATCATAGCACGAGCTGTTCTTTTAAAAGCTGATCAGTTTGTTCCATGTTCAGTATGTTTGAAAAGTGTTAATGAAGCATGTTTATTTGTTTGCTCAGTTACCCGATCCTGTAAGCTGATCGTGTTGGATAAATACTTTGAGGGTGCCAAACGGTGGAGTTGCACATCTGATCCTCCAGAGTAATATTAGTCTGTCTGGTTAAACTGAATGAATGCTAGTTTGTTACATGTCATTGACATGAGACACGTTGACTGCTGCCTGTCTTGATATATTCAGCATTAGAAAGGATGTCTGCAATCTTCTTAACTGCTCTTCCCTTGCGGCCTTGATCCCGGGATAGCGACCTCCCATGTTTAATTTGTGATGTTTAGTCGGACTCCTGTAAAATGCCTGCACTGTGTGGGGGCTGGGCCCAGCTGTCCACCCATGCGTGGGGTCTGGGCATGACCTTTTGACCTGTGTGCTGGCATGAAGTGCTCATTGACATTGCATCACCAGATCACCCCAGAGGTGACGGGAAAGGTCTGTGTTCCCTGACGTCCTGATACACAAATTCATGACGTCACCCCTGATGGCAGCCAAGGAGACGCAGTGAGAAACAGCTCTTCCTCACTGATGATTGGGGGAAAAAAGTCCAACAGCTGCAGGGAGCCAGGAGCAAAAGCAGAATAAAAGCAACTTTAGCCTTTACAGCGATGGGAAGTCACACAGCAGAGCACTCCCTGAATAAATATCCCGATCAGATGTCCTTTTCATAGCCCTGTGGTGGCAAGGGTGAGTCTGAGGGCTGCCTGAGGTTAGAGTCCATGAGACACCCTTTTGTACTTTACTCCACTTGTTCAGTATTATCTCATTTAAGCACAAGAGCTTCTTAAAAGCCAACATTTCCCACAGCAGCCCGTTCTACCTTTTATGTTAATTAACGATGATTGACAGCTATTGCCATCACCAATCAAAAGGTAGCAAGTGCCCTCTTCTTAAATGGGCACAACCCATAAACTGTAAATTAAATAAAAGCTTTTATAGGAAACTTAATAAATTGAATTGAAATTTTATTCCGGGCGGCGATGAAGCACTCAAGTCCCTCCTGTGCCCACCGGTCTCGGAAGGCCTCAAGTGTACCGGTGGACACCGCGTGCTCCATCTCCGGGGATACACGGGCACGAATGTAGCCGCGCAAGAGAAGCAGGCAGTTGGGCCGACCGACCGCTCGCTGCTAACAGCCTGTTCTATAATGTTTAGAATAATGTGGGTAACCTTCATTTCACCTCGCGTTGTGCAGCTCATATGCAGTTAATGCCTCCTGTTCCACCTCTGTAAATACTAAGCTATCGTTCTTCAGCTAATCGTTTTGGTTAATGCCTCAGTAGGTGGTGTACACTGAAGTCCAGTCACAGCAAATGTCCCGGAGATAATTAAAATAAACAGCTTTTTGCTGTTTTTATGTGAAGTTCGTTGATCAGAATTTCCATTCTAGTGTCTTAAATCTTCAAATGAACCTGTCTCGTTGCTGTAGCACTGCAAAAAGAAACAGCATCTTTCTAAATAAGTCAGTTTGTAGGAATTAACGAATTCCTATGAATAATGGAGATCGACACAAGAGAACAATCAAACAGGTCTTTACTCAACGGAGATGCCACGAGGACTGCCTGGGCAGTCCCGTGGTTTGCGACGTGACGTCATCGCGTTTGCCCGCGTTTTCCCGCGCTCTTAAAGGGGCCACGCCCCGTACATGCAAACTCTATATACAAAACACAGTAATGCCTAACACAATGGTACAGGTTTAGGCTGGTGTTAGAACCTCGTTAAAGAGAATTATATACAGTTAGCCAGAGTCATTCAGTGGTTCTGCCACATGCGCCCCCCAGAATTTGCTTTAACTGACAAAGTCAAACGGTGAGGGGGTCTGACGAGCCTGTCAGAACGACTCCTGTACTCTCGAGGCGGAGGCTGCAGGGCGGCTGGCGGTCTGGCGGGCGATCGCACTTGGTCTGCCGTAACGCCGATGGGTGGCCGACCCCCTCTCGGCGGTTGTGCTGTCTCGACGGGGCGGTCGAGGTCCAAATGTGCTGGCTTTAAGCGGTCGACCGAAATGTGGTCCGGTTTACCACTGACATCTACCGTGAAGGTTTTGTCCCCTGCTTCCAACATGCGGAAGGGACCGGTATATGGGGCCTTGAGTGGATCCCTATGTGCGTCATGGCGAATAAAAACGTATTCAGCCTTGTGAAGCTCCGTGGGAATGTGTGACCTCTGCAGCCCGTAGTGCGAAGTGGGCACCGGTGCGAAACATCTGGCCGCCTCTTGGTGACTAGCAAGCTGGGCAGACGCGGACCAGGGCTCCGTCGATGTTGGTAGGAAGTCCCCTGGGACTCGCAGCGGCTGACCATACACGAGTTCCGCTGATGAAGAGTGAAGGTCTTCTGTGGGGGCCGTGCGAAGGCCCAACAGGACCCACGGTAGCTTGTCTGCCCATCCAGCGTCTTGGAGGATGGCCCTCAGGGCGGCTTTCATTGAGCGGTGGAAGCATTTGCAGAGGCCATTCGCCTGTGGGTGGTAGGCTGTGGTGCGGTGTAATTTGACACTGAGTCCTTGGGCCACTGCATTCCAGAGTTCGGAGGAAAACTGCAGTCCCCTGTCCGATGAAATATCTGCGGGCACTCCGAAACGGGCGATCCAGGAGGAAATGAACACCCTGGCCACGTCCGCCGAAGTAGTGGATGACAGGGGGACCGCCTCTGGCCATCTGGTGGTGCGGTCAACCATGGTCAGGATGTGTGAAAAACCATGGGAGGGTGGGAGTGGTCCTACCAGGTCCACGTTGACGTGGTCAAAACGTCACTCCGGAACTGTGAAGGTGGCCAACGGAGCTTTGATGTGGCGCTGTACCTTGGCCTTTTGGCAGACCACGCAGGTGTTGGCCCAGTCTTATGCATGTCATGCCATACAAATTTAGCTGACATCAGTTTCTGAGAGGCCTTCATTCCAGGGTGTGACAACCCATGCATGGCGTCGAACACTTTGCGGCGCCAGACGACCGGCACGACAGGGCGAGGATCCTGTACGGAGACGTCACACAACAGTGTGGTACCTGCCGAATGGAACTTGACGTTGGCCAACTGGAGGCCAGTGATGGCCGTTCTGTAAGCTTGGACTTCCGGGTCTGAGGCTTGGTCCGCTGCCATGAGGGCGTAGTCGATGCCCAAATGAACCGTATTGACGAACCGTATTACCAGCCACGTGCCGTATATCCGTGGTGAATTCGGATATGTCGGTCAGTTGACGCTGCTGTCGGGCTGACCACGGTTCGGCGGTCTTGGACATTGCAACGGTCAGCGGCTTATGGTCCACAAAGGCGGTGAAGGGACGTCCTTCCAGAAGGAACCGAAAATGACGGATGGCCAGAAAAAGGGCGAGCAACTCCCGGTCGAACGTGCTGTATGCTCTCGTTCTGCCGTAGTTGATGACTGAAGAATGCCAATCGCTGCCACGTCCCGTTCACCCACTGCTGTTGCACGGCACCGACGGCGTAGTCCGACGCGTCGGTGGTGAGGGCAATGGTGGCTCCTGGCAGCGGGTGCGCCAGCATAGTCGCGTTGGCTAAGGCGCCTTTGGTGTCGGCGAACACTTGGGCCATGTCATCCGTCCAGTCTACCGGGTTCTTGCCAGTCTTGCCCTTGAGGGCCTCGTACAGGGGCTGCATGAGTTGTGCCGCCTTAGGCACGAAACGGTGGTAAAAGTTTACCATGCCTAGGAATTCCTGCAGGGCCTTTATGTTCTGCGGACGTGGAAAGGATGTCACCGCCTCTACCTTTGAAGGTAAAGGAACCGCTCCCTCTGAGGTGATGCGATGCCCCAGGAAGTCAATTTGGTGCAGGCCAAACTGACACTTGGCTGGGTTGATAATCAGGCCGTGTTGGCTGAGGCGTCAAAAAAGGGTGCGTAGGTGACAGGTGCGTAGGTGACAGGTATGTTCTTCCTTAGTAGGACTGGCAATTAGAATATCATCCAGGTAGACGAAGAGGAACTTGAGGTCACGCAGCACGGAGTCCATCAGGCGTTGGAAAGTCTGGGCGGCGTTCTTTAACCCAAATGGCATTCGTAAAAACTCGAAGAGGCTGAATGGGGTGATGACTGCGGTCTTCTGGACGTCATGTGGATGAACTGGGACCTGGTGGTAGCCCCGGACGAGGTCGACTTCAGAGAACACAGTGTTCCCTGCCAAATGGGCAGAGAAATCCTGGATATGAGGGATCGGGTACCGATCGGGAGTGGTGGCGTCGTTTAGGCGTCGATAGTCGCCGCATGGCCGCCATCCACCGCCAGGCTTCGGGACGATAAGGAGGGGTGAAGACCAGGGACTATTCGACCGGCGAATAATCCCTAACCGTTCCATGGTTGCGAACTCCGCCTTTGCGACCGCCAGCTTGCCAGGTTCCAGGCGCCGGGCCCGCGCGTAGACCGGGGGGCCGTTGGTGGTGATGTGGTGTTCCACACCATGTTTCGTGGCTGTGGAGGAGAACGTGGGTCTTGTCAGGTCGGGGAATTCGCCGAGCAGGCGAGCGAACTCATCAGGAGTCGGGAACGCACAGGAGACGGTGCGTGACGTAGTGTTACTGCGGTAACACGGAAGAGAATTGAAAGTTGCTGCGTTGATCAGCCGCCGGTTCCAGACGTCGACCAGGAGGCTGTTGGCGCACAGGAAATCCGCACCGAGGAGGGGCTGGGAAACTTTGGCCGTAACAAAGTCCCAGTGAAACCGTTGCCCCCCGAGGCACACCTCCACTCGCCGTCTGCCGAAGGTCCGAATTGCTCTGCCATTGGCCGCTTCAAGGGTGGGGCCGTGATTCCCCGTCTGCACATCGAGGGCGGACGCGGGTAAAATGCTGCACTGCGCTCCGGTGTCGCACAGAAAACGACGACCGGAGAGAGTATCGGTGATGAACAGCAATTTTCCCATGTTGCCGATTGCCATCATGGCCGCGGGGTGCCCGTTAGACCCGTTCCTCGGTGGTCGCAGTGTCAGTTGTTGTTTTTTGGGGGGAAAACTGCAGGGAGGGCGGCAACACCGAACTGCGCGTGGTAGAAACACAGTCCAGCAGGTTGACGAGCTGGGGCAGCGTCTGCAGGGGATGGGTGCCTCGTGGCGGTGCAGTACTGCCGAGTTACAACAAAAATTTTGTCAGCCTCCGCAGCGAGTGTTGCGCAGTCTTCAACTTCAGATCTGGCCAGGACAGCTTGTACCTGTTCAGGCAGTTGGCTGAGGAAAATCTCACGGAATAGGAAACATTCCCATTCTGAGCCCAGGAGTGTGAGCATTTGGCTCATCAACTCTGAAGGCTTGAAGTCCCCGAGCCCGGGCATAGCGAGTAATCGACGGGCGCGCTCCGATTTCGTGAGCCCGAAAACCTGCAGTAACCGCGCTTTGAGGGTTTCATACTTGCGCTCCGTTGGGGGGTTTTCGAGGAGGCTGACGATCCGAGAGGCGGTAGAGCTGTCAAGTGCGGAGACCACATAAAGATACTTGGTCTGATCCGCATCGATGTTCCTCAGGGCGAACTGGGCCTCGACCTGAATAAACCACGAGGGCGCTTGCTGCTCCCAGAACTGCGGTAGCTTCAGCGAAACAGCGTTTGCTTCCATGCTGTGCTCTTCTTTTGTGAAAACGTTCACAAAACGGGGTCACCAATGTAGGAATTAATGAATTCCTACGAATAACTGAGATCGACACAAGAGAACAATCAAACAGGTCTTTACTCAATGGAGATGCCATGAGGACTGCCTGGGCAGTCCCGTGGTTTGCGGTGTGACGTCATCGCGTTTGCTCGCGTTTTCCCCCGCTCTTAAAGGGGCCACGCCCCGTACATGCAAACTCTATATACAAAACACAGTAATGCCTAACACAATGGTACAGGTTTAGGCTGGTGTTAGAACATCGTTAAAGAGAATTATATACAGTTAGCCAGAGTCATTCAGTGGTTCTGCCACAAGTTCACTTTTGTTGTTTAAATTCATTTAATTTCCATGAATGGATGTGAGCAAGTTGACACAAGGGCCCTGATTTTCCACCGCCATGTCATGGAAACTGGCACACATGGGTTGTTAGGTAGAGGGAAATGGGCCTGAGACCTTTCCACATTGGATTTGGCTTACGGACCAGATATAACCTTCCATAAAGTGCTTTTTTTACCGCTTTCTTATGAAGATACTTGATAGTTTCAGTTTGGGTCTACTTGTTGGTAGCACTCTTGCCTCTGAATCAGTACGTCGTGGATTCAAGCCCCTCTACAGGCTTAAGCACATAATCTAGGCTGACACTTCAGTGCAGTACTGAGGGTGTGCTGCATTGTTGGAGGCACCGTTTTTCAGATGAGACATTAAACCAAGTTTCCCTCTGCCAGCTCCAGTGGATGTAAAAGATCCTATGACACCATTTATTTGAAGATGAGCAGAGTTCTCCCAGTGCCCTGACCAATATTTCCTCCCTCAATCAATACCGCCAAAAACAGACTACTTGGTCATTCATTTATTAGCTGTTTGTGCGATCTTGCTGTGCGTAAATTGGCTTATGTGTTTGTCTACATCACAACGTCTACACTTCAAAAGTAATTAATTGGCTGTGCAGTGCCCCGAGGATGTGAAAGGTACTTTATAAATGCAAGCCCTTTCTTATTTATTATTTTAAAAGCGTTAATGTTCTAGGAACTATTTCGGAAAAAAGATGAAGACTGATGCTTGGGAACAGGACGTTGTTGATTCTCCTAGTCAAAGAGATTGTTGGGAGGAGAATTAATGTGGAGAGGTCAGCCTACAGACAAGATGGAATGTGTTGGGGATAGGGAGTAAAATCCAATGGAAACAAAAACCGGGCGGAGTGTACAACGGGTGACTGATGCACTACCGCCCATTTTGCGTCCCTGTAGAAGTTGAATTTTCACCCCATAGGTCTTCACGTGGACCGCCTCTGTTCTTCCTTGCACTGCCTCAGTTCCAGCTGGGAATGCAAGCTTATTGCTTTCTGAACGATAAACCAAATCTTCCAGTTGCCGAAAGCAAACCAATTCATTAATGTGTGCAGTTTGACACGTAGAAAGTCCCCGGGGGTGGGTGGGGGTTCATTTTGAACTTCGCCACCCGGGTGTTGTAACCTGGCGTAGCGGATCGCCTGCCCATTGTAGAACCCGCCCAATTTTCATCCCATTGAAATCAGTGGAACGAAAATGGGACGGGTTCTACAATGGTGGTCCACTCCTCCAAGTTATAAAATTAAAAATGACCCACCTCTGCATCCAAGATCTCAAGAGAGAGATTTTTGATTGTTTTTTTTTGACTGTTTATTTCTCTCATTATGAAAATTGGCACAAAGCACGAGATACTTCTGACTTGGCTAATTTTAGCAAAAAAAACATTTGCAAGTAGAACGCCATGCCATGTAGCTAGAAAGCTCTAATAGTATTTGTCCGTACTTAGCAGCACCCTGAGGATTCTTACCCCTCCAATAATGGATTAGTGAAAAATTAGGGAAACGGTCAATTTAACTTGTTAAACGTCAATCATGGAAAACTTGTGAAGAATTATGCAACTGAAAGGATTGACAAAAGGTGAGTATTTTACTCCAGCTCAGAGTTGTTATAGTGAGCTTAACAAATAGGGAGATTTCAAGTATTACCTCAGCAATGGCACAGATTAAAAGTAAATCTTTTTCTATTTCTTCTCAGGATGTGGGTGACGCTGGCAAGGCCTCATTTATTGGCCATCCGTACTTGGCCTCCTTGAACTGTTGCAGCCCTTGTGGTGATTGTGCTTCCACATTGGTGTTAGGCAGGGAATTCCAGGATTTTAACTCAGCAAAGGTCTAGGAACAGCAATATATATCCAGGTTAGGATAATGTATGATGTGGGGGGGGAAATTGGAGCTGATAGTGTTCCCACATCATCGCTCTCTTGTCCTTCTTGGTGGTAAAGGTAATGGGGCTAGGAGGCACTGTTGAAGTAAGCTTGGTGCAATGGTAGGGCTGCAATGCATCCTGTAGATCATACATACTGCAACCATATGATTGAGTAGTTGGATATTAAATCCAGTGGAATGGGCATTGATCCAGCAAAATGCTTGGTCCTGGATGGAGTTAGTGCAGCTGCATCCGTCTAGGCGAGTAGTGAGCATTCCATTACAGTCCTGACTTGAGCCTTGTAGATCGGGGAAAGGCTTTGAGAGATCAGGACTGAGTACCATTACTGAGTACCCAGCCTTTGTCCCACCCTTGTGGCCACGGTGTTGATATGGCTGGGCTAGTTAAGCTTCTGGTCAATGGTGAGCCCCCAGGATATTGACGTGTGCCACTTAAGGTCAGGAGGAGGAAAGAAAGAACTTGCAATTATATAGCGGCTTTCATGTCTTCAGGATATCATGGAGTGCTTCAATGCCAATGAATTATTTTGCAGTCTAACGACTGTTGTCTAAGCAAACCGATTTCCATATATCAAGGTCCACAAACAGCAGTGAGAAAAATGACCGGATAATCTATTTTAGATGGTATTGGTGAGGGAGAAATATTGGCCACAACACTAGGAGAAGTCCCTGCATTACTTTGGAAAAGTGCCATGGGATCTTAACGTCCACCTGGACACGGCCTCGTTTTAACGTCTCTTCCAAAAGATGGCACCTTAAGTGTCTGCCTGTCTTTTGTGCTTACGTTCCTGGAGTGGGGCTTGAATCCTTAAGCGTTAATGTAACAAAGACCTTTCAGGCACCGTCAGCTGCATTGTTATGTTTTCAAATCAAATCAAATCAAATCAACTTTATTGTCATTGTTAGTGCACAAGTGCAGTACAACGAAATGTAGGCTTGCAGCTCCCGAGAGTGTACATTTAGATTAAGACATTTAAACATTCAACATACATTTGGCTTGTAATACATTAACATAAACATAACCATAATAAAGTGCATTGGCAGATGTGCAGGCTTTAGAGTTTATTTGTGGAGTTCAGTAGGATGACAGCCCTGGGAAAGAAGCTGTTCCTAAATCTGGTCGTTCGGGTGCGAATGCATCTGTAGCGTCTCCCAGATGGCAGGAGGGCGAACAGACTGTGGCTGGGGTGGGTAGGGTCTTTGATGATGGACCGTGACCTCCTTAATGTTCCATTAAGGAAGCTCTATGTCACCATACACCTAGCCACACACAGTGAGCAGAGGCTAAAGGTATCAGTCAACATCTAAATAAGAACGGTATTATTCCATCATGTGCAAATGGTATGCAACCATTCTAGAAAATAATTTACCTCAATGCACTGTTCTAAAAAATGTGTCATTCTGAGACAATCATGTGACACAGCTCTTTGAAGAAGGCACAAGGACAGCAGGCTTGTTGGACATACGGGTGATGTGGTGTGGCGATGGCTGAAAGCTCTGCGTAACACCCATATAATCGTGTAGCGGCTGTGTTACTGGACTAGTAATCCAGAGGCCTGGAATAATAATCCAGAGAACATGAGTTCAAATCCCACCATGGCAGTTTGTGAATTTGAATTCCATTTAATGAAATAAAAGCTGGTATCAGTAAAAGTGATCATAAAACTGTCGGACTGTCATAAAAACCCAACTGGTTCACTAATGCACTCCCCACATATAGCCAGATAATATTGCCACAGTACATATGGCAATTACATGTTAATTGGGCTCCTATTATTCTTTGCACAGTAAATTTCCCAATCAATATTCAAGTAGGAGGGCAATGGGTAGTATACTGGTTTAGACCTGTGGGACATGAGTTTAAATTTGAACTGGATTGATGAGATGAAAACTTCTCTGTCTCTGGCCTATGTGAAGGGGGCTGGACAACATCAACACAATTCCCAGTCCATAGGGGCTCACAGCGATACAGCACTAAATTGGCAATGTCATTTGGAAATGGCTGGTGTGGGAAATGGAGGAGTGCGAGCTGTTCATGTGGGCAGAGTACCGGCAGATTAACTCTTCATTTTATGTGGCTACACATGACCCTGTTGACAATGGGTGTTCTAAATGCAAAGTGTTCGATTCCCCAGCACCATCATTCCACACCCTGATGAGCACAAATTTTCCGAGGAGATTAAAGTTTCTGTTTAATAGGCATTGCCAGTTGAATTCTGTGCTGTCACCAGAATAATGTACGGATCAAGTGCGCATGTTCATGTGGGCGTTTCTGTAGCAACGAATGGTGCGATTGGTAGATTTGATAATGGATGAAACAGTTTAGGTATTTAGTGTCTCACTAAAAGCAAACCCATCATGTTTCAGGTGAGCTCCTGGGTGACATGGCTGATCCTGACTGCCGGCTCCATGGAGGAGAAGAGGGAAGTGTTCTCTTACTTGGTCCACGTGGCCAAGTGTTGCTGGAACATGGGTAATTACAATGCAGTGATGGAATTCCTGGCAGGCCTCAGGTATTGTTGATTCATTCCTTCACTGGAGTAGATTCAAAGTTAAGATCAGAATACATTTTTCCGTATTATATACAAGCCACTTTGATCACGAATTGGGCTTTGGCACTTGCTCAAATATTGCTTTAGATAAGTTAGGTCAAACCAGCTCCAGTTGTTTGACAGGAATTGTAAGAAGAATTTAGGAGAATTAATAGATTACTCCATACTTTTATATTAAAAGGAGTAGTTTTATGTGACAGTGGATTTCACAACCAAACAATTTTACCATCATTATTTCCAACCCAAGTATTACATATTTTGCAGGAACGAACTCTTTCTGCATTTCCACTGTGCAGTTCCTACACCCTGAGTGCTGTAACATTCCCCTGGTTTTAGGAATTGTATTGCCAACATCATGGCTTTTATGTGGTTGTGTTTTCTTTGGAAGAACCAATGTGAAGGGCCAAGGCTCAGTGCAGGACACCACCGAGCTTGAAAAGATAAGAGATGATGGGGTTAGGACATTGTGTATATTCTTCGGGCACAAAGCATGCCAGTTTAGCAGTTGGACGGCCTGCGCCAAATTTGCATGGGGCCCATTTTATAGGCGTCTCAGGCGGAAGCCTAAATCAGGGGTTAAGCCTATGTTAATATGTTAATGAGGCACCTAATGTCTGCAGATTGACCGTCATGTTGATGAGGCCCGAGGCCCAATTTTGTTTGAACCTCGTGCCCTTGGTTCAGATGCAGGCTGGTCTCGTAGCCCCGAGTCTGAGTGCCAAAACAGGCTCAAATGAATTTTTATCCCGATGGCTGTTAAATTGGTCTATGGCAGTAGAGCAAAGCAGGCGCTAATGCATCGGCAGCCGATTGACGTCAATGGAAGAGAGAATCTGGCAGGGTTTAAAGCAAGCTGGCCATTGGTTGTTGCCAGTTTTGCACTATTGCCGAAGACCAATTTCACCCTCGATGAGGTAATTAACCATGGTGACTGGGGTGTCACAATTCTGTCTTTGATCATTTTAGTGACAAGGAAAAAGTGATGGTCCTTTTACACAAATACAGGCCCATCCCACCCAGTTTAAATAGAGGCCCATCCCTGCCCTAGTCCAAAGTACAGGCCCATCCTCACTTTAGTCCATGTACAGGCCCATCCCTATCCTAGTCCAAGTACAGTCTTATATGCAACATCGTGGCCTCCTTGTTGGTAATGTTCTATTGGGGAAAATTGTCATTGAGCCTATCAGAGGACTTCTTTTGATTCCTCTTTCTCTTAAGTTGAATCAACTGAACGTGTACAAGTTTGTTTATTGACTGTGGAGTTGACCTCATAGATGTACTGTGAATTATTACTTTCTCCCTCCAGCGTTAATTCATAGTTGTGGCAATAACTTTCCAGAGGAATAAATGTCCTGGCCTTTATACTCACCAACATTTTGGGGCACAGCATCAATGAAAGGTACTTTAAATATCACTCGATACAGTTTGGTAGTCTTTCTCTTGCAGGTCTAGGAAGGTTCTGAAGATGTGGCAATTTATGGACCAGTCTGATATTGAAACAATGAGAAGCCTGAAAGATGCTATGGCACAACACGAATCGTCGTCTGAATACCGGAAAGTGGTAAGCCGTGCACTGAATATCCCCGGCTGCAAAGTGGTTCCCTTCTGCGGAGTGTTCCTGAAGGAGCTGTGTGATGTCCTAGATGGTGCAGCCACTTTGATGAAATTTCACTCACGCTGCGACTCTCAGGATGACACCATCGAGGTAAGAATCCTGTGCACGGATAATGAAAACAAATGGTGCGTGAAGATCAATTTACTTCATGTAGCAGTAGAATTTATCCTGACTGGTTCTGGAGGCAATTTAAACTTGTGGAGTAAGAAATTCCTCACACATTTTCTGATGCATGATACCTATTTAATTTTTCTACTCAAAGCAGCCAAAAGTGACTCTCAATTCGAATTGAAAATAATGGATTTCAGAGTTGATAATGAATAAAATATTTAAAAAAGCAATGTGTTTATTTTTTTGTTCTATTGTTTAATTTATGCTACCTTTGCATGCAAAATGCTATTTACAAAATCAGCATTTCTCAGTCCATTTAATGGGGTGGGGAGTAATCTTGCATACTCACTTCGTGGAACACTTCGAACCTCTTGGAAAACCCAGCCATTGCATTACTTACATGGGACATTTGTGCGTTAGCAGATATAAGGTTTCTGGGTGGAAAGGTAAGGGAGATATTATTGGGATGGTAGATCTAATTTTTGTTTATCATATCTTTTTGCTTCTTACATGTGGTAATAAACAGTATAGCTGACCTGTTAAGTCTGTGTAAGACTGGTAACTTGTAACTTTCTTCTCAAGCTTTGTGTAGATGATAGGATTCCACTGAACTTACATAGTGAATTTTATATAGGGACCATTTGAAGCGTAGAATGTAAAGCGATTAACTGTTTACAGGCAAAAGCCACTTTGGCTGCCCTAAATACATGGAGTTGTTCCACAAGGCTCGGGCTTTGACCTGCGCTAAAGGAGATTTCTAACTGAATTTGGTCTTTAGCTGACATTCAGTCTTTCTCAGATGTCACTTCTGGGTTTACTGTGTACTTGTCACCTGGGTTATCAGCCACCAACACTCACTAAGGGATATGGATGTTTCCAGTTTGTTGCAGACTACAATGGCCAGGACCATTTTTTGCAACGGATTGGAAAAGACGGACTAAACAATACAGAGAAAGAGTCCACAGTAAACAACATTCTCCAGACTATTCGAAGCTGTAACAGAAGCCTGGAGTGCGAGGAAGGAGAAGAAAGTACCAGTGATGGCTGCACTTCACGGAAGAACTCATTCAAAGACAGAAGCAAATATCAGTAAGTATTGGAACAGTTTCTGAATGGCACTTATAATTTTATCCATTGCAGTATATGAAATACTCCTGCAGACACAGCTCAACAAGACAACCATATCAAACAACTCCCCTACCCAATAACATACAAAAGTTTGATGTAACACATTGTGCTGCTTATAGTACTGATGTCTCATTTGCTCAAAGATTTTCATTGGCTGTTGGACCTCACAAAATTCTGCAAAGATTTTCTGGCTGAGCCACCTCGTCACTCTGCCATTCCCTCCCACTTTGCCATCACTCCTGGCAGCCTTTATGCCACTCCCTTCTGCTTCCAATTGCTTCTGGTAGCCTTATAATATGCAGCCAGGACAAAACCTTCCTGGGTTAGGGTTGGGGAACTTGGTCTTTGGGTTTGGGCCGTGCTACAGGTTAGGGTTAATGTTAGGTGTAGCGTTATGGTAAATTGATTTCAGGGTGCAGCTTTATTTTGTTGAAGTGAGGTGTTTATTTTGAGCGGGGTGTCTCTACCATTTCCTACTTCCATACATTTTTTGCCACCTTGGAAGTTGTGCCCATTTTTTATTTTTGCCATCCTGATTATTTGGACAACCAGAAATAGTTTCACCTCTACATTGGTCTTGTTCCCTTTCAATGGCTGCTGCAGCCCTTTACATAGCTGTAGTACCACAGGAAACCTCAAGCCTTCCCCCATTCCCACTGAGCGAGCTTCCAGTGGTAGGCGTGCATGTCATGTAGGGAGCCTGCTCTGCAAACTCTGGAAGTTTCTCAAATGGGCTGTCCAAAGTCTGAGGGAGTGCATCCGTCGCTCAACCTAACCGGAAAAGATGCCTCTTTCTGTGCTAGTGCAAGGGTATGGAAAAGTTAGTAACACGCGGATATGTTTCAGCTGTAAGTTAATCTGTTTCATATCTAAGCCAACACGCTGTATCAGGGTTTTTTTTTTAGGGATAAATTAGTAGGGACATTTAAGTCACTCTTTGTAATTAGGTTCTTTAGCGTCTTTCATGTTTATCAGGGCAGATGAATGGGACCTGTTTTAACCGAATGGCACCTCTGACAGTGCAGCACTGAAGTGCCAACCTAGATTTTGTGCTCAAGGACTTGAACCCACAACCTTCAGAGGCGAAAGTGCGGTAGCTCCTTAGCCTTGCACTGGGACATCTATGTTAGGCATGTACAAACCAACAACATTCTGGCCCCAAATCATCAATGTTACAACTCAATTTTTTTTAAATAAGCATTCACACACAGTTGGATTTTCCCAGTTGGTATTATTGTCATGCTGACGGTAACCTGCTTAAAATAACAGGATTACTTCCAGGGTAAGAATAACAGGGTTACCACTGGTGTTAACACAAGAGGGGTTACCACTGGCATTAGAATAACTAGGTTACTGCCAGTATTAAACTAATACAAATCTAGGCTTGTCTGCATCCTTCCTTTTATAAAAATTGGACATTTTTGTCATTTTTGGGGGGAGGAAAAGAGGTTGGTGGGTGAATAAATTTTAGCTTTGGTTTATTAAGTTTTTACACATCAATGAAGGTCAGCCATTAAACTATTCCAACAGAGTCCTGCACACTTGACAGTCGAGTGAAATTTGTATATAACATTATATACATTTTTAACTTCTTAAATCCTAAGTTTAATATTGTTGCTCTGCGAGATGGTTGTATTGGGCTTCTGGAGAGAAATATCAGGGCATTTCTTTTCTGTATGCAGCGATAGAGCTACAGCTGTGGCTCAGTGGGTAGCACTCTCACCTCGGAGTCAGAAGGTTGTGGGTGCAAGCCCCACACCAGAAACTTGAGCACGTAATCTAGGCCGACACTCTAGTTCAGTACAGCTGCACTGTCGGAGGTGCAGTCTTTTGGATGAGACGTTAAACCGCGGCCCCGTCTGTCTTCTCAGGTGGACGTAAAAGAACTCACGGCACTATTTCGAAGAAGAGCAGGCAGGTTCTCCCCAACGTCCTGGCCAATATTTATCCCTCGACCAACATTAAAAACATTACCTGTTTGTGGGAGCTTGCTGTGTGCAATTTGGCTGCTGCGTTTCCTATATTACAACAGTGACCACACTACAAAGAAAAAGTACTTCATTGGCTGTAAAGCACTTTGGGGACACCCTGAGGTCATGAAATCTGCTATATAAATGCAAGTCTTTGTTTCTTTACAGAGGAAGGGAGAAGATTTAAAAACGTCAGATCTTGTCTCCTGACTGTCACCATGGATTTATGCAAGAAAGCAGAAATTAGTTGGGTCCAACAATATAATAAATGCTTTGACTATGAAGGCACCGCACTGCAAGGCTATTAGCATTAAACTATTCTAAACGAGCATTATTTCATGTCTCACCAATACCTCTGACCAGATGATTGGGAATCATGAGCAGCTGGGCACAAATTGAATCCAGACAGCCAACAATGAGGTTAATGCAAAACATACTTGTCCAAATGTTTGAGAGATTTTTTTTTACTATATTAGCTCTGAAGGTGTTTGGTCTATTGGATTATTTTGCATTTAACAACCCTTCAGCTGGCACTTATTTTCCTTCATCAGCTGTCTAACTGACTCTTTTTTCATCACAATCCTCGTGGTCCTCTGTTTCTGTGCCTTATCTTCTCCCATACTTTTATTTCTGAAGCACAAGAGTGAAGAAAACTTCAGAATCAACTTCAGTGTTGTAAGTTGAACTTCTGCCTTTCTGCATCGTCCGCAAACAAAAAAAAACTAACAAATTTGTGTGTGAAGTAGATGTTTTCAGGCTTGTTTAACCGGCTGCCATGACATTTGAATTTGTGGTGTTTACATACCCAAGGGTATCAAGCTGAAGCCTTGATTTTAACGCCCCCTGTGCCCGATGAGAATGGGGTGTGCAGGGGTTTAAAATAGGGCGGAGTACCTACTTCCCCATTCGCATTGCACTCTCGCCCGCCACCATTTTAATTCCCAGGTTTCAGGCAGCAGGAGGCCGTCACTGGGGTCTCGTGGGAACGGTCCCCGGGACTATGGTGTGGTGATGGGGGGTGGGGGGCAATCTGGGGGGCATCCCGGTCAGAGAAAAGGGGAAATCCAGGGCAGGAAAGGCCCAAGGTTTTGTTCCCCCCCCACTCCACTGACCAAGTGCCCCCCCCCCCCCCCGCAAACACCCCCCATCATCACTTACCTGAGTGCCAGGAACCGTTCCCGCAGGGGGGCAGCGGCAGGCTTCTGCCTCCTGGAATCGTGTCTGCCGCCAAGGCAGTGATTCGGGCGGGAGCCTCACCTCCAACATTGAAATGAGCCCTGGAGCTAAAATCGTTCCAAGCCCGCATGTGGTGCTGGGACGGAAGCTTCCCGCTTGCCCGGACGCTGCACATCGCACTCATGCCTCAAGTTAAAACTGAGGCTTGAATGTACAATGGGATTTCAACTACATTCAGCTCTGTGGTTTCTTTCTAATTTGGGTTTAGAAGCTATTCTGTTGCATTGAGAATTATTGCACAATACAAGTTAGAGTCACAGGAGAGGCAAGTGTTCCTAAATAGGAAACATGTCAGTTTTAATCAAAATTAGTGAACATAAGAACATAAGAAATAGGAGCAGGAGTAGGCCAATCGGCCCCTCGAGCCTGCTCCGCTATTCAATAAGATCATGGCTGATCTGATCCTAACCGCCAATCTACTATCACAGAACCATCTCCTGAATCTAACAGAATTAGACACACAAAATAGGAGCAGGATCAGGCTACACGGCCCCTGGGCCCGCTCCGCTACCCACAGGGCCATGACCGATCCGAACCTAGACTCATGTCCAAATTCCTGCCCGCTCCCCGTAGCCCTTAATTCCCTTTACTTCTAGGAAACTGTCTATTTCTGTTTTAAATTTATGTAATGATGTAGCTTCTACAGCTTTTTGGGGCAGCATATTCCATGGATCTACCACCCTCTGAGTGAAGTAGTTCCTCCTCATCTCAGTTTTGAAAGAGCAGCCCCTTATTCTAAGACTATGCCCCCTAGTTCTAGTTTCACCCATCATCGGGAACATCCTCCCCGCATCCACCCGATCCAACCCCTTCACAATCTTATATGTTTCAATAAGATCGCCTCTCATTCTTCTGAACTCCAATGAGTAGAGTCCCAATCTACTCAACCTCTCCTCATATGTCCATCCCCTCATCCCCGGGATTAACCGAGTGAACCTTCTTTGTACTGACTCGAGAGCAAGTATGTCTTTTCTTAAGTATGGACACCAAAACTGTATGCAGTATTCCAGGTGCGGTCTCACCAATACCCTGTACAACTGAGGCAATACCTCCCTATTTTTATATTCTATCCCCCTAGCAATGAAAGCCAACATTCCATTGGCCTTCTTAATCATTCGCTGCACCTGCATACTAACCTTTTGAGTTTCGTGCACCAGGACCCCCAGATCCCTTTGTACTTCAGTACTTTCCAGTTTCTTGCCATTAAGATAATAACTTGCTCTACGCTTTTTCCTGCCAAAGTGCAAAAACTCACACTTTCCAGTATTGTATTCCATCTGCCAAATCTCTGCCCACTTACTTAGCCTGTCTATGTCCCTTTGCAGGTTTTTTATGTCCTCCTCACTCACTACTTTCCCTCCCATCTTAGTATCATCTGCAAACTTTGATATGTTACACTCGGTCCCCTCCTCCAAATCGTTAATATAGATTGTAAAGAGTTGGGGACCCAGCACTGACCCCTGTGGAACACCACTAGTTACTGATTGCCAGTCCGAGAATGAACCATTTATCCCAACTCTCTGCCTTCTGTTAGATAGCCAATCCTCTATCCATGCCAGAATATTACCCCCAATCCCGTGATTTTTTATCTTAAGCAATAATCTTTTCTGTGGCACCTTGTCAAATGGAAGTCTAAATACACTACGTCCACTGGTTCCCCTTTATCCACCCTATATGTTACTTCCTCAAAGAACTCCAGCAAATTTGTCAAACATGACTTCCCCTTCATAAAACCATGCTGACTTTGTCCTATTAAATTATGATTATCCAAATGTCCTGTTACTGTCTCCTTAATAATGGACTCCAATATTTTACCTACCACAGATGTTAGGCTAACCGGTCTATAGTTTCCAGCCTTCTGTCTACTGCCCTTTTTAAATAAGGGCATTGCATTAGCAGTTTTCCAGTCTGCCGGGACCTTTGCTGAGTCCAGGGAGTTTTGGAAAATTATTACCAATGCATCCACAATCCCTACCGCCACTTCCCTCAAGACCCTAGGATGTAAGCCATCAGGTCCAGGTGATTTATCCGCCTTGAGTCCCATTATTTTACCGAGTACCACTTCCTTAGTGATTTTGATCGTGTTTAGCTCCTCCCCCCCTTTAGCCTCCTGTTTGTCCAGTGTTGGGATATTCTTAGTGTCTTCTACTGTAAAGACTGATACAAAATATTCATTCAGTGTTTTTGCCATCTCCATACTTCCCACCATTAATTTCCCGGTCTCATCCTCTAAGGGACCAACATTTACTTTAGCCACCCTTTTTCTTTTTATATAACTATAAAAACTCTTACTATCTGTTTTTATATTTTTTGCTAATTTACTTTCATAATCTATCTTCCCTTTCTTAATCAATCTTTTTGTTATTTTTTGCTGTCTTTTAAAGTTTTCCCAATCCTCTATCCTCCCACTAGATTTGGCTACCTTATATGCCCTTGTTTTTAGTCGAATACTATCCTTAATTTCTTTACTTAGCCACGGATGGCTGTCTTTTCTTTTACACCCTTTTCTTCTCAGTGGAATATATATTTTTTGGAAGTTGTAAAATAACTCCTTAAATGTACACCACTGATCATGTATCGTCTTACCCTTTAATCTATTTTCCCAATCCACTCTACTCAATTCCGCTCTCATACCTTCATAGTCTCCTTTATTCAAGCTTAGCACGCTTGTTTGAGATCCAACCTTCTCACCCTCTAATTGAATATGGAATTCAATCATGTTATGGTCACTCATTCCAAGGGGATCCTTTACTAGGACATTTTTAATTAATCCTGTCTCGTTACACAGGACCAGATCTAAGGTTGCTTGCCCCCTGGTCGGTTCAGTTACATACTGCTCAAGAAACCCATCCCTAATACACTCAATGAACTCATCCTCAAGGCAGCCCTGCCCAATTTGATTTGTCCAATTAATATGATAGTTAAAATCCCCCATAATTATAGATGCTCCCTTATTACAAGCCTCAACTATTTCCTGATTGATACTCCGTCCAACAGAGTTGCAACTGTTCGGAGGCCTATAGACTACGCCCACTAGTGTTTTTTTCCCCTTATTATTCCTTACCTCCACCCAAACTGTTTCATTATCCTGATCTTTTGACCCAATATCATTTCTCTGTATTACAGTGATTCCTTCCTTTATTAACATAGCCACCCCACCGCCCCTTCCTTCCTGCCTGTCCTTCCTGATCGTTAAATAACCTGGTATGTTTAATTCCCAGGCATTGTCACCCTGCAGCCATGTTTCTGTAATGGCCACAAGATCATACCCATATGTAGTTATTTGTGCCATTAACTCGTCTATTTTGTTACGAATGCTACGTGCATTCAGATAGAGAACTTTCAAATATGTTTTGTGACACTTAGTTCCTGCTTTTGCCCTTTTTATTACTTTACCTTTTACTCCATACCTTCTGCCCCTTCCTGACACGCTCTGGTTTTTAATTTCCCCACTGCTACCTAAGTCTATGACCTTCTCTGTTGTCATTTTTATTATTTGCTCTCTAGGAACCTCCCCCCCACTAGTTAGTTTAAAGCCCTCTCTACAGCCCTAGTTATATGATCCGCCAGGACTCTAGTCCCAGCACTGGCCAAGTGAAGCCCGTCCCAATGGAACAGCTCCCTCCTGCCCCAGTACTGGTGCCAGTGTCCCAGGAAGCAAAACCCATTTCTCCCACACCAGCCTTTGAGCCACGCATTTAACTCTCTAATTTTATTTGTCCTAGCCAAATTTGCTCGTGGCTCAGGTAATAATCCAGAGATTATTACCCTTGAGGTTCTGTTTTTTAATTTGACCCCTAGCTGCTCATACTCCTTTAACAGATCCGGCTTCCTAGTCCTATCTATGTCGTTTGTACCAACATGGACCACGACAACTGGATCCACCCCCTCCCACTGCAAGTTTCTTTCCAGCCCAGACGAGATGTCCTTAACCCTGGCACCGGGTAGGCAACACAGCCTTCGGGACTCTCGCTCTCGGCTGCAGAGAACTCTATCTATCCCCCTAATAATATTATCCCCTACCACTACAACATTTCTATTTACTCCCCCCTCTTGAATGGCCCCCTGTTCCACGGTGCTGTGGCCAGGTTGCTCATCCTCCCTGCAGTCCCTGCTCCTGTCCCCACAGGGAGTAAGAACCTCGAACCTGTTGCTCAAGAGCAAGGGCTGCGGCTCCTCCAGCTCTACCTCCTGGATCCCCGTACCTGCCTCACTCGTAGTCACACCGTCCTGTCCCTGACCATGGGCTACATCTGAATTACTTAACTTCATAGGTGTGACCACCTCCTGATACACAGAGTCCAGGTACTTCTCCCCCTCCCTGATGTGTCGCAGTGTCTGAAGCTCAGACTCCAGCTCATCAACACGGAGCTGGAGTTCCTGTAGCAGCAGACACTTGTCACAGACGTAATCACCGTGAGCCTCAATGGGGTTCACCGGCTCCCACATCTCGCAACAGTAACACATCACCTGCTCCATTCTATGTAATTAATTAAATTTTTTATTGTTAGTTATGGACACCCTCTGCCCGATTTTAGATGCTAGTATCCCCTTTAATTAATTGGATTTAAATTAAATCAGTTAAATAGTTACACCAGTTAAATGGTTTACCAACAGTCACTCTGCACCAGAAAGGCCTTGGTACACCACAGCAACCTTAAAAACTATAAACCACAGACTTAAAGTTTTAAAACGAGAGAAATACTCCAACCAATCACCTACCTGTTTTGTGGTGACGTCACACCTTGAATACTTTTTACCTCTCTCCTTGCCTGAGATTGGAGATTGGTAAGCCTACCTGAGCTTCTGGGGCCTCTTGTAGTCGCTCTGCCGCGCTGCTCCGCCTCCACCCGCTGCCGATGCCACACTGAGGCCTACCTGAGCCTCTGGGGCCTCCTTGTAGTCGCTCTGCCGCGCTGCTCCGCCTCCACCCGCTGCTGATGCCGCACTGAGGCCTACCTGAGCCTCTGGGGCCTCTTGTAGTCGCTCTGCCGCGCTGTTCCGCCTCCACCCGCTGCCAATGCCGTACTGAGGCCTACCTGAGCCTCTGGGGCCTCTTGTAGTCGCTCTGCCGCGCTGCTCCGCCTCCACCCGCTGCCGATGCCGCACTGACATGTGGTAACAAAATTAGCAGTGGAAAAAATAAATGACTCAATGTACTGGCAATAATTATTCTTTAATGCGTCTCAAGCAGATAACAAACCGGTGTAACTGTTGATCCAGGTGTGGAGTGCCCAATTGTAACAGGGAATAGCTGAATACCAGCAGAGAACATTCTGATTGACCCATAAAGCAGGTTATGCACTGAGGCCTGCAGAGTTGGACAAGGACACAGAAAGGTGTTGGTTTCTGACACTGGCAGCAGTTTCTTTGCTACAAAGGGTATTTTCACACAAAGGATAGTAGAAATCCTTCAGAAAGCCGGCACGGGCACGATGGGCCGAATGGCCTTCTTCTGTGCTGTATCATTTTATGAAATCAGAAATTCTCTCCCCCAAAAACTGTGGAGACTGGGTCAATTAGAGCTTTGAAGACTGAAATCGATAGATTTTTGTTAGGTAAAGGTATCAAGGATTTTGGAACTAAGGAAGGAAAATGGAATTGTAGTACAGATTAGCCATGATCTAATTGAATGGCAAAGTAAGCTCCGGGGGCTGAATAGTCTCCTCCTGTTCCTAATGTTTCTATGTTCCTAATATTTATTTTGGAGAGAAATACAAGTATCAGATAAAATATCCATGTGCATTTTGTGGGGAGAATCTCCACAGGGTTCTCCTGACCTCCCGTTATTAACTTCGGTATCAAGATCGGCAGAAACTATGAGAGATGGTTGAAAGGGCTGTTTACACCATTTCTCCAGACGTTCTGCCAATCTTCTGCCAGAGAACCCCCTCAGAAATTCCAGGCATACATATTTGATGGTGATAACTTTAGGACATTATAGTACAGTTGCTGACTAAAAGAAAAATAGTGTTCAAAAGTATTCCAGACCTGGACCCCCCAGAAGGAGGCCCACAATCACTATTCCAGAGGCTGGTATGCCTCATTCTCCTGAACATCTTGCCTGCTGATCCCATCACTGACATTTCCAAGGCTGGGAATGCAGCAACAGTGGTGTTGGAAGTCCTCACCTCCCAGCCCATCCCTTCTGCACAAATGTCCTTGTTTGGGGTGGGTGGAGGCTGAGCAGGGACTTCCAACATTAGGCTGGGACCTAGCATGTCCGGGTCCTGGCCTAGCTTCAGACCCTACTGGCACACTCCTGCGAGAGCTATGACAGGAGTGCGCAGGAAAGACTGAGGATTTATGGACGGTGTGAGTAAAACTGGTCCAAAATTGAAAATTAAATTAAATATTATTTCATGTCATTGTGCTTGAGATTAAATGCTTCATGTTTCAATATTTGTCAGGTGGATTCAGCAGCCTTAAGCAATTGGTTCTGCTCAGTCCTGAAGGTGACATTTAATACGAAGGTTGCTGTTTGTCATTTGAGAGTGTGGTGATGTGCAGCGTGGCTTCCCTTCACCTCTAGTATTTGAGACAATAACTCCTCACGTGACAAACCAAGCCAGACTGGTCTCAAGTAAAAACTTAACACTGCTTCTTTCTACTATTGCATTTTTACATTGCATTCATATATAAACTAATTATAAAACTAGAAGTGCTGTTTAATAAATAATAACCCTGTGTGGCCTCTGTGCCCTATGAAAAGTGAATGCGGAACAACTCCCAATGCTGCGCGCTTGGCTCCTCTAAGCTAAGTATGGTGTAGTGCTGGTACTGAAAGCCATGGAGGAGTCCACAGCTCATTGGCCCCACTCCCAGCCGGTGGAGCTGGTGAGAGCCTTGATCAGAGGCAGCAAAGGGAACAGGAGGAAAAACATCAGTGTGCAGCTCTCAGTTTTCTTCTCCTTCATTGCGCAGGTTCATTGTTGGAGATCTGTCAGATTCGGAAAGTGATTCCTTTGAGCTGTCCAGTGAGTGTGATCTGAGTGGGGCCGAGGACCAGCAAAAGGCATTCAGTCATGAGACGGAACTTATTCCTTGGTATGTACTGTCCATCAGAGCCGACGTCCATCAGTTTCTCCTACAAGGGGCCACTGTCATACATTACGATCAGGAGGCTCACCTTTCGGCACGCTGTTTTCTCAAACTGCAACCTGACAACTGTACTCTAACCTGGTCAAAACCACCTACAGCCAGCCCGGCCAACGCCAAGGTAAAAAGCATGGTAGTGGGTAATAGCGTGGACCTTTGTAACAGCAAGTTCCAGATGTATGGGCACATAGCACTAAACGGACTTGTGGAAGGTTTCTTGGACATGTCTGCGGTGAAAGCTGTCTACATGGGACATACAGGAATTGATCTGAATACTGTATGCATTCAAAACAAGCTGTGCCATATGACCCTGGAGGACAATTGCGTGACGCTGCTCTATGGGGTCCATACAACTGATAATCGATTGTTGCACTTTGTGGCCCCTAAGTACACTGCTAAGATGGTGCATGATGGATTACAGGAGCTAATGTCGGCTGTGAGAAAAATGAAGAGGTTTCCCGACCAGAGACTGCAGTGGCTGAGGAAGCAGTACATCAGCTTATATCAGGTACATGGACAACAATCATGTGCGCCCAATCTTTCTAAACAACATCAAATAATGTAGGCTTAGAAATTCCTGTTGGCGACATTAGTAGACAAACACTTAGCATATTTGTATAATGCTGGCATTACCCTGTCTACATTAAATAATAGATAAAGGAATATCATACAAACACACTAAGCATTTGTTCATTAATATTGCCAAACACACTAGGCATTCATCCATTAAAATTCTAGACTTTACTGTTAGGAGTCCAAAATACCTGCCTTTACTGCCAAGTTTTCAAATTTAATTATGTATATTGTGATGTCCTAATGTACAAAAAGAAGTAAAAGAAAGCTCTAATCGCCAAACAAAAAAAGTTGAGTTTAAACGTATTCATGTTCAGTCTCTCATTGAGGCCAAGAGATTGGTGTTACAGACTATTCATGGTGATAGAAGTTAGAAGGTAAAGAAGTTCTTTTGAACAGAGTGAGACATCTGACTCTTCACAATATCCCTCACATTCCTTTACCTTTGACCCTCAGAAGCCTTCGTATTATGGCATGAAGAGACAAAGTACTGATAAGAAGAGGGATTTGACCATATATAAAATTGACGAAGGGTTGGTAATTCTGGCACTTAGTATTGGGCTTTCAACCCACAGTGGGACTAACTGAAAAGGCTTTTAATAAAGTATTGCATGAGATATTCCTTAACAAACTAAACTCAGTGGGTAACAAAGATAACATATTAGTAATTAGCTAAGAGGAAAGAATAAAGGGGTGGGCAGGCAGCTAGGTGAAAATGAGGGGAGCTATTGAGTCGGGAGGCTCAGAGATCTATTTTGGTACCTCTCCTGCTTCTGGTATATGTAAATGCCCATGACTCATAATAAGTAGTTAAATTCACAGATGACTCCAAACAAGGGAAGATCAATGAACCCAGAGGAGGCAGCCAAGATCTTACAAAGAGAGCGCAATAGGGTTTTCACATGGGTTGTTCAATAGCAAATTAAGTTCACTACAGTCAAAGGCAAGATACTGTATATTGGAAGCAAAATAGGAGCCGCATGTGCTCAATGGGTGGGACAGGAGTTGGCAAGGGGGAAGTTGAAAGAGATCTGGGAGTGAATCAGTTGAGTTCAAATCCTTATTGGCTGCAGTGTTCTGGTCAGGCCACACTTGGAGTACCAGGTACTGTTCTGGTTGATATGACATAACAGAACATCCAGGCCCTAGAGGTAGTGCAGAGGAGAGAACTGAAACTACACCTTGGTGTTAGAGGAATGAGCTATGAGGAATGACTTGGTAAGAAAAGGCTCTTCAAAAAGAGACATCATATAGTGGACCTAACTGAGTTATTTAAGATACTAATCAGGATAAGTAAAGTTTCTGTTAAGCCAATATTGACAGGATGTATGTGTATTTGCACATTTTTGTTTGGGGTTGTTCCTCCCATTGTAATGATGTAATTATAGTCAAGAGTTTACTGTTGAGAGGAGAGGGTTTTCTTTTAAAGAAGTGTGTGTGCCTACCAATGTAAGAGATGGTGCTGGGGCATGTAACTCTTCCCATTTTGGGCACCTAGTGTTAGCATCAAACGCTGCCTGATGTAGAATAAAGCCTGCTCTGCTCTGTCTCAACAAGGTGCTTCAGTGCCAGCCTCACAAGAGCAGCCTTTACAGCACCTGTGAGACACTTTGCCCATTCCCCACACCAACCAACCTCTGGTCTCTGAGAATCTCAATTCATGGCAGTTCTGTGCTGCCGTAGGTCCACGTCCATGGAACTGGATTGAGACTACCCAGACTAGCTAGGCCAAGTCCTTGAGAAAGATAGTCTTTGAAATGTCAATATTTCACGTAGGAAAATATAGACCAAGCAATCGGAGCAGACTTTCATTCCAACAGTCTGGGTTGGAACTGAGCCCAGGTCCCAGAGTTTCTCTGGTGCTTCGTCCAGAGTTTCAGCTGTCCGCCTACATCATTTGATGTGTTTATAATAGGGACTGAGTGTTACAATTACACTGCCAGTTCTGAGGAGGAGCCCAATATGATGGCGCTGTAATCGTTAAAGACTTGAGTAAATATCATAAATAATGGGAGCCCAGCTGCACACACTATTGAAATGAGCTATGTGTGGGGTTTTGTTTTCCAGATCCACTCATCATTTTAATTTTAAGCTCCTTTTTGAAAATAAGACGAGTCTCTTTTTAATATATTTTAAGGGGGAGATAATTATACTAGACTCAATCATGGAAGGACAGAAGTATTATGACGGCTGTGGTAATCTAAATGTTTAGTCTTCTAACCTAAACCCAACACAGCATTTACTTTTACAACAATTTTTCTGCAAATTCAAGAATTGCAAATCCTACTCCTCGTCATGTAGGGGTGACGTCATGTGCAATTCACTGAAAGATCTGTAAAATAGCAGGAGAGATAAAAAATAGTTTTAACTATCAGGCTTGGATTTATAGAAAAATTATATAGATAAATCTACTAAAAGGTATTGGAGCTAACCTGTCTTGAAACTTGCTATTCATTTGTTTGAATTAATATGGAATTTTACTTGAAATCAATAAAAATGTCACAGTAACTGTTCTGCCACTGGGTAAAGAAGACCTGATCAGGAAAGTTAACTTTAACTCTGTGTGAGAGTGTCAGCAGAGAGGTGGGATTAAGAATAAAGCCTTAATTTTCTTGGTTACTTGTGGTTAGCCTTTACCTGTAGGAACCACCAAGTATATAACATGTGAAAATTGAAGATTAAGGGGAAGCTAGATAAATACATGAGGGAAAAAGGAATAGAAGGATATGACGTTAGGGTTTGATGAAGTAAGGTGGAAGGAGGCAAGTGTGGAGCTTAAACGCCAGCATAGACCTGTTGGGCCGAATGGCCTGTTTCTGTGCTGTAAAATTCTATGTCATTCTATGTAATTGTTCCATGTAGGAGGAAGGCAAGTTTGAAGGGCCAACGCTGGCTCAGGTTATTGAGCTCTTCGGAGGCAGACGATGGATCACGAGAAACACAACCACAGCGACTTTGAACAGAAACACTGAAAAATCGAGCCTGCAGCGCAACAACACACTGGGAATGAGCACGGCCAAAAAGATAAAGAAATCGCTTATCAGGGTAAGAGATGGCACTGCCCGAAGTCACCGCTCGGTGTGATTCTGGTCAAGGACAGATCAACTCTAACTGAAAACCTTACAACTTGTTCTGCGCAGGGAGACAGTGGGGACATCACTGATGAGGAAACCAGCGCACGCAAGACCCGAAGCTGCAAAGAATCTCGAAGCAGGAGTGGATCTGATCCCGTGGACTTTGATGAACAAGAAGAATCAGGTAACAAATTTCTGCTCTTAATATCTACAGGACTTATGGACCTGATCTAGCCCAGAATAATTTATAAAATCAGTGAGAAAGCTATAGTTAATATTTTAAGAAACGCTGTAAAAAATAGAGCTGTGCCTGTGATTGGAGGATAGCAAATGTTAACATATTATTTCTCCACTTCACCTGAAGAAGGAGCAGCGCTCCGAAAGCTTGTGATTTCAAATAAAGCTGTTGGATTATAACCTGGTGTTGTGTGACTTCTTACATTTGTCCACCCCAGTCCAACTCCGGCATCTCCACACCACAACATATTATTCAGCAAAGAAGTGGCTGTAGTTGGCTGGTTGGTTATGGCTGATGTGTAGGGGGGGGGTGGTGGCTGCTGTGGTTAGCTTGTTATGGCAGGGAGGTTGTGGTTGGCTACCTGTGGCAGGAGGGCTGTGGTTGGCTGGCTGTGCCAGGGGGTTTGTGGTTGGCTACCTGTGGCAGGAGGGCTGTGGTTGGCTTGTTATGGCAGGGAGGTTGTGGTTGGCTACCTGTGGCAGGAGGGCTGTGGTTGGCTGGCTGTGCCAGGGGGGTTGTGGTTGGCTACCTGTGGCAGGAGGGCTGTGGTTGGCTTGTTATGGCAGGGAGGTTGTGGTTGGCTACCTGTGGCAGGAGGGCTGTGGTTGGCTGGCTGTGCCAGGGGGGTTGTGGTTGGCTACCTGTGGCAGGAGGGCTGTGGTTGGCTTGTTATGGCAGGGGGTTTGTGGTTGGCTACCTGTGGCAGGAGGGCTGTGGTTGCCTTGTTATGGCAGGGGGGTTGTGGTTGGCTACCTGTGGCAGGAGGGCTGTGGTTGGCTGGCTGTGGCAGGGTGTCTATGGTTGGCTGATTGGCTGTTCCAGGTCTCTCTTTCCCATTTTGCTGTATTCTCTGCATCAGCTGTTATTCTCTGTGTACCTTCCTCCTCATCAGAATCTGTAAGCTCATAGATTAAGTGCTGTTCTCCTAATACAAAAAGAAAATACTGCAGATGCTGGAAATCTTAAATAATAACAGAAAATGCTGTTCTCCTAAACCTGTGCTTTTTTCATTTAAAAATTGCTGCTTACACTTTTTAACAGGGGAAGGATCAAAGATTCACATTAACATATTAAACAGGGTAGGGATTTTTTTTATTTGTTCCTGGGCGTTGCTGGCAAGGCCAGCATTTATTGCCCATCCCTCATTGCCCCTGAGAAGGTGGTGGTGAGCTGCCCTCTTGAACCGCTGCAGTCCCTGATACTTCTTTGCAGTGGTTTGTTACAACTGAGTGGCTTGCTAGGCCAGAGGGCAGTTAAGAGTCAAGCACATTGCTGTGGGTCTGGAGTCACATATAGGCTAGACCAGGTAAGGACGGCAGATTTTCTTCCCTAAAGGACATTCGTGAACCAGATGGGTTTTTACGACAATCCGATAGTTTCATGGTCACCATTACTGACACTAGCTTTTTAGTCCAGATTAATTTAATTAACTGATGTTAGGATTTGAACTCACGTTCATTAGTCCAGGCCTCTGGATTACTAGTCCAGTAACATAACCACTATGTTACTGTACCCCTTGTGTGGATCATGTGAATTAACATATTAAACAGGGGAGGAATCAGTGTTGCACAGGGGAGATTCCTTGACCCGCTCAGCTGGAGTGGATGCTGCTAACCATCACAGCTGTCAAGTAATCACTGTGCTCTGCCTCTTACTCGGTACACCGGACTATTTAATGCATTGAGCCACCCTAGTCTCACTGAACTGTGCCTGTTGATTTACCATGGGTTTGCTGTGTGTGGATTGCATGTCTGTGTGCTGGCAGACTGGAGTGGGAGGGTGAAGAAGAGTTCTCCACTGCATGAAACCTACCACTATAGAACAGGCCAATGGGAATGCAGAGCTAAAGGCTCTTACTATTATATGCATTCAGTCTAATGAGAAATCAATTACTTCTGCACAGTGATAATTGCTGCTGTACTTTACTTTAATCCTTTCATCAATTTTCTGTCTCCTAAAGTTCAGACTTGCTTTTTTCTGCTGCCAATAGATCAAAGTCCTCAATCTCCATTTCCATCAGATCCTGTGCAGTTCTCTGGTCACCTTGTTTCCAACTCAGCTGGTCCACTCCCCACCTTACACTTTAAACTCTGTGCATTGGGCTCAACTGTTTTCCTTGTCTCCTGGGTATAGTGTTATGTGGAGGCACTGATGGATGTGGAATTAGTTCCCGTCAATAGGAATTAAAACTATTTTAATCAAGCCCTTTAAAAAGAAGCTGGTCAAATAGTGTAGGATTGGCAGTTATGAATGATCTGTGGAGCACAATGGTTCCTGTGCTGCTGCTGGTCAAAAGTGAGTAATATGATTTAGTGTAGGATTGCAGCGTTTGATTGCAACGTTTGTAATGTTAAATTGTAATGTTAGATCGATGTTCTTAGAGTCAAAGTTCTTCTGTTTTCTGCTTTTAACAATGGCATTATTTTTTGCTGGTTTAGAGAATGAAGAAATGCTATCATGGTCCCCACAGTTTGTCATATTTTTAAATATTTAACCTTCGAACTTGAAGAGAGCATATGACGTGAACTACAAAACAATGAATTAAGTGCTACCTATTTAATTTATTTGACACGTTTATCCTTTCAATGCCTTTTTAGATTTGAGCATCACAATGGGTTCTCCTGGCTCCTGTACGCTCCCGACCAGAGCCCGTTCCCTCACCACCCCATGCTCCACCACGTTAGGCCCTCCAACACCCACTCCAGTGAGGCCTGCCTCCTCTCCAGTCCTGTCAACTGTCAGCAAGGCCAAGCCTGGGTAAGAGAAAATAAATGATCGCTGATATTCTCTCACACTTTCCTGACTATTAATACAACACTTATTATAACAGGAAAGATTGAACGGTTCATGTGAAAAGCCAACTTTAAAAACTGTGGAGAAAGCCAAAACAATTTAAAACCAATGTGTTGCAAAGCCATTATTTACTTGCTAATGTAATTCATTATTCACTCTGTAAGTGATACCAAGGATGAGAGGCTAGCATTATGAGGAGAGACGTGAGATACTTGAGCTATTTACACTGGGGCAGCCAAGGCCAAGAGAAGATTTAAATTGATATTTTGAAAATTATGAAGGGTTTTGATAGGCTGAATAGGAAAGACTATACCCTTTGTTTGAAGGGTCAGCAATTTAAGTCACGAAATGCGATAAGAGGTTGGGAGAAATTTCTTAATGCTGAGGATTATTGAAGTATGGAATTCTTTGCCACAGGGAATAGTTAAGGCAGAGGTCATATCATAGAATGGTTACATAGAATGGTTACAGCACGGAAGAAGGCCATTCGGCCCATTGAGCCCGTGCCAACTCTCAGCTAGTCCCGCTCCCCTGTCCTTTCCACATAGCCCTGCAATTTTTTTCTTTCAGGTACTTATCCAATTCCCTTTTGAAAGCCGTGATTGAATCTGCCTCCATCACCCTTTCAGGCAGTGCATTCCAGATCTTAACCGCTCGCTGTGTAAACAAAGTTTTTCCTACGTCGCCTTTGGTTCTTTTGCCAATCACCTTAAATCTGTGTCCTCTGGTTCTCGATCTTTCTGCCAATGGGAACAGTTTCTCTCTATCTACTCTGTCCAGGCCCCTCATGATTTTGAACACCTCTATCAAATCTCCTCTCAATCTTCTCTGCTCCAAGGAGAACAACCCCAGCTTCTCCAGTCTATCAACGTAACTGAAATCCCTCATCCCTGGAATCGTTCTCATAAATATTTTCGGCACCTTCTCTAAGGCCTTCACATCCTTCCTAAAGTATGGTGCCCAGAATTGGACACAATACTCCAGTTGGGGCCGAACCAGTGTTTTAAAAATGGTTCATCATAATTTCCACACTTTTGTACTCTATACCTCTATTTATGAAGCCCAGGATCCCGTAAGCCTTTTTAACAGCTTTCTCAACCTGCCCTGCCACCTTCAATGATTTGTGCACATATACCCCCAGGTCTCTCTGTTCGTGCACCCGCATTAGGATTGTACCATTTAGCTTATATGTCCTCTCATTCTTCCTACCAAAATGTATCACTTCACACTTTTCTGCGTTAAATTTCATCTGCCACGTGTCCACCCATTTCACCAGCCTCTCTATGTCTTCCTGAAATCTATCACTCTCCTCCTCACTGTTCACTATACTTCCAAGTTTTGTGTCATCTGCAAATTTTGAAATTGTGCCTGTACACCCAAGTCCAAGTCATACGTACGTACATATATCAAGAAAAGCAGTGGTCCTAGTACCGACCCCTGGTGAACACCACTGCGTACCTTCCTCCAGTCCGAAAAACAACCGTTCACCACTACTCTGTTTCCTGTCACTTAGCCAATTTCGTGTCCATGCTGCCACTTTCCCTTTTATTCCATGGGCCTCAACTTTGCTGGCAAGCCTATTATATGGCACTTTGTCGAATGCCTTTTGGAAATCCATGTACACCATGTTAATCGCATTACCCTCATCCACCCTTTCTATTACCTCATCAAAAAACTCGATCAAGTTGGTTAAACACAATTTGCCTTTAACAAATCCGTGCTGGCTTTCCTTAATTAATTCACACCTATCCAAGTGACTGTTAATTTTGTCCCTGATTACTGTTTCTAAAAGCTTCCCCACTACCAAGGTTAAACTGACTGGCCTGTAGTTGCTGGGTTTATCTTTACACCCTTTTTTGAACAATGGTGTAACATTTGCAATTCTCCAGTCCTCTGGCACCACCCCCCCCCCCCGTATCTATAGAGGATTGGAATATTATGGCCAGTACCTCTGCGATTTCCAGACTCAGTTCGCTCAGCACCCTCTGATACATCCCATCTGCTCCTGGTGACTTATCTACTTTAAGTACAGCCAGCCTTTCTAATACCTCTTGATCAATTTTTATACTCTCAAGTGTCTCCACTACCTTCTCCTTCACCATGTTTATGGCAGCATCCTCTTCCTTGGTGAAGACAGATGCAAAGTACTCGTTTAGTACCTCAGCCATACCCTCTGCCTCCATGCATAGGTCTCCTTTTTGGTCCCTAATCGGCCCCACTCCTTCTCTTACTACCCTTTTACTATTTGTATGCCGACAGAAGACTTTTGGATTACCTTTTATGTTGGCTGCCAGTCTATTCTCATACCCTCTCTTTGACCCTCTTATTTTCTTTTTCACTTCTCCTCTGACCTTTCTGTGTATAGCCTGATTCTCAGATGTATTTGCAACCTGACATCTGCCATATGCGCTCTTTTTCTGCTTCATCATATTGGCTATCTGTTTCATCATCCAGGGAGCTCTGACTTTAGTTGCCCTGCCTTTCCCCCTCATGGGAATGTACCTTGACTGTACCTGAACTATTTCCTCTTTAAAGGCAGCCCATTGTTCCACTACAGTTTTGCCTGTCAATCTTTGATTCCAATTTACCTGGGCCAGATCCGTTCTCATCCCACTGAAATTGGCCTTCCCCCAGTTAAACATTCTTACTCTAGATTGCTCCCTGTCCTTTTCCATGGCTAATCTAAATCTTATGATATGATCACTGTTCCCTAAATGTTCACTTACTGACACTTGCTCCACTTGACCTACCTCATTCCCCAGAACTAGATCCAGCAATGCCTCCTTCCTCGTTGGGCCGGAAACATACTGATCAAGAAAGTTCTCCTGAACACACTTCAGAAGTTCTTCCCCTTCTCTGCCCTTTACACTATTACAATCCCAGTTTATATTAGGATAGTTAAAATCCCCCATTATTACTATTCCACAGTTCTTGCATCTCTCTGTAATTTCCCTGCAAATTTGCTCCTCCATATCTTTCCCACTATTTGGTGGTATGTAGAATACACCTAGTAGTGTAATGGCACCTCTATTATTTCTTAACTCTAACCATATAGATTCTGTCCTTGACCCCTCCAGGACATTCTCCTTCTCCAGCACTGTAACACTCTCCTTAACCAATACTGTCACACCACCTCCTATCTTTCCTGAACACTTTATAACCAGGAATATTTAATACCCAATCCTGCCCTTTTTTGAGCCAGGTCTCAGTTATTGCCACAACATCATATTCCCATGTGGCTTTTTGTGCCTGCAGCTCACTTACCTTGTTTAATACGCTTCGTGCGTTCACATACATACACTGTAAACCCATCTTAGACCATCCTGTATTCTTTCTTAGTTGGACCCCACCTAATACCTTACTATTTCTTACTTTAGTGCTCTCTGCCTCTCCCAATCCTTTGAGCAATTATTTCCCCTTTCTAAGGTTACATCCTGGTGCCCATCCCCCTGCTAAATTAGTTTAAATCCTCCCCAACAACACTAGCAAACCTCCCCGCGAGGATATTGATTCTGGCCCTGTTGAGGTCCCAATGCCCCAGGAATCTGAAGCCCTCCCTCCTGTACCATCCAGCCACGCATTCATCTGCTCTATCCTCCTATTTCTATATTCAAGAGCACGTGGCACCGGGAGTAATCCGGAGATTACTACCTTTTGAGGTCCTGCTTTTTAATCTCTTTCCTAGCTCTCTAAAATCTGCCTGCAGGACCTCATCCCTCTTTCTGCCTATGTCGTTGGTACCGATATGGACCACTAGCTGTTCACCCTTCACCCTCCCCCCTCGGAATGTTCTGCAGCCGCTCAGTGACATCCTTGACCCTGGCACCAGGGAGGCAACATACCATCTGGAGTCACGACTGCAGCCGCAGAAACGCTTGTCTGCTCCCCTCACTATCGAATCCCCTATCACTATTGCTCTTCCGCTCTTCTTCCTCCCCCGCACCCCCCCCCACCCCCCTGTGCAGCTGAGCCACCCATGGTGCCGCGGACTTGGCTCTGGCTGTACACCCCAGAGCAACCATCGCCCCCACTAGTACTCAGAACAGAATAATTGTTGGAGAGCGAGATGCTCTCAGGGGATTCCTGCACTACCTGCCTGGTCCTCCTTTTCTGTCTGGCGGTCACCCATTCCCTCTCTGCCTGCACACTCCCTTACACTGTGGGGTGACCACCTCCTGAAACGTGCTACCCACGAAGCTCTCGGCCTCACGGATGCGCCGCAGTGATGCCAGCTGCTGCTCAAGCTCTGAAGCCCAGAGCTCGAGCTCCTCCAGCTGATGACACTTCCTGCACACGTGGTTGTCCAGGAAAGCATCCTGGATTTCCCACATGGCACAGGATGTGCATTCCACGGGACTGAGCTGCCCTGCCATGCCTTTACTTAAAAGACTATTAACTAACTTACAGAAACTTAAGACTAAGATGTATCTGAATCAAGTTATTAATATAATAAAACAGTTACTAATTTAAGATAGTATTTACTGTTACTAATTTCCAAGTTTCTGCTTAATTCCTAGCCAGCTATTTAACCCCGGCCCCTAACTTGAAGAGCCAAAAAAAACGATGTGACCTTGACCTTTATCAACCAATCAGTTACCAGCTCTCCTCTGTGTTCCTGACCAGGTTCACTGCTCTGCTAGTCCTTTAATCTTTTAATGGAAAAGTAGACAAACAGAAGATAATACAGGGCTATATTGAGAGAACATGATGAGCCAAATGGCTGCCTTCTGTGCTGTAATATTCTATAGTTAAATGATTCTAGTGTCTGCCATTAGATAAGGAACTCCATAAAATACACATCAACCATAAACAAAACTCAGGATCATCAGTATTTAATTTTGTACAGTTCAACAATGCTTCAATTTATTTGAGAAATAATATCTATTTGGCATGCGGTAGCATGATTATTAATATATCCAATATAGTTATTTTCTATTACGACATCCTTGTTTATTAGTGGTATGTCACAGATCACCATCGTTATCTTCGTCAAGCTAGTAGCCTCTTCAAAACAGCTGAGCAACGACAGTGGACCTCTGGTTATCCGTCACAAGGGAGGGAACCTCCCCAGAGGATATGGGGAATTGGTGGATAAGCAAAGTTCCACAGGAGCAAGGATCTCTCTGAGTTTGGGCTTTCTTTGCATCGAATTCCTCTTCAAATTTTACATCAGCTCGTGAATAACTCAACAGAGGATTTGTAAAAACAAAAACTAAAGCAAAATACTGCAGATGTTGGAAATCTTCTTAAAAATAGAAAATGCTGGAAATACTCAGCAGGTCAGGCAGCATCTGTGGAGAGCGAAACAGAGTTTCAGGTCGATGACCCTTCGTCAGAACTGGAAAAAGTTAGAGATGTAACAGGTTTTAAGCAGGTGTAGAGGCAGGGAAAGGGGGAGAGGAGGAAAGAACAAAAGGGAAGGTCTGTGATGTGGTGAAAGGCAGGAGGCCCATCTTTTGTTTCTTTACTTGTCCCATTACTGTTAGATCCGTGATTCTGAGAGTATGATGTTTTTCAATAACCACACGGATGCTGTAACTTAACAATCAACAGGTATTTACTGGAGGAGGGTAGTCTCAAGACTGGGGGTACAGAGGCATGTGCAAGGCTTATATACAGGTGTGGTGACTGCCGGTACTACAGTATACAGGAGCTGTAAAAGTAGTTCTGTCTTAAAGGTACATACACTACAATTCCTCCCCTTTTAGATTAGTAGTACCCCTAATATTCAAATAACAATTAACACTTTAACATGTACATTAAACAACAATAGTCCATTTATAGATTCAGTCTTTGGGGCAGCTTCCTGGTCCTTTTGGGATAGCGCCTTTCCTGAGGTTCTTGTTCTTGGTGCGGAGGCGATTCTGGCCCCTTTTCAACGGGTAGTTCATTGGTTTCCACTGCTACTGGTTCTGAGGTAGATGCTACCGGTATGTCGGGTTCATCCCCAGGTACTCGAGACATGGGGTTGGCTCGTTCCTGTGACACTAAGATCTGATCAACGTGGCATCTCACAATGTTCTCCCCGACATCCACTGTGTACATTAATGGCCCTTGCCTTGTGCATATCGTTTCGGGTTGCCATTTCTCTGTTCGGTAGTCACGGGCCAAGACTGGTTGTCCTACATTGAAGCTCCTTGTCGGCTTCTCATTGATGTGCTGGAATTGTTTATCCACAACATTTCTTCGCACATTTAGTCTGAGCAAGTCCAGACGAGATCTCAACCTTCGGTTAAAGAACATCATGGCCGGGGTCTGGTTGGTAACTGCACGTGTCGCGTTTCGGTAGGCTAATAAGAAATTGTCCACCTTATGCTGTAGTGGAATTTCATCATTGCACATGGCCTTTATCACCTTCTTAAAGGTTTGTACGAACCTCTCAGCCAATCCATTTGTGGCTGGATGATACGGGGCGGATGTGTAATGCCTTACCCCATTCCTTCTCATAAATTTTCAAAACTCTTGGGACACAAACTGTGGTCCATTATCAGAGCAAATCTGCTCTGGCAAGCCGTTTCTGACAAATATGGTCCGTAGGACTGCAATCGTTTTCTCTGTAGTGGTTGAGGACATTTTTATCACCTCCGGCCACTTCGAATGAGCATCCACTACTATTAAGAACATTGAGTCCATGAATGGACCAGCGAAATCAATATGCACCCGTTGCCATGGAGAGGAGGGCCACTCCCATGGGTGTAGAGGGGCATGTGGTGGTGCATTTTGGACCTTCTGGCATCCTGAGCAGCTCTTGGTTAGGTCTTCGATTTGTTGATCGATTCCCGGCCACCACACATAAGCCCTAGCAAGGCTTTTCATTTTCACTCCCCCCAGATGACGTTCATGAAGCTCATTTAGCACTCTCTCCCTTAACTTGGGTGGAATCACCACTCTGGATCCCGACATCACTGTCCCCTGGCATACTGACAGCTGTTCTCTTCTGGATGAGAATGCTGGCAACAGTGAGTCGCCATGTGTTGGCCATCCCCTCACCGTCAAATCATATACCTGAGACAGCGTCGGATCATTGCGGGTCTCCTTCTCTATATCCGCGTTCGTTACTGGCAATCGTTCAATTATTGACAAATAAAATATCTTGATAGGGTCCACTGCTGGTGCTTCCTCCACAGTAGGCAGTGGCAGGCGCGATAGCCCATCAGCGTTTCCATGCTGTTTCGTGCCTTTATATTCTATTTTCACCCTTATTTTTCCTTTGGGGTAGACTTTTTGCCCCGTGTACATCTTCAAGACAATCTCTGTAGCTTTCAAGGGTATATGTGAAAATAGCCGCTTGTAGTCCCTTTGGTTTATGACTGTTAGGGCTGATCCTGTGTCCAATTCCATTTTCACTTGGACTCCGTCTATCTTGAGTGTAACCCAGATAGTCTGGTGATCCTCCATTTTGGTTACCTTATGTAGTTTCAGACAACCCAGCTCCTTGCTTCCGGAGTCTGTGTCACTTTTCTGTTCGTCTGAACTACTGTCCATCACCTTTTGTACCTTTTTGTACTTCTCCTGTGGAGATTTCTTACTGTTGGTTTTCTTCCCAGACCTGCAGACTCTTGCTATGTGTCCTGCTTTTCCACACTGTCTGCACACTTGGTCCTTGAACCAACAATCCTTCTGGTCATGTGTTGTTCTGCCGCAGCGATAACACTTCCCTGTTCCACAGGATATTTCATTGGTGCCATATTCTTGCGGTCTCCGATGTATCTCTGCAGCGCCCCTTGCGGCTGCTTCGTGTGATACTGCCATACTGAAAGCCTTGTCCAGCGTAAGATCCTTTTCTGATAGAAGCCGTTTCTGGGTTCTTTCACTTTGCAGCCCACACACAAACTTGTCCCTTAACGTATCTGCTAATCCCGCTCCAAACTGGCAGTGTTTCGATAGCTTGCGCAGTTCCGTTAGGTACTCAGCATTGCTTTCGTCTTTGTGTTGGTTCCTTTTATGGAACTTAAATCGTTCTGCTATCAGCAGCGGTGTGGGGTTTAAGTGGTCCTGTAGGATTTCTACTATGCTTTCGAAATTCTTGTTCACCGGCTTCTCTGGGGTTATTAGGTTCCGCAGTAACCCATAAGTTTTTGCACCCATGGAATTTAACAAAACCAGTGCTTTCCTAGCATCTGGCACTTCATTCACCCTGCAGTACACCTCAATACGTTCCACATATGTTGCCCAATCTTCGACTTCATTGTCGAACGTAGAGATACTGCCACTCTTCGGCATCCCTGGGTGTGATTTAACTGTAAAAAATGGCGTCTCCTGCGCTTCCCCTTCGTCTCCGCTGGCATAAAATGGCGTCTCCCGTGCTTTCCTTCCTTCCCGCGCTCGCCCTTCTTCTCCGCTGCGGCTTCTAAAAATGGCATCTCCCGCGCTCTTCCTTCTTCTCAGTGGCGTCTCCCGCGCTCTCCCTTCTTCTCCCCACGGACACTGTTCAGCCCTTGAGCCCTGGCTGTTGCTTTACCCTCTCTCTCTCCGTTTTGTTTGTTTTTGGGGTTTTTTCTCGATGCCGCTCGGTTTTCAACCCCCGGCTGCGCCCTGTGCACTTCACCTTCTGTCTTACCCCGTCGACGCTGCTCGGCTTTCTCTCCGCCGTCGGTCGGCTCCAGCCGCCGCTGTCCGGGAAGGGTCTACGCTGTACCTGTCGTCAGTCTCTTGCTGATCGTCATGGCTGGTGAACCAAGCCCGGCTCTCCACAGCCTCCCCTGCGATGTTCACTCTCTGCCGGACGACTGGGCGGTTGCTCGTGGTCGACGCCCGTGTTTCTGGCCTCGACTTTCTTCCACCGCCCTCCCGGAGCAAATCCTCGAAGGGAAATGCAGAGTTGCAGGTAGATTCGAATCGACACTCGTCGTCACTGTTAGATCCGTGATTCTGAGAGTATGATGTTTTTCAATAACCACACGGATGCTGTAACTTAACAATCAACGGGTATTTACTGGAGGAGGGTAGTCTCAAGACTGGGGGTACAGAGGCATGCGCAAGGCTTATATACAGGTGTGGTCACTGCCGGTACTACAGTATACAGGAGCTGTAAAAGTAGTTCTGTCTTAAAGGTACATACACTACAATTACCACCTCCTTTTGCCTTGCACCATTATCCCTTTTGTCATTAAATCACGCCTGCTTTCCACCCTATTTGAAAAGAAACAGTATGTAAAGAGAACAGTATATGGGAGGCTCCTCTATTCTCTGACCACCCACTCTGTGTGTTCCTCTCTCTTGCTATATAGCAGCAACTTAATGTGAGTGGGAGATCAGTGTGGGGGTTTGCCAAGAAAGCAGAAATAGAGAAAATGAACATTGTCCATAGACACGGCTCCTGTATCTGAATATAGAACCGCGAGGTCTGCAGCCTCATCATTCTGCCCTAACAGCTTAAGAAGGGTGGGAAATGCTAAGAGGGAAACTCTTAATACATTAAGCTGTTCTAACACTAGTCTATAGTGAGGCCTGCTGGCCTGCCATTGTTGCAAAAGGAAATGCTGCCATTATTTGGTTAACCTCTGATCTAACACTATCAGAGGATAATATTCTCCTCTGTAAATCTGTTCTGCATTGATGTTACAGTCCCTACCATTATCCTGGATAGCCGCCTCTATTGGGCAAATGGCGCTAAACATTTGCCATTGCCAGAGGTGTCAATTACAAAGGCGCCATTTAAACCGTATTAAGCGGGCCAACTATTTTGGGCAGTCAAAGCAGCTGTTTGCACCTCGTTTAAGTGCAGTTTCTTTACAATCTCGGTTATCCCCTATTTCCCATCACAAATTCCAGGCTCTGTTCTACAATCAGGTTGATGACAAACCTCGAGTAAGTATCTGAACAGTGTCACTTAGTTGTGAAAGTCTCGACCTTCCAGGCTCCAGGTGTAGACATTTGCATTGTGTAATTCCCTTCATAGTGCCGCACTGCCTTGAAAGAAAAACAGGCTTCAAACTGTCCTTGAAATGGGGCACTGACAACGACAAGTCATGGTTGCTGTCTCTCTGTGTAGATACATTCCATAGGATGGCTACAGAGACCAGATTGACTTCAGTAAATCATCTGAGTAAATACACAGAAAACACACCCGTACTGCAATGGCAATAGTGTCAGAAGATAGCACAATCTCTGCTTTTCAGTGGTTCTACACCTGTGGAATGGATGAGGAATGTTTAACTTTTGTTACGGATTTCTGATCGTGTTGCCGGCCAGCTCCGGGAGCTTGGCCGGCAGGTTACACTGCGTATTGAAATTATTTTTAATTTTATTAACGCTACCCCGTTATACCGGCCATCGCGTATAGCTAGAATCCTCGAATAGTACAGAAGGGAAAATCCTGTGCACGCAAACCCGCCCGCTATAAGCGATGGGGACTGTGTCGCAGTAGGATAATAATGAACAGGCCTGTGAGACAGGTTTTTAAAATCTGTATTTTAATAAATGTCATTGCTGACATTAGCTCTAAAGTTTTAACAATTAACACTTCACCAAATTCCATTCATGTAAATGAAGTATTATAACTGTTATCGGTTGCAGATCAAACTGTACATAATGATATGAGTTTACAGTAGTGAATTCTTTCAGGCCTTGCTTAAAAAATGGCATTTCAACAGTTAACTGAAGGTATATTTTAAACTACCAATCTGTGTTGAGGCTGAGGTGCTTCATAGAGTCCAAGACAATAGGGATTTTATTCACAGACGGTCGCTATCCACTTCCTGTTGTCCCGACTGTTTTATGTTTGTTATCTAATGCTGTTTTTTGGTCTCCGTGTAGCACAAGAGGGAGTAACAGCTGGCACGGACGGGTGAAAGGAGGGCTGAAAGGATTCCAGGACTTCATGGTCTCTGACAGTAACATGAGCTTCGTTGAGTTTGTTGAACTTTTTAAATCATTCAGGTAAATGCGATCACGTTGTACTACCATGACTAAAATATTCTCACCATTTTCTCTTGGGTCACAAGGTGATTATTGCCAGTAATTTTGGATATTAAGGGATATGGGGATAGTGCAGGAAAGTGGAGATAAGGTCGAAGATCAGCCATGATCTTATTGAATGGCGGAGCAGGCTCAAGGGGCTGAATGGCTGACTCCTGCTCCTATTTCATATGTTCTTGTGTTCTTAAACAGACATTGAACCTGGGTAATGCCACTTTATGGGTTTGAAACCCAACTGTTTGAAAAATGTTCTTATTTCAGTGAAATGTTAATTTGTGCTTAGTGAGTGTGCATGTAGAACCAGGACATTCACTCCTTTTTTGTTTATGGAATTAGTGTCCGAAGTCGGAAGGACCTGAAGGATCTTTTTGACATTTACTCTGTGTCGTGTAATCGCTCTGGCTCAGAATCCACCCCACTGTACACAAACCTGACGATAGATGACAAGATCAGCGGGCTGCAGCCTGACCTAGGTCAGTGATCCCCAGCAATGTTACTTTGATCATTTACTTGGTGCATTTCAGGTCTCCGCACCATTTCGGGATTTGTGATGTTAAAAGGGGCACAACCTTCATGGAAAAAGCTTTGAGAAAATAGTATTTTTGTTTGTTTAGGAAGGCAGTAAACAATGAGTTAAATTCCTCATCAGTGCATCACTTGCATCTGACACTGTTGTTGTAAAAATGATACAGGCCTCTTTCAGCTTTTGCCCTTCTTAAATAACATAAGGTTCGCCAAACACTTCATCTACAAAGGGATTCTTTGTACACTGGGTCCTGGCTATAATGTTGTCATTGGGAATCACAAAAAACAAGTTTCTCTGTTCAACAGGCAGGGCTTCTGAGAGATTGGCCCGACAATTTTATTCCTTTCTAACTAATAAGTTGAGCTCCCTTCTTGGCACAGTGGGTAAGTGCAGCCGCAGTGCACTAGTGAGCCACAAGGACTTGAAGTCTGAGCCCTGATCTCAGCAGGCGTCAGCATCTTTGCACTTGGGAGAGGGAAAATTGGTCAGGGTTCCAACTTCTCATAACTATCCAGTCACCACTCCCCCCAAACTGGAGTGTGTGTGCATGTAAATGTTAGAATCAGTAGCCGTGAAGATCAGGAGAGATCCCTGCACAGAGAGGAGGAGTAGGAGAGATGCATGCACAGAAAGGAGGAGTAGGAGAGATCCATGCACAGAGAGAAGAAGCAGGAGAGATCCCTGCACAGAGAGGAGGAGCAGGAGAGATCCCTGCACAGAGAGGAGGAGCAGGAGAGATCCCTGCACAGAGAGGAGGAGCAGGAGAGATCCCTGCACAGAGAGGAGGAGCAGGAGAGATCCCTGCACAGAGAGGAGGAGCAGGAGAGATCCCTGCACAGAGAGGAGGAGCAGGAGAGATCCCTGCACAGAGAGGAGGAGCAGGAGAGATCCCTGCACAGAGAGGAGGAGCAGGAGAGATCCATGCACAGAGAGGAGGAGCAGGAGAGATCCCTGCACAGAAAGGAGGAGCAGGAGAGATCCCTGCACAGAGAGGAGGAGCAGGAGAGATCCATGCACAGAGAGGAGGAGCAGGAGAGATCCCTGCACAGAGAGGAGGAGCAGGAGAAATCCCTGCACAGAGAGGAGGAGCAGGAGAGATCCCTGTGATGAAATATTCCATTCATCACTCATCAGTATTTCTCTGCCTATGACTGTGGTTGGTTTCAGTTTCATTTCCATTGTATTGTACTGTGTGTAGGGCGCCGCCCATACCTGGCTCCTATGTAAGCTGGCCCAGCCTGCAGCACATCCAGTACGGCAGACCTCTGGATGGAAGATACATTCTCCTCTGTGTGTTACCTTCTAAGTCAATAAAAGCCTTGTTTTGTTTCGCTAACATCGAGTCTCGGATTTATTGAGGCACATCAATTTTATTGACTTAATTTTCAACACAATGGATCAACTGTTGAAACCCGAACGTTTGGATTTGGACCAGCATGCTTCGGACGCATCGGCACGCTTCGGACACTGGTTTACGTGTATGGAATTCTTCCTGGACAATTCCGCAGCCGTCAAAGACGCTACGGACGCTGCGAGTATGAAACTCGGAATTCTGCGGAATTGGGTAAGCCACCGGGTTTACCCCCTCATCCAAGACGCTGACACGTACCCGGCCGCCTGCGACATCTTAAAGGCGCATTACCAGCAGCCTACGAATGAGGTGTATGCTAGGCATCTGCTCGCTACTCGCGCACAGCGACCTGGGGAATCGGTGGAGGAGTTCCTAGGTACCCTGAAAACGCTTAGCAAAGACTGCAAGTGCCAAGATGTAAAAGCCGCAGTGTACACTGACGAGCTTGTTCGCGATGCCTTTATCACAGGCCTCAGCTCCACTTACATCCGGCAGAGACTGCTGGAAAAAACGGGATTGGACCTGAAACAGGCTGCGGACACAGCACGATCCCTGGATGTGGCACAGAGAAACTCGGACGCCTACTCTTCAGCCCGCGCCGTCCACGCCGCCACGTGTGCACCAAGGGCGCCGCCATCTTGGAAGGCATCTTCCCCGCCCGGCAGCCCGACACCGTCGGGGCCCTGCTCTCCCCCCAGAAGCCCTACGACAGCCGCGACGCGTCGGGGACCCAACTGCTACTTCTGCGGGCAGCCGAAGCACACCAGAAACCTGTGCCCGGCGAAAGGCACCACCTGCTTTAAGTGCGGTAAGAAGGGGCACTTCGGGAAGGTGTGCAGAGGGAACCCCGCCGGAAAACCCGCCTGCGCCGTGGGAGCGGCCATCTTGGACGCCATCTTGCCCGACCTCGTGGGGTCCGCCATCTTGTGAGCAGACAGCGTGGACGCCATCTTGTCTCGATCAGAGCCCTACAGTGGCATCGGTCACAGTGGACCAGACCAGGCCGCACCCGCTATCCAAATCAATGGTGGACATCGAGGTAAACGGGTGCAGGGTTAAATGTTTAATTGACAGTGGAAGCACGGAGAGTTTTATCCACCCTGAACTGGTACAACAACTCTCCCTAAAGGTGGTCCCTACTCGGGGTACCATCGCTATGGCTGATAAAACCCAGACATCGACCATTATGGGTTACTGCACGGTACAATTGTCCGTTAACGGAACTGTATACGATAATTTTAAAGTATTAATCATGAAGAATCTATGTGCGAGCGTGATCTTGGGCCTGGATTTCCAGTGCTACCACCAAAGCATCACGCTCAATTACGGTGGGTCCCAGCCGCCCCTCACAGTGTGCGGTCTGGCTACCCTGAAAGTAAAGCCGCCTTCGCTATTCGCGAACCTTACCCCTAACTGCCGGCCAATAGCGACCAAAAGCAGGAGGTACAGCTGGGAGGACAGGCGGTTTATCGCGACCGAGGTAGACAGGCTCCTGAAAGAGCGCATTATTGAACGCAGCAATAGCCCGTGGCGCGCCCAAGTGGTGGTGGTAAGGGGTAGCGAGAAGAAACGGATGGTGATCGACTATAGCCAAACGATCAACAGGTACACCCAACTAGACGCCTACCCGCTACCCCGCATATCAGAAATGGTGAACCAAATCGCCCAATACCGGGTGTTCTCCACCATCGACCTCAAGTCAGCGTACCACCAGCTCCCTATCAGACCAGAGGACCGCCCGTACACCGCCTTCGAGGCGAACGGACGCCTCTACCAATTCCTCAGAGTCCCCTTTGGGGTGACGAATGGGGTCTTGGTCTTCCAGAGGGAGATGGACCGCATGGTCGATGACCACCACTTGCAGGCAACCTTCCCCTACCTCGACAACGTCACCATCTGCGGTCACAACCAGCAGGATCACGACTCGAACCTCGAGAGGTTCCTGAAAACCGCACAAAAACTCAACCTCACCTACAACGAGGACAAGTGCGTTTACAACACCACGCGCCTCTGCATACTAGGCAGCGTGGTGGAGAATGGGGAAATCGGACCAGACCCCGACCGATTGCGCCCCCTACGGGAGCTGCCCCTGCCCAACACTCCCAAAGCCCTGAAAAGGTGCCTGGGGTTATTTTCTTATTATTCCCAATGGGTCCCCAACTACTCCGACAAAGCCCGCCCCCTCTTGAAAGCATCCTCTTTTCCGCTCTCTGCTGAGGCCCATGCCGCTTTCAAAAGCATTAAGCGGGATATTGAGCGGGCCACACTACAGGCAGTGGACGAGAACACTCCCTTTCAAGTGGAAAGTGATGCGTCTGACTTTACCTTGGCGGCCACCCTCAACCAGGCGGGGCGGCCCGTAGCTTTCTTCTCGAGGACCCTCCAAGGGCCCGAGATCAGACACTCCTCCGTAGAAAAGGAGGCCCAAGCCATCGTGGAGGCAGTGCGCCACTGGCGGCACTACCTAGCCGGCAAACGCTTCACCCTACTTACCGACCAACAGTCGGTAGCGTTTATGTTCAATAATAAACAGAGGGGGAAGATTAAAAATGATAAGATTCTTAGGTGGCGGATCGAGCTCTCCACCTTCGATTATGACATCATTTACCGGCCAGGGGCCCTTAACGAATCCCCCGACGCCCTCTCACGAGGGATGTGTGCCAGCGCCACCGGGGATCGGCTACAGACCCTCCACAATGACCTCTGCCACCCAGGGGTCACGCGGCTGTTCCACTTCATAAAGTCCCGCAACTTACCCTACTCGATTGAGGAAGTTTGGTCCCTGACCAGGAACTGTCGCACTTGCGCTGAGTGCAAGCCTCGGTTCTACCGCCCAGATAGAGCCCACTTAATCAAAGCTACACGGCCCTTTGAGCGGCTCAGCTTAGATTTCAAGGGCCCCCTCCCGTCCGTCGACCGCAATGTTTACTTCCTGAACATTGTGGACGAATACTCTCGTTTCCCATTCGCCTTCCCCTGCCCAGACATGACCAGCGCCACGGTCATTAAATGCCTCAACAGCCTGTTCTGCCTGTTCGGTATGCCGAGCTACATCCATACGGATAGGGGGGCGTCCTTCATGAGTGAAGAGCTACGCCAGTACATGCTGTCCAGGGGGATCGCCACGAGCCGTACCACCAGCTACAACCCCCGGGGTAACGGTCAAGTGGAGCGAGAGAACGGGACAGTATGGAAAGCAGTCACTCTAGCTCTAAGGACCAAAGGCCTCCCTATCTCCCGCTGGCAGGAAGTCCTCCCAGATGTGCTCCATTCGATACGGTCGCTATTGTGTACTGCCACTAATGCCACGCCTCACGAGCGAATGTTTGTCTTTCCCCGGAAATCCACCTCAGGCGTATCCATGCCGTCATGGCTCTCCACCCCAGGTCCGGTATTCGTGCGAAGGCATGTGAGGGGCCACAAGACAGACCCTCTCGTGGAGTCAGTGCACCTACTCCACGCCAACCCCCAATACGCGTATGTCCGGCACGCCGATGGAAGGGAGGACACCGTGTCCATAAAAGACGTCGCCCCTGCCGGTAACGACAACAACCACGACAACAGCAGCAACAACGACCACAGCAACACTTACCCACCCACTACTCTTTCATCACCCCCGGAAGAACATCGACCAACGGTACCCCCACCAACTACCCCTTCAACAACCCTGGCGGCACCCCCGGCAGAGACCCAGGAGGCCACCGGGGACACCCAGCCGACACCCGCGGCACCACAACAGCCACGTCGGTCGCAGAGGACTATCAAACCCCCGAACAGACTAAATCTATAGAAGGGGTGAATGTGATGAAATATTCCATTCATCACTCATCAGTATTTCTCTGCCTGTGACTGTGGTTGGTTTCAGTTTCATTTCCATTGTATTGTACTGTGTGTAGGGCTCCGCCCATACCTGGCTCCTATGAGTCTCGGATTTATTGAGGCACATCGATCCCTGCACAGAGAGGAGGAGCGGGAGAGATCCCTGCACAGAGAGGAGGAGCGGGAGAGATCCCTGCACAGAGAGGAGGAGCGGGAGAGATCCCTGCACAGAGAGGAGGAGCGGGAGAGATCCCTGCACAGAGAGGAGGAGCGGGAGAGATCCCTGCACAGAGAGGAGGAGCGGGAGAGATCCCTGCACAGAGAGGAGGAGCGGGAGAGATCCCTGCACAGAGAGGTGGAGCAGGAGAAGTAGATACACAGACAGAAAGCGACGTGGATGCACAGAAGACTCGATAATTGGCACAGAAAAAAATAAATATTGAACTTCCGAATGATTTAAGAGTAGAAATTACAGTTGGTAATGTTGTTGTGTAAACATTGAATCCACTTGTACCAAGCTTCTCCCTCTGGTATTTAAAAGAGGTTTTCCTGTATTTATTTTAAAAGAGTTAACACTTCTGGTAACAGAGCAGAAAGAGGAATTCACAGAATCACAGAATCACAGAAACCCCACAGTGCAGATAGAGGCCATTTCGGCCCATCGAGCCTGCACCGACACATATCCCACCCGATCCCCGTAACCCCAACACATATCCCACCCTATCCCTGTAACCCCACCTATTTAATCCCCCTAACACTAAGGGTCAATTTATCATAGCCAATCAACCTAACCCGCACATCTTTGGACTGTGGGAGGAAACCGGAGCACCCGGAGAAAACCCACGCAAACACGGGGAGAATGTTCAGTACCAGTAGGTTAAGTGTTCATAACATTACTGCCAGTAATTATTCTTTGCTTCTTATTTTAAACCCATTTCATTTTCTGTTATGATCTATATCCTTCTCAGTCACATTGGAACAATAGTAATATTGATAAAGTTAATTAGGGTAAATTTATTTCACACCTTAAGGAAAAAAGGTCACAAAACTCTTAACAAGAATTGATTCTAATTAGTGTTGAGTTCCTTAACTAAAAACAGTTTACTTTTTAAAAATTCATTCATGGGATGTGGGCATCGCTGGCAAAGCCACCATTTATTATACAACATTTTTAGCGGTTGACATTGAAATATAACACTTGAAATTATTAATAATAAAGAATAATAAACTTTACTCTGGTTTGTCTAGACCTTTTGACAAGAAATGTATCTGATCTTGGCCTGTTTATAAAGAGTCGACAGCAAGTATCAGATAATCAGAGACAGATTTCCGATTACATTGCTGCTACCAGCATAGTGACCAATCGAGTGGAAATCGCCTCCCTGGGTGAGTGTGGAATGGGAATTCAGCAACTGAATGACTTCCTGGTCAACTGTCAAGGGGAGAACCACACCTACGATGAAATCCTCAGCATTATCCAGGTTTGAGAGATTTATTGTTCTAAAAATACCTCCGCACAGTATGCAAACTGGGAGTGCACAACTGAACTGAATATTCACCCCATTTTAAGTAATACCAGGCTGACTATTGTTATCCTCCTGTCAAAGTTTCTCGGTGCTAGTCTTCTGATGGGTGATGTGTACCTGTTTATGTACTTTTCCCCCATTAAGAGGTTGGGCAGTTGCAGGACTGGTGAATGGAAATCTTTTTTCACTTTGCACTCAGTGGCAGCCCTAGATGCTTGAAATGTCCACGGCAACTCTCCAGAATTACCCTCACCATGTAGTCACGGTGATTGCAGAAGAGCATCTGCTGTTGCTCCAGTAAATCTTTTTCATTTTCCATCCAGCCGATCTTTACGGCCAACCACATTGAGATCGCCAGATTAATACCAGTTGTGCCAAATCTGTAGATTTATGCTGTCTGGGAGCTGGGTGAAAATTGCTGACTTATTTCATGTGGAACCCTCGACAGCAGACAGACTTTCACCCTGTCAGTCTGAGCCCGATCCCACAAGAGAGGGGGCAGTGCGCTAACCTAGGGTTGTCCAAACTATAGCCTGTGGCCTACGTGAAGCCCCTGAGCCCTGGCAATCAGGCCCTCGAAGCCCAGCCAATTTAATCCTGTTTTACACGTTTTCTTATTCACTGGTTTGTCCTGTTTGGATTTAGTGAGTCTGAAGATTTGGGAAGGGCTGCTTTTAGCGCTGTTGTATCCGGAATCCTAAATCAGAACACCAAGATCGATTAGTATCAGTAATGTGCAACATACAGTAATTAACAAGAACATTTGTATGAGGCCCTCAAGGCGCCATAGTACACACCAATGCAGCCCACAGACAAAAAACTTGGACAGTTTTTGCAATAGCCAGTACCCATGATAGCTGATTGTTTGCAATGATAAATATTATGTGTATTTATGCAGAAAACTGCTATGTATTAACTTGATGTAATTCTTTCTACCAAATAAACAGTGTTTCATGTTTTGTTGGAAAAATAATATATTAATTCCCTCCCAGAAATTTGAGCCATCAGTCAACATGCGGCAACAGGGACTGATGTCATTTGAGGGCTTTGCAAGGTAATGCTTGGTTTTGTTAAACTGCTGATTTATTTGAGAAAAGGACATCAAGCCCATACACGCTTGGCCCCGTCCTTTGGCTGATTCCAGCCGCGTGCACTAACCAGTGTTTATTGGTGTTTGTCAATGTCGAGCCCTGGTCAAGATGTGCTCCAAAATTACCACACCCACAGCCACCAAATACCTTACCGTTCAGATTCCAGGATATCACCACCAGCCCACACTGAAGGGCAGCATTTTGGCACAGGGTGCTGCCAACTAAAGGTTCATGTACAATGTTTATGGCTCTTTCATTAGAACAGAAAATGATGCATGAAGTAGAGGGGGCTGGGCGGAAGGTAATGGAGAAAGAGAAACGAGGGGAATGGTAATGCCTATATGTGCTTTATAACATTAGTGATAGCTGAAAACAAGTTTATTGTGTTTATATAGAAGATGCACTGTAATTTTTATCTACTGGGTTTTATATATGTATATATCTTTTTATAAAATACTATATTCAGGTTTCTAATGGACAAGGAGAATGTTGCTTCAAAGAACGATGAATCCCAAGTTAATGTTGAGAATTTACAGTATCCACTTTCATATTATTACATCGAATCCTCTCACAACACTTACCTCACTGGGCATCAACTGAAAGGAGAATCCTCTGTGGAACTTTACAGCCAGGTATCAGATTATTAATACCTATCTCTCCTCCTCTTGTGTCTCTATATCTGTTTACTCGCTTGGTTTTTATCTTGCTGTGTCTCACTTTTTTTTCTGCCTTTTTTTGCCTGTGTCTCTCTGTCTGCCTCTCTCTCTCTCTCTTTCTCTGTCTCTTGCCCTCTCTCTCTCTCACACACATTTTCTCTGTCTCTTGCCCTTTCTCTTTCTCTCTCTCGCTCTTGCTTGCGCTCTCTCTCTCACCCTTTCTCTTTCAATTCCATATACTTCATGAAAGCTCCATTAGTTCTCTGGTTAATTAGTATCAATTTCCGATTTTCAGGTGCTGCTGCAGGGGTGCCGGAGTGTGGAGCTGGACTGCTGGGATGGCGATGATGGTATGCCAATCATATATCACGGACACACTCTCACCACAAAAATCCCGTTTAAGGTGCAGTTCGATTTTAGTTTCTTTTAAAATGCCTTGGCTTGTGTGTTACAAGTGAATATATGTCACTAATTATCGGGATCATAGCTGTTCAAATGTATTTTCTCTCCAAGGATGTCGTCGAATCAATCAATCGCAGTGCCTTCGTAAACTCTGAGATGCCAGTGATTTTGTCAATAGAGAATCACTGCTCCTTGCCTCAGCAGCGGAAGATGGCAGAAATCGTTAAGGTGAGTATTCCGACTCTCCAGCCCGTGTGCTGGGGCAGCTGACCTACCGTCACTGTCAGCTGAGCTCAAACCTGCACTCACCGGTGCTTTCTGTTTCTTTAGAATGTATTTGGAGACAAGCTGGTGACAAAATTTTTGTTTGAGAGCGACTTTGCGGATAATCCAATGCTCCCATCAGTGTGGCAACTCAAAGGGAAAATCCTTCTCAAAAACAAGAAACTGAAGGCCCATCAGACTCCAGTGGATATACTTAAACAAAAGGTAAAGCTTTGTTCCAGCTTTTCAGGTTGATTATAATAGTTTATATTCTCTGTTAGTCTCGCAATTTCATCATGATGTTGTATTTTATTGTTGGTATCAGATAATGTTATGAAAGTCCAGATGAAGCCATCACACCGCAGAGCAACCAGACTAGGAATTGGCAGGGTACAAATTTGTCTTGGACTTTAGTACAATGCGGGCAAAACTTCGATGGAACTGAATATTGGCAGGGCATATAACATGTGCCCCCTGCCATACCACCCAAGACAAATTTCTACCCCAGTGTGTCTGAAGGTAATGGGACAGGTTTTCCTGTTCCTGCACTTGGCTGTATTGGATCACACATAGAGGAAAGTCAGGCGGGAATGATCGCACACCAGAAAGTGAACCTACCTGATTTTCCATCCATTCATTGAAATGGACAATAAATCAGGGGTGCATTCCTCCCCCCACTGATTTTCATCCATGCTCTGTAACCAGGCAATCCAATGCAGTCTGGCAAAGGAACAGGGAAATCTTCCTCATTATCTCCCTGATCAAAATTCCAGTTCAATCAGTTGTTCTACTGAACTGGAACTGAAGTAAATTCTCAGAGCAGTAAGGAGATTGTTTACAAAAAGAAAATACTGCAGATGCTGGAAATCTGAAATAAAAACAGAAAATGCTGGAGAAACTCAGCAGGTCAGGCAGCATCTGTGAAGAGAGAAACAGAATTAACGTTTCAGGTCGATGACCTTTCGTCAGAACTGGAAAAAAGCAGGAAATGGAATAGATTTTTAAGCAAGTGTAGAGGCTGGGAAAGTGGGGAGGGGATGAAAGAACAAAAGGTAAGGTCTGTGATAGGATAGAAGGTGGAAGAGGTTAAGAGACATTAAGAGATATTCAAGGCAAAAGGAGATGGTAAAGGAGATTGTTTATTCACCTAGTGCTGTCGGTAATTTTGAACAATGAGATAGAAATATAAAGGCTTACTTTAGCTTCTCCACGCAGCTCTATGGGTTTGGGCCCATAAACACAAAACTCCTCCTAATTTAGCAGTAAATCTTCGAGAGAAGTCCTTGTGAGGGAAGTCAAAAATCTCACCCTGGTGCAGTTGGAGTGCTTCCCTGAGGTTAAGTTAAGGGGCACTGGAAAGGTATCTTTACCCTTTTACAGTTGGTTTCCATCTGACTTGGAAGTGCTTGATGCAGATACTCAATGACCAAACTGGAAAAGATGTTCCTCTCCCCAGCGCTAACACCTTGATGAGCGCCAACACTCACCCTAATCTTTTAATATTTGTTAAGGCTTGCCTATTTATCAGTGAACTTGAAATAAAGGCAGAATGACTTATAAATAACCTCTTAAAGGTAAATTCAGTTATCCTGCAATATTGTAGCCCTATCTCCAATTCCTGCTCCCTTTGAGTTCGGCTACCCTGCTGGGAATGCGGGATTGCAGATTTTACATGATTTCTGGAGATCCTCTCAACTCACCAGAGCTCCGAAAGGGATATCATTTGAAGCCTTTTTTTGGAACCTAAGAACAGGAGGAGGCCAATCAGCCCCTCGAGTCCGTTGTGTCATTCAATGAGGTCATGGCTGATCTGTATCTTGATTCCATTTACCTGTCTTGTTTTGCACACTTTGTACAAAAATAATAAATTGCAGGACAACGGAGTATTACAATTTAAACTCTTTTAATGAAGCATCAGGTCTGTAAGTTTTCTCAATCATCCAGCACCGTGTGGACAAGATGGAGTCCGGACCTCCTGGGTCTTCTAAACAATAGCAGTCCTTGCAGATGCCTGCAAGCCAATGACAACTCAGTATGCAAATGTTACAGTACCCTTGCCTAACAAAAATCAACAATCTCAGTTTTGAAATTTTCAAGTGACCCCCCGTCCCCAGCCTCAACAGCGTTTTGGGGGAAGAGTGTTCCAGATTTCCACTACCCTTTGTGTGAAGAAGTGCTTCCTGACATTTTTATGGTTGACCTCTTGCTTTGTAAGTCAGTTTGCAGATGTTGCTTTACTGACAGATGTGTTGTATCCTGCAGGCACACCAGCTTGCGAACCTGCAGGCGCAGGCCAGCAATGGCAACCTGACTGGCTTGGGAACCCCCAACAATGACGAGGATGAAGATGAAGATGATGAATACGACTACGACTACGAATCTCTCTCCGACGGTACAAAACATGTTGTGTTTGGTCCTTTTATTCTCGGTTTGAAACAATATCTTTGGTAAAAACAGAAATGTTCTCTCATTTTCACGTTGCTAAGGGTACATTACTTGTTGGGATTGGCATACTTTGGAAGCATGTATATATACTGGTATGCTATTATTATAATAATCTCCTATTCCATTCCCCTCTTGAGGTAGTTAGTGATAAAACTACCAACACGATCAAACAAAGTGGGAGAACTACTGGTGCTTTTGAAAGATCACACTGCGGAATGAATGTGATTGTGAGCTGAGTAAGGTAGACGTTGTTTTCTCACCACAGGCGGCCTGTAGTTCTAGGAAACGGATGCCTGCTCACCGTTACCCACACAGAAGTTCCCAATCTCAGCCGCACTGTCAGAGGCCAGTTAGGACCACGGATGAGCAGATTATCCCCATACGAAGGGAGGGTACACAGGATCTAGTACCTTCTCTCCTCTGGTTACTGAGCAGGAATGGCCATGCCTGGCCCCTCCTCCTGAGCCAGGGAAACATAAAACAAAGTTTCTGCTCTTAAGGAGGGCATTTAGACCCAACTGTGGAGGAGTGAAAAGAGGGGAGGCAGTGAGCGAAGTCACAGGTATGCTCCATGCCACAGGATAGAGCACAGGCTGACTGCAGTCTCCTGCAAGTACAGTCTAAGTCGTGGATTCTGCTAGTATAGTAGTGATGCTTATATGAGGTCCACAGGCCATGGTGGGGGTTTGGACTTGTTACGTTGTAGAGTCGATAAGAAACAAATTCCAGCCAAATTCTTGGGTAGGTATAAATATAATACCTAAAAAAATACATAAGCACAGATTCAATTTGGATTAAAAGGAAAAATTCAGCTCCCTCCCTGGCAACTTTATGCAGTGGGTAGCTGAGGTATACAGACCTGAGCAGTCCCCATGTGTGTTCCTGCTCTGTATTGAGTCAGCTGATCCCAGCTGCAGCAGCAACACAAGTGCGACAATTAGCTTCAGCACCCCTGTGCAAGAGAGGGGGGAAATTGATCTGGAATTCCCACCCCTGAGCCATCTAGTGAGTGTGGAAACATTGGGTGAGGACATCATTGTAGTGCCTCCCAGAGTTGAATATCCTTCCAAGACTGTCAAGGCTCACACTTGTATAACGGCCACCTGGGTAATGTAAAGAGGGGCATCCGGTGCTTGTAGAATTAAACCCCATGGAAAATTCAACACCTTCAGGAGAGGAGGGAGGTGCAAAAACTGGTGGGAAGTGGAAAAAGAACTCCCAGAAAAGGAAGTCTTTGAAATTAAAAGTGTGAAAAGATAAGCCATCAGTTCAACCTAAACAGCATGGCATTTTTGATAGCTCTTTATTTCCTCATGGTTTACCTGCCCACTTCTACCTTTGTTTTCATTTTGTACATGGGACCCCGTAGAATGAGATGCCCCTACAACCCGATTCACTTCACTGAAAGCTACTTCACTGGGTTCTCCGATAGCTTGTGGGTTGTGTTCGGCTTTGGCTGCTCGTCCCTTCCTTTCTGTTGTACTAATGCAGCGCTTGCTTACACTTTGACTTAACGAGACAGCTCCCCGCGCTTGTAACTGAAACGGCAGTGACGCTGTGATTGGCGGTGAGGCAACGACATCCTCCACGTCAGCCTTTGTAAGTTTTGCCCAGGAGTTTTAAAACCGGACAGTGACCTGCCGGTATGCCATTCTGCAGCAAGTGTGAGCCTGGCCCAGTGGACAACAGGAGGACACTTAGTCAGAGGTATTGGAGTAAATTGTTCCAGAGATTGAATCTGCCTAAAAATATCAGTGTGGTAGCAACACCCTTTAAAAATCAATTTTCTGATTATCAAGGCCATCCAAGATAATTATTCGGTCTCTAAATTGTTGCCCGTTTTAGATAATACAATTCAGGCCTCCCGGAGCTAAGAGTGAGTCAGCTATTGAATCCATAACCATAATGCCCACAGCAACAATCTAAAGCATATTAATGGTTAGCTGTTAGCAGACCTCGATACGTGTAACGCTGTGACACACGACTGGCTTCAAGTATAGATTCCACCTCGGAGCATCACCGCTGCTACTGTTTGAGAAAATGAACTGCAAACTTGAAGGTCGGGAACACCAGCTTCAAGTCGTTTCAAAGGCCCAGTGCCAGTGCCAGCAATGGCAGTGCTGTCATTTGTGTACAGGTATTGTGGGCTCGGCTTCTCTCGAACCTGATACCACCAGGGAATGTTTCTGAGATCACTTCACGTGCTGCTGTTTCAATGCCACTCCTGATGATTGCAGTTGTCAATTAATGAAAACAACAGTTCTCGTGCTATTGTAAGGGATAGGAGTAGAATATACAGCAGCTTGTTGTTTTCCTCTGTCCTTTACTTTTCTCTCCGCCCTTTCTTTCTCCTACTCAGTGTACTAGCCTTCAGAAAGCCAAAGTATGGGATTGGAACATTTTTAGGACTTATCAAGTTTTAACTGAATTGGAACCTTGCCTATGTTCAGAGCATCCCGACTTAATTGTTCATGCTCTGACCCAGTTGTGTGTCCTTCATGTGTTCTGTGATTAGAGGAGTTACTCATTTTTGCTACAGTTTGACTAATATTTAATCTTTCTTAAACTCACTGTGCCAACTAATTTCTGATTCTTTGCTCTTATTCCCTCTCTGTCTTATGTTCTTCTCCTGTAGCTGATGCCCTTATTGCTTCCTTCTCTCCTGCCGTGAATGGCCAAGAAGGTAAAAGCCCCAGTTTCGGCACTAACTAATGCCAAAGATGTTCTGAGTGCTGCACTGTGGGGGTGGGAGGGGAAGGGGAGGGTCTGACCTCAATATTGGCTTTAATATTTTTCTGTTATCAAATACAAATTTAACACCGCTTCAACCAATATGGAGACACTTTGGGGGAAAAATTCAGTTGTTTGCGCCTCCCGTTAGTGCCTTAAGAGGGCGCCAATTGGGGTGCAAAGCAACTAGAGGCCGGGCGTGGCGATGTTTGTGCCGCTCGCGAAATTAACTAGACATTTTGCGGTGGCGCTAAACACTACCGCCACGATCTCCTGTGCCGGCAGATTGTGACGTCATTCGAGTGCGCAACGCCCCGTTAGCGCCCCGGACCGGATATTGAGTGGCGCCCCCTGCCTTACCGCTTGCCGCTACCAACGACAGGCTGAGGGGAGCGTTATGCTGTCAGAAAGGGACTAGGGGAGCGCTATTTAAAGGCGACCGCTTCCTGCCTTTTTCTGTCGGTGACATTTTTGCATCACGCAGTCAGAGAGAGAGACTTCTGGAGAGATTCAAAGCTGTGTGAAGGAGTTTTGAGTACTGAGCAGCACTTTGCAGGTTTATTTTGATTTGCCCATCCTTGCTTCGCCAGCACTCTGAGGTAGCGCCTCACTTCTTGGCGTTTGCGCTTTAAGACAGGTGTGAAGCGCCTGATTTAGCACTCCAATCACCTCCAGGGGCGATAAAAGCCAAGTTTGCTGTCGGTGGCGATAATTAGCGCCAGGCGCTAAACTTTGCGCACAGCCGATAACAGCGCTCCAAATGGGGCGATACCGAATTTTTCCCCCTTTACCTTTTTTAAAGTGAACAGAAATATATGATTTAATATAATTGAGGAATTGATTCTCCAATCCAGCCTGTCTTCGGGGTGGCTGGACTGACAGATGTGATTAGTGAGCCTGTCACTGTTACCACATACTGCCTGGGAAATAGAGGGAGGCTGCGGTGAGCTGATATAAACAGTGACAGTCTGCACAGCCTACCCATACTTTAAATGGTGCCCCGTGCGAATAGCAGAAGTGCTGATCAGCTTGAAGCTTTTGATAGACTGATATTACATTTATGCAGAGAATAAGAATGGATGCGTATTTACCAGGCAGTAATTTTGTTGGGTTGCCTACATTGTGAGATGAGATTTATTCTGGGGAAATCATTCCAATATATCTTCTTATATTTTTATAATGCAAAATGTCAGTGGTTTATTTATTTATTGGCCTGAGTAGTTAATATCTGGTACTGTCCTCACTGAATGGTTAATGATTGTGGTATAACTACTGTTAACATATCCAGTGACCATGAACGATATATAATGCAATGTGGTTGAGACCTGAACAGCGTGAAAGTCATGCAAGCAGCTTATTAATATCTTCCCTCCTATTATTACTGCCTTGAATTATTCTGTAATATATATATATAAAACTAGCTGAAGTGCCTGGCGGTGCCGAGGCTTTTTCGAGGGCATGTTGTTGTTGGAAGAGAGAGAGAGAGAGCGACTGGGGGGCGGGGGAGAAGAGAGAGAGAGAGCGTGACTGGGGGGGAAGAGAGAGAGCAACTGGGGAGTAGAGAGAGAGCGACTGGGGAGTAGAGAGAGAGCGACTGGGGGGAAGAGAGAGAGCGACTGGGGGGAAGAGAGAGAGCGACTGGGGGGAAGAGAGAGAGCGACTGGGGGGAAGAGAGAGAGCGACTGGGGGGAAGAGAGAGAGCGACTGGGGGAAGAGAGAGAGCGGGTGGGGGGAATAGAGCGGGGGGGGAAGGGAGAGCGGGGGGGGAAGGGAGAGCGGGGGGGGAAGGGAGAGCGGGGGGCAAGGGAGGGCGGGGGGGAAGGGGCGGGGGGAAGGGAGGTGGGGGGAAGGGAAGGGAGGGGGGGAAGGGAAGGGAAGGGAGGGAGGGAAGGGAAGGAAGGGAAGGGGGGAAGGGAGGGGGGAAAGGGGCGGGGGGGAAGGAAGGGGGGGCGGGGGGGGAAGGGGCAGGGGGGAGAAGGGGGGGCGGGGGGGAAGGGGGGGCGGGAAGGGGAAGGGGGGCGGGGGGGGAGGGGGGGCGGAAGGGGGGGGAAGGGGCGGGGGGGGCCCAGGCCGAGAGCCCTGCTCTCCGAGCCCCGCCCCCCCCCCCCGGCCGAGCCCGATTGCGGCTCTGAGAGACGGCTGGTGGCCGAGCCCAGCCCCCCCACGCCCCCGGCCGAGCCCGATTGCGGCTCTGAGAGACGGCCGGCGGCCGAGCCCCGCCCCCCCCCCGGCCGAGCCCGATTGCGGCTCTGAGAGACAGCCGGCGGCCGATCCCCGCCGAGCGCGGAACAGAGACGCCGCGTCGCACCTGCTCCTACTGCGCGCGCACCCTGACCCTCGTGGCTGACGCCGTTGCCCTGGGTAACGTGACACGGCGGGGGGGTGGTGAGGAGCTTAGCAGAAGCGCAATCACCTAGCTCGGGCCTGGCTGGGCAAGAAAGGCGCAGGCTTTGAGGCCTAAGAAAAAAACGGGGAAAGGTAGGAAAAAGAATGTTCAGGTTAGGTTTACAAATGAGTGATTTTTTAAAAACAATTTAATAAATTCAATTTTATTTTGGTGGAAATGTATATTTGAAAAGAAAGACGCAGAAAGGGGGGGGAAGGGCGGGGAAGGGGCGGGGGGGAGAAGGGGGGGCGGGGGGGATGGGGGGGGGGGGCGGGAAGGGGAAGGAGGGAGGGGGGGGGAAGGGGCGGGGGGGGGGGGGCCCAGGCCGAGAGCCCCGCTCTCCAAGCCCCGCCCCCCCCCCCGGCCAAGATCCCCGCTCTCCGAGCCCCCCCCCCTCCCCCCCCCCCCCCCCCACCCCCCCGCCGAGCCCGATTGCGGCTCTGAGAGACGGCCGGTGGCCGAGCCCCGCTGAGGCCCGATTGCGGCTCTGAGAGACGGCCGGTGGCCGAGCCACACCCCCCCCCCCCCCCACCCCCCGGCCGAGGCCGATTGCGGCTCTGAGAGACGGCCGGCGGCCGAGCCCCGCCCCCCCGCCGAGCCCGATTGCGGCTCTGAGAGACGGCCGGCGGCCGAGCCACGCCCCCCCCCCCCCCCCGGCCAAGGCCGATTGCAGCTCTGAGAGACGGCCGAAGCCCCGCCCCCCCCCACCCGGCCGAGCCCGATTGCGGCTCTGAGAGACGGCCGGTGGCCGAGCCACGCCCCCCCCCCCCCCCCGGCCAAGGCCGATTGCGGCTCTGAGAGACGGCCGAGCCCCGCCCCCCCCGGCCGAGCCCCGCCCCCCCCCACCCGGCCGAGCCCGATTGCGGCTCTGAGAGACGGCCGGTGGCCAAGCCCCGCCGAGCGCGGAACAGAGACGCCGCGTCTCACCTGCTCCTACTGCGCGCGCACCCTGACCCTCGTGGCTGACGCCGTTGCCCTGGGTAACGTGACACGGCGGGGGGGTGGTGAGGAGCTTAGCAGAAGCGCAATCACCTAGCTCGGGCCTGGCTGGGCAAGAAAGGCGCAGGCTTTGAGGCCTAAGAAAAAAACGGGGAAAGGTAGGAAAAAGAATGTTCAGGTTAGGTTTACAAATGAGTGATTTTTTTTAAAACAATTTAATAAATTCAATTTTATTTTGAATGACAGAATGACAGACAGAAGTACCGATTTATATATATAGATTATAATTTTCTTGACTTTTTTCTGTGTTCAGCTTACTGTTTTCTGCTTCTGTTTTTCGCCTGACTAACGTCAGTGACAGATGGTCAGCTCCTCCATGCTCACCACACATATGGGCCAGAAGTGATACTAAGATGGATTTTACTGGCTAAGACATGGGATAATGTAGCCATTGTACATAAATATTTCAGTTGGCGCATTGTTGGCGGTATTGTCACAACATTAATCATTCTGTCACCAACAGTGCCAGCTAAGGAACTTTTCCATTATAACAGTTTTCCAAATGCTTTCTTTCCCCCAAATGAATAGGTTGCTCTGACCCGCAATATTTGCAAAAAAATATATAAATATTGAAAACAGTAGATTGAGCATATCCAAACATCACATTCCAGTCGCCATACTTTGTTATAGATGCAGAATAATCTTAAAATGCTGTTTGCCCCTGCACTGTTGCCCCTACACTGAACGAACACCACAAAATGTCCTGACGAAGTAACAGTTAAACACTGACTGACATCAGCCTGCGTTTACTTCTCAACAATTCGATTGTGCTCACTTAAAGGGATGCAGCTCCACCTCGGCAAAATATCACCTTGTGCCTTAGGTGGTATAAAATTCCTGTCTTTGTGTATCATCTAACTTGCCCTGGGTGATCCTAGTGTACACATCACAGATGCCAAGTTTGATGTACAAAGCATGTGGGACACTTGTGTGCCTGATTCACTCAAATTGCATATTATTAAAACAGCAACAGATCACAACTGATCAGGTTAGGCATCTACTGACCGGCAAGCAGGAGTGAAAGCCACCAAACTTGAAATTAAAAAAAACGAAGGGGCCTAACTTCAACATCGCTGTGCCTGTTTCACAGGCGTAGTGTGGGCGCAGCGATGTCGAATTTGGCAGAGCAATGGCCTGTGCCTGATTTCCCCGTGTGTTCGGGCCGCTGCTGAATCTGTCAATACTTTTTTTAGGCGGCCTTGGCACCCGCCTGAAATGAGCGCAGGCCTCATTTCAATACTGATACGAGGGTCCTGCACCCATGTTCAGGAAACTCATTAAGACTAGTCGGTGCTTGCGTTGCACAAACTCCAGCTAGTTTTTCAAGCTCTGCAGCAGTCTAGCCAGCAGTCCTTAGAGGGACTACTGGAGGCCGTGGAAGAAACCGGCAGGTAAGTTTTTTAAAGTTGCGTTAATGTGGAGCCCGGAGGAGCAGGAGTGCTCCATTCTCCTCCACATTAATACTGTGGGCCCGTGCTCACCCCCCTCCGCCCTTCACCCCAGGCTTAATAAATTTGAAGGGCCCTGATTGGCGCCCACAGCTCACTGGATTTATTCCAATTTATGATGGTTCTCGGGCCTCTCTCTTCTGGCGTGTGAATTCAGTGTGATCATTTCTCTCTTGTTATTGGGCGCTATTGAATGTCGGTCCCTAAGAGCAACTGCTACCAATACAAAAGATGGCAAACCACACAAATTGTTCCATATGCTTTTTGAAAGTCCTTTTAGCTGCTATCTTACTTTCTCCAACAAGCTGAACACTCACTACAGGAAGATATAAAAAATGACCACATTTACAATAAATTGATTTAAGCTTTCAATTATTTTTTCTGTATTTGAAATGCCTGTAACTGTGTTTTCCATTGGAGGCCTGTGCCTATGAGAAGCCTGAGCCTTGAGTTCATACAAGTCCTCATATTCATCACTGTTCTGTGGGAAGATTCACATTTGCAAGCTACTGCTCTCAGCATACACCTGTGCAAAGAACATCTCGAGTTTTTTATGACTGACAATAAGCCTGGTTATTCAGAGTGCATCAAGATTTCTGTTAGGCCCACCTCCTCCAATGGAAAACTATTTGTCGGAAAGTAACCAGAATTCTTTTATTGTGTAGAATATTAATGAAAAGAAAAGCAAGAAATCTTGTAACTTTTCTAAGGTAATTTTCCTGAGCGGGATAAAAAGCTTTTTATTTTACCATATACAAGAGCTGTTTATATCACGTTCCATATGTGACAAATGTAATTTTTAATAATGCCAAATTTAAAAGGGGGGTGAACTTTAGGTTTGTAATGTATTCTAAATGGTTCTAGAAGCTGCCTTTCTTTTCTTGGATTATACTGAGAACTTGTAAACAACAATTATTTATATAAACAGTTTAGACTATACTATTATGCAAATTTGGAGGGAAGTTCTGAATTTAAAATGTTTTTGCAAAAATGTTTGCTAGTCCTGTTGCAGCAATATTTAGTAAAGAAGGAAGCATTCAGATACGAGATGAAACCAAATTTATATACATTTTTTTACCCTTTGCTATAAAGAGCCATACCCTAAACAGATAGACAACAAAGAGCTGCTCCCCGTACAGTATAACACTTAGAGATTTGTTTAAGGAACTGTGGTATTTATTTACTTACCTGCTGTGGGTAAGCAAAACATTAAGGTATGAGGCTTCCCATCTTCCATAAACTTCAGCTCATCTAAAGTTCTGCTGCCCATAGCCTGACTCGCACCAAGTCCCGTTCCTCCATCCCCCTCTGCTCGCTGATCTACATTGTCCCCCAGTCCAGCAACGCTTCAAATTTAAAATTCTTATACTTGTGTTCAAATCCTTCTGTGGCCTTGCCTCTCCCTACCTCTGTACCCTTCTCCAGCCCTACAACCCTCCGAGAACTCTGGGTTCCTCCAATTCTGGCCTCTTGTGCATCCCTGATTTTCTTCACCCCTCTATTGGCGGCCGTGCCTACAGCTGTCTAGAATTCCCTCCCTAAACCTCTTCACCTCTCAAGCTCTCTTTTTCCTCCTTTTAAGACGTTCCTTAAAACCTATCTCTTTGACCAAGCTTTTGGTCACCTATCCTACTATCTCCTTATGTGGCTCAGTATCAAATTTTGTCTGATAATCGCTCCTGTGCAGCGCCTTGGGACATTGTACAACATAAGGGCACTACATCAATGCAAGTTGTTGTATTTACCATTTGGCCAGCTTCATGTGTGAACACTTTGGGGGTGAATTTCCATGGGGTTCTCCTGCTTGTTCGCCAGAACTTTGGTAGAAGAACCATGGCAACCCTGGAAAAATGGCGGAAACGATGTATTTTCAGGGTTTGGCCGCTCTTCTGCTGAAGGTACAGCTAGTGAATGGAACTTCACCTGCTTAATGTGCTTATACTCTGTTCATCGTACTGTGCCTGTCCCCATGTTAGTTGATATTATTAACGGTTCCCCTCCCCTTCAGGTCTGCCATCATCACTCCCTCCTCAAAAAGTCACCCTTGACACCTCTGTCCTTGCAAGCTACGGCCCCATCACCAACCTCCTTTTCCTTTCCAAAGTCATTGAACGTCTTGTTGCCTCCCAAATCCATGCCCATCTTTCGCATAACTTCATGTTTGACGCCGCCAATCAGTTTTCTGCCCCTGCCACAGCACCGAAACAGCCCTTATCAAAGTCACAAATGATATCCTACATGAATGTGACCATGGTAAACTATTCCCTCATTCTTCTTGACCTGCCTGCATCCTTTGACACAGTTGACCACTCCATCCTCCTCCAACGCCACTCCTCCATTGTTAAGCTGGGTGGGACTGCAATCACCTGGTTTCATATCTATCCAGTCATAGCCAAAGAATCACCTGCAAAGGCTTTTCTTCTCGCTCCTGCACGTCTAGTATCCCCCAAGGATCGATCCTACATGCTGCCCCTCAGCGACATCATCCGAAAACACGTCAGGTTCCACATGTATGCTGATGACATCCAGTTCTACCTCACCACCACCTCTCTCAACCCCTCCACTGCGTTTGATCTGTCACACTGCTTGTCCGACATCCAGTACTGGATGAGCAGAAATTTCCTCCAACTAAATATTGGGAATACCGAAGCTATTGTCTTCACTCCCCACCAAAATCTCCGTTCCCTAGCCACCAACTCTGTCCTTCTCCCAAGCCACTCTCTGAAGCTAAACTAGACCATTTGCAATCTTGACATCCTATTTGACCCTGAGATGAGCATAACCGCTCCATCACCAAGACCATCTACTTCCACTTCCGTAACCTCGCCCATCTCCACCCCTGCCTCAGCTCATCTGCTGCTGAAACTCACATCCATGCCTTTGTTGCCTCTCGACTTGTCTTTTTTTTTTATTCGTTTATGGGATCAGGGCATCGCTGGCAAGGCCAGCATTTATTGCCCATCCCTGGTTGCCCTTGAGAAGGTGGTGGTGAGCTGCCTTCTTGAACTGTTGCAGTCCGTGTGCTAATAGTACTCCCACAGTGCTGTTAGGTAGGGAGTTCCAGGATTTTGACCCAGTGACGATGAAGGATCGGTGTTATACTTCTAAGTCAGGATGGTGTGTGACTTCGAGGGGAACTTGCAGGTGGTGGTGTTCCCATGCACCTGCTGCCCTTGTCCTTCTAGGTGGAAGAGGTCGCGGGTTTGGGAGGTGCTGCCAAAGATGCCTTGGCGAGTTGCTGCACTGCATCTTGTAGATGGTACACACTGCAGCCACGGTACGCCGGTGGTGAAGGGAGTGAATGTTTAAGGTGGTGGATGGGGTGCCAATCAAGCGGGTTGCTTTGTCCTGGATGGTGTCGAGCATCTTCAGTGTTGTTGGAGCTGCACTCATCCAAGCAAGTGGAGAGTATTCCATCACACTCCTTACTTGTGCCTTGTAGATGGTGGAAAGGTCATAGACTTAGGTAGCAGTGGGGAAATTAAAAACCAGAGCATGTCAGGAAGGGGCAGAAGGGATGGAGTAAAAGGTAAAGTAATAAAAAGGGCAAAAGCAGGAACTAAGTGTCACAAAACATATTTGAAAGTTCTCTATCTGAATGCACGTAGCATTCGTAACAAAATAGACGAGTTAATGGCACAAATAACTACATATGGGTATGATCTTGTGGCCATTACAGAAACATGGCTGCAGGGTGACAATGCCTGGGAATTAAACATACCAGGTTATTTAACGATCAGGAAGGACAGGCAGGAAGGAAGGGGAGGTGGGGTGGCTATGTTAATAAAGGAAGGAATCACTGTAATACAGAAAAATGATATTGGGTCAAAAGATCAGGATAATGAAACAGTTTGGGTGGAGATAAGGAATAATAAGGGGAAAAACACACTAGTGGGCGTAGTCTATAGGCCTCCGAACAGTTGCAACTCTGTTGGACGGAGTATCAATCAAGAAATAGTTGAGGCTTGTAATAAGGGAACATCTATAATTATGGGGGATTTTAACTATCATATTAATTGGACAAATCAAAATGGGCAGGGCTGCCTTGAGGATGAGTTCATTGAGTGTATTAGGGATGGGTTTCTTGAGCAGTATGTAACTGAACCGACCAGGGGGCAAGCAACCTTAGATCTGGTCCTGTGTAACGAGACAGGATTAATTAAAAATGTCCTAGTAAAGGATCCCCTTGGAATGAGTGACCATAACATGGTTGAATTCCATATTCAATTAGAGGGTGAGAAGGTTGGATCTCAAACAAGCATGCTAAGCTTGAATAAAGGAGACTATGAAGGTATGAGAGCGGAATTGAGTAGAGTGGATTGGGAAAATAGATGAAAGGGTAAGACGATACATGATCAGTGGTGTACATTTAAGGAGTTATTTTACAACTTCCAAAAAATATATATTCCACTGAGAAGAAAAGGGTGTAAAAGAAAAGACAGCCATCCGTGGCTAAGTAAAGAAATTAAGGATAGTATTCGACTAAAAACAAGGGCATATAAGTAGCCAAATCTAGTGGGAGGATAGAGGATTGGGAAAACTTTAAAAGACAGCAAAAAATAACAAAGATTGATTAAGAAAGGGAAGATAGATTATGAAAGTAAATTAGCAAAAAATATAAAAACAGATAGTAAGAGTTTTTATAGTTATATAAAAAGAAAAAGGGTGGCTAAAGTAAATGTTGGTCCCTTAGAGGATGAGACCGGGAAATTAATGGTGGGAAATATGGAGATGGCAAAAACACTGAATGAATATTTTGTATCAGTCTTTACAGTAGAAGACACTAAGAATTTCCCAACACGGGACAAACAGGGGGCTATGGGGGGGAGGAGCTAAACACGATCAAAATCACTAAGGAAGTGGTACTCGGTAAAATAATGGGACTCAAGGCGGATAAATCACCTGGACCTGATGGCTTACATCCTAGGGTCTTGAGGGAAGTGGCGGTAGGGATTGTGGATGCATTGGTAATAATTTTCCAAAACTCCCTGGACTCAGCAAAAGTCGCGGCAGACTGGAAAACTGCTAATGTAACGCCCTTATTTAAAAAGGGCAGTAGACAGAAGGCTGGAAACTATAGACCGGTTAGCCTAACATCTGTGGTAGGTAAAATATTGGAGTCCATTATTAAGGAGACAGTAACAGGACATTTGGATAATCATAATTTAATAGGACAAAGTCAGCATGGTTTTATGAAGGGGAAGTCATGTTTGACAAATTTGCTGGAGTTCTTTGAGGAAGTAACATATAGGGTGGACAAAGGGGGACCAGTGGACGTAGTGTATTTAGACTTCCAAAAGGCATTTGACAAGGTGCCACACAAAAGTTTATTGCTTAAGATAAAAAATCACAGGATTGGGGGTAATATTCTGGCATGGATAGAGGATTGGCTATCCAACAGAAGGCAGAGAGTTGGGATAAATGGTTCATTCTCAGACTGGCAATCAGTAACTAGTGGTGTTCCGCAGGGGTCAGTGCTGGGTCCCCAACTCTTTACAATCTATATTAACGATTTGGAGGAGGGGACCGAGTGTAACATATCAAAGTTTGCAGATGATACTAAGATGGGAGGGAAAGTAGTGAGTGAGGAGGACATAAAAAACCTGCAAGGGGACATAGACAGGCTAAGTAAGTGGGCAGAGATTTGGCAGATGGAATACAATACTGGAAAGTGTGAGGTTATGCACTTTGGCAGGAAAAATCGTAGAGCAAGTTATTATCTTAATGGCAAGAAACTGGAAAGTACTGAAGTACAAAGGGATCTGGGGGTCCTGGTGCACGAAACTCAAAAGGTTAGTATGCAGGTGCAGCAAGTGATTAAGAAGGCCAATGGAATGTTGGCTTTCATTGCTAGGGGGATAGAATATAAAAATAGGGAGGTATTGCTGCAGTTGTACAAGGTATTGGTGAGACCGCACCTGGAATACTGCATACAGTTTTGGTGTCCATACTTAAGAAAAGACATACTTGCTCTCGAGTCAGTACAAAGAAGGTTCACTCGGTTAATCCCGGGGATGAGGGGATGGACATATGAGGAGAGGTTGAGTAGATTGGGACTCTACTCATTGGAGTTCAGAAGAATGAGAGGCGATCTTATTGAAACATATAAGATTGTGAAGGGGTTGGATCGGGTGGATGCGGGGAGGATGTTCCTGATGATGGGTGAAACTAGAACTAGGGGGCATAGTCTTAGAATAAGGGGCTGCTCTTTCAAAACTGAGATGAGGAGGAACTACTTCACTCAGAGGGTGGTAGGTCCATGGAATATGCTGCCCCAAAAAGCTGTAGAAGCTACATCATTACATAAATTTAAAACAGAAATAGACAGTTTCCTAGAAGTAAAGGGAATTAAGGGTTACGGGGAGCGGGCAGGAATTTGGACATGAGTCTAGGTTCGGATCGGACATGGCCCTGTGGGTAGCGGAGTGGGCCCAGGGGCCGTGTAGCCTGATCCTGCTCCTATTTCATGTGTCTAATTCTGTTAGATTCAGGAGATGGTTCTGTGATAGTAGATTGGCGGTTAGGATCAGATCAGCCATGATCTTATTGAATGGCGGAGCAGGCTCGAGGGGCCGATTGGCCTACTCCTGCTCCTATTTCTTATGTTATGTTCTTATGAAAGGCTTTGGGGAGTCAGGAGGTGAGACACTCGCCGCAGAATATCTAGCCTCTGACCTGCTCTTGTTGCCACAGTATTTATGTGGCTGGTCCAGTTAAGTTTCTGGTTAATGGTGACCCCCAGGATATTGATAGTGGGGGATTTGGTGATGGTCAAGGGGAATTTGGTGAATGTCAAGGGGAGGTGGTTAGACTCTCGCTTGTTGGAGGTATTCATTGCCTGGCACTTCTGCGGCGCGAATGTTACCTGCCACTTATCAGCCCAAGCCTGAACGTCGTCCAGGTCTTGTTGCATGTGGGCATGGACTGCTTCATTATCTCAGGAGTTGCGAATGGCGCTGAACACTGTGCAGTCATCAGCGAACATCCCCATTTCTGACCTTATGTTGGAGGGAAGGTCATTGATGAAACAGCTGAAGATGGTTGGGCCTGGGACACTGCCCTGAGGAACTCCTGCAGCGATGTCCTGGGGCTGTGATGATTGACCTTCAACCACCACAACCATCTTCCTTTGTGCTAGGTATAACTCCAGCCAGTGGAGCATTTTCCCCCTGATTCCCATTGACTCCAGTTTTACTAGGGCTCCTTGTTGCCAGACTCGGTTAAATGCTGCCTTGATGTCAAGGGCAGTCACTCTCACCTCACCTCTGGAATTCAGCTCCTTTGTCCATGTTTGGACCAAGGCTGCAATGGAGGTCAGGAGCCGAGTGGTCTTGGCGAAACCCAAACTGGGCATCACTGAGCAGGGTATTGGTGAGTAAGTGCCGCTTGATAGCACTGTTGATGACACCTTCCATCACTTTGCTGATGATTGAGAGTAGACTGATAGGGTGGTAATTGGCCGGGTTGGATTTGTCCTGCTTTTTGTGGACAGGACATACCTGGGCAGTTTTCCACATTGTCGGATAGATGCCAGTGTTGTAGCTGTACTGGAACAGCTTGGCTAGAGGTGCGGCTAGTTCTGGAGCACAAGTCTTCAGCACGATAGCCAGGATGTTGTCGGGGCCCATAGTCTTTGCTGTATCCAGTGCGCTCAGCCATTTCTTGATATCACGTGGAGTGAATCGAATTGGCTTCTGTGATGATGGGGACCTTGTGAGTAGGCCGATATGGATCATCCACTCGGCACTTCTGGCTGAAGTTGGTTGCAAACACTTCAGCCTTGTCTTTTGCACTCATGTGCTGGTCTCCACCATCATTGAGGATGGGGATATTCTTGGAGCCTCCTCCTCTATTGCAATGTTCTTCTGACCAGCCTCTCACCTTGCACCCTCTGTAAACTTGAATTCATCCAAACCTCTGCTGCCCATGTCCTAACTCGCACCAAGTCCCGTTTGCTCATCACCCCTTTGCTCACTGACCTACCTTGTCTACCGGTCCGCCAACGCCTCGATTTTAAAATTCTCAACCATGTATTCAAATCCCTCCATGGCTTTGCCCCTCATTATCTCTGTAACCTCCTCCAGCCCTACAACCCTCCGAGATGTCTGTGGTCCTCCAATTCTGGCCTTTTGCATGTCCCTGATTATAATCGCTCAACCATTGGTGGCCGTGCCTTCTGTTGCCTAGGCCGTAAGCTCTGGAATTCCCTCCCTAAACACCTCTGCCTCTCTACCTCTCTTTCCTCCTTTAAAACGCTCCTTAAAACCTACCTCATTGACCAAACTTCTGCCTTCATTTCTCCTTGTGTGGCTCGGTGTCAAATTTTGTTTGATCGCGCTCCTGTGAAACGCCTTGGGACATTTCACTACGTTAAAGACACTATATAAATGCAAGCAGTTGTTGTTATTCCATTCATCTGTGTAACAGTTTTAGGCAGACATTAACTAACTTATTTTAAGAATATAGTACGACCATTAAGTGTTCTTTGCCAATCGGAAACTATATTTCCTATTCATTTATTTTCCAGGAACCAATCAAAAAGAACACATACACTTTATTGTCTCTGGGCAGATTGCGTACAAACTTCATTCTAAGTTCTTTCACTGGAAAGGTTCACACCTCAGCATCCCATCGCAATGGCAAAACTCTGACTTACCAGGAGCAAGGCCACGAGAGATCTGCTAGTCGTAGTATAAAACAGCAAATAGAAACAATTCAATGCTGTTCCATTCCTAACAATAATCAAGAATGTAACCTGATAGTAACAGGAAGAAATAACTTTCGGGAAAAGTAATTGTTTAACATTTCTGGTGTCGCACAATCAGACATCACATTTCCACGTGTTCCTTGAGTTGCATTTTGTTCGTGCCTTTTGGATGATATCCACTCAGGCACTGCAGTTTTTACTGATCCCAGCTTACAGTGCTGCAAAAAGGATTGGTCTTGTGCAGTAAAGGAGATACGAGATGGCTGGTAGTTACAAGACTGTGGCTCAGTCAAGTGGGTCTGATGGTGCCCTGAACTGGGAAAGCATGGCTTGTGCTGTGGAGGACCATTAGGAATTCTACAGTGTCCAGTTATTTCTCCTGAAAAGTGTGCATGCATGGGCATTAAGTGAGGCTGTATTGGACTTGGCTGTGATACCCCCATAGTCAAAAAGCTTCCAACACTCAAACAAAAGCTGCGTACTGCAGATGCTGGAAATCTGAAATAAAAACAGAAATTGCTGGAAATACTCAGCAGGTCAGGCAGCAGCTGTGCAGAGAGAGAAACAGAGTTAACGTTTCAGGTCAATGGCCTTTCATCAGAACTGGAAACACTCACTGTCTAGGCTTACGCATGAAGAATGGTGGTATGGGCCAGGCACTGGAGGGCGACCGGCACCCTTGGCTGGCTCAACATCTGGAGAGAAGGCAGGGATGATGTTGGTGAAAAAAGCGTCTCTACAAAACCTTTGCAATTATTTGTTATACAGGAAACTTTCAATTTACCGGCACCGAAATAACCGGAAATCTCGGTTAACCGGCAAAATTCAGGAGTAGGCTCAGGTAAGTTTTATTACTTGCCTTCCTCGATCTGTTGCTGTGCAAGGGTGTGGCTGCAGCTGTTGCTAAGCTACAGAGATGCTTGGAACTTGTGGCCATTGTTCTGAACCTGTTGCTAAGTAACAGGGTTTGTTGCTTTATACGGAGCTCTCAGCTCCGTATCTTTTACTATACTTATAGCTTTCGGTTATCCGGAATTTTTGATGAACCGGCACCACGTCGGTCCCATCAGTGCCGGATAAAAAAAAAGGTTCCTGTATATGGAATCATTTGTTTTGAAACAGAAAAACAACTTTATTGCTATTATGTGCCAGACGGGGTAATAATGATAATATTGCCCAGCAACTTGAAAGTTTAATGCAACACATTATGAGATTACCAGTAAATAATGCAGGACATAAAGACAGCGGATGTGTCCTATCGGTTTTACTGTAGTTACCTCTGGTGTCCCCCAAGGATCTATCCTTGGTGCCCTCCTATTTCTCATCTACATGCTGCCCCTTGGCGACATCATCCGAAAACACAATGTCAGTTTCCACATGTATGCTGATGACACCAGCTCTACCTCACTGCCTCTTCTCTCGACCCCTCCACGGTCTCTAAATTGCCAGACTGCTTGTCCGACATCCAGTACTGGATGAGCAGAAATTTTCTCCAATTAAGTATTGGGAAGACCGAAGCCATTGTTTTCGGTCCCTGTCACAAACTCAGTTCCCTAGCCAATGACTCCATCCCTCTCCCTAACTTCTGTCTGAGGCTGAACCACACTGTTCGCAACCTTGGTGTCATAGTTGACCCTGAAATGAGCTTCCGACCACACATCCGCAGCATAATTAAAACCGCCTATTTCCACCTCCGTAACATCGCCCGTCTCCGCCCCTGCCTCAGCTCATCCGCTGCTGAAATCCTCATCCATGCAATTGTTACCTCTAGACTTGACTATTCCAATGCACTCCTGGCTGGCCTCCCACGTTCTACCCTACGTAAACTTGACATCATCCAAAACTCGCACCAAGTCCTGTTCGCCCATCACCCCTGTGCTCGCTGACCTACATTAGCTCCCGGTTAAGCAATGCCTCAATTTCAATATTCTCATCCTTGTTTTTAAATCCCTCCATGGCCTCGCCCCTCCCTATCTCTGTAATCTCCTTCAGCCTCACAACCACCACCCCCCCCCCCCCGAGATATCTGCACTCCTCTAATTCTGCCCTCTTGAGCATTCCTGATTATAATCACTCAACCATTGGTGGCCGTGCCTTCTGTTGCCTAGGCCCTAAGCTCTGGAATTCCCTGCCTGAACCTCTCTACCTCACTTTCCTCCTTTAAGACGCTCTTTAAAACCTTCCTCTTTGGCCAAGCTTTTGGTCACCTGCCCTAATTTCTCCTTATGTGGCTCGGTGTCAAATTTTTTGTCTTATAATACCCCTGTGTGTCGCCTTGGGACATTTTACTACGTTAAAGGCGCTACATAAATACAAGTTGTTGTTGTTGTCGTTGTTAACAGCTTATGTATTACTTCACACTGCACCTACAGGAAACTTAAGATGGATTTTGTCTGGGAACAAAGTAATGGATTGAACAAAACAATGCTTAAAAAAAAAGGAATGTTTTGTGTGCTTGGTTGAGCCAGTCGCACCTTCTGCCAAAGCAGCTTGAAGGACAGATGTGATATTATGCTCATCACTTCAGTCCCTGTACCGTGTGCTGCCTGGAAATGGGGTCAGTGGCAAGGGACGGGGAAGGTGCAGCTGTAGGCTGCTCGGCACCCCCACACTTCAGACACAAGATTGTTACTCCGTTTGTTTTAAATTGAAATGCATATTTTTGCATATTCTACTGGGTAGAAGTACAATATTTGTAAATCTAGAAATGGCCATGAATGCAAAATTACTCATTTAAATAATCTAGTTTTCACAAAGTTTCTATTGCACAGCTGTTGTCAGCGTACCTGCTCAGCCGCTCAGTGACCGAGAACAGCCATTCATTATAAACTTTTAGAAACTTTTGATTATTTTTAGAGTAACTTCACATAAGTTGGCATATACTTGAAAATATTGTTGCATGTTTTACGATCAGGAGTAATCTGCTCAAATCACACTGCTGCTTTGATAAGATTCTGTTAATAATGTGAAATTGTCCCACAATAATCTGTTCTTTCCCTTTCTAGACAATATCCTCGATGACAGGCCCGAAAACAAGATATCGAGTGATAAGTTCCACTTTGAGTACACGGAAGAAACTCCACGCAGAATTAAGAAAATATCGACTGACGCAATGTTGCATAGCAAAGAAAAGACAAAGCAAAAAAGATTTATTGTGAGAAATGGCACATTTACCTTACTACATTTAGAAATCACTTAAAAAAAACTGAACATTAATGTAAGCATGTAACGATAGCACTGGGTATCATTGTGCAGGAATTGCTGGGCACTGGTGAGGTTTAACAGGACGTCAAGCAAATAAATCTTAATGGCTTTGTATGACATTGCTCTGACTGCTTTTTTTAAATGAATCCGTTTGTTTTAAATTGGTAAATAGCAGGAGGAATATCATACAAATGTATGAAGTGTCAGCTGTGGCTCAGTGGGTAGCACTCTCACCTTTGGGTCAGAAGGTTGTGGGTTCAAGTCCCACTCCAGAGACTTGAGCACAGTGCAGTACTGAGGGAGCACTGTACTGTCAGGTGGCGTCTTTTGGATGAGACGTTAAACCGAGGCCCCGCCTCCCCCCTCAGGTGGACGCAAAGAACCCATGGCACCATTCAAAGAAGAGCGGGGAGTTCTCCCCAGTGTCCTAGCCAATATTTATCCCTCAGCCAATATCAATTAAAAAAAAACAGATTATCTGGTCCTTATCTCATTGCTGTTTGTGGGAGCTTGCTGTGCACAAATTGACTGCCACATTTCCTACATTACAACAGTGACTACACTTCAAAAGTACTTCATTGGCTGTGAAGCGTCTTGGGACGTCTTGAGGTCATGAAAGGTGCTATAGAAATGCAAGTCTTACGTAAACTTGGTGAATGAATGCTACTGAATATTCAAATGAGGCACTGCTGCCATACTTGGGGTAGCGGTGATGAGCTGTGTGTCATGGATTGATTTGTTGTTTGCTTAATCCCCAGGTTTATGACATGGAATTGGGTGAAGAGTTCTACCTGCCTCAAAACAAAAAGGAGAGCAGACAGATAGCACCCGAACTCTCGGACCTGGTCATCTACTGTCAGGCCATCAAGTTCACAGGTCAGCACATCTCCGTGCCGCTCACTCAGAGGCTCCTTACAGGCAGTGAATTATTCATTTCTGTCCTTTTGTAGATGATGGTTATATTCACTGGTAGCATCAGAAATTGCCAGTCCACAGAATGAACCGGAGAAGTGTGAGTCACCTGAATTCTGTTAAGGGAAGGTCTACTGTACTGTACACGAATCAGCAGGGGGAAGTAGGCTGGGAATGTGTGGGAGGATGAGCAGATGTATTCATCCTGAGCAGATCCACCAATTGGCCCAGAATGAAAATGATTGCTAATGTGATTATTTCTGAAAAATGTGATCTATTTATGTAATACTCTGCATGCAAAAGTTACGAGTTAAAAATAAATTAATTGAAATGTAAATTAAAAATAGTTCCTAAGCTCACCGAGCTTTAGTGCATTAGACACAAGTGTATCCTGTGCTTCCAGTGAACAAGAATCAAGCACATTCTGGGCCACCATTACTAGTAAATCCCGGGCTTCTATTACACCAGATACCAGCACATCCCGAGATCTCAGTACACAAAATATTAGCGCATCCAGGACTGCCTGTGCACAGGGTCGATCATTCGGAGCTGCTGGTGCATGTGACTGATGCACATCTTGGGCTTTTAAGGGGCAATTTTGTGAGGTGCAGCACCAGAGCCTTACTAGGTGGGTGAGGAGTCCTGAAAGACTATGGGCCGGATTTTGCTTTGAGAGGTGAATGAACGGCACTAGCCATTCACTACATTTGCACTTGCCCATGGCTTTTTATGGGCTTTTGCGTGCGAAGTTCCCATCAGCCGAACATCCAAAGAGCACAGTGCCCTCTACAGGGCATCTGGGAGCTGTGTGAACAGGACAAGCAACTGTATGTCTCCTTAACCAATCAGAGTGAAGAATCGTTAATGAGCAGTGCAGAGGCTGAACCAGGAAGTGTCAGTTAGAATATTTAATTCAACGTCAAATCAGGTACAGAAAGTAAAATAAAGACAAGGAAAGAAAGATTGGATTAAGAGAGAGATGAAAGAGACAAAAAAAAAGTAAAAAAAAAAAAATTACATTTTTAAAAAAACCTCCAATAATTATTAAAAGCTGAAGGAATGAGACTTACCATGCCATTAAAGGGTACTTGGACTGGAATGAATAAGCCCTAACTTTTTCTGGCGAGCTTAGTATGTATCTATGTGGTAAGTACAGGAACTTCACGCCGTTCAATAAATATTAATGGCGAGTCAGATGACAAGATGCCGTTTTTGGGAAGCTTTTGGAGGAGTGGGGCATCTCAGACAGGAACTTCCCGCGTTTAATTTAGCATGTGCTCTTGCCGGAAGTTTCTGTCTGATTTTCACATAAATAACGGTGAGTGCTGTTAGCCGCACCATTATTCTTACCGCAGAATCCGTCCCATTACCTTACTGTACAAGGCGCGACCAGGGAATAGATTAATGGAACCACACTGAGGTTACACTCTCACCAATTGGTTAACAATATTGCCAGTCGTACTTGCCTGAGGCCTATGTGGAAAAACCTTCAAACTGCCATAACCAATGCTATGGGTATGAGTGGGTGTCCATTTTCAGTAAACCTACTCCCCTCTAACAACAGAAAATGCTGGAAAAACTCAGCAGGTCAGGCAACATCCGTGGAGAGAAATTTGAGTTGACGTTTCGGGTCGAACCCTTCTTCAAAACTGGAAAGAAACAAAACTAGATCGAAGGCAGGGCTGCGATCGGACAAAAGAATAAAAGAAACAAAAGAAGTAAAAGAGATTATCTATAGTGTCACATCACTGGAATTCTGTCCCACTGTTTTAGACATTGAGATAGGGTGTTGGTGCATAATGTGAATCTTATTATAGCAAAGCCACTTAGCTTTGAAGATAGAGAAATAAAATGGAACCTTGCGTGTACACTAGGACAAACGTTAATTGATCTGGCTACCTTCTGGCATTTTCCTGTGACAGTCATTGATGTAACAGCGTTACATAAAGAAACTCCGCGAGAAGCAGCACTTTCACATCGGCTGCAAGGCCAATGATGCAAGTAACTTAAAATATAAACCCAGAAAATTATCTTTTGGAAAAATGTGAACCCATTAGTGTTGACCCTTTCCTCTTTTGAATGGGAACAGGCCTTTCGACTTTAAATGCAACAGGATCAAGCAGGGGCAAAGTGAAGCCCAACAGGAAGTCTAACAGAATGAGCCCTGGGGAGTCGATGACATCAATTAAAGTATCTGGAAGAGGTAAGTGGCACAGTTAGCTGCTCCCACAACAAACCTGGATCTGGTCACAAAATGATCTGATTCGATTTAAAGTATATAAAAAACCTATTATTGATGAATTGGCATACTTAAATCTGTTGCTATCATTTTAAGGCCCTATTCCAGGCAAGCAAACAATTCCTGTTAAACTGTTAAGGATGTTGCTGCTATTGTGCAGCCTGTTTATTAACAACTGGGATGGTGGTTGGCAAATAATATCTGCTCGTCATTCTGAACCATCTTAGCAGCAACGATATTATATGTGACATCCTTCAGTAATTGAATAAGGAGATTATTCAGCAGCAGCCATTCCTGTGTGATATTCTGCATTGCTCTGTCAGACTTGTATTGCTATACTGCTTACATCTGTATTAGTGCCTTTGTCATGTAGAAACGTGGTCTTAGGGGCTTTGCACAACAGAGTCTAAAATAGGCCGGAAGAGATAAAATGTGAAATGTCCTTTTCACAGTAAACAAAACGTGGTGAATATTTTCCTCTTTCTTCTATGGGGAGGTGATATAACAGGTGTCCTGCTCATTGTCTATCTGAGCCAAAATAGTCAAAGCAAATAGATTGTCAGCAGATGTCCTAGATGAGCCCCCTAGTGGAGATGCTCCATTCTTTCCCAGATGGCTTTGGGTCTTTAAGGTTGGATTTCAGGAACATGCTTAATACAGGCATCTTGGTGTTTAGTGAAGTAACAGTACCATAGACACAGAATCAACTGGAATTGTGGCAGAGAAGCTTGTTTTTAAATCTCCATTATTTTAAGATTTAGATATTGGGGAGTTTTGTTATTAGGTTTTAGAAAAACCTGATTCCTGTGGCATCCTTGGGTAACCTAAAAAAATATTATTTTTTTTTTTACGCACAGCAACCTCTTTTGAAGGTATAAGAAAGAACTGTGATGAGCCATCTTCTCCTCCGTTTAATCCAACCACCTCCCTCAGCGCTATCATCAGGACACCCAAGTGTTATCACATCTCGTCAGTGAATGAGAACACTGCCAAGCGGCTGTGCAGACGTTATTCCCAGGAATTGATCCAACACACAGTCTGCCAGCTGCTCCGAACGTATCCTGCTGCCACCCGGATCGACTCCTCCAACCCATCACCTCTCATGTTTTGGCTCCACGGGATACAGTTGGTTGCTCTCAATTATCAGACAGATGGTGAGTGACTAGGTTTATGAGCCTCGTTCGAAAACATAATTTGCTTGGAAGCGTTCACTGGAGATTCCATCATGTACATGTGCGAGAGTTAAGGTCAAACATAATTTGAAGGTTTCAAAAAAACAGTTCAGTATTTATCATTTTATTTACATCTCATTTTGAACACTGGAATCTGATTTCCAGATGTCCTTCAATTTCAACTTCAGAACCATTAAACTCAGTTGCGAAACACGAAACGATATGTGACATCCTGCTGAATTCAACCACAAGCATTGGGCAGGGAGGGGTTGGGAGAGCGCTCGTGACAAATTCAGGTCTGCCGCAGTACTGGCTTGGGTTCAATGTTGTCACTCGCTCTCTTAAGTGGGTTGGTTGCCTGCTTTTTTATGGACTGTACACTGCCCAGTATCTGCTAGCACGGCAGTGGGACCTGGGAATATAATAATGAAACTCGCTTGTGATCTGGACTGGATCTCTGTCTTAAGCACGTGTACTCCTTTAATCCCTCCGAAGGCTGACTGAGTTAACGCTGGGTGAGGCTTTGTTTTGTTTGGCAAGGCTTTAGTTAGCTTGGTTTATAAGCTGCTTTATTCCACGGTAGACAAAACAGACACAGTTCGGAATATGAAGCAAGTCACTTGGTGCAATCAGTACAATCTCTGTTCACGTACTGTTACAAAAAATTAGCCCACTTTAGGGAATCTTGTCTTAACGTCTATCTCTGCTACCTCTCCTAACAATCAGGGCACAGGTTGCTTCTCCCCTGCAGCTTTTCTGCTGCCTGGCCTGACGTTTTGGTGTCTATCTTGATGCTTAAAAGGCTGCATATAGTGACACTATAAGTCCCGGCTAGAATGGAGATGATTGGGTAATTCCTCCATCAATCACACTTGGAGACCGCACTGCTGTAACTAACTGGGATTGATTTTACGCACAGAATTTGCATTGTGTAACTATCCTCCACTCGCTGCATTTTGCTGGAGAAATAACCCTGCTGTACTCGGGATACTGTCTTTGCTGTAGTTTTGGTCATGAGTTCGGAGACTCTCTAGTCCCACCCCACCTCCAACTCATTGGCTGACATGGTGGTGTCAATATTCAGTCCGTTCTTAAAAAGCCTCTCTTCAAAGATTAGCAGATATGAAAGAAATTTGCCAACAGCAAGTCGCCAGAGTGACCAGAAAATGCCATGCATTAGGTCATTGTTTGGAGACTCTTCAAAAAAAAGGCACGTCCCGCAATAAATATTCCTCTCGACCGCCACTGGATTGACAACTCGACATGGGACTGTCTGGGGCAGCTAACCACTTCAGCCAAGGTTCTGCTCAAGACACATTTTAAGACAGCTCATATATCTTGAGTCCTATTTGTGGGGGAAATGGCCACAGAATCCTGAACTGTGACAGCGCTCTATGTAAAAGACTAGGATGTCAAGGACACGTAGTTGGGCAATTAACAATTAACAACTACACTGCAGTTAGGCAACTTGACTGAAAATTCAACGCTTCCAGTCTCCTATTTCAGCCAAGCACCTATTCCCTATAGTTAAACAACTGTTCTCCCTTGTGACCATTAATGCTCCTTTAATGCAAATCGTAAAGTTTATTGCAGTTTTGCAATCACTGGAAATATCTGCAATAAATATTACAATCCACTTTGAAGTAATTACCAGCTGACTGGCTCATTAAGTTTACAACAGATATATAATGTCAGCCCAATAGACAGGCAACTCAGCACTTTAGGAGTTGAAGCATAAGGTGAAGGAGGCAGCGTTAAGGGCCAGGTTTAGTGGAGAGTTTTGTTGACGATTACTGTCTCTGTGGATGAAAGCATTGGCGGTAGACATCAACTATTTAAAAATTGTAAAATCTGATGAATATGACCCAAGTTGTATCAGTAAATAATCATAGGCTGAATTTTATTGACCAGTGTGTCAGAGTTCTTCATAATGCCTCAGGAATCAGGTTTATAACTGATGGTCATTAATATAAGTATTAATGAGCCCAGTTGTCCCTATTTTCAGTGTGCTGCCCCGATGGGTTTCATTTGCTCATTTGAGATTAAATTTAAAAAATGATCTCACACAGCGAATCACCAAGTGCAGAAGTGAAAGGACGGCAGAAATTTTTAAGGAGCGACAGCTTTAAAGTGATTTAACTCCTCCTGGGCCAGCCACAATATTATTGTATAAATCATTGAGATCACAGTGTTCTCTCTCATCTCTCCTCAGATCTCCCAATGCATCTGAACGCAGCCATGTTCGAAGCCAATGGTGGATGTGGCTACGTCTTAAAGTCGCCAGTCTTATGGGACAAAAACTGTCGAATGCACAATCAGTTCTCTCCTCTGGAACGAATAGAGAATATGAGTCCATCCCTACATTCCCTAACAGTAAGTGGAGAGAGATGTTCTCATTTCCCCACAGCAGGGGTTGAGGCAAGAGTTGAGCTGATTTACTGGGCTTGTGATGCAGTCAGCGCGAGACAGTCTGTCATTTTTTTGCATTTTCTTTTGGTGTTGTTACAGTGTGTATCGGATAACTTTGCATTTTGGAGCTTTTTTTTCTTAATTCAAATAAACTCTCACCGGCTTATTCAGTGTTATTAACCTCTCCAAGTTTACATAGCTGCTTGGCTCCTTCCCCACTCATATTAATCAAATCTATCCACACGCTTTCACAACCTTTGCTCATGCTCATATTAAGTGAATAATCTTTAGTTTTTCTGTGCTTCACTGTTAGCTGTTCTTTTAGGAGCCGTTTTATATTTCACTGAAAGAAAATCCAAATTAACAATTTTAAAGGCTACTGGGGCCTAAAGTTATCACTTAGTTGAATTATTTGAACCAATATAACTATCCTCCTGCCACATAGTGTGCATTGAAGCTGTGGACCTATTTAAGCACACATCCCTGTAACCTCCTCCAACTCTGTGTTCCTCCAACTCTGGCCTCTTGTGCATCCCCCACTTCCTTTGCCCCGCCGTTGGTGGCCGTGCCATCAGCCACCTAGGCCCTAAGCTCTGGAATTCCCTCCCCAAACACATTCCCCTCCCCGCTTCTCTCTCCTCCTTTAAGATGCTGCTTAAAACCTACCTCTTTGACCAAACGTTTGGTCACCTGTCCTAATGTCTCCTTTTTTGGTTTGGTGTCAACTTTTGTCTGATAACGCTCCTGTGAAGCGCCGTGGGACATTTTACTATGTTAAAGGCGCTATATAAATGCAAGTTGTTGTTGTTGATGACTTTAAGTGCCACTGTTTTCATTGATTTTGTGCTGATTTGAGTCATCGTGTAATCACGTCTATCACTGAAGGAAACTCCAAACGAGGCAACTCCAGAAACAGAACACAAATGTTTACCTACAGTCTCCGTGCAAGAAAAAAGTGCCAGTGTTTTAAAACAGAATCCAGACCCAAAAACAAAGTGCCAGCGGACTGGAGGGTTGCTAATGCTATTCAAGAAAGGAGAGAGGGATAAACCAGGAGGCTGCAAGCCAGTCAGCCTAACATCGGTGGTGGGGAAGTTATTGGAAACCATTTTCGGGGACAAAATAAACTTTCATTTGGAAAGGCATGGGTCAATCAAGGAGCGTCAGCATGGATTTTTTTTAAGGCAAATCGTGTCTGACTAACTTGATTGAATTCTTTGATGAGGTAACAGAGAAGGTTGATCAAGGTAGTGCAGTAGATGTATATATGGACTTTCAGAAGGCATTTGACAAAGTGTTACACAGGAGGCTTGTTTAGAAGATGGAAGTCCATGGAATTAAGGGGTGAGTGGCGGTATGGATACAGAATTGGCTCAGTTGCAGGAAGCAGAGTGGTGGTGGATAGATGTTTTTCAGACTAGGAGGTGGTTTGCAGTGGTGTTCCCCAAGGGTCAGTTTTGGGTCCATTACTCTATTTAATTTTTATAAACGGCCTAGACTTGAGTGTAGGAAGCAGCATTCTAAAGTTTGCAGCTTGGCAACGTAGTAGAGTGATGAGGATAGTTGTAGACTTCAGGATGACATAGACAGGAAGGTGAAATGGGCAGAAGCATGGCAGATGGAGTTCAATGCGGAGACGTGTGAAGTGATGCACTTTGTGAGGACTAATATGGAAAGACATGATACTATAAATGGCACGATTTTGGAAAGTGTAGATGAGCAGAGAGACCTTGGTGTTCATATACATAAATCCTTACAGGTGGCAGGGCACAATGATAAAGTGGTTAAAAAAGCACATGGGTTACTTGGGTTTATAAATAGAGGAATAGAATATAAAAGCAAAGCGATCATGCTGGAACTTTATAAATCACTGGTTAGGCCTCAGCTGGAGTGTTGTGGACAATTCTGGGCACCACACTCAGGAAAGATGTCAAGACCTTAAAAAGGGTTCAGAGGAGGTTTTCTAGGATGTTACCAGGGATCAGGGACTTCAGTTATGAGGAGAGGTTGGAAAAGTTCAGACTGTTCTCCTTGGAACAGAGAAAGTTAAGCGGTGACCTAATAGAGGTTTTTAAGATGATGAGGGGTTTTGATAGAGTAGAGAGAGAAAGGCTGTTCCCTCTGGCGAGTGGGTCAATTACCAGAGGTCAAAGAATTAAAATCATTGGCAAAAGATCTAGAGGGGAGATGTGGAGAATTGTTTTCACTCAGAGAGTTGTCGGGATCTGGAACGCTCAACCTGTAAATGTGGTGGAAGCTGATTCCATCAGTAATTTTAAAAGGGAGTTGGACGGTTACTTGAGGATGAGGAGTGTGATGGAATACTCTCCACTTGCCTGGAGGAATGCAGCTCCAACATCACTCAAGAAGCTCGACATCATCCAGGACAAAGCAGCCCGCTTGATTGGCACCCCATCCACCACCTTAAACATTCACTCCCTCCACCAATGACGTACCGTGGTTGCAGTGTGTACCATCTACAAAATGCACTGCAGCAACTCGCCAAGGCTTCTTTGGCAGCATCTCCCAAACCCACGACCTCTACCACCATCACCTGCAAGTTCCCCCCACCCCCCCCAAGTCACACACCATCCTGACTTGGAAATATATCGCCGTTCCTTCATCGTCACTGCGTCAAAATCCTGGAACTCCCTCCCCTAACAGCATTGTGGGAGTACCCTCACCACACGGACTGCAGTGGTTCAAGAAGACGGCTCACCACCACCTTCTCAAGGGCAATAAATGCTGGCCTTGCCAGCGATGCCCACATCCCATGAACTAATAAAAACAAAAGAAACTTAGAGTTAAGGACAAAAAAGCGGGGATGTGGAACTAAGCACGACTGCACTTTCAAAGAGCAAGCACAGGCAGGATGGGCTCCTGTGCTGTGGTTTCTATGAATTGCAGCTGGGCCATTCAGCAAGTTATAAACACCCAGAAATTGGAGTCTTCCTCCCCCATTGAACAAATGCATATCGAAAGTAGCAGGCCAGCTAATTCACAAAGTCAACCTACTGAGCATGCTGGTATAACTTTTTAAATCGCCAAAGTAAGCTGCCCCTCTGGCTCTTTGACATTTATTTTCATTTTCTATTTGAGGATCACTGTAAGAGGAGATTGTAATGTTAGTTAGTGAGCAACAATCAGATAAAATATTGGGATAAAATTACCAGAGTTTTCTTGTGATATGCAGATGGCCTGCGGTGTATTGCATAATTCTCATGGCAGCTGGGAAACAACGTCAGCATCTCCTTGACCCAGAACCTTCCCCGAGTGCAGTGAGCCAGACCGCTTACATACACATTTTCATTGCATTTTAACAAATGATTCTTTGTTTTGTCTTGTCTACTGTGTCAGATTAGACCTACCATTAATTAAGACGACATCACAAAAACAACCGCAAGTTCTATAGGTTTTTACCAGTCAAATAATTTGCTCTTTTTGCCAGTCGGCCTCTTGTTAAATAGAAAGCATGAGGGGAATTTGATAGATTCATGATAAAGCATGTCGATCTGTTGCATACAAAGCCTGTATTAGGACTAGCATTCAGTCAGAGCTCGAAGTTTCAACCCTTTGTGTTTTAACGGTAAACGAGTTAATTATAAAACATCTCATTCCCATCCAGTAGTGAAGTTCATGTTCTTTTCCTCTTTTTAAAACATTTTCCTAGATAATTTCTGGACAGTATGTCTGTCCCAGCAACACGTCAGGGAGTCCGTGCGTTGAGATTGACGTGCTTGGTATGCCACAGGACAGCTGCCACTTTCGCACCAAGCCCATTCATCGCAACACCCTGAACCCCATGTGGAACGAGCAGTTCTTCTTCCACGTTTACTTTGAAGACCTTGTTTTCTTACGTTTTGCAGTGGTGGAGAATAACAGCTCCACTGTAACAGCTCAAAGAGTGATCCAGTTAAAAGCACTTAAAGGAGGTAAAAAACCCTTTTCACTAACCTCACTCTGCTCCTCTGCTTTGAGATGTATGATTGGGCTGGAACACGCTGATTGCTGGACCATGAGTAAAATAAATGTCAATGATCATGGCATTTAAAGCTGTATAAATCTATCACAATGAAAATTAGTCTAAAAGAACGATCTCGGGAACCAACTTCATTGTACTCATTCAATAGATTTTTGTATACTAAGGGAATCAAGGGATATGGGGATCGGGCGCCAAGGTGGACTTGAGGTAGAAAATCAGCCATGATCTTATTGACTGTCTCAAAGGGCCGAATGGCCTACTCGTGCTCCTATTTCTTATGTTCTTTCTGTCACTCTGTTTTATAAAGGAACCAGACTATAACATATTTACAGTCTTTAAAATGAGCAGACTTCAAAGGAATGCAAAACGAGTTTTAGAAAGTTCCAATAATGGTTGGGAAATCTACAGCAGAAAGTTGGAATTATTTAAGCAACTGTTGGTGAGGTTACAATCGAAATACACTCCAGCCAAATCAGACCAGGTTAAAGTACAATGCAGGCCAATGTAGTTAAGTAGGGATAAGCATAGGGATTTCAAAATGGACAAAGGAACTCTAGTAGGCAGAAGGATTGGGTGAACTATAAAGACAAGGAAAAGGAAGCAAAACGATTCCAAGACAAACACAATGTAAGATTGCTGAGAATCTCTGAACTAACAGTACAATGGGGATGGAATTGGCCTTGGACAGTAGCCAAGACCAATTCCACCCTCATTGTTTACTACATACAATTTGAGAAACAAAGGGTGAAGAAAGCATTTCCACTTAAAAGTGGGAAGATGGAATCCAGAGGCAAAGAAATAGCAGAATTAATAACTAGCCATGCCATAGATATCTTTACCCAGGAAGAGGAGGGAAGTGACACAGGTCAGGAATCATGTTTCCAGGAACAAGAAAGGAAGAGCTGGATAGTGTGAAAATACAAAGAATATTATTTTATTATCTTAATATAGACAAAGTCTCTCATTTGGACAACTTTTCACCGATGACTCTTGCAGGAAGTGGGGCCAGTAATTGTTGAAGCTGTCTGTTACTCTTTGGTAATTGCAATAAATTCAGGAGAAATTACTGAGGATTAACCTCAATTATTTTTTTAAATAAAGGTCAAGAGACATCCCTTTAAACTAAAGACCACTAAATTTAACAGCTGTTGCAGGAAAAGTCTTTGAAACATTCTTGAGAGATCTGGCAAGTGAACACTTGGAAAAACAGAACTTGTTCAAGGAGAGTCGGTGTGTATTCGAGAGGGAGGTCATGTTTCAGTAACCTGCCAGAGTTTCTCAAAGACATTCTTGGCATGGTGCACAGGGAAACACAGCTGATATTATACACTTGGATATTCAGAAAGCTTTTGAGAAAGTTCTATATCAGCAATTAATGGGTAAATTAAGGAATGACGTAGCAAGAGGCTGGATAGAAAATTAGTTTAGAAACAGGAAACGGCAGCTAATCACAAATGAGAATTTTCAGGCTTGAAAGAGATTATGAGGAGGATACTCCGAGGATCAGTATTGAGAACACTTCTATTATTAATATGTATTAATGACTTGGATGAGGGATTAATTTATAAAATAAACACAATGTCCAAGTTTGAAGAGGATACTTGAAATAGGTCAGAGCAAATAATGAGGGACAATGTAACCAGATTTAGAAAGATTTTGAGCTTTTGCATAATTGAGCCAGTTAGTGGCAGGTTATTCAATGTGGTTAAGTATAAAATAATTAAGCTGGGATCAAGGCATGTAAAAAGGGAGTACATGCTAAATGGAACAGTGGTACGGCATGCTGATCAGGAATGGGACCTCGGGGTTATAATGCATAAATCTATGAAATCATTAGCATACTGCTTAGCTTCAGCTGGAATGTCAAGAAGGCACAGTTGTCTCTAATTGTATTGGATGTAGCTACAATAGACAAAGTCACGTAGTAAAACCATTGCCTACTGTATTGATGCAAGAACCGTGGTTTAAAGCAGACACTGGAATTGGTTTTAATGGGACAAAACTTCTCACTTCTACCTCTCGGTCCTCAAAGCCTGACTTTAAAACCACTGCGGCCTCTGTCTGTTCCACTCCCGATGCAGCTGGGACCAGACCAGCCGATGCCAATGAGTGCAACACATGCTGATGGGAACGTCGGCTGGTTATGGCACATGCTCTGTTTACCACCAGAGGAGTGTGGTTAAATGGCACATCTTGGTTTCATCACGACTGGAAAAGGCAGGCTCTGCGGTGATTTTAAAGCTGCCTTCAGCATGACATTTAAACTAGAGCACTGGGATCAGCTGTATCGCGATGATAGTACCAACTGTAGTTATTCTGTGGCTGGGCACCATATTACAACTGTATTACGCTGGCAGTAAGGGCTGTAAATGTGTTTAAGGCCTCATGTTATAGCTGCAGTTCATATTCCAGGTAATCCTAGTGTTCGAGTTTAAATGTTCACAGTGAATGTCACTGTGAGGGATAAATTGGACAATCATTAATGCAGATAATGCATGCATGGACAAACCAGTCTTTTGGAAGTGTCTGACACTGTACTGGGCTGCCTCAACAAAGGGGTAGAGTACAAATCTAAGGAAGATGTGTGGGTAGGTGGGCTTGACCAGCTGCTCTTTCCTGCTTGTACTTTTTGTATGTTCATATGAAAATGCATTGGTGTTGAATAAAATGCTGATCAGATCCCACTTGGAGTACTGTGGGTAGTTCCAGTCACCTAATCATGGGAAGGATATTATTGCCATTGAGAGGGTGCCGAGAGAGTAATAAAGATAATACAAGTATAATTATTTATTTTCTCATCCTTTCCTCTTCCGGAGACATTGCTGGGTTATGGTCTCACAGGCTTGCTGCTATCTCATCCAAATGGCCATTATTCATGTGTGAGCCTTAATGGTGAATGTCAGTAGGCTATTCGACTGCAGGGGGCATGTCAGCTGAGCCCAATCTGTCCTTCATCTAACATTTATGCAGAGGGTTTCTGGATAGTGATCTAAAGTGGGAACCCAATCCAATTTCCCCTCCCTAACCTATGGGTGCTGAGGCTGTTTGTAGCTCAAGCACAGCAGAGGCTAAGATCTTCCTGGTGCACACAGCAAAGCTCTTCCCTGGATTAACTCATTGAGGCATCGGGGAAACTTAGAACATCAGGAATTTAAGTTATGAGAAAAGAATAAGAAAGTTGGCTTGTTTGAAAAAGAGGAGATTGGCCAAATTGAAGTTTTGAAGATTGGATGAACTTGCCAAAAGTGACCATGGGGAAAATGAGGAAGTTTGGAGTAATGAAAGAAAATAGACAGAATTCTTTCACCCTGAGGGTATTAGAGTTGTGGAGTAAGTAAAAGGAAAAGACATTGAAGCAAACAGTATAAATGGTTTGAAAGGCAATTGGTTGAGTTTCTGGAGAAATGGTGAGGAGAGATGGAATTGAGGGAAGGTGGTGAGGAGAGGTGGTGAGGAGGGCAGGTGGTGAGGGCAGGTGGTGAGGAGGGCAGGTGGTGAGGAGAGATGGTGAGGAGGGATGGTGGTGAGGAGGGAAGGTGGTGAGGAGGGAGGAGGGGAGGTGGTGAGGAGGGGAGGTGGTGAGGAGGGCAGGTGGTGAGGAGGGCAGGTGGTGAGGAGGGCAGGTGGTGAGGAGGGCAGGTGGGTTGATTTCTGAAAAAAAGGATCTGCTTACTTGGGCCTACTGACTTTGGGCTAGAAATTGGGCTCCTTTGCACCTCCCATTAGAGCCCGGGGGGGGGGCGGCGCTAACGGGGCGCAAATGGCTTTGTGACCTGGCACGGTGCTGACATCGACTCCCATCATATTCTGTGGGAGTTTTGCAGTGGCGCTACAGTGTTGCGCCTCGATCTCCTTCGCCCAGAGATCGTGACGTCATCGCCATGCGCATCGCCCCAGTACCTCTCTGGACCCGAAATCACCTTCCGCCCCCTGCAGCAGCGCCAGTTGAAAACACCGACAGCTGCAGGAGGTGTGCATCGGGCGGCCGGCTGCTTCAGGGACAATGATTAAAGGCGAGGTGGCTGAGGTAAATGGAAAAAAAAACGTACCTTGTTGCAGGTTTTTTTGTGGGTTCCTGCCCGCGATCGATCAGCCTGGCACTCTGCTTAAGTGTTGGGCTGATCGTGTGGGATTGCAGCTGCCTTGGTGGTCCAGGTAGATATTTTTCTATTGCAGAGCCTGCAGCGATGGCCTTTGCCTTTAAGGGAGGGAAGGAGCCTTTGAACGCGGTAACGCTGCACGGCCCAGTGTGCAGCACTGCTTAAGTCTCCACCCTGTCTGCTGCCGATTGCGCTCCAAGAACGAAGTGGAGTGCTTGATTTAGCACACCACTTCTTTCCTGTAGCGCAAACGGCGAATTTTTCAAAACTTTGAAATCGTTAGCGCCTGGCGCTAACTTTTCAAACTTTTAAAAATTAGCGCCCCAATCGGGGTGATATTGAATTTCACCCCCTTTGTGCCTGTTTCTAAATATATTTACACTTTTTAATGTAACTAAAGTCGTATGGCATGACAAGATTTCCTTTTTAACTAATTAATGAAAAAAATGACAGAACTTGCATCTATATAACATCGTATCACGATCCTTAGGACATCCCAAAGTGCTTCACATCCAATGAGTTTTCTTTGAAGTGCAATCCCTGTAAACAAATGCCGCGATCAACTTGTGCAGAGCAACAAGTAGTGGTTGGCCAACGTGCTTAAGAGAAGATTTTTTCTGCTTCAGTGATCATGATGCACCCACAGCCTGTGGTTTTTCAGTCCATTCATTTCACAGGCTGAGGTAATTCCCCTTTAACCCGCTGTACCCTCTGGTGGTTGAGGGCCACATCTCCACTTTTTCCACTACCTGCAGAGTTGTCAAATTGCCACGCAACGTAGCTGGGATCTGGCAGCTAGCAGGCCGCGGCCTGAAGCCCCAAGCACAGCCACATGGTCGGTTCACAGGGCTAAAGGCAAATAAAAACAGCAAACCTTACATTATTATCTCGGTAAGCAAAGAAAATTGGAATAAAAACAGAAAATGCTAGAAATACTCAGCAGGCCAGTCAGCATCTGTGGAGAGAGAAACAGGTCGATGACCCTTCATCAGAACTGGAAAAAGTTGGAGATGGAACAGGTTTTTAAGCAAGTGCAGGGGCAGGGGAAGTGGGGGGGAGGAGAGGAAAGAACAAAAGGGAAGATCTGTGATAGGATGGAAGGCAGGAGAGATTAAGAGACATTAAGAGATGGTGCAAGGCAAAAGGAGATGGTAATGGGACAAGTTAAACAAAAGATGACTCTAGATGAAGTGTAAATGGCAGAATGATCGACAGCAGCCGTGTGAGAGAAAAAAACAAGATGGGGCAGAGGTTATGGTCTGAAATTGTTGAACTTGATGTTGAGTCCAGAAGAAAGAAAATTGGAGGCTATTTTTTGTTTAAAGTCAGTTATTTTTGGAGTCCTACAAAATGAAATAATGAAAAGTGTGAGATTGTGCAGTTTTTAATTAGAGGAGAAAGGGAGCATGTTTTAAATAATCTATTATCCATTGTCCATTCATGCTGCGCCTGCTAGGAATTCAGCCGTGGAGGTCTGCGGCCTGCTCAGGCTATTCCACCTGTTGATTTTGATGGCTTCAGGCTCCTGTGGGACCGGTGCGCTCCGGCCTCCATTTCCAATATCTGCTCCCGGCGCGTGAAGCACAAATTCGAAAAACAACTACCCTGTCGAGCTGCATTAGGGAAAAGTAAAAAGTGGTCCGTTTATCGAGTGTCCCATTCAGGTTGAATGAAATGTCTGAGGTCAACAGGTGATGCGCAGTCTGAATCAGACTGTGTTTAATGGCTTCAAACTGACCGAAGCTCCCTTACTGTAACAGAATAATGCTTTAATCTCCCTTACATGGTTCAGTAGTTGACTGTGCCACTGTTGAGCTGCATATTACAGGGACGGGAGTAACCATTCTGGTCTCGATGGCTGCTTTCTTCAGAATTCCTCTCGAACTGTGTTAAGTGAAAGTGATTGGCGTTATTAGAGCTGCTCTGCCCCATCTTGTTTTCTCTCTCACACGGCTGCTGATCGAGGGCCAGGGTCATGCTGATCCATCCTTCTAATAGCCAGCTTCAAAGTGATCTTAGCCATGGCCTGTCAACAGGTTATGTGCCCAGCCTTGAGGCCAAAGATGGTGAGTATATCAAGGAGACGCAAGAAAGGAACAAAAAGGCTCAAAAAGAAAGTTATTTGACTTCTGATTTCATATCATAAAGGGCCAGTCATAGATTATTTGATGAAAAGCAGCAATGACAAAGATAAAATCTGATGCCCGAAGTATTTAGCTTTGTCACTCTCTTATTTTTCTTAGGGTACAGACATCTACAACTAAGAAACTCTCATAATGAACCTCTGGAGATATCCAGTCTCTTCATTTACAGCCGAAGAATGGAAGAAAACAACACTGCAAACCTAATACCTGCATCAGTGGTAATCCCAGTCAACCTAGTCCTCCACATTTAAAACTTCATGAACCACAGACTTTAATCGGAAACCAATTGAGCAATTTGTTGATGAAATGTATCAAGGCAGAACTAACAGTATTTTTACTCTAAACAGCTGTTTAACACAGAGGACCACAGCTCTGGTGTCAGTTACCAAGCTACAGTTCATGGAGTTCCAGGCCCTGAACCATTCACCGTTTTTGCTGTCAATGAGAAGACCACAGCCAGGCTGTTGATACACAAAGTGAGTCACTATATGGTCAGGTCATCCACAAGGTCAAGGGAACCAATGGAAAGTTATGCCTCATAACAGAAAATCAGCATGGAAACTTTGCTGGGCAGCCGTTTGTATTTTCTTTAATTTGTTTAGGAATTTTTTAAAAATAACAACAAGCCTGAAATGTAATCCAGATTGTGTGCTTTTGCAGAAAGGGTTGGTTTGAAATCAATGGGAGTGCATCAGATTGATCGAACGAATTTAACAGTTCACGGATTTTGTGACATTAGTCTGCTTACTGTGGGAAGAGATGATGGTCACATCTTAAGTTTATATTATTTTGTGCTCAGCAAGGTGGGATATCAGTGCTGGAGAATAGAATACTTGGGCCACCCAGTGCCTGCATCAACCACTCCATAGTCAGAAGTAGCGTGTTCAGCTGCAGAATGAAACTTCCTCAACCCTGATCCAAAGCGTGCTTTAGCTCCAGTCTCGGAAGAGTGGTCCCCACCATGCCTCCCACCCCATCCCTCGCTGAGCTAGATTGCCAAATTGTGGGCATTTTGTGCTGTGAAATATGCCCCAATCTCATTGTATGAAGGTCCCTTAAAGCTGGCAGTGAGGGAAAAGCTTCCCAGCAGCCTGTGCTGTGTTCAAACCCAGAGGGCAAAGGGCAGTGTTGTAACATACTGTTCTTTTCCAGTCCCACTTTGATTAAATCTTGAAAGTTCAAAGATGTTCAGATAAAGAGAATGAGGAGAATTTTCAGATGTCAGTTAAACAAAAGATGCACAGCAGAATCACAGTGGATCTGATTTATAAAATGCCAGAACCGACCAAGTCACAAGGCGATTGTGATGTTGAATTCCCGAGATGTACAAAATTTGCATCTACTGGGACCCACAACATTTTTTGAGTACTGGACAAATCTAAGAACCATATCTAAGGAAACATGTTGTTTTAGTTTTTTACTGTAAAGCACGAGCAGATGCAAATATATGTTCGAAATAATCCCATGGGGAAAAAAATTCCAATGGAAGTTATCCAACAGGTCCAGAGGCCAGAGCCATGGTGTGAGTAACAGAATACAACCAGCACAGTTTTCTCAAATGTCTTTAGAAACTGGAACAGTTATAGCAACATGGAGGAACCATTTACTGTGAACGTCTGAGTCATTTTTTACTTCACATACACTATCAGACTGTATACATTTGTACTGTTTAAACTTAGAGCTGTGGCCAATTGGGAACAAATTAGCAATTATACCTGGAGCATCAAAGGGGGTTGAAAGACAACCTAACAAGATTTGAGCATAATGAATGATTTGCACCCTATGGCGCATTTAAACAGGAAACCAGCTGAACTGAACATTGGTTTACAGCAATGAGCTGCATTCACTTAAAAATCAAAACTGGATTAAGGTCTTTTTTTTAGTGACACCCATTCTTCTTTGCCTTTGTTACCTCTAGACTCTTCACCCATTCGACTTTCTTACCTCTGGACTTGACTATTCCAACGCACTCCTGGCTGGCCTCCCACGTTCTACCCTACGTAAACTTGAGGTCATCCAGAACTCGGCTGCCCGTGTCCTAACTCACACCAAGTCCTGTTCGCCCATCACCCCTGTGCTCGCTGACCTACATTGGCTCCCGGTTAAGCAACGCCTCGATTACAAAATTCTCATCCTTGTTTTCAATCTATCCATGGCCTCGCCCCTCCCTATCTCTGTAATCTCCTTCAGCCCCACAACCCCCCCGAGATATCTGCGCTCCTCTAATTCTGGCCTGTTGAGCATCCCTGATTATAATCACTCAACCATTGGTGGCCGTGCCTTCTGTTGCCTGGGCCCTAAGCTCTGGAATTCCCTCCCTAAACCTGTCCGCCTCTTTACCTCTCTTTCCTCCTTTAATACGCTCCTTAAAACCTACCTCTTTGACCAAACTTTTGGTCACCTACCCTAATTTCTCCTTATGTGGCTTGGTATCAAATGCTTTGTCTTAAAATACTCCTGTGAAATACCTTGGGATGTTTTACTATGTTAAAGGTACTATATAAATACAAGTTGTTGTTGTTCAGGGAGTTTAATTATTCTAACTGATCCTTGCAGATTGTAGGCACTGTGGGTGGCTCAGAGGCAGACATGGCCGACTACTTCCTTCTGGAAGAGAAAACGTCCCTTTCTAAAGAGAAGAATGAATGCAAGAAGCAGCCATTCCAAAGGGTTATTAGTCCAGAGGAGGAGATCCTGAAAATTCCACAATGTTGGTTCCCAGAAGGATTTGTAGGAAAAATTGTCTTCAAAACCAAAGAGGAGGTATGTCAATTTTTTTTGCATATCCCCATTTTATGAAATGTTTTATTAATTATTCTGAAGCGCATCTGATATTTTTCATATACTCTAACACCTCAACCTGGCAATGGAGGACCTCCCTTTTGGATTCAGAAATGTCCATTCAGGGCTTTGTGTCCTGACTATTTGGATAATTTTGAATATTCAGTCACTCACATGATCAGCTCATACCAGTTAAGCATCACTGCACACATCCAGTGCTAGCTCCCATTTAGAAACCTGGAGGAAGATACATTAGCCAGTGGCTCAGTGGGTAGCACACTTGCCTCAGAGTCAGAAGGTTGTGGGTTCAAGTCCCACTCCAGAGACTTGAGCACAAAAGTCTAGGCTGACACACCAGTGCAGTACTGAGGGAGTGCTGCGCTGCCGGAGGTGCCAACTTTCAGATGAGGCGTTAAACCGAGGCCTCGTCTGCCCCCTCAGGTGGATGTAAAAGATTCTATGGCACTACTTCATAGAGCAGGGGAGTTATTCCCGGTGTCCTGGCCAATATTTATCACTCAATCAACACCACTAAAACAGATTATCTGGTCATTATTATATTGCTGTTTGTGGGAGCTTGCTGTGCACAAATTGGCTGCCACGTTTCCTACAATACAACAGTGATGACACTTCAGAAAGTACTTAATTGGCTGTAAAGCGCTTTGGGATATCCGGTGGACGTGAAAGGTGCTATATAAATGCAAGTTTTTCTTTTTACAAGTTAGCCAATCCATTTGGGTATTATTTCAGAATGACTGAGACAGCTCTTTCCTAAAACAAAATAGACATTCTTCTCCCTGACATGTAATCCCCATCTGAGGAGAGCCCACTTGAACCACACAACCATTTTCAAATTCCTTTTTCCCCAGAGGTACAACCATTCCTTTTAACTGAATATACATTACAACAGTGACCACATTCAAAAGTTCTCCATTGGCTGTAAAGCGCTTTGGGACATTCTGTGGTGAAGAACACTATATAAATGCAAGTCTTTCATTTTCTTTCTTTATGTTGGTTGTCCCTTGGGGCTGAAATTCCACTATGGGTGCCCCAGCAGTGCACAGAGGGGACTTCACTGGGTTTTCCACTCACCCCTTATGTACATAGTGCGAGTTCACTCTCCGCACGTGCTGGGAGCGCAGAGGCATTTCCTTGGCAGGAATTTAAGTGAAGCTGGCACACTGTTTGAAACTGGCTGTTTGCTGCTGCTGCTGAGATGAGGCAGGAAACAGTTGATGCGCAGGGGGTCAGAGAGGACAGTCTACGTCAGGCCAGGGGCTTTAAATGGTGGGCTCCAGCTGAACTGTTGACATCAAATAAAAGGGATCAAATAAGCATCCAATCCAAAGAAATAAGCAATGGTGCAATGCCAAGAAACCAAAAATGGCCGCATAAAACGAGGACTCGCCTCACCAAAAGGTCGGTCCAGACAGTTTTAAATTTACTTGCGGTTTCTGTGCGCCTGCAGGAATGTGCTTTGCAACCTTTAGAGGCACATAGTGCTGGCCTGGTGCCAAGGGTGCAACGCAACGGAATTGCTCTGGCATCAAGGACACGCCCTTATCACCCACCCAAACTAATACTGGGGCCTGGGTAGGGTTGCAAAATTCCAGGAATTTTTAAAAGAGGAAACTTTCCATGGGAATTTTGAGTTTTTTTGCACATGGATGGTTTTGTCTCTGACCCTTATATTATCTTTGTCATCAAAATAGACATACTGTTCCATACAAATAAAAACAGGCTTTCAAAACTTTACTTAGGTTATAATTTTGAACTTTATTGAACCCCCACAAAAAAGACCCATCTAAAATAAAATAAAAACAGCGTCAGCTTATTTAGCCTGTAATTTGTCCTTATTTTGTCCCTTTGAGTCTTCTACTCATCATTGCTCCTCCTGATTCTATGACTCTGGCTCTGATGTGTCCATTTCCTCCTCTGTGTCACTGTTTAGCTGTGTGGTGGACACTTCTGTATCTGGCTCAATAAGTTGTAGGTTCGCCCGGATAGCCACCAGTTTCTCCACTCTCTTGTTAGTCAGCCTGTTGCGCACCTTTGTATGCGTATTCCCAAAAAGTGACCAGTTTCGTTCAGAGGCCACTGATGAAGGTGGGATTTGGAGTATCACCGAATCAATGGGTGACAGGGCCTCAGAAAGTCCCTTCCACCAGGTATGTGCACTGATATGCTTGCATGATTCCTATATCCCGTCCCCATTCCAAAGACCTTGCTTGGTAGAGAACTTTGCCAGACTTCCCAGAACTTTGCCCACATCCAGATTGAGATGGTGTGAGAGGGTAGAAATCACACTGTAAGCGCTGTTGATCTGTTCTCCAGAAAGTATTGGTCTCCCAACATACTTTGGGTCCAGCATGTATGCTGCAGCATGAATCGGCTTGACACAAAATTCTTGACGTGTCTGTATGAATTGAACAATTGTCTTCTCCTCTGCTTGGAGCAGCAGGGATGTGGGTAGGGCAATGCTGATTTGTTCTTTTAAATCAGCAAAAAGACTGAGAACATCTGACAAGACAGTGTCATCTCCTTCAATCTGAGCAATTGCAGATGCTACTGGTGAGAGTAGTTTAAGGCTGCTAACCACTCTCTCCCAAAACACATCATCCAGCAGTATTTTCTTGATGGTGGCTTCCATATCCCCAGACCGGGATATTGCCATTTCTTGCAACGACTCCTTACCCTCCAGAAGGCTGTTGTACATTATGACAACGCCACCCCATCTAGTGTTGCTGGGCAGCTTCAGTGTGGTGTTCTTGTTCTTTGTCGTTTGCTTGGAGTTGTAGGTTGCTGCAACTACCTGTTTTCCCCCGACATACTTAACAACTTGCTTGGCTCTCGTGTACAGTGTTTCCATGGTTCTCAAACCCATGATGTCCTTGAGGAGCAGGTTGAGCCCATGCGCTGCGCACCCAATAGACGTAATATGAGGGTAAACATAGAAGATAGGAGCAGGAGTAGGCCATTCAGCCCTTCGAGCCTGCTCCGCTTGAGCCCAAGCAGCCTTCATATTCGCAGCATTGTCAGTAACTACTGCAAAGACCTTTTGTGATCCAAGATCGTTGATGACCGCTTTCAGCTCATCAGCAATGTATGTGCCTGTGTGTCTGTTGTCCTTCGTGTCTGTGCTCTTGAAGAACATTGGGAGAGGAGTGGAGATGATTTAGTTTATGATGCCCTCCCCTCGTACATTTGACCACCCATCTGAGATAACTGCAACACAGTCTGCCATCTCTATCGTCTCTTTGAGCTTTCCTTGGACTCTGTTATACTCAGCCTCTAGCAAATAAGTAGACAAAGCATGTCTGGTGGGAGGACAGTATGCAGGGTGAATATAATTGAAAAATCTCTTCCAGTATGAGGGGTGAGCCTGTCGCATATACAGCTCGAGCAAGGCACTCATCTGCATTCTTCTGGCTATGGTTATCCATTGTATCAAAGAACCTTCCAAGTGGGCCAGGAGTTGCTGATGATAAGGTGCCTGATGCTGAATGTGAACCATCATCTTCTTGAATGGAAGCAGAGGAACTCTGGGTGGACTGCTGTGAGCTTGAGTGAAGTTGTTGCATTTGGATAAATGCTGCTGCATCTTTGTGGCATTCTTTACATATGGCTTTGTACAGTGTTTGCACATGTACACAGTCTTTCCATCTTTAATGCCTGGGGTAAAATGCATCCACACATCCGACGGTAAACGTGGCATTGTTCTATGCAGAGAAATAAAGGGTATTCGTCTGTGTCAAACTGCGGTCGATCAGCACGATTGCAACAAGGTGAGTACATTTTTCCTGATGCTCCATGTGATGGAAGCATGACCTGTGCACGCACGACGCTATATCACCAATAGAGGGAGCTAATCGCTCATCCACTCATCCAACCAATCAGGACACATTTGTTCACAGTCACACACAAAACTTGTAATTATTAAAACAAGCCAGGTAAGAATATAAACATATATTGATTAAGAAATTCCTTAATAATTAAGATTCCATCTCTGTTAGTAATTTTAAGAGAGGACCTGTGAAAAAAATTACAAAAAAAATTATGTTAGCATGTGCTTTATTGGGCAAAATTCCCAAAATAAACTTCCCGTGGAAAATTTCCAGAAATTTCCCGGAAACTTTCCACCCCTTCGCAACCTTAGGCCTGGGCCACCGGCATCGCAAGGCTCCTGTGACACCAGTGAAGCTCCATCAGGAAATTGGGGGCAAGTGTAAATCAGGTGCATGGACTCTGAAGCCAGTTTTCCGCTCCCTCTACGGGACACTACAATTAACACCACACTTAACAACACGTACAGATAGTTTATTAAATTGTACTACTGCCCTGAGGGCAGGTTATATATTTTCTGAATCCATTAACTGGTCTCGTCCATTTCTTGTGACTAATTCAAAGTGGTATTGGCAGAGCCCAGGGAACAGGCCTCTTGGCTGCAGTTGGTGCATGGGTGGGGTAGAGCAAGAAAAAAAAGACAATAACTCAGTGACAAAAGAGTTTGTGCTCTCACGTGCACCACACACAGCTCAGCTCAGAATGAGCTAAACCTTAATGCCAGAGCCATTAAAAAAAAAATCAAACTTGGCTGACACACTGGAAACCAGTTCTGAACACTTTCAATGAGAGTTGCTATGGAAACTGGGCGCTCTTTGGTTGAGAATGTCTCTTTTTTTGCATGTTGAAACTGAGAGGAGAAACAGCACTCGTGAATGATTAGTAGAATTTGTGGAGTAACAAAGTGTAACAGAAAGACTACTGATGTTCAACATGTGTTGCAGGAGCTGAATCAAAGGAACTCCATGAATGAAGAACGAGATGATGTGAGCTACAGCAGCAGTCCAACAGAAGATGATAGTTTCTTGGTTCAGGTGCACGATGTCTCCCCAGAACAGCCTCGTACGGTCATCAGGGCTTCCAAGTTCAGCACAGCCCAAGACATTATTCTCCAGGTTGGTCAAAATATACAAAGGATAATGACTGGTCGGGGTGAGTTCTAGGTGTGTGCGTGCAATCCCCTCAGTAAGCCTTGAGCCAATGCCAACTATGTAACTGAGATCTAAATCTGATTCTTTGTCATTTATCCTCAGTAAACTAGTGTTTTATAGACTATAGACCTGTTTTCACTCTTTTTGTGGGGGTTTCAGGTCAAGGATGTACAGCTGCTTTTTTTTCCCAATAATTTTACATTAATTTTAAAATAATTTTACCATTGTGGTCCTAACCCATTGGGTCTTATTTCCTTCTAGCTGCCTCCAGTACCACTATAGATTCACTTACTATACAGGGGGTGGCGACAGACCCTGGGTGGGAATACACAGCCTCAATTTAGTCGCCCATGCACTTTGGAAACAGCAAGAGCTCCACCCAGCTTTTAATAGAAGTATTGGCCCGTAATTTCTGATAGGAGGCTTCCTGCGTGCGGATGCCTTCTATCGGGAAAAAATCTATGCCCCTACCTGAGGGCTCCCGAGGTCCGGACACTTCCACTCCTGGGCCTCTCCATGACGAAATGCGCAGGGCCCACGTATCCCAGGGGCACATGCGGTTCGCAAGCATCCCTGGGATCACGTGGGCCAGGCGAGCCAATGGGAGAAGGGAATCCCCCTTCATACTTTTGACTGATAGACCTGTCAAAAGTATGAATGGGGATCACTGAAAAAACACATCAAAACATTAAATAAATAAAAAAAATCATGTTTTAAAATGAGTTAAAATGACATTAAATTAATTATTTTAAACAAAAATGTAATTTTTTGAAAGTTGTTTAAGGGGCTAAAAATACATTTTTAAAAGTATTTTTAAATTATAAATGAGTGGTTTTACTTTTTTTAAACTCTTATGCTAGTACGATTTTTATGTGATTTCAGCGGGCGGAGGTTCTGCAGAAAGCAGAACTCTCCACCCGCAGAGGCCCTTCTCCAGGACAGGCGTCCGATCTGTCGAGAGGATTCTTGACAGATCGGAAATGCAGTTTTCAGTGCATGCGCTTCGCATGCCCGAAACCGGCATTTCCGATGTCCCTACGGGTTAGTACACAGCTCGTACACACCCGTAGGCATCGAAAAATATGGCCCATTATGTTTAAGATATATGAGGCGAGCTGCTGTGGCATTACACATGGGGAGTCACGACCAAGTGCAGTCTTCAATAAAACGGGGTCATTGGCTGGAGGATAACTGAACCAAGGCCTTAAAGATTTGTAGTAAGAATAAATAGATGTGTAATATAAAATGTATACATTTTAAAGTCATGCCTTGTGTCCTTATTTTTATAATACTTTTATGTTATTTATAGTTAAGTAGCAAAAGTTACAGCAATTTTGGACGCAGAGAAATAGAATTGGTTGGAGCATAGACGTTTCCTTGTAGTACAAGCCAAGAATTGCAAACCTTACATACTACAGCAGCAGCATTGGCGAGAGGGTGTAATTCCCGTGTGACTAGTTTACATAGGCAGTTTCCATTGTAAGTGTGGACGTGTAATGGAAAAACTTCACACCAAAGTGTAAAGAAAGATAGACTTGCATTTATATAGTGCCTTTCACGACCACCGGATGTCTCAAAGCGCTTTACAGCCAATGAAGTACTGTTGGAGTGTAGTCACTGTTGTAATGTGGGAAACACGGCAGCCAATTTTGCGCACAGCAAGCTCCCACAAACAGCAATGTGATGATGACCAGATAATCTGTTTTAGTGATGTTGATTGAGGGATAAATATTGGCCAGGACACTGGGAATAACTTCCCTGCTCATCTTCGAAAAGTGCCATGGGATCTTTTATGTCCACCTAAGAGAGCAGACGGGGCCTCGGTTTAACGTCTCATCTGAAAGACGACACCTCCGACAGTGCAGCACTCCCTCAGCACTGCACTAGAGCGTCAGCCTAGATTTCATAACAACAGGAAGGCAGGGTTTGTAGACAGTAAGTGTGCACAGACATAAGAGTTCTAATAATATGCATTTTTCACTGGTAGATTACCAGTAGAAGTGTTGAATGACAGTAAATTAATGCACAGCACAGCTTTAACAAGTGTACATGATTGTGGTACTTTAAAAAATAAAGTGCAGGGAATGTAAGCTACAGTGTGTCGAAGGTACATTCCTTTAATTCACTTCTATTCATCTTCAGTACATGGGGCCAGAAATTCGGGTCGGAGGCTTCCCGCGGGTGCAAGCCCCCGACCTGCACTTACCTAGCTCGCCGGCCGTTGAGCAGTGGACCCGCATGGGATTCCGATCCTGGGCCTCCTCCAGCTGCCGGCACGCAGTGCTTGCGTATCCCAGGAGCGCAGTTAGTTCGAAGCGTCCCCGGGATCACGTGGGCCATGGAGAGCCAATCGTAGCAGGGAATCCCTATTCATAAATTTGACAGGAAGACCTGTCAAATCTATGAATAGAGATCGGCCCCAGAACCTAACTAAAACTTCAAATAAATTTTTTTTTTAATCACATTTTTTAAATAACTATAAATTACATAAAATAACTATTTTAAACAATAATTTAAATTTTTGAAAAAATTACAGTTTTTAATGGGGCTAAAAATAAACTTACCTTTCTTTAAAGTATTTAAAAATAATAAACCTGTGGGAAAAAATGTTTTAATTTTACTGAATTCACCACTTACCTTGTTAAAAGCAGGCCTTGCGACTGCTTTTTAAACGCGCAGCTGCTAGAGACTTACCCTCCCGGAGAAACCTGTAAAAAAATCGGAAGTTCCAGGCGTACGCGCTGCCTCTCCGGCGCACGTATTTGACCTCCGAACTCCTTCCTTCAAGGGAACGGAAGTTCCGGTTTCCAGCACATGCGCAGTGCATGCACGAAACCGGCACTTTCGTTGGCCCTACGCGTGAGTACACAGCACGTATTCACCCGTGGGGACCCGACATATGATTTTTGAAGTAGTTTTAGCACTAACGTGTAGGATATATATAGGAATATGATCATAGGTGGGTTCGCTAGGGTACTACACTTGCACTAGATACAGATTGGAAAGGAGACTGAAAGCCTTTGCTGAATCTGTTTAGGCTTAAGCATTCCAATATTTATTCCAGTGTTAATTGCACTGTGAATTACAAAGAATTTGTTTTGATTTATTCTACAGGCATTAAGTAAAGCCAAATATTCCTACAGCATCCTGAGCAACCCAAATCCCAGTGATTATGTCCTTGTGGAGGAAGTCACCAAAGAGCCACTAAACAAGAAATCATCAATGGCGAAGCCTGCTCTTCGAATTCTTTCTGAGCATGAGAGTGTGTTTGTAGCTCAGAGCAGGTGGAAAGGAGCTGGGAAATTCATCCTCAAGCTGAAAGAGCAGGTGCAGGTGAGCAGCCATCAATACTTGATACTTGCGGGGGGGGTTATTACTTTACAACCAATGAAGTACTTTTGAACTGTAGTCACTGCTGTAATGTAGGAAAGGCAGCAGCCAATATGCATACAGCAAGCTCCTACAAACAGCAGTGAAATAAATGACCAGATCATAGAAAAATAGGAGCAGGAGTAGGCCATTCGGCTTTAGGTGTTGGTTGAGGGATAAATGTTGGCCAGGACACTGGGAGAACTCCTTTACTCTTCTTTGAATAGTGTTGTGGGATCTTTTACGTCCAACTGAGAAGGCAGACGGTTTAACATCTCATCTGAAAGACGACACCTCTGACAGTGCAGCACTCTCTCAGTACTGTCTGTACTGAAGTGCCCATCTGAATAATGTGCTCAAGTCTCTGGAGTGGGGCTTGAACCCACTACCTTATGACTCAGAGACGAGTGGTACCACTGAGTTACGGCTGACACCTTGTATGTATACATGCATTCCAAAGCAATAAAGGACCTTATCCTGTGTTTTACCTTGACTCTGGCTAACCATCATTTTGTACTATACATATAAGTTTATTTAAATAACCTTCTCCAGATGTTTTGGTGTATATTTACATTACTAATTTCTTCCCTGAACGGTTACCAAATTGTTCAGTTTTATCAATATATCATTGCTGGGTCAATATCCTGGAATCCCTACCTACCATTATTGTGGGGACACGATCAGCACAAGGACTGCAGCGGTTCAAGAAGGTGGCCCTACACCACCACCTCAGGGCAACGAGGGATGGGCAATAAATGTGGCCTTGCCAGAATCGCCTAAATCCTGAGAACAAATTTGAAAATATGTTTGATTTGCTCCTGAGCTTCAACAAATGGCAGTGTCCACTTAATTAAGGGTCTGGGCAAGTAAGAAAGAAGTGCCAGCTCACCATATATTGATAATGGCAAAGGAACAAAAGTACAGGAAAGAAAGCCAGAACACCCTAGAAAGAGGATTAGCATTTCAGAATATAGAGGGATTATAGTATCCTGTATATATTACAAAAAGAGAGGTCATTGCATGTGTTCAGCATTATGCATAATATTTTTCTAATAAACTGCAATATGCTAAATCCCATCCTATAACTTTTTAAGATAGTTCAGAAATGGTACCATCTGCAAACGCAGCCTGGATAACTGCTGTTTCTTTGTTTTCACTGCCAAAAACTGAAAAGAATTCTGCTTAACCTTTATTTAAATAACACGACGGTTGACCTTCTCCAGATGTCGCCGTGTATATTTACATTACTAATTTCTTCCCCGTACTGTTCTCAATTGCTCAGTTTCATCAGTAAATTCTGGAATGTGTTGGCAGGCTGCACAGGAGAAGAAGAAAGGCCTTTCTTTTGCTAACGAACTGAAGAGATTCACAAAATCGAGTAAACAGAGTCGGAGCTTTTCAATCCCACTCCAGGCGACCTCCCCAGAAAGCACCCAGAGTAAGGATGAAAAAGCTGCATGTAGTGTGCCGTTTGCTGAGATCACTGAGTAAAACCTCTGACATGATTGCAGTATGTGACTGCCCAGGTATGGCTTAGCATTTAACTCCTTGTTGACTTTGACCATGTCAGTTTATAGAGTACTCTCAGTTGCCAAAATAGTGCGTAGCTGAGGTTTTCTCTCTGATCAGCCAACAGGACAAAAAGAGACACATTTATAACAGGGTGGTGGGGGAAGAGGAAGTCCCCCCCCCCCCACTCCCCCAATTTGAAGTGTTTGGCAGAAATTAACAAAATGTTTCAAAAATTGAGAGAGATTCTTACTGTGAATCAAGAGCTCTCGCCTCTGCTGATGATCATTGGCTCAAACAGTTTGATATAAGACAGAAAACCACAGTTGTAATCTGCAATGCACCACTCTCAGTGTGGAGCCTAACTAGACATGAACATGGAGGGAGGGACGGGCCTGAACACTATAGGACCAATTCTGCGGCCTGTGCTCCTGCCCAGTGAGGCTGTGTTCTGCGAGTGAACCTTCGCAGTGTTAACCCTGTAACATTATACTCCAGAACACTTGTTGAAAAGCATTGCTAAGCTGTTGTTTACAAGAGGGGGTGGGGAAGCATCAAAGTTTATCAGGAAATTATCAAGTTTAATAAACTTTGAGATAACAAAGATCACAAGATATAACTGAAATTAGATAAGTCAGGCATTTTTGCTAAATAAGTTTCTACAAGTTAAAATGTGTGTGCACATTAATAAGTTCAGATAACAAGTTCTGGAGCGCATACCATTTAGCAACACGGTCTCTGACTTTAACCAGTGATACTGATTTCCCCTGCTATGTGCTACATATTTGCTGTAATGCTAATGACATGTTGGGGTCCATTTACATTGCTGCTTCACTGCTGACAGTAACTCTGAAATTGGCAACCATCTCCCAAAGCAAATAGTGCCAGTGGAGGCAGTGAGCAAGGGGCTTGGTGTGGGCATCTGGCGGTAGACCTGCCTCCGATGGCCATTGAAGGGAGGCGCCAGCGGCAGCGGCTTTTTGGTTGCCAGCCATCGGGGAAGGTAGAGGCCCCTGGGAAATCATCAGAAGTACTGGGCTTAAATTGGTTGCACATGATTTGTCAGCTGAAGAAACTGCTGTGCAATATAAACAAAGCTGTTCTACAGTAACAGGAGCTGCAGCTGTATCACTTCAGGTAGTGGGTTTGCAATATAAATGCAGCATTAATCACTTGAGAATAAAAGTAAGATGCTGACACTCTAGCGCGAGTGCTGGGAACTGCTTTTGGTGAAAAGGCTGTACGTAAATAATATACTATTGAATCTGCCATCTTGGTCCCAGTGGTGGGTGGAAATAGTCACTTCACCCATTGGATGAATAAAATGACTTTCCTCTGTATTTTTAAAAAAATCTTGCAATTTTTTTTTGCTCTCTTTCATTGAGGGGAAAGATGTGTTTTTTCTGTGAAATAAATCATTTGTAGTTACAGTAGTACAGGAAACTCTGGTATCCGGCACCTACGGGACCGGGATGGTGCCGGTTAATTAAAAATTCCAGATAACGGAGAGGTATACCTACCAAGGTACGAGAGCCCTGTTACACAGCACACCGGTTACACGGCCACAGATCCAGGAGTCCGTTACACGGCCACAGGTGCAGGAACCCCGGTTACACGGCCACAGATCCAGGAGTCCCTGTTACACGGCCACAGGTGCAGGAACCCCGGTTACACGGCCACAGATCCAGGAGTCCCAGTTACATGGCCACAGGTGCAGGAACCCCAGTTACACAGCCACAGATCCAGGAGTCCCTGTTACATGGTCACAGGTGCAGGAACCCCAGTTACACAGCCACAGATCCAGGAGTCCCTGTTACACGGCCACAGGTGCAGGAACCCCGGTTACACGGCCACAGATCCAGGAGTCCCAGTTACATGGCCACAGGTGCAGGAACCCCGGTTACACGGCCACAGATCCAGGAGTCCCTGTTACACGGCCACAGGTGCAGGAACCCCGGTTACACGGCCACGAATATACAGTAAAACTTACCTGAACCTACTCCTGAATTTTGCCGGTTAAGAGAGATTTCTGGATATTTAGGTGCCGTTTAAATGAGAGTTTCCTGTAGTGATACTATTACAGGGCCTAAAATCCACTTGAAGTATCAAAACATTAAATAAGCACCACCGTGAAGCGTATAATTAACTGACAGCATGTGAATTGTTGATCTGCCCCGAGTCCCCTATCCTCTCGGATGTGCTGAACACAGCCAGAACCACAAAGTCTGATAATTCTGAGGAAAGCACTTCTTGCTTCGGGCTGTTTCTCATGTCTTTTTCTTTTGCCTTATGTTCCTGGCCTCAGATGGAGTGACGATGTACAATTTAATTTGCACTAAGAACAAAGGCTGGTTTCCATTGACAACCTAGCTCCCATTCTCCATTGTGCAACCTAGTGAGGAGAGCCTACTTCCATATTAATCCTAGCTATTTTGAAACACTATTAAAGAAAGGCAGAAATTCACCTAGTGTCACATGGGTTCCTAGTTGCTCTTGGTCTTTAGAAGATTAGAGCACAAAAGAGGCAATTTGGCTCATTATGCCAGTGTCAGCTTTTTGCTAGACCAAGCCATCATCTGCTATCAGTTCTTTACTGATACTTTATTTACTGTTTAATGCCAAGTGCCATTTGATTTTTATTTATGCTGTCATGCTGGTCCATAATTCATTAATATTTTAATGACATTTGTAAACCTAAATCAAATTGTTATGAGGTTTCAGTTTATACTGAATCAATCAAGCAATCAGAATTTCCTTTCTCCCATTGATGGTTACACATAAACTTAAGGCAGATTTTTTTAATGATCTGATGGTTTCTGAGAATTACATTTGTGCTTTACTGTTTGCTTCAAAATAAGTTATATATAACACATAAGCTGCTAAAATGTAATAAAAGAAAACATACTATTTCCGGGGCCTTACCTGGCCGTTGTCTTATTTGAAGGCTTATTTTCTTCAAGACTGGTTTTAGCCACTTTTTTGAGATAAGGATGATGTCCTTGGTGTAAATACATTAACTGACTTTATTTGATCCTTCCTATCACTTGCAGAATTGCCCAATTGGAACTAAAATGCAAGTGGGATTGGAATGATAATGAGCTTTATGTATAATTAAAAATTACACTAAAATTTACACACAAAATTACACTGTCATCTGACCCTCCCCATGAAAAATCTCACATCTTCAGCACTCATCTCCCCTTGATTCCTAATTCCACCAATGCTGCAAATTCCATTTTTGCACACTGAAATCAAAGCTCTAGGGTATACCTGCAGCTTAAATTATGAAAAATCTTTCAGTCTAACTCCATGTCTTCGTGTACCAGAAGACCTATATTGAGTGCATTTTTTGAGCTGTCAGCCGCCTTTTTTTGAAAGATAGCAACACTTTTTTAAAAAGTAGTTAGGTAGCCTTCGTTAGTTTTCTAGGTTGCCATGTATGGTTGCTAGGTATGTACAGGTACAGAAACTATCCTTGAAGTGATATTTACATAATACAGCACTGCTAACACTCAACATTTCAACATCTAGCACAGCATTTGGTTGCAGTGCAACTTTCTTTGCACTTTTTAGCACAATGGTTAAAGTGTTCTTGTGAGATTCTAGTCGCTGCTATTTTAAGAGTCATTAATCCATTGTCATATTTTGGGATTTTTTGACCATTTCGCCCATAGAAAGGATTTGGAAAAAAGGGTTACCCTTAATGTTGGGTTTTTAAAGTAAAGTGTATTCACGAGTATTTTTTTAAATATGCACAGAGAAGATAGTTGGTTAAAATGCTAATGAACAAAACTGTTATATCCCCATAGACTGTAAATAATATGCAATTCATTAGCTGTCTTGGTAATCGATAAACACCTCACACCCATTGTATTGGAAAGTCTCTAGTTCTTTAAGACTGTGAACTCAAGGTGATTAAAAACAGAGACAGCGCCACAGGCAATCCAGCAAAGGCTGCAAATCAATCAGGTTTTTAAAATTGGAAAATATCAAATGCAAACTTTGGCCAGGCATAGAAATGTAGCACGTAGATGGAGAGTTAGGAGTCATTTTAGGCCAAGTAAGATGACCCACAGATATGAGGAAATATAGTATGTTCATTATTTTGTTTTCTTGTTCAAATAGAACTTGTACTAACTGAACTAAATTAATCCAATTATAACTTGCTCTGAACATTAAAGTGCTGTGAAATAAAGCAGCTTAGCGATTCGAATTTGGTCTCATCTCACCAAGTGCTTTCTTGGTCCACCTTTGAAGAGACTAAAGAAGCTCATGTAAAAGACAAGTACTTGGTTCAGATCATAAGGAGCTATTGTTACACCCCTGGGTTATGTTATAGTCCAATATTGGGCAGTACATACACACCCCTAAGATACTCAGACCACTTATGGGAGTAAGGTAAAGTAATAAAAAGGGCAAAAGCAGGAACTAAGTGTCACAAAACATATTTGAAAGTTCTCTATCTGAATGCACGTAGCATTCGTAACAAAATAGACGAGTTAATGGCACAAATAACTACATATGGGTGTGATCTTGTGGCCATTACAGAAACATGGCGGCAGGGTGACAATGCCTGGGAATTAAACATACCAGGTTATTTAACGATCAGGAAGGACAGGCAGGAAGGAAGGGGAGGTGGGGTGGCTATGTTAATAAAGGAAGGAATCACTGTAATACAGAGAAATGATATTGGGTCAAAAGATCAGGATAATGAAACAGTTTGGGTGGAGATAAGGAATAATAAGGGGAAAAAAGCACTAGTGGGCGTAGTCTATAGGCCTCCGAACAGTTGCAACTCTGTTGGACGGAGTATCAATCAGGAAATAGTTGAGGCTTGTAATAAGGGAACATCTATAATTATGGGGGATTTTAACTATCATATTAATTGGACAACTCAAATTGGGCAGGGCTGCCTTGAGGATGAGTTCATTGAGTGTATTAGGGATGGGTTTCTTGAGCAGTATGTAACTGAACCGACAAGGGGGCAAGCAACCTTAGACCTGGTCCTGTGTAACGAGACAGGATTAATTAAAAATGTCCTAGTAAAGGATCCCCTTGGAATGAGTGACCATAACATGGTTGAATTCCATATTCAATTAGAGGGTGAGAAGGTTGGATCTCAAACAAGCGTGCTAAGCTTGAATAAAGGAGACTATGAAGGTATGAGAGCGGAATTGAGTAGAGTGGATTGGGAAAATAGATTAAAGGGTAAGACGATACATGATCAGTGGTGTACATTTAAGGAGTTATTTTACAACTTCCAAAAAATATATATTCCACTGAGAAGAAAAGGGTGTAAAAAAAGACAGCCATCCGTGGCTAAGTAAAGAAATTAAGGATAGCATTCGACTAAAAACAAGGGCATATAAGGTAGCCAAATCTAGTGGGAGGATAGAGGATTGGGAAAACTTTAAAAGACAGCAAAAAATAACAAAAAGATTAATTAAGAAAGGGAAGATAGATTATGAAAGTAAATTAGCAAAAAATATAAAAACAGATAGTAAGAGTTTTTATAGTTATATAAAAAGAAAAAGGGTGGCTAAAGTAAATGTTGGTCCCTTAGAGGATGAGACCGGGAAATTAATGGTGGGAAATATGGAGATGGCAAAAACACTGAATGAATATTTTGTATCAGTCTTTACAGTAGAGGACACTAAGAATATCCCAACACTGGACAAACAGGGGGCTATAGGGGGGGAGGAGCTAAACACGATCAAAATCACTAAGGAAGTGGTACTCGGTAAAATAATGGGACTCAAGGCGGATAAATCACCTGGACCGGATGGCTTACATCCTAGGGTCTTGAGGGAAGTGGCGGTAGGGATTGTGGATGCATTGGTAATAATTTTCCAAAACTCCCTGGACTCGGCAAAGGTCCCGGCAAACTGGAAAACTGCTAATGTAACACCCTTATTTAAAAAGGGCAGTAGACAGAAGGCTGGAAACTATAGACTGGTTAGCCTAACATCTGTGGTAGGTAAAATTTTGGAGTCCATTATTAAGGAGACAGTAACAGGACATTTGGATAATCATAATTTAATAGGACAAAGTCAGCATGGTTTTATGAAGGGGAAGTCATGTTTGACAAATTTGCTGGAGTTCTTTGAGGAAGCAACATATAGGGTGGATAAAGGGGAACCAGTGGACGTAGTGTATTTAGACTTCCAAAAGGCATTTGACAAGGTGCCACACAAAAGATTATTGCTTAAGATAAAAAATCACAGGATTGGGGGTAATATTCTGGCATGGATAGAGGATTGGCTATCTAACAGAAGGCAGAGAGTTGGGATAAATGGTTCATTCTCAGACTGGCAATCAGTAACTAGTGGTGTTCCGCAGGGGTCAGTGCTGGGTCCCCGACTCTTTACAATCTATATTAACGATTTGGAGGAGGGGACCGAGTGTAACATATCAAAGTTTGCAGATGATACTAAGATGGGGGGGAAAGTAGTGAGAGAGGAGGACATAAAAAACCTGCAAGGGGACATAGACAGGCTAAGTAAGTGGGCAGAGATTTGGCAGATGGAATACAATACTGGAAAGTGTGAGGTTATGCACTTTGGCAGGAAAAATCGTAGAGCAAGTTATTATCTTAATGGCAAGAAACTGGAAAGTACTGAAGTACAAAGGGATCTGGGGGTCCTGGTGCACGAAACTCAAAAGGTTAGTATGCAGGTGCAGCAAGTGATTAAGAAGGCCAATGGAATGTTGGCTTTCATTGCTAGGGGAATAGAATATAAAAATAGGGAGGTATTGCTTCAGTTGTACAAGGTATTGGTGAGACCGCACCTGGAATACTGCATACAGTTTTGGTGTCCATACTTAAGAAAAGACATACTTGCTCTCGAGTCAGTACAAAGAAGGTTCACTCGGTTAATCCCGGGGATGAGGGGATGGACATATGAGGAGAGGTTGAGTAGATTGGGACTCTACTCATTGGAGTTCAGAAGAATGAGAGGCGATCTTATTGAAACATATAAGATTGTGAAGGGGTTGGATCGGGTGGATGCGGGGAGGATGTTACCGATGATAGGTGAAACTAGAACTAGGGGGCATAGTCTTAGAATAAGGGGCTGCTCTTTCAAAACTGAGATGAGGAGGAACTACTTCACTCAGAGGGTGGTAGGTCCATGGAATATGCTGCCCCAAAAAGCTGTAGAAGCTACATCATTACATAAATTTAAAACAGAAATAGACAGTTTCCTAGAAGTAAAGGGAATTAAGGGTTACGGGGAGCGGGCAGGAATTTGGACATGAGTCTAGGTTCGGATCGGTCATGGCCCTGTGGGTAGCGGAGCGGGCCCAGGGGCCGTGTAGCCTGATCCTGCTCCTATTTCGTGTGTCTAATTCTGTTAGATTCAGGAGATGGTTCTGTGATCGTAGATTGGCGGTTAGGATCAGATCAGCCATGATCTTATTGAATGGCGGAGCAGGCTCGAGGGGCCGATTGGCCTACTCCTGCTCCTATTTCTTATGTTATGTTCTAAAATCCTTCCTTGCTTTTTTAACTTTCCCTGAGCAAAGTCCTTTTTTGTGATTTATGTAACACTTATTGACATTGATTCCTTTAAAAAGCTGTAGACTCGAGGCTGAACAGATGAAGTCAGGTTAGTTAGAAACAAACTAACTGGGCAGGTTTATTACACAATGGTAGTAGAAAATGTGTAAAAATCACAATCTTTATGAAAAAAATGTTTGACAAACTATTTTGTCCATTTACAAACCTCTAACACATGAATGTGACAAAGATTGGACAAAAATAATGCACAGCTGTTCTGGCTGTGGTCCCTCCTTTACTAAAGTTTTCCAAACCCCTTTTTTGATGAAGCCAGGCCCCCTTTAGTATGCACATAGCATCTTTGATAGGTGTCTAATTAATTTTGAAGATAATGGTGCCAGGTTTGGGCCATTAACTCATTTTTAACCCAGTGTCAGCAAGACATTCCCAGGTCGGGTATAGCCCAAGTTTGATGTATGGTAATTGTTTTGCCTTGTATGACCAATATGTTTGCGGTTACAGAAGCCCCTGCTGAATATTTTTTAAAGCCCCAGTCAGATCCCAGTGCATGGGCTCAAAAAACTGGTTAATTGGTTAAACTCCTTTCACTTGGGACCCTTAGGGCAGGATTTTCATTGGGCCGTGGAGTGGAATTGGAGGCATGTGGGGGGTTAAAATCCTGAAATCGGGGGGGGGGGGCACGAACCCATCCCGCCCCCATGCCAGTTTCAAAGGAGGCGGGTACCCGACCCGCACTGGGACCCGCCTCCCCGAGGTGGGAAGGGGATTAGTGCCAATTAACTGCCTGTTAACAGGTAGTTAACAGGCAGTTTTTAGCCTAATCCCTATTTTCATTCTTGATGTGTGGGATTCCTGACGGCTCCAAACCATGCCAAGTTAGCGAGGCGGGCTGAAGGGCTTGGAGGGGTCGAGATGTCTGGTGTTCAGGTGAGTGATGGGTGCATGAGTGCAGAGGTGTGTTTAAAGAGGTTTTACTTACCTTTACAGCCTTCCTTCCTTCAGGTCTCGGGAGTCCCTCATCTCACCGGCACAGAAAGCAGAATGGCCGCGATCTGTCAAAAATTGCAGCATTCAGCTTTCTGTTCCGGAGAGATCTCTAAATCATCCTGAGAGGAAGGAATTAACTTGGAGTACAGATTGTCAGTATTTGACCGCTTCAAACAGCTATGAAACGCTGATATTTCATCTGTCAAAATGTCTTGACAGATGAAATATCAATCTGTGACATCACCTGTTGCTGGGTGGCCCTTAATTGGCCTGCTGAGCCCATTGTCCCCTCAGATGCATGCCCATCTTTCCTGCAACTCCGTTTGAATCGCTCCAATTAGGTTTCCACCCCTCCCACAGCACAGAAAGATTCCTAATTGTCACAAATAACCTCTCTGTGACCGTAATATAGTATCCCTCCTCAACCTCACTGCAGCCTTCGACATGGTTGATCACAGCATCCTCCTCCAATGCTTCTCCTCCATTTGGGGTGGGATTGACGTTTCTTGATTCTACTCTTGCATATCTGATCACAGCTAGAGGATCTCTTCTCCCCATACTGTCACCTCTGGAGTGCCACTAGAATGCATCCTGGGCCCCCTCCTCTTCCTCATCTACATGCTACCCCTTGGCATCATCTGACATGGTGCTCAGCTTCCACCTGTACAACGACACCCAGCTCTACCTTGCCACTATCTCTCTCGACTCCACCACTGCCTATGTGCTGTCAGACTGTATATCCGACATTCAGTCTTGGATGAGCTGCAGTTTCCCCCAGCTAAACATCCTCAACCCCCATCACAAACTCCATACCCTCGCCACCAATTCTAACCTCCTGCTTGGCCACTGTCTTGGATTGAACCAGACGGCTTGCAACCTTGATCATCATGTTCGGCGCCCCCCCCCCCCCTCAAGCTGAGCTTCTGATCCCATATCCTCTCCATCATGTATTCAGCAAGCCTGGGTCCCACGCTCTACACCTATCCCTCCAAATCCCACTGCTTCTTTAAGAAGCCCACCTCTTTGACCAAGCTTTTGGTCACTCCTCCTAATCTCTCCTCCTGTGGCTTGGTATCCATTTTTTTCTTATGCTTCTGAAGCAAATTAGGGTGTTTTTAATCACGAGATAAATGTGTTGTCATAGTGCAGGAAAAGACCCGTCGCTGGCTCAGCCTTCAAAGGTGCAGGCAGGGAATGCATCCTGTCCCACTTTCCATCCAACCCAGCCAAAACTAGTGCAATTTGCACATTAGTGAAGTCTTTATTCTTTTGAGTCAAATGTTCATTACTTTTGTTTTGAAAATTGAAATTATACAGCCTTCCAGCTGTGAATAAAAATGTAGTGACTTGGCACTGAAATGCCATTTTGGGTACAGCTGGCATCCGAGTTATTTCCCTTTTTGAAAAAGAAACTTGCAAGCACTGAAACTGTCTTTGTAACCATATCCGAGATGCTCCTGTTTTGTAACCAATGTTTGTGAGGCTGTTATCTTTCCAAAATGAACAAGTGGGGTAATTAATGGATGAGACCAAAGATACAATGTCAGACAGCCACCCCCTCAATTTGACAAGACTGTATACAGGAGTTATTTTCTGACTTCATGCTCTTGGCGAGGAGCTTTTCCTGCTGGCAGTGCTGATTGGAACTTCAGTTGTACACCCAAATTGCTGATGTTCACTACAGCCAGGCGAGACTCTCCACTGAGAAAGCAAGCTCGGAAAATCTATTTTGACACAGGTTAAAATACTTTGTGTACTTATTGCTGATTGTAGCATTTGACTATCATTGCATTTATTGCCTTGCATATGCTTGGCGAATGGAAATTAATGGCTTAAAGTGGCACGTATGAGGGGGTATTTTCAGTGTAATGTACTTCCCCTATCAGTATACTAAAAAATTGTTAAAATCTCCACATTGTAGGAGAAAATCTAATTAAAAGCATTCATTCCTCCCCTGCCTCCGAGACCACCATTTTGGATCTCTTCTCACAGCAACGAGTGGCTCCCATCATAAGTTTGTTGAGGAACCCACCCCCACAAAAAAGTGTTTTACAGACCTGAGCAAGAAGTCAGTACCGGCTGTGTATACCTTAGAAGATGGTTAGTACTGTACTTGCCCTCCTCAGGAGCCCCGAATCAGTAACCAGGCCATTCCTCCCATCCCGTGACCCATGATGGATGCTGTAAATTAGGACTTTTAAGTGTGCTACTTAATGTATTTGTAAAATTTAAAAATTTATAGCAAATTTTAAGAAACACATTAGGGATGAAAAGAAAGGCATATTATAGATTAGTTTCATTACTTGTATTGACATATTATATGACAATTCTTATGGTTCTGACCATTTTTTTCCCCAGGTACTATTTACATCTAAAATTTAAAAATAAAATCCCTTTTCCTCCGCAGGCTGTTGTAAAGTGGACCTCAATAATTCTTCAGTACTGTGCCAAAATGAAGCACAGAAACTTTTAGCCAATGCTGGAAAAAACTAGAAACAGTGCAACGTCAGCCCTTACTCTGTCTCCTGTATTTGCTCTTCTGAAAAACTGGAAATTGCACAAATAACATTTTTTTTAAATAACGAAATCCAGTCATTGGAATGAAACGCATCACCTGGTACAGGTGACACACAAGAGAATGAGTCGGCAACAGGTTCCAAACAAGCGGGCTTGTTTCGATGTACTTTGCTTTAATAAGGAAGACAGCATGCGAACAAACAGCCACCACTACTGTTGGACTTTTCAGACACGAGCGAGATGTTGACTTCATTTATACTGGGTATGGAGACATGCAGGTGTACAACCCTGAGAACTTTTCAATTTGTGAGTTGTAAAACATTGTGCACTTTCCCAACCACTTATTTCCTTAGTCATTTGAAGGACTTGCAGGTTTTAAAGGTACCTATATTCTTTATGAACCGGGATCATGCTAGAAGCCAGCGTTGATAGTAACATTAAGCTGAATTGTCCCACAAAGTTAATTCATTTTATTTGATGTTTACAAGATATTTAAATTTGAGATAGGAATAATTCCTAGAATGTTAGATCTGTGCATAAAATCTGATGAAAAGCAATGTTCATACAGAAGCTGATGTAATTTTACTGCAGTAGAAAATCATGTAAATTTCTAGGTATATAAAACACTGTGCTGTTTGTATTAAAATAATTAGATTGAATTATTTATTTAAACAGATTTAACACTGTTTGCAGTTAAATTTACTATATTCTCATGTTTCAGTTCCAAGTGGTAAGCTTATTTTGATACTGTACAACTTGTAATTATTTACAATTGCCCCACTTACTCCACGCACATATCAATAACTGTATATATATATTTTAAATTTTCTTGTGAAATATGAAATCAAACAGGAAAAGAAATTCCCTATGTGTGAGCATTTTTCCTTCATTGTTGACTATGTATTTTAATTTCTTTTTCATTAGGTGCTGTCAGGAGACAATTCTTTTTAAACAAAACTTACCATTGAAATGTGCAAAAACTGCAAGAGATTTGTCAGCTTCTGCGTAGCTAAGTTGCTGTAATGGGGTGGCTATGCAGCTGTAGTGTTTGAATGCTTCACTAATTGTGATTTTGAAACACAGAAGACATTTAGCAACTGCTGGCTGACAGCAGTGATGCATCAAAATTAACCACAGGACCCACTATGGTATATGTACCAAACACCTAACATACCCAAACAGCGGTAGCAAGCAGCACATGCTAATGGAAAGCAGTTCCTCTCCTTAAAGGCTCCCAAAGCTGCCATTGTCGGAGTTTATTGTTTCATGTGCCTGACTGGGCGATAACTAATTATCAACCCTGCAGCTCCAACAATGAAAGGGGACCGCTATAATCATGGATATGACAGTGACTTACTAATTTGGTAACAAATATTAACTGTTATGCATTGAGTAAATTGTTTGAGATGCTCAAGAGTAAAATCTAGAAACAGCCACTAGTTACTGCAAATTTAGTTAAAAGTTGCCTCTTAAAGGGTTGTTACTTTTTCTGCATTTTTATTCATGGATTATGTTCCGGCTTTTCTTGTAGGGAGAAAAACAATGTAAAATACATGTTCTTGTTTAAAAAGCAGCAATAAAGCACAAGGCAAGAGCTAAATTCCTGTTTTGCTGAATCTTAAAAATATTTCTGTTTGGGATTAGTTCAGAAACTACTGGAAAACCCAGTTAAAAACTGACTAGATCTTTCTAATCTACATAACTAGCTATTAATTAGACAAGAGAGGTTTAGTTGAAACTTTGTGTTGTCAGCACATCAACATAGTGGGCAGATGATATGTCATATTGTTAGCCACCTCATGATGCAACTTTGAGCACCATTTTTGTAGCAAAGGTGAAACAGTAAGTGCTTTCGATGTAACTTGCCAATCCACCTTCCTCTCTCCACCTTTATCAGGCAGAAAAACCTGTTCCTCGGAGGGTGATGTACTTTTTAAAAAATGTTTGACTGAAATTAAAATGTTATGGAAAGTGAAGTCACCAGATGGCATTTGATAGAAAATAGCACCATTTGCCAGTGAAAAAAATATGGCCCAAGGTCAAAGGATTTGACCCAGCTAATTCACAGTTAGTCTGATTTCACTTATCCTCGCAGAGATTGTGGCAGTTATTTCTTTACTTCCCTTTGAATTTCTTTACTTTGAAATCACACTGTGATTAGTAACAAACAATTATCACAATCATATAAAATTCCTGTTATTTTAATAGGTCAACTCTTTTGTTAAATAGTGGACAGCGGAATTGAATGAATGTTCCGTACTGATGTTGAACAGTGGAATTTCACTGTTTTATTTGACCAACATATGTTTCCTGTCTATGGGATTCCTCGCTGAAGATTTCCCCCCCCCCCCCCATCTGATCGTTGCTCAGTCTGAACTGCAGCTTCGTGCTCCTCTACATACTGGATTAAATAGTTTTTCCCCACGTATTCATTATATATTTTTACAAAAGTTCTGTTTTTCATTGATTTTAACTTTTTTTTCTCTAAACAGTCTGTTGTTTTAAATATACTTTTTCATAAGGTCAGTGAAAGCCAGTTGAAACAAGTTATTATGGTGCACTCTAGCTACTTGTACCTATGCACATACCACAACTATCTGTGCCATGAATTGATTTCAGACCTGTTCCAGGTGATGTCAGTACAGTCACTGGACATTTGTAAAAAATGGCTGGTAAGTATATGGTCTTAAGTTTTGTAAATACTACAGTTGAACTGTATAATGCATTTTTCCTTGCAGTGGATGTTTTATTTATCAGATTGAACTGTTTGGTAAATTACTACAGTATTGTCAGCAATTGTGTGTGTGAAATCCACAACTCACCTATTAACTTTACTGTATTTAGTTCTATCGATATGCAAAGGACATGTCGTGATTACTGAAGGTGTTGGTATTTTGAGAATTTTAACAGTGCAATGTTATCTTTTTAAGGGTTGAAACATTGTGCCAAAAGAAATGTCAATTTTTTTATACAAATAATTTGTGTTTTCAGATTGTATATGAATTGTGTTGTGAATTAATGTTTGATGTATTTATATCTATAACTGACGTCAAAAATTAGTGTATTAATGTTGAGTTGATCAGAATAAATATCAAATTGGTTCATGTTTAAGAAAAAGTCCGTTAATACAATTAGTTTACTTGATCAGTACAGAGATCAGGCTGAAATATTTCAGCACCAAGTCACAGTATGGCTTCACAAACAGATCCATAACTGGTTGCTTGGTTCCTTTTTCTATCTACCTTTCCTCATCAAATTGCCTGATAATATTGCCAACAGCATTTCAACCAAAATAAAGGTCAACCAGAAAAGAACTAACTTTTTTTGACTGTCTAAGAATCTGAAAACTGTGAGCTGCTACCCCACAATGTTGGTTCTTGAATGATGGGGAACAGGTCTGTGCCTACAGGCGAGGTAGTGAGCAGAGGTCAGATGTACCCTTGCACTGCTCTCATGCACCATCTAGTGGCTGGCTGAATAGCAACATTGGCAGAGATGACTGGGAGTTAATTAACATTCTTTGTATAGTCCTCACCCTTGAGAAATGATGCATGTGTGTACACCAGGAGAAGGAAAAGGAAAAATGATTAAATATTAAGGGAAAGATCCAAGAAGATAGGGTTCGTACAATTTCTATTACTGGACGGTCTGCTGGGAGAACACAAATCAGTCTATATGGTGCACAGCACCACCAGCTGGATAAAACAACCACCTACCTGTCATCTCTTCAAATATTTTTGGTTAGTAATCTGTATAGAACACAATAGGTCTTTACAAATTTGTTGAATGCAGCAAAACAGAATTTATGTGGGAACATAACCAATCAGATGAGGAACATTCACCCAATATACAAAATAGTAATTTCAAGTGATCATTGTTCAGTTATTTTCAGAATATAAAATTGTTTAAATATTTGTTACAAATTCTTAAACATTTAAGCAATAGGAATAGCTGGATATTTCCCCCCAATTTTATGATTTAATCAACACGATAGAATGGAAACTTTATAACCCATGTGCTTATTAGAAACGCGACCGTGACTTTCATATCTTATGAGTCAGGAAGATGGGATGAAAGGCTTCTGGGTCAGGTATGTTGGATTCTTCATGAAATGTACAAAGGCAATCAAATTATTTTTTCTCAGGTAGATAGAAAGCAAGCACAAAAATGACACCTAAATTTATGTAATGATACCAAGACACATTAATAGTCTATGTAATGTGAATAGAATTAAGGTCCTGAGATTAGAGTATTCTATGAAGAATGTGATGAGATAACTATTTGAGTCATAACGGCACAGAAGGAGGCCATTCAGCCCATCGAGTCCGTGCCGGCTCGAGAGCAATCCAGTCAGTCCCATTCCCCCGCTCTATCCCTGTAGCCCTGCAAGTTTATTTCCCTCACGTGCCTATCCAGTCTCCCCTTGAAAACATTCAGTGTCTCCGCTTCCACCAGCAGCAAATTCCAGGTCATCATCACTTTCTACGTAAAAAAGTTTTTCCTCACGTTCCCCCCTGCATCGCTTGCCCAAAACCTTAAATGCATCCCCTAGTCCTTGTACCATCAACTAGTGGGAACAGCCTTTCCCCGTCTAGCCTATCCAAACCAGTCATAATCTTGTACACCTCTCAAATCACCCCTCAACCTCCTTTGCTCGAAAACAAATTCGGCTTCTCCAACTTGTCCTTATAGCTAAGATCCCCCATTCCCGGAACCATTCTGGTAAATCTCCTTTGCACCCTCTCAAGGGCCTTCACGTCCTTCCTAAAGTGTAGTGACCAGAATTGGACGCAGTACTCCTGCTGTGGCCTAACCAGCGCTTTATAAAGGTTCCGCATAATTTCTCTACTTTTGTACTCAATACCTCTATTTATGAAGCCCAAGATCCCATATGCTTTGCTAACCACACTCTCAATATGTCCCGCCACCTTCAGGGCCCTATGCACATGAACTCCCAGGTCCCTCTGTCCCTGCACACTCTTTAAAACTGTGCCATTAAGTGTATATTGCCTCTCCCTGTTCCTTCTGCCAAAATGCATCACCTCACACTTCTATGTATTAAATTCTATCTGCCACTTGTCTGCCCATTCTGCTAGCCTTTCTATGTCCTGTTGCAGTCGATTGGTATCAACCTCACTGTTTGCCACACCCCCAAATTTGGTGTCATCAGCAAATTTAGAAATTCTACTCTGTATTCCAATATCCAGGTCATTCATATATATCAAAAAAGGCAGTGGCCCCAGCACTGACCCTTGGGGAACACCACAGTCTACCATCCTCCAGTCTGAAAAACAGTTATTTACCACAACTCGCTGTTTTCTGTCCTTAAGTCAATTCCTTATCCAAGCTGCCACTGACCCACCTATTCCATGAGCCTCAATTTTGTTAACCAGCCTTCTATGCGATACTTTGTCAAACGCCTTCCGAAAATCCATGGAGACAACATCCCTTCATTCCTTTCATCGATCCTCTCTGTTACTTTCATCAAAAAATTCAATTAGATTAGTCAAACACGATCTGTCTTTTACAAATCCGTGTTGGCTCTCCTTAATTAGCTTAAACCTCTCCAAGAGCACGTTAATTTTTTTCCTTGATTATTGTTTCCAAAACTTTACCCACCACTGATATTAAGCTGACTGGCCTGTAGTTACAAGGATTGTCCTTACATCCTTGGTCTGCCTTTTATACCTACCCAACTCATATCCCAAGAACAGCGTTTAATATATCCCAAGAACAGCGTTTAACATATTCCTAAGTGCAACTGTTAAAGAACAAGCTTGCATTTGTATTGCACCTTTCATGGCCTCTGGATGTCAAAGCGCTTCACAGATATGAACATTAATAGAAAGTTTGGTCAAATATTTTTATTATTCAAAAGTAATAAATCAACATTTTGAAGCAGAGTTTACAGGCTGAACGTTTTCACCCCGCTGTATAGTTTCAGGGTTTAAGTGGAAAAGATGTTTCATACAATCCTAGAGTTATTTTTTTGAATTGTCACAATTGTTAGTCCAATCCAATAAAATTACTTGGTAACACTGCTATTTTTACACAGGATGGTGCTGTAACCTCTAGAAACCAATATTATGGCCTGTTATTTTTGCCATTTCCTCTAATTGTAAGCAAGGCCATAGGAGATTCACTAGTGCTTACATATATACATTCACCATGGATACCATGAGTAACCTAGAACTGTAAAGAAAGCCACTAAAGATAATGACTTAATACAGGTAATCCAATCTTCAAAGTTGCTCTGTTCTGAATCTTTGTTTTGTTTGAGAACTCCCACTGCATCAGTGCACAACGAGCACCCAACAGCCTCCTACCCTTCAAATCACACGTGTGATTCTGCTCGGAAATCTTCAGCAAATTTGAGATCAGCGGTGATGGAAGGATTCTCAAGGAGCTGGTTTATCTGGTTTTGTAGATCTGAATCAAGGAATGCACTCTGCATTGCAGACTTCTGAAATTACAGCATTAATCACAAGTTTACTTACTCTCAAACAAACTTTAATAAATACGCAACACCAATACAAAAAGCACTTTACATTTTCTTTGTCTATGAGTGGCTGATAACAAGAGGCTGCAGTCAGAACCAAGTGACAACAAGAAAAGATGTTTCATGGATTTGAACAACAGTTATTGGACGTACAGACAAATTTGGCAGAAATTGTCTTGAGGTACTGACAGCACGTTTACCAAAGCCTAATAGTAACCACTTCAGTGAGCAATAGCTGATCCTGAATTTATAATTCTACAAGTAAAGAACAGAGTTTCACAGGCAGGAGAAGCAGTGTGCAAAATCTTTTGCCCCAATTCATAATTATTTATCACTTCAATATTTGTTCATGTGTGCTTAACCTAGCTAAATACTACCATTATATCAACCAGTATAAAGTAGAATAAACAACAGTTATAGTTTGTTTCACCTTTTTGTTTGATGCAGAAGATGTGATTGGAGGATTGAAGGTCATCTCTTTCATGCTGAACTCCTCAAAAAGCTCTGTAGCGTGCCTGGATCAAGCAAACAAATGCATTCAGTCTCTGCTCAAATGTTAAAATTTGATACTCAAAGATTCACAATAGCAGAGTAAAGAACAAATAAACATGCAAGTTATATAGCACCGGTCATGCCATCAGGGCAACCCACAGCGCTTTGCAGCCAATGGATTCATTTTGAAATATAATGTTATGTAGGCAAAAGTGGCAGCCAATTTGTAAACAGCAAATTGGATAATCTGTTTTTGGTGTCGTTGGTTAAGGGATAATGATGACCAGGACACCAGGCAAACTTTCTGCTCTTTGAATAGAGCCATGGGGTCTTTCATGTCCACCTGAGTAAACAGGTGCCTCATCTGTCTGATGTCTCAGCCAAAAGTTAGCACCTATGACAATACAGTCCTTTTTTCAGTACTGCATTGCAGTGATAGTCTCTATTATGTGCACTGATGTCATTGAGTAGATACATTTTTAGAAGTTGGCCCTTTGAACATCCCTGATATTAAATGCTCCACCATTGGCAGTCGTGCCTTCAGCTGCCTAGGTCCTAAGCTCTGGAATTCCCTTCCTAAATCTCTCCACTTTTCCTTCCTCCTTTAAGACACTCCTTAAAACCTACCTCTTTGACCAAGGTTTTGGTCATCTGTCCTAATATTAATGGCCCAGTAATTCCTGTCACAACGCGTGAGTACGGACGGGGTACTCACACGTGTGCCCGGAGGAATTGCCGGTTTTCAGCATGCACAGCGCATGCGCTGAAAACCGGCATTTCCTGTCCTCTGACCCAAGGGGTTAAGAGGCAGAACGCGTGCGACTGCACAGGCAGCGCATGCACAGTGAAATTCCTTTTTTTTTCCCCCCCAGAGTTGCCCGAGTGTAAAGGCCTCCGGTTTTTACGCATGGAAAAACCAGACATAAGTACTTAGTTTTACAGGTAAGTGGTCTTTTAGTACAATTTAGAAAAAAAATTTCCACAAGTTTATTATTTTTAAAGAATTTACAGTAAATTAAGTTTAGTTTTAGACCCTATTTTTAAAAAATTTTTTTTTTTCAAAAATTTGATTAATTGTTTAAAATATTTTTTTAAACTTATTTATAGTTAATATAATCAGTGGGATGTTTTTTTAAATTTTATTTAAAGTTTAAGTAGTGTTTTGGCAGCCCATACTTTTCATGAGTTTGACAGTTCTTGCTGTCAAACTCATGAATGAGGTTTCCCCTCCCCTGATTGGCTGCACAGTGCTCACCTGATCCCAGCCGGCACATCGCACTAACTACGCCGCTGGATCAGGTAAGCACATCGCGCCGACATCTGAACTGGGCCAGTGACAGGAAATGCAAGCAGGCCCGGGCTTCAGATGTCGGCGCGCAGGGTGAGTGCACATCGGGGGCTTGCACGCGCGGCAAGCTCCCGATCCTAATTTCAGGGCCATTATATATGGCTCGGTGTCAAATTTTGTTTTTTTTGGTAACACTCCTGTGAAGCGCCTTGGATCATTTTATTACGTTAAAGCCGCTGTATAAATATAAGTAGTTGCTGTTGTTGCTACATCACAAATTATTACACTGTCTGAGCATCTTCAAGGATTCGTGAAGTAGGAAAAAGTGCTTAATTTAAGAGAAATTAACTATTAAAAATTACAAAACACAATTTTCAAAGCTGAAGCTGTGTAGACCAGAATTTGCAACAATGACATTACATTTTGTCTATGTAAAACAGTACAATCTCTTACTTTCTACTTAGTTCTGCTCTCAGGGCTCCAGAGCCCTCTGATGGAGCACCAACACTAAGATGCGCTGCAAACCTTCGGACCACAGGATGAAAATGTCTCTGCAATAAAAATAAGTGGAGGTCAATGAAGATCTTGTGGTGAGTCTGGATTCCTGTTGCATGGACTATGTTGGGATTAAGAGTCTGATTATAGACAATTTGTCTTTAACAGTACATCTAACCCAGTACTAACCCAAAACATAACAGATCTGGCAATGACATGCTTAAATCAACAATTTGATCAATAAACACTCCAAATATTGTCATGCAAACTTACAAAAAAAAAATGTAACTGTAGTGGGATTAAACACCATGAATAGTAAACATTTAATGAGATTAAGGGTACTGAATTAAACGGTGTAAATTTGGAGTTAATGTACTATATAGAAAATACTTTTTTTTAAAAACTAAATGGCATTGAAAAGCAGCTTCTATCTAATTCGTCCATATGACTCATGTAGATTTCTTTATATTTAGCTTCATATTTTATTATATTTCCAATTTACTGTGTACCTGTGCGGTACCAACAGGGCTGAATATCTGATAAGAGACACAATGCAAAATGAGCTTACCTGGAGGTAATGTAACTCCCACAATGCAGTGTTCTGTGCATTGCAGTATTCAGGTTCATCAAACTCTGGCAGATAAAGTCCACTACCCTGGGATTCATTGTCGAGCAAAATATCTGTCTTAGGAAACGACTGGAGGAAATAAAAAGCTTTGTTATAAAATAAAATTTTGCACATTGATTCAACCTTACTCCTCCCGTAAGAAAGCAGTTTCTCAGGCCATCAATAACATTTATGCAACTGTAATCATTCAGTACAATCTAATAGTAACCATTAATGTGTAATTTGGTTTCTGAGTAACATAAGCACTTGTTCTCACTTTCACAACGTGATTCCTTTAACTCCTACCTCGTGCAATTACATTCTTTTGAGAATACTGCAGTCTCAGCAAATTGCCAGTTTTATAGGTAAATCCTGGCATTCACTTAATCTGCCATAGACAAAGGTAACATTTCAACTGATAGCAGGCACATCATGATGAACCTTCTACAAGCAAGGCTAATTGTATAACTCATGAGTAACTACACAAGCCTTCACTGAACAATTCCAGACATACAAAAAAACATAAAAAATAATGCACTTATTAATGCTGCTAAACTAAGGATTACATACTGCCTGCTCAAGAATTGATATCCTAATAGCAATAATATATATTTTTAACATTAAAAAAACACCCCAAGGCACTTCAGAGGTGAAAGGAAAAAATAAATGCCTAGCCAAAGAGGGAAATATTAGGAGGGGTGACCAAAACCATGGTTGAAGTAGTCCATTTTAAGAAGGGTCTTTAAGGAGGACAGGGAGGTGCAGAGGTTTAGGTAAGGAATTCCAAAATGTGGGGACAGGCAGCTGAAGGCATGGCCGCCAATAGTGGGGTGAAAGGAGGGCGAGGAGATGCATAAAGGACCAGGGTCAGAGGGACAGAGAGTTCAGTGGGTGGGTGGTGGGGGGCAGGGGACAAGACAGGTTCTGGGTTGGAGGTTATGGAGATAGGAAAGGAATAGGGCATAAAAAGATTTAAACACAAGGATGAGAATTTTAAATTTAAAACGTTGGGAGACCTGAAGCCAATGAAGGCCGGCGAGGTCAGGGGTGATGGGTAAGTAGGACTTGATGTGGGATAGGATATGGGAAGCAGAGTGTTTAATCAGCTGAAGCTTACAGAGGGTGGAGGATGGGGAGGCTGGCCAGGATCATTGGAATAGTTGTCTGGTGATGACAAAGGCATGGACGAGGTGAGCAGAAGATGGGCTGAGGTGTTAAAGAGGTGGATGTAGGGTCAGAAAGTCAGCAGTTATAACTGAAAATAGCCAGCTTCTCCCAGTAAGAGAGCACTTACATTCATTAACACTCTGTTAGTTGCCAGGATACCGATGGTAGAATTGGGTAGAACATTAAGTGCAATTGTAGTCAGACGTTTAATATAAGCAATAGCACGCTGCAAAGAAACTTGCTTTCTGCGTTTTGTCAGCATCACATCTAGACATTGCAGCACAATCAAAACTTCTTCATTTGTGTCTCCTGAAAAACAGAATCAATAAATGTTCAAAGAGCTTTCAAAGCAACCTGTTTCGAGAATTGCTTTAAGACTGGGATTGAGGTATTCACACACAGAGCAGGGCCAAACTGTTTTAATTTGCTATTCCCAGGACCTTAGCACACACTGCACCAGAAATCACTTTACTGCTTGTTGTTCCCAGAGATGTTAGTGATCAGTCAGGGAAGAGGAGTTGCTGAATTACCAAACTGTCTTTTCATTTTTGCTAGATTGAATTAAAGTCTCCTCTCTGTGTTCTTATTGAAGGGTCCAACAAGAAACGAGTATCAACATTCTCAATCTAGTTTATATTAGACATGGAACTCATAAAATGACGATTGGGAGTCAAGTGAAGCACTCGACCTGCCACAACCTTGCTATTTGTTAACTCAATATTACTAAGAAAAATCATAGAAACTTTATTCAACTTACCAGCATGTAGTGCAAACAACATTTTGTAAAGGTGAGTGTAGAATTTCATAGGGTCAATGTTCAGGACATCACCTGAAGAACAGAGTAGAAAGTTAAAACATTTGAATTGGTAGACTCGGAATTGCTATTAAAAGTTTCAATCGGAATAGTTTTAAGAAAAAGAGAAGCATAATGATAAGATGTATTGTGAAGTATAGGAACAACGACCATTTTTATAGTTTCATAATACGTCTGAATATCTGCTTAACAAAGGGGCCTACCTTGACCAGAAAGTACATGAAAGGCAGCCTGAATACAGTGAAGGCACTCTCTGTAATTAAGACTCTGTAACAAAAAAACAAAGTTCATACTAAACGTACAAGAACAAAATGTCTGACCCACCAATACGCAATGTAAAATCTCTCTGCTTAAAGTAAGTACAGGTCCACAACCCCTTATCCGCAATTCCGAAATTCGAAAAGCTCTGAAAACCGAAAGTTTTTTCGTGGAGCGTCACTCGTGTGCACGACATGACCCGAGTGGCACCACACATGACCTGACGCGGCCGATGCTTGACCCACGCAGGTGTGAGGCGTCAGTTGTGTCTCAGCGCTGCTACCAGTCACACGTGCGTCTGCTGCTCTCTTGATATTTTTTGTTATTTTGAGTTTAATTTCACTGTGAAAATGTCAAAAAGAGCTACCGTTCTGAAATCCGAAAAATTCCGAATTCCAAAACACATCTGGTCCCAAGGGTTTCGGATAAGGGGTTGTGGACCTGTAATGGAATAATTTGCACTCACCCCAGAGTCAATGAGAGAATACAGTACTACCAGGAGGTCATCAAAGAATTCCACATTAATAAGGTGAGCAAATCTGTGGGAACATTTATACAGTTAGTTTCTACATTTGGAAAGAAAATTGAAAATACAACTGATTATTAAGTGGTTTTAAGTAATCGGCAATTGCAAGAGTCAAACCACAAAACTTAAACACTGAAGTTGGAATTCTAGTTTTAAACAGATAAGTGTCCCTGCAGCATACAAATAAATTAAAGGTACTCCCTTACTTAGCAAGGCCTTCCAGAACACCAGGAAGAACAACAGATTTTTGTGCTTTCTTCAGGATTCTGAAGTACGTCAGAAACACAATGTTTAGGATTTCAGTGTGCTGTCAGAAAGAGAAAACTCCATTAGTAAAATCTTACTTTAGACTAATTAAAAATAAACGTATAGTATAGAGGAAGTTCAGCAACTTTTTTTTAAAGAAGTAATTCATATACATAACTATAAATAACAATTTCTCAACTGAGGAAAAAAAGAAAAAATCAGAAACTGAATACAGCAGATCAGTAATCATTGTGGCATGCTGCTTACTTGTGGTCACCAACACACAAAAAACTTAGACAAGGGGATGAGATGCCTGCCCTCAAGAGCAAGTATTCCTATAAATTGATGCTGGCTGTCAGGTTTTGATTAGGAATTGGGGGACACAAAGTAGCACTTACCCTGCGCCATAAGCAAATTGCAGTGCCAGTAGAACACACTGAAATGGTTATACTACACGAGGACCAACAAACCAGTGACTGCATACTACACAAACAATGCTTAATTCACATGATGTGCATGTTGCCAACAAGCTGACTAGTATATGACTTTAGTGAAGTCTTTGGAGCAAATACATTTTTAACGTTTGAGATATTTATTTATAAGTTGTAGAGATATTTGTAAGTTCTAGAGATATTTATATTTTCTGTCTGCCAAATACTCACAGTTCCCTTCCACTTGTAGCTCATACTTAATGCTTTACATTTTTTTTCTTCCACATCATGTTACAGCAACTCCACCACAAATACTCCAGCATTTTACTGTGGTTATATACATTGCATACATTTCACTCCAGTGCACCCTTTTAAAATCATCTAGGTGACCTCACTCCACTACCAATATCAACAGCAGACGAGTGGTTTACAGAACTCCAACTGTGGCAGCTTTTTAAAAAAATTTCAGTCCCTTTGCGATCTATTGTAAATCGCAGTTTCTGACTTGGTTGGATGGGAGATTTTGGTAGAGTCCTTTCAGGGATCACTATTTAGAAGCAAATCAGAGATATATAGGCATTTTGCACCAAGGACTGAAACACAGAAATCACATACCAGTTTGAGTTTTTTGTCTTTACTTTCTGAAGCTTCTGTTTCTAGAAGTTCTTTCTCTAGTTTCTCCCCTGCTTTTTTCCACTGAAAAATAGACATTTTAAAATCAAATTGATTTACTTGTAGAAGCATTAGGAATCACCATCTTAACACAAGAGCAAAAGGATATTTTCCACACATTTGCCTGGCGCTGCAACAAAAATTGGACAGTGGAAACATTACCTTTCTCTGCATCCTGGATAGATTTTTCCTCTTCTCTTTGCACGTCATGAATCTTTTTTTAGGGGCGATGTCTTCAGAATCTTTTTTAACCTCCACTTCCTTAATTCGCAAGGTAAGAAATGTCTTCAGCACCTGATTAGAGAAAAATAATTAAATTTTAACGGAATGCACCTGATTCAGATGGCATATTGCGTCATGAGGTGTGGAATAAGTTACTAGGGAAGACCACTGAAAGTGAACTGTACAAATGGGCTTGGCAAAATGAAATGGATTTCTGTAGAGAGAAGGATGGAAGGACATGCTGAGAAGACAGGTAGGTGGATTGATCTATAAAAAGGAAAGGACGGGGTTGCTGGACCTAATGACATTTCTGTACATTATAGAACCATGATGTTGCTCCCTAGTGAACCAATATAGTTCACATCAGGAATGGTGTGATGCAGTACAGCGCCATACAAACTGAATTTCACTATATACATATATACCTTCACATATATATCTTTTAGTTCATTATTTATCAATTTATTTTTGTGCACCACCCATGACCCACCCCAGCCACAGTCTGTTCGCCCTCCTGCCATCTGGGAGACGCTACAGATGCATTCGCACCCGTACGACCAGATTTAGGAACAGCTTCTAAGCCTACATTTAGTTGTGCTGCACTTGTGCACTAACAATGACAATAAAGTTGATTATGATTATGATTAAAGCAAGTACGAGAGCAACCATGGTAACTGAGCAATTTTCCATTTTCTGAGGAGATGAAGCAAGACTACACTAAGCACTTCTAATGTTGACATGGAGATATAGGTCCGGAATTTGTGGTCAGCGGCGAAACAAAGGCATTCGCCGCTGGCCCCAAAGAAAGCTGACGTCAACAAGCTGTCTAAGCAGCCAATCACATTGCAGAATTCTCACAGACAGGGAACCAGGAAATGAGAAGCTGCTTTCACCCGGACATTCTAAAAACATTAGAGAAAGCAAAGTGGGGTGTGGTGGGGGCACAGCGCAGCCTGTGTCGGAGCAGTGAATGACTAACCGCAGCCTCAGGATTTCCACGTTTAGATGTACATGCGCTACATCCTGAAGTTGCAGTCAGTTTCAAAAGTGTAATAACAGCGAACGCTGTTAGTTCACCATTATTACCCATTGCAACTTCCGGCCCATTATTTGAAGAAAGTACTGAATAAAAATGCATACATCAGTTTCATAATCAGCACTTAAAAAAAAAGTTATTAAAAGAAAGGCTTGCATTTATATAGCACCTTTCACGACCACTGGATGTCCCAAAGCACTTTGCAGCCAATGAAGTATTTTTGAAGTGTAGTCACTGTTGTAATTTAGGAAACGCGGCAGCCAATTTGCGCACAGCAAGCTCCCACAAACAGCAATATAATGACCAGTAAATCTTTTTTTTATTTTTTTTAAAGTGATGTTGATTGAGGGACAAATATTGGCCAGGACACCGGGGATAACTCCCCTGCGCTTCTTCAAAATAGTGTCATGGGATCTTTTATGTCCACCTGAGAGAGCAGACGGGGCCTCGGTTTAACGTCTCATCCGAAAGACGGCACCTCCAACGGTGCAGCACTCCCTCAGTACTGCACTGAAGCGTCAGCCTAGACTTGAACCCGCAACCTTCTGACTCAGAGGTGGGGGTGCTACCATCTGAGCCACAGCTGACAGTTATGATAAATGACTTTGGGATTTGGATGCTACCATTTTTATTCTTTAAAATTCAATTTGGCTAAAACATTTACATACCACCTTCTGGATAATGTAGTCAGATTATCCCAACATAAAGGCAAGCAATTCAGTTCTCATGGGTTTAGGATTATTTCTGTACAGCATAACCACACGACACACCTGACATTCTCAAAGTATTATATTGTATACTTGAAGAATCAAGCCTTTCTTTAAAAGGGATGGCAATCTTTTGTATTACAAGAATGTAAAATGCAATCTTTAAAGTTACAGCACCAATCTATAAATTAGCAGTAACCATAATACAGCCCAGGGTCCTACTTGCAGTCCACCTCGCTGTCACACGTGGACATCAGTAAACTTATTGTTCAATGAGTCTGAGGGCCTAATCTGAGAACACACCAGATTTTCGCGAGGGGAAGAAAGAGATGTAAAAGTGTGAGAAGTAAATTAAGCATTCTATTGTAGGTTTGCAAGCACGCCACTGCTCACACTGTGGGCCCTTAACAAGTGTCTTGCAGTAACTTACAAATTATTTGGAATTCACGAAATTTAATTATCGATGGACAAATCAACTGTGGGGTACTGGAACGGAACTGCGTCATGACGAGGGAGAATTTTACAAAAAATACCTATCCTCGGGCTCTCTCAAAGAGTAATTCTAAAACATAAGTCAAGCTAAGTGGTGACGTAGAGACATTAGTAAGATTGTAGCCAACTCCCTTTATAACACAAAGAATGAGTCAAGTTAATGGTATTTATACACTTCCCTTTTACACACACCTCATTTTGTAAATTTGGCTAAACCAGAATTAGATGTGCACGTCAAAATAAGTTTGTTTTAATTTCCAAATTACAACCTGAAGGTTAAAAACTGTCCAGTTTATATCTGCAAGTAAATATTCTATATATGTGCATCGAAAGCCAAAAAAACTTTTTGTATTTAACAGGTAGGAAAACCGATTTATAGATCCAAATTCAATATAGTTCCTTCAAATGCTATTTTTGACATTAAAAAGGGTCATCAGCTTTAAATTTGACAATGTTTCATTTTTAAATAGTTCATGTTCCTGTTGGTTTCCTTTCTATTTAGACCATAGTTTCAAATGTAGTGCATGAAATAATGCCAATCAAAAGCTTGGCATGTTTGCTAGGGCTTTAAAAAATAATTCTCCCTTGCAATTACTTAACCCATTAGAACTTACCTCAGGTTTGACGTCATAGTTTCTGCTTTTAACAAGACCAGAAATTATTTTGACCACAGCAAGCGAGGGCTGGCCAATTTTGTCCTGCTTAAAAAGCTTTTCCACAGCTCCACAACACATTTCTGAAATCTGAAGAGACATCACTGTCAATCACCACAACAAATAACAAAGGAACATAAAACAACCCATCACAGAATAGAATCACAGAATTTTACAACACAGAAACAGGCCATTCATCCCATCATGCTCCATGCCTTTTCCCATACCATTTAAAAGTTTTCTTTTTCAAATGCTTATCCACTTTACTTTTGAAAGCTAACATGGATTCTGCTTCTACTCTACTTCCAGTAGGGTACATTATTTCCCAACAACCCTGTGTAAAAAAAACCTCTTTTTGTTGTTTTGGTGATGGTCTTAAAAAGCACTTCTAGTTACCAACTAATTGACTAGTGGAACTAGTTTATCCTCATTTACCCAGATGTGAGCCTTAGCAGTGGTAGTAATCTAGCCTCTGAGTCAGAAGGTTGTAGGTTCAAGCCCCACTCCAGAATACTTGAGCACATAATCCCGGCTGATACTCCAATGCAGCACGGTCAGAGATGTCATCTTTTGAATGAGACGTTAAACCGAAGCCCCCATCTGCCCTCTCAGGTAGACATAAAAGATGAGCAGGGGTGTTCTTCCAGTGTCTTAAAAATAATTATCCCTCAACTGACATCATTAAAACAGATTATCTGTTCATTATCTGATTACTGAGACCTTCTTGTGCATAAATTGGCTGCAGCATTTCCCTACATTACTCTTCAAAAATACTTAATTTGCTGTGAAGTATTTTGGGACCCCCCAAGGTCACAAAATGTACAATATTTATCTTATCAAAACACTTCATAATTTTGAACACCTCTGCCATATCTCCTCTTAACCTTCTCTGTTTTAAAGAAAAGAATGACAGTCTCTTTAGTCTCTCATAACTTAAAGCCTCTCAACCCAGATATCTATCTCTTCCAATACCATCTCCGTGATCAAGTCATCCTTCCCAATTGGTGCCCAAAACTGGACATAATATTCTAACAGCTGCTTAATCAATGATTTGTGTAGGTTGGGCATTAACTCTTTGCTTTTATGCTCCATGTCCCCATTTATAAAACCTAATAGTATCCTATATGTAATCTACACATATGCACTCACTGGGTCATTTGATAATCAATGTCATACAATAACTTTGTATTTAGATAGCACTCCGCATGTAGTAGAATGTCTCAAAATATTTTGCAAGGGGGACAGAAGGACGAAATGTACAAGAGGGGTTGGACGCTGCAGTGGACCAAAAGCATAGACAGAGATTGATATTTAGGAGGTTTCTGAAGGAAGGGAGAGCAGTAGCCAGGCAAATTAGATTCAGAAGAGTGTTCTGAATGGCAGGGGTGCTATGGCTGAAAGAATGGCCTCTGATGATAGAGCAGGTGATGAGCAGTAAAGAGAAGGAACAGCAAAGGATGAGGATTAGGGCACAAAGCTGGAAAAGATTGTGCAGATAAGGTACATTGTGACTATGCATCTCTTTCTCTCACTTCCTTTACTTTGTTTCTCTTACTTTCCTTTGCTTAGTCTTCTGTTTTTAACCTTGTTTCAGTTTGTCTCTGGAACTACAGCTGAAGAGAAGCACCAGCATCAAGCTCAACAGCGTTGTTTGAACCCCTTTGACGGTAGTTTTAGGTGAGAGCCAGTGGTTAGAAAGTGGGATGGCCAAACCATAATGCTCCCATCACAGAAAAATATGAGTGAGTTTTTTTTAATGAAATCTGCTCACCTCAGAAAAACAACTGTATTTCCAATAGCCATTATTCATACGTGACCGTTGACAGTGAATGCAGGCACGCTATTTGACCTCGGAGACATCACGGCCGAGCCTGATCGTCTTCTCATCCAATAGCCCGTGCATAAGCAAATTAGCCTAAGCTGCTGAACAGCAATCAATTGTGGGAACCCTGCCTGATTTTCCCCATCCTAATTCAAGGGTGCTAAGACCAACTGTAGTACCTCCACTGCTGCGGTGGCCGAGATCAGCTAACTCAACATATTGAAGCTGGGATTCACTCGTCTTCATAGCTCAGCTACTCAATGGAATACCATACTAAGATGAGCAAAACTATTTTCAAACTAGCCCAAAACTGCCATATAATGGAGGATGAGTATTACATTGCTAACGAGGCATTACAAATACTTTGGCCTAAAATTCAGCGGGAGGTTAGTGGCGGCAGTAACCATTAGCACCCTGCGGTGCTGCGCCGCCGGCGATGACGTCATCATCGTGCGCAGCACCCCGGCCGCGATCTTCGGTAGCGCCCCCCCCCCCCGGCTTACTGCCGGATGCTATGTCTGACGGGGTCAGGGGGGCCTACCTGAGGTCGGGGCTGTGCTAATGTTGCTGGCCGCCTGCCAGCACCTGACCCCTCTGCCGTCCGCGGCCTCCTGTGAAGCCCCGCCCCCCGTGGAGTGCCGGCTGCGCTCCGTGAGTCCGGCACTTCTCTTGAGTTCTGGGCTCATTTGCCGGCACTCCAATCCCTGGTGACCCAGCTGGGCCCCAGGTCGTACTGCACAAGGCCCCTCCCCTTTAAGAAGGGGAGGAAGGCCTGCAACACCCCGGAGCGATGTGCCGCGATATTCACTTGCAGCGCCCCAAGAGGGAGGTGGGGTGCTTCCAGTAGCACCCCGCTTCTCTCTTGCGGCCCTACCGATGAATTTCGGCCGCAGGGGCGCTAAAAGTAGCTACGGCAAAGTTAGCACCCCAAAGGGGGTGCGACGCAATTTTTCCCCCTTTATATTTTAAGAAAATACAGAACAAACAATAAAGTTTCAAACAACCAATAAAACAAAATAAGTGCCAGGAGTCTAAAATTAAATTACTGCCTTGTTATTCATATTCTTGTAGGTTCTGATTTATTTCCTGATTGTTTGGAGTATCTTTAAATGCTTAAGGAGTTACGTGGACATGCCATTGAAATAACTTTGTGACTATTATGATACAGCAATTGCAAAAAAAAATACTTCCAAGTTTTTCCACAGGAGGTAATGAGAAAGCAGAGGTTCTGTAACATGTGGTCCAGGGCTACAAGTAGCCCTCGAGTTCTAGTAACTCAGTCCTACATTTGAAAAGGGCCATTTTAAGCACTAGTTACTGTCTCACTGGTGGAAAATCCTACATCAGAACACCAAGATCAGCAACTTGAGATATATGCAAATTCATGGGAACAATGATTTAAACTTTATATGTGCCCAGCTCAACAGTATGCACCTATGTGGCTCACAAAGACAAAAGCTGGGACACCCCACCATGATAAAATGGATTTTGTTGTAGTAGAGGAAAAAAACAGCCTAATTATGTTCTATACTAAGCTTCTTTAAACTGTATATTTTAGATTGAAAATTGTAATCATAACCCTTGATGATTAACACAATCTCTTCCAAACGCTGCAGGCAAATAACGTGCTGTAAAAGACAATCCACTGCAGATGGTGATTCTACCCTCATTTTGAGGTTATCCGCATCAGGTTACGAATAGAATTAAGGTAAATACAGTTTAATAGATGACTGGCAATGAAAATAAAAGTAAATCAATCAAGTGGCTTGGATGCCATAAAGGCAAAAACACACTTTAGAATCTTTCGCTAAATATATAAGGGTGAATTTCCACCGGAGTTCTCCAGTTTGTCTGCCGTAACTTCAATGGTAGAGCTGCAGAAACACCATTTTCCCGCAGCTCTTCTGCTTACGTTATGGTGGATGACCGGGAGAATCCCACTGGAAATTTACCCCAATAATATTAGTCTGTAGTTTTTTAATTGTAATTGTTAGGTGGCATATATGATGAAGGTACATGGCATCACATGACCTATCCAAGTACAGGAATATACATACAGAACAGATTTACCTTTCTTGATGCATCATTCATAAGTGGTACAATCATCACAGCAATGTTGTTATGGAAGTTAAAATGTGGCAAAGCCACTAGCAGTTCACAGAGACATTTTATAGCCACTTCTGCAAGGCCTTTGTATGCTTTTAACGAAATGACATCACTCTTCTTTTTCTTCATCTGCTTCCAGTCTGGATGAAGAAAAGGGAAAATATGTTTAAATTCAAAAATGGCAAAACGCCAAAAGTCTAAAAAAGCTTGCTTCCTCTATTAATGTTACTCTTCCACTCTATTGTTCCAATTTCTATGGCAACAACCAATATCACACAATACAAGCCTGTTCTCAGATATAGTTTAAAAACAGCATCTTTCACCAGCAGCAACTGAACTTTTAACTCATTCACCAACTCACGCCATTCAAACAGAGGCCTTTTCTTTACTGACTGCCTGAGGTCTGAATTATATAGATATATGCACAACTCATTCACAAAATCCTTGGAACACTATACTGCAGCTTAAGCTTTGAATCAATGCCCATTGGGAGGCATTTGGTTCGAATCAAAATATAAATTGGAATCTACACTTGACTATTCTTTGTCTCCACAAAGTGCCAATTTGAACTTCCCATTTCCCAAACTCCTTATTCTTGTGGCTGCTGTGTTACATTTGAAGGTAATGTTCTTGGCCACTGGGAAGCCATTGAGACTGGTCAAACTCCTGATACACAAGACTATTTAGACTCACCAGATAGGCAAGACTTTTATTTCACAAAAGGCGAAAGAGTGTAGTTCATTTCTCACCTAATCCCCAATCAGCTTCAAAACCAATAATGCTGTCTATCACCAAAATTGGCTGACTCCACCCTTACCTCAATCCCACATTTGCTAAAGTACAACACAAGAGGTTGTTACTCAAAATTAGGGCTCATGGAATTGGTGGTAATATATTAACTTGGACTGAGGATTGGTTAATGGACAGAAAACAGAGAGTAGGAATAAATGGGTAATTTTCGAGATAGCAGGATAACTAGTGGGGTGCCGCAAGGATCAGTGCTTGGGCCTCAGCTATTTAAAATCTATTATCCATGACTTTGATGAGGGGACCGAGTGTAATGCATCCAAGTTGGCTGACTATACAAAGAGTTGAGGTAGAAGATCAGCCATGACTTTATTGATGAATGGCGGAGCAGGCTCGAGGGGCCGTATGACCACCTTCTGCTCCTATTTCTTACGTTTATGTTCTTATGACCCATCCCTTACCCGTTTATCAACAGACTCTAGCCTCCAGTACATCCCTGCTCCCTCCATTTCATCACTGGTGGTAAAGCCTTCAACCCTACTCTCAGGAACTTTTGTTTCACTCGCTCTCTCCCCACTTAAGTGCAGTACTGAGGGAGTGCTGCATTTATCGAAGGTGCTGTCTTGCGGATGAGACATTAAACTGGGGCCCTGTTAAGGTGGACGTAAAAGATTCTAGGTCACTATTTGAAGAGGAGCAGAGTAGTACTCCCGGTATCCTGGCCAACATTCATCACTCAACTAATACAGTACCACTAAAACAGAATAACTGGGCTTTGATCTATTTGCTGATTGTGGGATCTTGCTGCCATGTTTGCCTACAAAACAATAATTACACTTCAAAAGTAATTAATTAGCTGTGAAGTGCTTTGGGACATGAAAGGAGTTATATAAATGAAAGTCCTTTCCTCTTCATAAAAGCATTCTTAAAGTATTTATTGAACCACTTTTGATCATCTCTCCTAACTCTCCAACTGCTGCTCAGCATTTATTTTCTCCTATATGAATGCCCACGGGATGTTTTCTGTGAAAGGCGCTGCACAAACACAAGTTATTGTTACGGTTTCATTTCCTTCTCTCTTTTAGAATGACGACAGTAAAAAGTATGGAATTCAGAACGACGACAGTAGAGAGTATGGAATTCAGAACTGATATTCTACAACTGGTTAGAATTATTTCCAAATCACTGATTGTATACGCCACACAATAAACATTCAACCTTTAACTGTTTTAAAATAAATGCCCAGGATACTAGGAAATGCAGCTGAGTTTATCTAACTTATTAATATTATTTGAGTTCAATTCCCCATGTCACCTAATGGACCAATTATATTACAATGAAATAGCAAATGGACCAATTATCACTAAATTAAGCCAACTCCAGATGAACCAAACTCATTTAGCCCGTGTTTGGTCCAACTTGATGCACGTATCCTCTCTGCTCTAAGTGGCGAGATTCTGGCCTGCTCAGTTTAAAAGTACTATTAGATATATAAATTCTTGTATTGATATAGAAGTCCTCCCTGGGCAGGTATCGCTGCCCTAGTTATAATTAATAATTTAGATAATTTCCCTAAGAATGTTTCATAGAGATATAAAAATATATAGTAGTGTTGTAAGCATTCAAGTACCTTTAATGGTCTGTTCAAGATTTTCCAGGTAAAACTTGTATTGACATACTAATCCTTCTTCAAATTCTCTCAGATGTTGGGTTTCTTTTCTAACCTGAAAATAAAAGATACAGTACTTATATAGCTTTTTCCTCCCCCCCCCCCACCCTCCAGCGTGGGTCGCAGCTGAATGACCTTACTGCAACAGTTAAAATTGAGTCAGAATTGCAACTAAATGGAATATTGTAGTGCAAGATGATCTCCACTGATATTGTATAAGGAACTCATATAAACAGGCACATCCTCAGGCCAATTAATCAGAGGCTAATTGTTGAGGAAAATATCTGTAGATTGGCAATCAGAAAAAAACACCAGGATACTATTTGCTTTTTTTCTTACAATTTTGACACTTGAGTGGGATGTCCAAAATTATATATAACATATGGCATTGTACACAGCAAATTGAATGACCATGCTATCAATCCTTCCAAGACATTCCAAGGACATGTGCCACATCAGGCAGTCTCCAGTGGAGGCTTGTATTAAGCAAGTGACGGACACTGCATTTCCAAGGGCAACACCTTCATTACGTTCCCTGTGGCAATATATCCAAAGAAAAGGTTTGCAATAAATTAATGTTCAGCTGGTATCTGACCATGGAAATATCAAACTGCATGTTAATGGTTGTTGGTGCCATCAGTAAGCAGCAATCCATGGTGGCTGGATCTATCGAAGGAGAAGAAACGCCGGGGGGTGGGGAGCAGGAAGATGGCCCTTAGGAGATCAGGGCCAAGCTCTGCATCCATGGCAAGCGACCCCATTGAGAAACCTCCCAACATCAGAAGAGGGCCATGGGCTGGAAGCCTGAGTATCTGTTTACTGTTCCATGTCCACCACCTCTTGCTGCAAGAGAAGTATGCTATCCAGCTTTGACACAATAAACAAAACAGAATGTGCAAAATGGTAACAGTTTTAGAATGTTTGAAATGATGCTCCCCAGATACCCAACTTAGATTGATGTCATGCTTGATGGGCCCCACAAGAAATGTGGAAGTGAGCCTTCCTCCTGATAACAGCAAACTTCCTCATTTGCAGCCAGATGCAAGGGACCTGGGCGACTACATGAACCCAGCTGGCAACCTTCCTTGATGCAACATTATCTTTTACTGAGGGTGATTTTCAGCTCTACATGACTACCTTTCTTTGGTGCACCCCCTGTAGCAGGACATCCAACTCTTCAGCATCAAAAGGGGCAATGCTACCTACATCTTCACTATACCACCATGCCACTAGTGTAATGGCTAGCTGCAGGCTTGCCAGATCTTCTGATCCTCAACTGAGTGTGACATAGGCCAAGCTCTCTGGGTGAGCCTTTTCTATGCCTTCAGCTTAAAACCTATTCAGTTTAGGAGTAAATTGGGCCGGGCCAGGCCAGATCTCTCTGCTGCAGCCACAAGTGAGCTTGCACACTGGACCAGTCTAAAACTATTTTCCTAATTCGCCAAAAATTAGGGTTTGTGTTTCTTACCTCTTGAGTTCTGATTTGCAGATGTTTAGCTCCAAAGAAAAATGCGATAGAAAAAGTGTGACAAAGAGTAAACAACACTTAAAGGTGTGCACTATATCCAAGATCATGATAGGTAGATACTGTAGATAGATTGATAGATAGTCATTTTATACAGCTTGTAATAATGTGATGCTGACTGTGGTTAACGGATTGGGTTCAAGATCAGGGTCGCAGTAATTAAATCATGAGAGAAAAAAAATGTAAACGCTGGAAATATATAGCATTTTGGTCAGTTACTGAAATAAGAAAGATGAAAAATGCTAATGACGTGCTGATATTTCTAGCATTTTCTGTTTTTATTCAATTATATTATTGTGGCTTCCCAGACCATTATAAATTCAAACAACAAAAAGAAACAAAGACCTATCACAGCCCATGCTAACTTTTTCTTATGAAATGTTTCTGAACTCCCTGGAAGAAGCGCCATTATAATTAGCAAACAAGCTAACAGCTCAGCGAGACGAATTCCAAACTTGTAATAATAATTGCACTGACTGTAATTAGATTTACACCAATTTCATTCACAGCTTTCAACACAGTTAATCAATCTTACATTGTAGAACATTCCCCAGATTAGTCTTTGCTGGTCTCCAAGCAAACCATATTCTAAACAACAAACTAAAAGCTGGAAAAGGTTCTAGTGATCCTTAGAGTTGTGAGTCTACAAGTGCTACACAAATATTGCACCACTAGATGGCGATAAGAGCAAAGTATCCTTTCTTTCATAAACCATGTCAGTACTTGCAAAAACCTGATTATGAAACAAGTACACGCATGAATTGATAAGTAGTCCCAACCAAATGTAATTTTTTTTTAAACCAACTTCCTTCTTTACCTGTTCTCTGAAAGCAGCTATTTTACTCAGAAAATATGTACATTTTTGAACACCAACACCGTTCCAGCTCCCCAATGCTGTGTCCAAAGTCAACACAAACATGAATTGGCAGATTTGGATGAATGGCAGGTCGCCAGAGACAGACATGTCAGAGACATTATCTGAGTGGGGCTTTCCAGCTTGAGGCTGCTTTTCCACTTCTACACTCTGGAATAACTCCCTCATACAGGAAATCCTTTTTTTTTATAAATAGTTTCGGGGCGGGAGGAGGAGGAATAGAGTACTTCCCTCTGTAGAAATGTTCCTTTTTGAATATATACACATCAGATTCTAATAGAAACTGTTAGGGGTTTACATTTTTAAAAAGGGGAAATGATAATTTGCTGAATTTTGTGCCATCTCTGGCCAGAAAGGCCTGCTAGAAGATGAAGAGTGGTTCAGGAGGACTAGCCCTCCAACTTTCCTTTGCTGTCGGAATATGAAGCTTTCAGTTAGCATCTACTTGACAACACAGTCATGAGTAATATTGGGAAGCTGTAGTGTAGAGAAACACAGGGGTAAACACTTCTGTTTCTGTCTGTAAGCTGTAGTTAATATTTCATCAAATCCCCAAATTAAAAAAAAAATCATATAGTATCAAATCAATGTTACATTTATCATTTGGTGCATTTTCCTAAATATCAAATATGGAATCAAAACGGTTTGAAACATTTTATATTTTAAAGTCATGACATGAGAATAAAAAAATTAGTTTTCAAATCCTACATGGAATGAGATTTCTACACAAACAGTAAAATAAAGATTAGCAACTTGCATTTGTATAGCGCCTTTAGCGTAGCAAAATGTCCTAAGGCGCTTCACAGGAATGTTATCAGACAAAATAATAGTACAATACAAGATCTCCTTGACATTATTCACAGCTACTGATCCGAAATCAAGCTGGAGGAAGAGAGTGGGGCTCCAGGAAACAGGTTTGGCTCTACGCTGGGCAGATACAGAGGCCTATAAAGATCATAAACATGTCACGTTTCCGACTTCAAAACCACGGCCCTGAAATTCCTAGGGCTGGAGAATGGATGCAACTGCACTTACACCAGCGGAGTGGGGCCCCAGGAATTTCCTGGCCCAGCTCTTTGACACTGTATTTTGTGCCAGGCACATTTTCCATTTTTTTTTTAAGCACACAAGCACATTTCTCTCTCTCCAGCACAGAAGTCACCTGGGTGTGGTTGAAACAACTGCATTACTGTACTGTGCCACGCAGGTAGTTTCATCAAGACGAGCAGAAGTATCAGGTGGCAGACTGCCCTATTCAGGTAGTCACTTTCTCAAAAACAAATCAAGTAACAAACTGAAACTAGATCACACAAACCATCCTATGGCTATTATAACCAAGAGTGTTTCTTTCAAACATAACTTTAGATATTAATATTTTTCCTTTCAGCTCCTTCTAGATTTCTTTCATTGTTAAAGGTATAAAACATGTTTTGTGCAGAATAAGCACACACATTATAAACAATGGCAACACTTCAGAGTGTAAAATTTCATTTGTGTAGAGGCCTGAAAAATATTGGAAGGGAAGCTCCCAGCTGAACGAGGTAAGCTCCAAAAAAGGAGCAAAACTCAGACCCAGGCCACTGAGCAATGGAAGGCCTCTGTGGAGGCAAACATATTGGACAGATTTTCAAGCGACATCATCAACAGTTTTTGGGATATGTTTAAACATTTGCAAGTTTGTATTTATTTGTTATGTTACAACCCTTATTTTTAGGTTAATAGCAAAACAAGATGGCAGCTGAAAAAAAGTTCCAAAATATTTTTTGAGAAGCTTCATTAGTTTGCTTTCTCCTACTTTCCAGTTCTTTATTGATAGCTGTTTGCTAATTCTTCACTGGTAGTTTTTCTATCTGCTTGCTGTTTGCCCATCGGTAGGTTTCCTACCTGCTTAATATTTTGGGCCATCAGCTTTGTTCAGTTAACATTGATTGGTTCCTTTTTTATGAACATGATATTTCAGCCAATGTGGTTCAAATGTGACACGCATTTGACGTGCAAGATTTTCAAGTGTGACATACATTTTTCACGCACAACAGGGGCAAGCTAGATGTGAGAATTCTAATTATATACATTAATTATCAATAAATATAGATTTACCCAAATTTAATAGCAGCATGTCTGTCACAACATGAAGTATTTTATCATTGGCTGTTGCACTGATTTTAACTTAAATCCAAATTTATTCAGTACCTTTGTAGCTTTCTCAGCTTCAGTTAGAGGCCGTATCCTGTAGAATGGTGCGATGTCTTTAAAGAGCTCCAACAAAGATACCATCACCAGTTTTCGAACTGTTACTGCAACATTTGGATCCTTTTCCATTAGCATTGAACGCAGTTCCTTCAGCTTTTTAATCTGTGAACAGAGTAACAGCTTTAGATCAATTTTAAAGCATTTTTTCCCCAAATTAAACATTGTCCCAATATATATTTATTTCATTTATTTTTCTGCTCTTGTACACTGACACTCTTTTGAAGTTCATATTCAGTTAGCCATTATTAACTCCTCCATCTAGAGGCATGAAACCCAATTATTTTGCCTACACAAAACTACAGAGAAGGTTCACTCGGTTGATTCCGGAGATGAGGGGGTTGACTTATGAGGAAAGGTTAAGTAGGTTGGGCCTCTACTCATTGGAATTCAGAAGAATGAGAGGCGATCTTATCGAAACATGTAAGATTGTGAGGGGGCTTGATCGGGTGGATGCGGTGAGGATGTTTCCACTGATGGGTGAGACTAGAACTAGGGGGCATAATCTTAGAATAAGGGGCTGCCCTTTCAAAACTGAGATGAGGAGAAACTTCTTCACTCAGAGGGTAGTAAATCTATGGAATTTGCTACCTCAGAGAGCTGTGGAAGCTGCGACATTAAATACATTTAAAACGGAGATAGACAGTTTCCTAGCTGATAAAGGAATAAAGGGTTACGGGGAGAGGGCAGGGAAGTGGACATGAGTCTAAGTTTGGATCAGCCATGATCCTATTGAATGGCGGAGCAGGCCCGAGGGGCCATATGGCCTACTCCTGCTCCTACTTCTTATGTTCTTATGTTATTTAACAGAGTCACCAGTGCTCGAGTGGAGCTTAAAACGCCGGCATGGACTGGTTGGGCCGAATGGTCTGTTTTTGTGCTGTATATCCTATGTAACCAGTAGTTATCCATGGAGTGCTTAAGATTTCCTCCAGAAGCTATGGATTTCCATAAAAATCAAAACTCACAACAAGTACATGGATGACAGATTATTATTGGATATATTTTTGTTATTTCAGTCTAATATACTAACTTATTTTAGCTATGAGACTTTGAAGTACTTTATTATATGCTAGGAGCGCTAAAAGAAGATACTTTTGAATAATTCATCATGGGACACATTAAAGTTTTTAACTTATGACTCACAGACAGCACAATTAACACAAGAATATAAATAGTGGGCCACACCATTATGTACAGGATGAGGTCCTAAAAGCTGAATATAGGGAGTTAGGAGGTAAATTAAAAAATAGGACCTCAAAAGGTAGTAATCTCAGGATTGCTACCAGTGCCACGTGCTAGTCAGAGTAGAAATACCATGAATACGTGGCTAGAGGAATGGTGCATGGGGGAGGGATTCAAATTCCTGGGACATTGGAACCGATTCTGGGGGAGGTGGGACCAGTACAAACTGGACGGTTTGCAGCTGGGCAGGACCGGGACCGATGTCCTATGGGGAGTGTTTGCAAGTGCTGTTGGGGAGGGTTCAAACTAAAATGGCAGGGGGTTGGGAACCTGTGCAGGGAGACAGAGAAAATGGAAACAAGGATAGAAGCAAAAGATAGGAAGAAGAAAAGCAAAAGTGGAAGGCAGAGAAATCAAGGGTTTAAATCAAACAGGGCCACAGTTAAAAATAATTCTAAAAGGACTAAGAGTGTTAAAAAAACAAGCCTGAAGGCTTTGCGTCTTAATGCGAGGAGCATTCATAAGGTGGCTGAATTAGTTGCGCAAATAGATGTAAACGGATACGATATAATTGGGATTACGGAGACATGGCTCCAGGGTGACCAAGGCTGAGAACTCAACATCCAGGGGTATTCAATATTCAGGAAGGACAGGCAAAAAGGAAAAGGAGGTGGGGTAGCGTTGCTGGTTAAAGAGGAGATTAACACAATAGTAAGGAAGGATATTAGCTTGGATGATGTGGAATCCATATGGGTAGAGATGCGAAGTACCAAGGGGCAGAAACATTAGTGGGAGTTGTATACAGACCCCCAGTGGGAGTTGTATACAGACCCCCAAACAGTAGTGGTGAGGTTGGGGATGGCATTAAACAGGAAATTAGAGGTGCGTGCAATAAGGGCACAGCAGTTATCATGGGTGACTTTAATCTGCATATAGATTGGGCTAACCAAATTAGTAACAATACTGTGGAGGAGGAATTCCTAGAGTGTATACGGGATGGTTTCCTGGACCAATATGTCGAGGAACCAACTAGAGATCAAGCCATCTTAGACTGGGTATTATGTAATGAGAAATGATTAAGTAGCAATCTTGTTGTGCGAGGTCCCTTGGGGAAGAGCGATCATAATATGATAGAATTCTTCATTAAGATGGAGAGTGACATAGTTGACTCAGAGACTAGGGTCCTGAATTTAAATAAAGGAAACTACGATGGTATGAAGCGCAAGTTGGCTAGGATGGATTGGGGAACATTGCTTAAAGGGTTGACGGTGGATAGGCAATGGCAAACATTTAAAGATCGCATGGATGAACTACAGAATTTGTTCATCCCTGTCTGGCATAAAAATAAAACAGGAAAGGTGGCTCACTGTGGCTAACAAGGGAAATTAGGGAGAGCATAAGATCCAAGGAGCAGACATAAAAATTGGCCAGAAAAAGCAGCAAACCTGAGGATTGGGAACACTTTAGGATTCAGCAAAGGAGGACAAAGGGATTAATTGAGAGGGGGAAAATAGAGTATGAGAGTAAGCTTGCAGGAAACATAAAAACTGACTGTAAAAGCTTCTATAGATATGTGAAGAGAAAAAGATTAGTGAAGTCAAGCGTAGGTCCATTGCAGTCAGAATCAGGGGCATTTATAATGGGGAACAAAGAAATGGCAGACCAATTAAATACATACTTTGGTTCTGTCTTCACAAAGGAGGACACAAATAACCTCCCAGAAAGGTCAGGGAACAGAGGGTCTAATGAGAGAGAGGAACTGAATGAAATCAGTATTTGTAGGGAAATGGTGTTAGGGAAATTGACGGGATTGAAGACCGATAAATCCCCAGGGCCTGATAATCTACATCCCAGGGTACTTAAGGAAGTAGCCCTAGAAATAGTTGATGCATTGCTGGTCATCGTCCAAAATTCTAGAGACTCTGGAACAGTTCCCATGGATTGGAGGGTAGCTAATGTAACCCCACTACTTAAAAAAGGTGGTAGAGGGAAAACGGGGAATTATAGACCGGTAAGCCTGATATCGGTATTGGGGAAAATGCTAGAGTCTATTATAAAAGATGTAATAGCAGAGCACTTGGAAAACAGTAACAGGATCGGACAAAGTCAACATGGATTTACAAAAGGTAAATCATGCTTGACAAATCTACTGGAATTTTTTGAGGATGTAACTGGTAGAACTCATAAGGGAGAACCAGTGGATGTGGTGTATTTGGACTTTCAGAAGGCTTTCGACAGGGTCCCGCATAAGAGATTAGCATGCAAAGTTAAAGCACATGGGATTGGGGGTAAGGTACTGACTTGGATAGAGAACTGGTTGGCAGACAGGAAGCAAAGAGTTGGAATAAATGGGTCTTTTTCCGAGTGGCAGGCAGTGACTAGTGGGGTATCGCAGGGATCGGTGCTAGGACCCCAGCTATTCACAATATATATTAATGATTTAGTCGAGGGAACTAGATGTAATATCTCCAAGTTTGCAGACGACACAAAGCTGGGTGGGCGAGTGTGCTGCGAGGAGGATGCAGAGAAACTCCAGTATGATTTGGACAAGTTGGGTGAGTGGGAAAATGCATGGCAGATGCAATATAATGTGGATAAATGTGAGGTTATCCACTTTGGTGGCAAAAACAGGAAGGCAGATTATTATCTGAACAGCAATAGATTGGGAAAAGGGGAGGTGCAATGAGACCTGGGTGTTCTTGTGCACCAGTCGCTAAAGGTAAGCATGCAGGTGCAGCAGGCGGTTAAGAAGGCAAATGGTATGTTGGCCTTCAAAGCGGAGGATTCGAGTACAGGAGCAGGGATGTCTTGCTGCAGTTGTACAGGGCCTTGGTGAGACCACACCTTGAGTATTGTGTGCAGTTTTGGTCGCCTTATCTGAGGAAGGATGTTCTTGCCATGGAGGGAGTGCAGCGAAGATTCACCAGACTGATACCCGGGATGGCAGGAATGACGTATGAAGAGAGATTGGGTCGATTAGGCTTATATTCGCTAGAGTTTAGAAGAATGAGAGGGGATCTCATTGAGACTTATAAAATTCTAACTAGATGCAGGAAGGATGTTCCCGATGGCGGGTGAGTCCAAAACCAGGGGTCACAGTCTAAGGATAAGGGGTAAGCCATTTAGGACAGAGAGGAGAAGGAATTTCTTCACCCAGAGAGTGGTAAACCTGTGGAATTCTCTACCACAGAAGGCAGTTGAGGCCAAATCATTAAATATATTCAAGAAGGAGTTAGATATAGTTCTTAAGGCTAAAGGGATCAAGGGATATGGAGAGAAAGCAGAGACAGGGTACTGAATTTGGATGATCAGCCATGATCTCATTAAATGGGAGAACAGGCTTGAAGGGCCAAATGGCCTACTCCTGCTCCTATCTTCTATGTTTCTATGTACTTCAGTTCCTTGTCCTAAAGGAAAGCAGGCTGTGAGAGCCATTACTGGTTTTTAACAATAAATCCTCATTCTAGCACCATTACAATGTATTCATCTTTTTATGTTATATACACATTGATACTACTTCTATAGGTCCCATAATGTCCCATGTGCAGGTTCTTGCAGAGCGCCTTGTTATGTGGATCATTACACAGCAGCTTAAATACAATCTACTCTACTTTGCAATGCCATCAAAAACACAAAAGTGAAAAAACTCAAAGAATATCTATTGTTAAGTATAGGCTTTAGGTTGCACTCTGAGTCTGTCCAAAACACTCCTACATCCTTGAGACAGTAGTCTGTCTCTCTGAAGCAGTTCTCACTTCACTTATCTGGTGACTATTTGAGATTATATTCCATAAAACACAGAAGTGCTTACGTTATTGTCTGGTTCAGTCAAGATGGATGATGCCAAAGTGGCAATGTGGATCTTTTTTTCTTGTAACGTCTTTCTTCTCAGCAGTAGTAACTCCTCCGTGGTCAACACCTGAAGAGGCTCCTTTGCAGCAACTAAGTGAAAAGGAAAACAATAGAGATGAACAAAGAGTCTTTCCTTAAAGATAACTGTTAGAAGTGCTTGTGTACATACTTTATATGGAAATTGAAATTAATAGAACTTGCTGCTCATCACAGTGCAAGGAAGATACTTGCCACCGGCCATCCATAAGAAGGCAACTTCAAGAGGAAAAACAATGGAGCCCTGGTGGATTAAGCCATGCATCAATCATAATTGTTCTGCAAAACACCTGTCCCTTTTAGCCTTACTTGTTCATTTTTTATTTTTTTATTATTTATTTTCTGCACTCTTAAAATTCTACTGTATTTTTCCCCTCAGGTAATCAGCATTTTTTTTCTTGTCTTGTCATAAATCCTAATCAATTTTTAAGCTTTGTTCAGAATTTTCTTTGTAACTCTTACTTTTATTTTTTAACTTTTGCAGCAAGAAATCATTTTTCAACAGTCAAACTAAGCAGGATTCAAACCCATTTTTTGGAGATGAAAGAGAAGCACTTAATCCCATAATTGACAGTCACAAACTCTGATTAAAAAGGGAGAAATGCATATATATTTATATGCACAGTTGAAATATTCACAATTACAAAATAAATTTTCCTTTCAAGTAGTAGTGTTTCAGTTACTTGATAAAATAAAACCACTTGAAAAAGCTAACAACTCAAAACTGCAGCTAGCATATATTTATTTTAAATCATTTTCACATACACATCATTCAATTTATGAAAGGCTGCCAAAAGCAGTTGGACAAGTAGGAAATTTACCCTTCTAGTAATAGCAGGTTGGGACACAGCTTGAAGTGTGAGACTGAAGCAGGACAGGACTGGAGTATCACTTAAAGAGGTGTGTGTACTGCTTCCTTTCTGACGCTCAGGGTGAATCACTGTATCAAAAACAGGTGATTGAATCACATTTGAAGAAAATCAGTCTGCCCTATCAAAGTCCAGCCATGACTTAGAGCATGGATTAGAGTTTACGTGGAGATGAAAGAAAGTGCCCTTGGTGTCAGGTCGAATGTGGGTTGAGCAATATGACAAGGTTCTATGCCTCTGGGATGAGTTGACGATGATAACTGGGTAAAAAGATGGAGGACTGGAGCAATGTTCCCAGTGATTTTTATGGTGCGTGGGCCCATTAACTGGCTGCACGGCCCATTCAATTTTTCACGCATGCACGATTATTTCCGCCCTGGTGAACAGCCTGCGCAGGACCTCCAGACTGCTGCGCAGTCGCGCAGCTTAGCAGGAACGTTGGTCTGGAGGCCTGTAGAGGTTTGTGGGAGCTGAAAAGGTGGCCTTTCCTTTATATTGACATTACATTAGAGGAAGTTTTGGCTCATCCATGTCTTGACGTTGGAGAGGCCCAGTGTTGTTGATGGAGTTGGCAAGGTGGGATAACCCCCAACTTATAACTTCACTTTATTAGGGAGATAGACTATCAAGATACAAATACTTTATATTGGCGATAGCACCTTATTACACCTCTGAGAAACTTCCCAAAGTTCACTTTCAGCCGATTTATTGCAGGCAATGGACATGACCATTTTGATTACATTGACGTTTGGAAATCTGATGGACCTGCAAGTTACAATATTGAACCAGGCGGTACAGGTAAGTGCTAGAGTTATACTTCTTGAGCTAATATGAGCACCTCTCCCATGGAGTTGGTTAAGGTAAGTAGGAAGATATTGTACTTAGCACATGTCCTTTGGATAAGATGTGACATCCGTCTGCCTGAAATGTTGCTTCAGTTGGATATTCAAAGATCCCATAACATTATTGATGTAAGAGCAAGGAGAGCTCCTTGTCAAGATTCATCAACGGATACTACCAAAAAACAGCTTAACTAGTTATTTGTCTCTTTGCTGTTTGTGCAATTTAGCTGTGTGCAAAAATGGCTGCCTGCAAAACAACTCGCTACATTCCAAAGTAATGAATTATGTGTGAAGCGCTTTGGATATGAGATGCAATATTTTTTCTTTCAACAGTGGCCTGGAGTTTCTGCTAGGTTGCACTGCTAATTCCAGCGCAATTCACCCCAGATCGGTCAAACCAGCACAAAAGATGGAGGAATTTCAAGCGGAAATCGAATTTCCGCAATCTTTTGCGCTGGTTTAAAAAACATCGTGCTGGAAGCCAGCCCGGCCCACAAAACTGGCAGCGCTCCCAGATTGAATTAATCACCATGGCGAGTTTCTGCTGATTGCACCCGTTTGCGGGCCTTCGAAGAGGCTCTTGAAATTATGTTTTATTTTTAAAAGGTACAATAAGCACCTTTTAATTGCTTTAAATTTTTTTTCTACTTTACGAAGAAACTGACGACTGTACACCAATGTAACTAGTATATGGTTCTGTAGTTTTTTAAAGTCATTTTCAGTTATTTAAAATCGAGTTACTAACAGGTAGTAGATTAGACACCAATTTAAAATGCTTATTTTTCAGGATAAACCCATTTTCAGTTGTATTAATAAAACCACACCAGGTTATCACTTAAATATATCATGGAATATTTTTAATGCCAAAGTTTTTCAAACAAAAATTATGTTCTAAAACGCTGCCCAACTGCGCTGGTTCTTGGAAGATTTTACGTTTGCCGATATGCAAATTAGTTTGAGCAGAAACTTGAGCAAAAATTTCACTTTGCAAAATGATACAAATTTGAGCACAATTTGCACCCGGGTCGCCGATTGCACCCAAAGCGGAAACTCTTGGCCAATATATGTGATTTGTTGCTGTTTTAGGAATACGATATATCAGCTTATCAAGTGCCAGTGTGACACAAGCTTCACGTATGTGAAATTCAAATGTGACACTTTAAGACAAACATTTTTTTTAAATATGTAATTGACAGATTTGTAAAATCATTTTCTTACCTTCCTCATGCTGTTGATTTACCTCAGTCATTTCTTCTTCTTCTTCCATTAGAACTAGAGAAAGCATGCTACAGTTAGTATCTGCAATGTAGTTAGTCACACCACAGTCGAGTATATTAAAAATATTGGCCTAGAAATTGAGTTTGCGCTGCGCCAGGGCTTTAGCGCCGGAAGTTAGCGCCGGCGCTAAGTCCCTTTGCGCGCGCCAAAAATTCAGTAGCGCCGCGCCCAAATGGCTGCCGGCGCTACTGAAGGGTTTTAGCGCCTGAAAACTGGCGCAACGCGCCGCATTGCGGCGCTGCGGCGCCCGCTGCGGTGCGGCAGGCTCGGGAAGTGCAGGCCTCCTCCTTCCGTTAAGGAGGAGCTGCCTGCACCCGGCCGCGGCCCGCGCAAATGTCCTCAAAAATGAGCCCGGCACCTCGGACAAGTGCCGGGCTTGCATCTGTTCCGCGGGGGGGGCGGGGGAGAAGTCCGGGGAGGGAGCTGCGGGCAGGCGGCCGGCGGGAAAGCGGCCGGCCGCCGCGCCTCCTTAAAGCGCCGGCGCAGACTCCGGCAGCACTCGTTTGCCGGAGTCTTAGTTGCGGCTGCCACTGGCGAGGCGGCCGCAACTGAATTTCGGCTTGGGGCCGGGTTACCACGGCAACCGGGACGATGCGCACACCGATGACGTCATCGGTGCCGGCGCAGCGCTACCGGTCTACCGCCGCGGAAGGGCCCCAGGCAATTTAGGAACCGGCGCCAATTGCAGCGCTAGGCCCTCTAGCGCCGCAAAATCGGTGCTAAGGGCACTGAATTTCTAGGCCATTACATATTGTCAACATTTCAATGAAATTACTGTGATCATGTCATACAAGGGCACTTGAGAAATCAACATTTTTAGACTACAAGACAAATATTATTTGACCCAGTAACATGCAAAAAGTAAAATTACCAAAACAGTGAGTGTTGCATAAAATGTTAAATTTTGACTAAATTCCCACAAATCTCCTGACGGCCCTCATACTAGTCGGGAACTTCAAAAACCATCAATATCGCGTCTATAAAAAACGCACTCTCTCAACCCCTCTGTCCTTATTAACTGTCACCCAAACTCCAACCTCCTTTTCTTATCCATGGTCCTTGAAAGTCGCCGCCCAGATCTGTGCACACTCTCCTGCAACTACCTGTTTGAATCTCTCCAATCACGATGCTCCCCTTCCCACAGCACTGAAACTGCCCTAACCAAAGTCACGAACAACATTCTCTGTGACCGTGGCTATGGTGCATCATCCCTCCTTGACCTCTCTGCAGCCTTCAAGAGATTGACTACACCATCCTCCTCCAATGCCTCCCCGCTGTTTAGGTTGTGGGACTGCTTTGTCCCACTCTTACTTAGCCAATTGCAGCCAGGCATGCCCAGCAATTGCATCACTTCCCACCCTGAGCATCATCACCTCTGCAGAATCCATCATTGACCCCTCCTTGTCCTCATGCTGCCCCTTGGTGAAATCAACATCAGAAAGTCAGCTTCCATATGTATGCGGATGACACCTATCATGACCCCTCCACTGCACTGTGTGCTGTGAAACTGCTTATCTGACATCCAGTCTTGCATGATCTGTAACTTCCTTCAGGAAAACATTGGAAAGATCAATGTTTTCAGTCCTCACCACAAACTCCATCCTCTCAACAGACTCCACTCTCCTCCTCAGCTACAGTCGCAAACTGAACCAAACTATGGCAACCTTGACATTCTGTTTGACCCCAAGCTGAGCTTCTGATCACGTATCCTTTCCATCACAAAAGCCGCTTACTTCCACCTATGGCAGCCTATCTGCCGCTGAAACTTTCGTACACACTTCTGCTACTTCCAGACTTGATTACTCCAATGCTCTTCAGGCGGGCTTCCCGTCTTCTACACTCCATAAACGTCAACTCATTCTCTGCTGCCCATATCCCACCCCACACTAAGGCCGCAGTTTCGCCTACCAAGGCGGGCTTATGAAGGGAGTCACAGCACGCAGGGAGGTTCTCTTCCCTTCCAATGGGCGGAAGACACCTCCCCAGGACACCAACGAAGCCTGGATGCACATTGCACAGGAGGGCACAAGCAGGGATGTTGTCAGGAGGACCAGGCTGCAGTGGCGCAAACCTTTCAATGATCTCAGTAGATCACGAAACGTTACTGCAAAGCCACACTCAACCTCATCCTGCTGTGCCACTCATCACATCCCCATCACTCTGCCTTTCCTACCCTACTCCTGCACATCCTTACTCACACCAACGTACCTTGCACCTAGACCCATCCCTCTCCCTCTATCTACATCATCACAGCCCCAGCTCACTAGCCACCCCACACACTCACCAAACATTGAAATCTTTATTTTCCACACTTGGCCTTCTTGGACAGATTTGTGTGCACCTTTGGAAGTGGCTTAGTGAGTTGCAGTGAATGGTGAGACATAACGGAACCCCCCGCAATGATGATGAGTGTGAAAGGAATGGCTTGGTCATTGCAGGGATGCTTTATGGTGCTGGTGTGGGGTGGTGCCAACCTGGCACATCATTTGGCAGCCAGGGTGTACAGCGTCAAATGAAGTAAATCTGGCCATGGGGAAGCCATCCTTGGCCTCCCGGGCAGCAATGTGGTCGGGTGCTGATGCCTCGTGTCCTGTGCAGCATCAGGTGATTGCAGAGCAGGTTGGTGCTGTTGTTGGTGTGCCTGGTGATGTTGGTGTTGGGGCTGATCATGGTGGAATTCTGAGAACTACAGTGAGATTTTTTGCAAGGGTACCGATGCTGCTGGAATTGATGGCAGCTGAAGTTGAGATGACAGAAGCGATCTGTCAATGGTGAGAGAGGTTGCTCCAAGGAGGTGACAGTGGATAGAGAGTTTACTCCAAACACTTCCAAACTGCATAAAGCTGAAAAGTGTATTCCAAATCCTGAAGGCTCCAGCTTCTAACACTGGAAAGTGAACAGCTATGAAATGGTAGCTTTTATGCCACTGTTGTAGCTGTCAACTATTCAGAGGAATGGAGTCATTGAGAACCCGACATACTTACCTGACATGATCTCCATGCGCCGGGAACCTTGTGAAAAAGCTGGTAAAATGGTAAGTACATGGTAAAATGCTGCTTAAGTACCTTTTAACAAGCTTTTAAGTATCTGAATTGGCTGACCCACCGCTTGGTGTCAGGTCTGTTCAGGGATGACAGACCCGACACTTGGGAAACTGACACAGAGGCGGGTTGACAGCGGGATACCCAAGTCTTGCTCACCCATTATCCCAATCCTCACTGACCTACATTGGCTCCTGATCCTCCAGTGCCTCAAATTTAAGATAATCCTCATATTTAAATCCCACCATGGCATCACTCCTCCCTATCTCTGTAACTTTCTCCAGTGCTACAACCCCATCTCCCCTGATCTCTCTATTCCTCTGACTCTGGTCTCTTGTGCATCCCACAACTTTCTTCGCCCCTGAACTGGTGGCCGTGCCTTCAGCAATCTGAGCCTCACACTCTAAAATTTCCTCTCTAAACCCCTCCATCTATCCACTTCCCTTTACTCCTTTAAGACCCTCCTTAAAGCCGCCCTTTTTTACCAAGCTTTTGGTCATCCTCTTCATGTCATTGGGATTTTTTTTTAATGTTGACGATGGTGTATCTATGCAAGTTGTTATTTCAAAATTTGTGCTTTTCACAATACTAATATAAACCTAATTAAAAATATATTACAATCAAAACACAAATCTTTCAATTGCCAGTCCATCTCGTAGTCCTAGATCTAAAGGACATTTTACAAGCTACTCCCATATTAATATAAGTACACAATGCCCTGTTTAAAACTTAGAGATTACTTTTCTCCATTAAATTGAAGATTACCATGTATTAACTAAACTGTATCAAACAATATCAATCTTAATTCGTCTGTGAAATTATTATTTAATGTCATTAAGTGATGGGGCCCAACAGTTATTCGTGAGTTATATCTACCAGTAAACATTATTTTATTTAACCTGTGTACTTATTAAAAATAATACATAACACTATCAAGTTTATATTAAACTAGCTGAAGTGCCCGGCGGTGCCGAGGCTTTTTCGAGGGCATGTTGTTGTTGGAAGAGAGAGAGAGAGAGCGACTGGGGGGAAGAGAGTGTGAGACTGGGGGGGGAAGAGAGAGAGCGACTGGGGGGGAAGAGAGAGAGCGACTGGGGGGAAGGGAGGGGAAGGGAGGGCGGGTGGGGGGAAGGGAGGGTGGGGGAGGGGAAGGGAGGGGGGGAAGGGGAAGGGGCGGGGGGGGGGGAAGGGGGGCGGGGGAAGGGGCCGCTCTCGGAGCCCCCGCCCTGCACTCTCGAGAGCCCTGCTCTCCAAGCCCCAGCCGCCCCGCTGTCCGAGCCCCGCCCGAGCCGAGCGTGGAACACTCACCAAGGCCGAGAGCACTGTCGAGAGCCCCGCCCCCCCCGCCCGAGCCGAGCGCGGAACACTCACCAAGGCCGGGAGCACTGTCGAGAGCCCCGCCCGCCCGAGCCGAGCGCGGAACACTCACCAAGGCCGAGAGCACTGTCGAGAGCCCCGCCCCCCCCCGCCCGAGCCCGGAACAGAGACGCCGCGTCTCACCTGCTCCTGCTGCGCGCGCACCCTGACCCTCGTGGCTGACGCCGTTGCCCTAGGTAATGTGACACGGGGGGGGGGGGGGAGGAGCTTAGCAGAAGCCCAATCACCTAGCTCGGGCGTGGCTGGGCAAGAAAGGCGCAGGCTTTCAGGCCTAAGAAAAAAACGGGGAAAGGTAGGAAAAAGAATGTTCAGGTTAGAGAAAATATTTACAAATGAGTGATTTTTTAAAAAACAATTTAATAAATTCAATTTTATTTTGGTGGAAATGTATATTTGAAAAGAAAGACGCAGAAAGCAGGAAAAAGAATGGAAGCAAGATGGCGGCGACTCACCTCGGTTCAGAACGATAAGGCCCGCCCACACACGCACCGATTGGTCGACCGTCAGGTCACCAAAGCGTAGGATTGGTCAATCGTCCCGTCACTCGACCGTAGGAGGGCCCGGCCGCACGCGGCAGCAAGCCGCCGTACGATTGGTCGACCTCGAGGTCACTCTGTCGCTAATGAGCGGATAATGAGATGCTAATGAGCGGAATGTTAAGGTTTTTTGGATACCGCGGGCGCGATTTTAGCCCGGCCGAAACGTAAATACGCTTAAAACCGTCTCGGAAGCGTAAGCTTTCTTTGGAGGTAACGCGCGCGTAGGTACGCCCTGTAACTTTCGAGCGCATAGCCCGCCAGACGCACACGCGATGACAGACAGACAGACAGAAGGACAGATGTACCGATTTATATATATAGATAGATAGATAGATAGATGAGCACAAACAAAACCGTATTTTCTTACTTGGCCTCTCTATTGACTGAGGAATGATACCCCACTTATCTTTGGTAGGCAACAGGTGGATAAGCTCCTTCTCAGGTTCAGTCTGTAAAAACCTTGGCACCTTCTCGTACTGTTTCACCATATTTTCATTCTTTCGTTTTTTGGCATGGATTGGTTCACTGCAATATAACAAATAATTACAATCAGGTTAACTAAGGACCAATATTTAGTGCAAGAGAATAGGTCAGAATTTGTGGAAAAAAGACAATATATTTGCACTTAGAATAAAAAGGCACAGTCTAAATATATTAAGCTAAAGCAATTCCAGACACTGCTTGAGGTTAACTTCCCAAACATATCAAAGCAGTGCTTTATAGTTAGTAAAACTGAAATTAATATGTTGTACTCACTTAATTGTCCAATATAAAATAACCTCACGGGAGGTTAACTAGTACTGTTGTGGGGGAGGGTTTAAACTAATTTGGCAGGGGGGTGGGCACCAGGATGAAACATTTGAGAGGAGAAACAAGGTGCACAGTGGACTGGGAGAGACAAATAGCACTAGAGTAAAGAATAGTTCAGAAATAGGAGGATTCAGACAGGGGGCAAATGCGAAGCAGTCTAAGATGGGTTTGGAGTCCATGTGCGTAAATGCACGGAGCATAGTAAATAAGGTTGGTGAGCTGCAGGCACAAGTCGCCACATGGGACCGTATTATAGTGGCAATAACAGAGACGTGGCTCAAAGAAGGGGAGGATTGCGAACTTAATATTCATGGCTACAAGGCATTCAGGAAAGACAGGGAAGGAAAAAAAGGAGGGGTGGTGGCAGTATTGATCAAAGAAAGTATTTTAGCACTAGGAGAGGGATGATGGAGTTGCGGGGCCAAAGACAGAATCTATTTGGTTAGAATTAAGGAATAATAGAGGAGCTATACACTACTGGGTGTACACTATAGGCCACCAAATAGTGGGAAGGAGATAGAGAAGAAAATTTGTAGGCAAATTACAGAAAGATACAAGAGCTACAGAGTATTGATAATGGGAGAATTTAATTATCCTAATTGGGATAGTAACAGTGAAAAGGGCAAAGAGGGGGAGGAATTCTTGAAATATATAAAAGAAAACATTCTTGATCAGTGTGTTTCCAGCCCAATGAGGAAGGAAGCTGTGCTGGATCTAGTTCTGGGGAATGAAGTGGGGCAAGTGGAGCATGTTTTAGTGGGGGAGCTTTTGGGGAACAGTGATCATAATATCATCAGGTTTAGAATAGTTATGGAAAAGAACAAAGTACAAGCAAGCATAAAATTACTTAACTGGAGGAGGGCTAACTTCAGTGAGTAGAAAAGGAAACTGGCACAGGTGGATTGGAATCAAAAATTTGCAGGCAAAACAGTAATTGAACAATTGGGGGGCCTTCAAAGAGGAGATGGTTTGGGTACAGAGTAGACACATTCCTATGAGGGGTGTAGGAACAGCATCCAAAATTAGAGCTCCCTGGATGACTAAAGATACAGAGGTTAAAATGAGACAGAAAAAGGAAGCTTATGTTAATTGTAAGGTTCATAATACAGTAACCATGCTGAATATAGAAAGTACAGAGGACATCTTAAAAAAGAGAATAAGAGGGGCAAAGAGAGTATGAGAATAGATTACCGACTATCATAATAGGGAACCCAGAAGTCTTTTATAAACACATAAATAGTAAAAGGGTAATCAAAGGAAGGGTGGAGCTGATTCGGAACCAAAAAGGAGATCTTCTTGTGCAGGCAGAGGGCATAGCTGAGGTATTAAATTAATACTTTGCATCTGTCTTCACTCGAGAAGAGGATGCTGCCAATGTAGCAGTAAAGGAGGAGGCAGTAGCGGTATTGGATAGGATAAAAATAGATAAAGAGGATGTACTTAAAAGGCTGGCAGTCCTCAGTCACCCTGTCCGGATGGGATGCATTCTTGAGTTACTGAGAAAAGTAAGGGTGGAAATTGCAGAGGCTCTGGCCACAATCTTCCCATCCTCCTTGGATATGGAGGTGGTGTCAGAGGATGCAAATCCCCTGTTCAAAAAAGGGACAGGGATAAACCCGGCAACAACAGGCCAGTCAGCCTAACTTGGTGGTGGAGAAACTTTGAGACAATAATCTGGGACAAAATTAATTGGCATTTGGAAAAGTATGGGCGAACAAATGAAAGTCAGCTTGGATTTGTTAAAGACAAATCGCGTTTGACTAACTTGATTGAGTTCTTTGATGAAGTAACGGAGAGGGTTGATGAGGGTAGTACAGTCGATGTTGTGTATATGGACTTTCAAAAGGCATTTGACGAAGTACCACATAATAGATTTGTTAGCAAAATTAAAGCCCATGGGCTTAAAGGGACAGTGGCAGCATGGATACAAAATTGGCTAAAGGACAGAAAGCTGAGAGTAGTGGTGAACGGTTGTTTTTCAGACTGGAGAGAATCAAGAATCATAGGCGTTTACGGCACAGAAGGCCGTTCGGCCCATTGTGTCTGTGCTGGTCGAAAAAGAGCTAGCCAGCCTGATCATAAAATAGTGTGGTTACTGGTTAATTCTTTATGGTGGGAGCGTTTTATGGGATCCCACAACCCATACAATGAGGGGGGGCCACACACAGCCATTGGACACAAGTGGCCCATAACTCGGAGCTGGAGCTCTGATCTCTACTCATCAGGACTGCCTGGAGTGGAACCCTGAACCTTCTGACTCAGAGGAAGGAATGCTACCACGAAGCCAAATAAATATACAGTTCCCCAGTGGTCGGTATTAAGACCACTGCTCTTTTTGATATATATTAATGACCTGGACTTGGGTATACAAGGGATTTCAAAAAATACAAAACTCATAAATGTAGTAAACAATGAGGAGGATAGTAACAGACATTAGACAGACTGGTAAAATGGGCAGACACATGGCAGATGAATTTTCACGCAGAGAAGTATGAAGTGATACATTTTGGTAGGAAGAATGAGAAGAGGCAGCGTCAACTAAATGGTATAATTTTTAAAGGGGGTGCAGGAAGAGAGACCAGGGGTTGTACGTACACAAACCTCTGAAGGTGGCAGGACAAGTTGAGAAGGCTGTTACAAAAGCATGTGGGATCCTTGGCTTTATTATTAGAGGAATAAAATACAATAGCGAGGAAGTTATACTAAACCTTTATAAAACACTGGTTAGGCCACAGCTGAAGTATTGTATTCAATTCTGGGCACCACACTTTAGGAAAGATGTCAAGGTCTTGTAGAGGGTGCAGAAGAGATTTGCTAGAGTGGTACCAGGGATGAGGGACTTCAGTTATGTGGAGAAACTGGAGAAACTGGGGTTATTCTCATTAGATCAGAGAAGGTTAAAAGGAGATTTGATAGAGGTGCTCAAAATCATGAATGGTTTTGATAAGAGTAAATAAGGAGAAACTGTTTCCAGCAGCAGAAGGGTCGGTAACCAGAGGACACAGATTTGGCAAAAGAATCAGAGGCGATAGGATGAAACCTTTTTTTACACATCAAGTTGTTGTGATCTGGAATGCACTGGCTGAAAGGGTGGTGAATGCAGATTCAATAGTAACATTCAAAAGAGAATTGGATAAATACTTGAAGGGAAAAAAAATTACAGGGCTATGGGTAAAGAGCAGGGGAGTGGGATTAATTGGATAGCTCTACCAAAGAGCTGGCATAGGCACGATGGGCCGAATGGGCTCCTTCTGTGCTGTATCATTCCATGATTCTAACTTACTAGTAATAAATGTTTGCTAAGGTATAGGAAACTTAAAAGGACTTACCAGTCTCAGCCAGATTCTCTGAAGGAAAGAGGAAAAGCAACTGAGCACGGGACACTTCCCAGTATTACTCAAGTACACATCATGTCAGATGTAAAAAAAAAAGTATTATAGGCCTTTGTGGAAATGTACAAAGACTGCAATATCCCAATCTCTTGATTAAGGATCACACGTTGAGTTGGGAAATAGGGTAGCAAAAATACAACAGTGCTTTTAAAAATTAAGCAAGACTAGCAGCTTATTGGTATCTAAAAACCTGCACAGTGCTTTTGTTCAGTTTATTTGAATAACAAATTCATGATATAATTGGAGCCGATATACTTGCCTCTGAGATATAGTGAATCTGCACAATGAAGTTAAATGAAAAATTTAACTATAAAGATCTTACCTTGACTGAAGATCCCTGGTGAGAAACGATGCCCTTTGACCCATACTTTGCATATATTCTAAATCATCATCCTCCAGCATATCTAAAGGAAGAGCATCCTCCTCCTCCTCCTCCTCATCTATTTATGTATGTGGACAACACAATTGGTTAATAATTTGCAGTGTTCTAAAATACTTTTAGAGTAACTACGCAAAAAAGACAATGGCCCGGATTTTGTGTTGAGAATAACGGTGAGGCTATCAGCGCTCACTGTTATTATGGAGTAAATGAAACAGCAACTTCCGGCGTCCACACATGCACAGATAAAACACAGAAATCTGGAAGTTGCTGTCCGATTTGTCCTGCTCCTCCACAGGTTTCGCTCCACTGGTACCTCACCAATAGATTTGGCATTGAAATCCATGCAAGGACGTGAAGTTCCTGTACTTACCCACTAGACACGCCAGAAAGTTAGGGCTGGTGCATTCAAGTGTTAAGTAAATTTTTAACAGCATGATAAGTTTTAATTACTGCCAAACAACCTCTCTGGCACAGAAAATGTAATTTTTTTTGTTTTTGTTTTGAGTGTGGCGTCTCATTCCTTCAGAATTTAATTCTTGTTGGGGAATTCAAAAAAATAAAAAATTAAAATAATTGTTTTAACTTTTTCTTTGCTTCTTTCATCTCTCTCAATCACATCTTTCTGTCCCTTTCTTTATTTTGATTTCTGTACATGATTTTAAAATGAATTAAATATTCCAATTTATACTTCCTGGTTTAGACTTTGCGTGTCTCAGTGAGAATTCTGCAATCTGATTGGTTGAAGAGTTATGCTGCTGCTTTCCCTGCTCAGAGGCCACCGATCCCCTGTAGAGGGCACCGCGCTGGATCAGACGCCCGATGACAGCAAGTAGCCACTCAAAAGCCCGCAAAAAGTCTGTGGGGCAGCTGTAAGTGTAGTGAACAGTGAGCGCCATTCCTTCGCCGCTGAGCGCAAAATCCGGGCCAAAGAATAATTCAGTAACATTATTCTTTACTATGCCCAACAATCATCATTTGAAGTCTCTTCATTAACCCCATTGTTACATTACTTCAACTTTCATAGAACTAGAAACCAGTTATACAATGTCAATTTACAGCATTAAAAAAAAATCAAACTAACACGCATTGTTTTCTTCTCATACATACAAATTTGCATAGCTTGATTTATAGTAAATAGGTGTCCTGCACTTTTACTTTGTGATGAAGAAGAAATGAGAACAAGGCTGTCACTACACCAAAGTATAATGTTGTTGTGCCTAATATTTAAATTAACAAATGGTAAGAAACTAGAACACGAACTGAACTGATTGGGTTGAATCCTCAAATGAGTTAAATTAACATTTTTAAACAACTGTACCTATTTGATGGAGATGATCAAAGATAAGGGTCGTTCTATACGAAGATCACTGATTCATTTTTTTTCTTCATGGATACATGGGTGGAATCATCATGGAATACAATCTCCAAGTCAGCAGTAAAAAAAAACGTAATCTCATAATAAAAAATGGAATTTGATTTATTTAGCCACTATAATCCGATGGTCCTGCCTATACTATGTGCTTTATTGGGGTCATAATAAGTCAACATAGGTCTATGGGACTTGCCTGGCCTTTTCCTTTTTGGCTGATCCAATGGTGTTCCTGTTTTAGCTGAAACATCTCGAGCAGCTTGTCGAAGCTGTTTCTGTTCTTTCTTGTATTTCTTTGCCACACTTTGCTGCTTATATTGTTTATTTTTCAATTTATTTGCAAGCTTCACATTGCTAGTTTTCAGCAGCCTGCGAAAATTTGGAACTCTCTTTGTGTTTTTTCTCTGTAACAGAAGGCAGATGTTAACATTTCCATGAGACATATAGATTGATGTCTCAGCAAGTTTATTCAGTCAGTAATCCGACAGACCAGGAAGGTTTTTGCTTTGTGCAGTTAATTTATTTCGGCCGGTGCAGTAATATGGACACTACAACTGTTCTCAGTGCCTGAGGTAGGGAGGAAAAACAGGACAGATTTCACATACCTAATACTACTCAGCAACTCCCGCTGGGTGTTGTGTGAGGACCATAGAAACATAGAAGATAGGAGCAGGAGTAGGCCATTCGGCTCCTGAAGCCTGCTCCGCCATTTAATGAGATCATGGCTGATCATCCAAATTCAGTACCCTGTCCCTGCCTTCTCCCCATATCCCTTTAGCCTTAAGAAATATATCTAACTCCTTCTTGAATATATTTAATGAATTGGCTTCTACTGTCTTCTGTGGTAGAGAATTCCACAGGTTCACCACTCTCTGGGTGAAGAAATTCCTCCTCATCTCTGTCCTAAATGGCTTACCCCTTATCCTTAGACTGTGACCCCTGGTTCTGGACTCCCCCGCTATCGGGAACAGCCTTCCTGCATCTAGTCTGTCTAGTCCTGTTAGAATTTTATAAGTTTCAATGAGATCCCCTCTCATTCTTCTAAACTCTAGCGAATATAAGCCCAATCGACCCAATCTCTCCTTATACATCATTCCTGCCACCCCAGGTATCAGTCTGGTGAATCTTCGCTGCACTCCCTCCATGGCAAGAACATCCTTCCTCAGATAAGGCAACCAAAACTGCACACAATACTCAAGGTGCGGTCTCACCAAGGCCCTGTACAACTGCAGCAAGACATCCTTGTTCCTGTACTCGAATCCTCTCGCTATGAAGGCCAACATGCCATTTGCCTTCTTAACCACCTGCTGCACCTGCATGCTTACCTTCAGCGACTGGTGCACAAGGACACCCAGGTCTCGTTGCACTTCCCCTTCTTCCAATCTATTGCCGTTCAGATAATAATCTGCCTTCCTGTTTTTGCCACCAAAGTGGATAACCTCGCATTTATCCACATTATACTCCATCTGCCATGCATCTGCCCAATCACCCAACCTGTCCAAATCCTACTGGAGTTTCTCGGCATCCTCCTCACAGCACACACGCCCACCCAGCTTTGTGTCATCTGCAAACTTGGAGATATTACGTCTAGTTCCCTCGTCTAAATCATTAATATATATTGTGAATAGCTGGGGCCCTAGCACCGATCCCTACGGTACCGATCACTGCCTGCCACTCGGAAAAAGACCCGTTTATTCCAACTCTTTGCTTCCTGTCTGCCAACCAGTTCTCTATCCAAGTCAGTACCTTGCCCCCAATCCCATGTGCTTTAACTTTACATGCTAATCTCTTATGCAGGACCTTATCGAAAGCCTTCTGAAAGTCCAAATACACCACATCCACTGGTTCTCCCTTATCTATTCTACCAGTTACATCCTCAAAAATTCAGGTTTGGCTGTGCTGCCCTCTGTGGTCAAACAGCTTGTCAACACTGCAAATGTCTACATGTGACTAATGTTACTTGGGAATTGGCATGACAGTAACTGATGCCTATGGAACCCTCCCAAGCAAACATCCAACAACTTCATGTACGGAAAGGGTGGAGGAACACTTGCAAAAATATAGACATTACTTTATAATGACCATGGTAAAATAAGGTAGGTAACACACATTTGCACTGTTCCAGCTTTAACCACCCATACTACAATGTGCTGAAATGTTTTTTATATTTATATACATTATACACAAGTGTAATGTTGCCAGTACACACACCCTGTTGGTTTAGCAGGCTCCTTTACAAACAGTATATCCATTTCAAGTGTTGACGGGGTTGGGTGGCAAGAATTGTATCAAATCCTTAATTTTCTTCTTATTGGTAAAACAGATTTTCACACTATAATCTGTGAGAAATAACAGTTTTTATCTGTCTGGGGCAAGCATACTGTGTGCCATGAGCACTGTTTTGATAATTCTCTATTTTCTATTTGTTGACATACTAACACAATTTTTATTGTCGTATAGCAATAAAAAAAACAGGTTTCTACAATCAAAGCAATGTTTTCCTTTAACTAACTAGCACTGTCTTTCAATAGCTACGCCACAAGGTCCCTGGGAATGCGTCAATAATTGTGGGGTCCTTGGGAATATATCAGTATTTACAAGGGGTCACCCATACAGAAACGTTTTAAAATAACTGCTATAGGATCGTGTTTATTTCAGCAGTTAATTTTGATAACGTTCACCATCCCACAAGATCATTTACATGGGCTTCTGCTGTTGCTCTGCTTTGGCCCAACACCAACTTTTAATCAATGTCAAGCAGGAGGTAGGAAAGGTTAACAGCACCATTATGAGGTCATGAATTGCTGGGGTCACTATACTAAACAGCATCTTATAATAGCAACAGATAATTAATTAGGACATAAATACAGTAACTGAAGTAGTTTGGAATGAGTTACATATTGAAGAAACACATGGATTGTTGTCTATTATAATGCAATAAAATGCGGAAGCCATAGTATTTCTCTGCAATATGAAGGAAATAAATGTTAATGTCGCTGCCATTCAAAAAAAAAGTCAGTATTGCTGCCATTCCAAACTTGTGGTATAAGAACACTTCTGCCCACGTCATGAGCAAATCACAAGAGCTGACCTTGTAAGAGGTCATACACTTTGGAGTGTAGTTCAAGGCAGTAACATTGGTGCAGAAATTCCGATCCTACAGGTGGGTACGCGCTGTGTACCCACCTGTAGGGACATCGGAAATGCCGGTTTCAGGCATGCACAGCTCTTGACAGATCCTCCGGCTGCCGAAGGGCCTCTTCAGGCGGATAGTTCCGCTTTTTGGAGACCCTCCACCCGCAGAAAACCCTTACAATTCTTGCGCCTGGTAAAAGCAGTTGGTAAAAGAGTTGAAAAAAAGTAAAAATAAAATAAAATTTTTCCACTGATTTATCATTTAAAAATACTTTAAAGGTAAGTTTATTTTTAGACCCATTAAAAACTTTAATTATTTTTTTCAAAAAATAAAATTTGTTTAAAATACTTAATTTATTGTAATTTAGTCATTTTAAAAATGATTTTTAAATTTTTTTTTAAAGTTTCACTATGTTTTGGGGGTGATCTCTATTCATATATTTGACAGGTCTTCCTGTCAAATGTATGAAGGGAGATTCCCTCCTGTGATTGGCTCCCCATGGCCCACCTGATCCCAGGGACGCTGCGAACTGCCTGCACCTCTGGGATACGTGGGCCCTGCGCACTGGCTGTCTGGAGAGGCCCAGCAGCGGAACTCTGCGCCTCCCGGGAGCCCTCCGGTCCAGGCGCAATTTTTCCAGATCGCAGCCCTCTGCCTGCGGGAGGCCTGCGATCAGAATATCTGGGCCATTGAGTTTATCAATGCCATCTCAACACTGACATGCATTCGATCCCTGAAATGCACTTCCGGCTTGCAATTCTTTTATAATATAAACAGGCGCATTTAATCAGGAAATTTATTCAGTTCCAAGTAAGCTTTCTTCTACATTTCCATCTTTTCTTGGCCAGCACCAGGAGTTACAGTAATCGGCAAACTCCTGCATCTGAATCACATGATTTTAACATGATCTGAAGTTCAATTATAATCGGGGTATTTCACTGTGTCTGTAAGGGTTTGGAATTTGATCGAAGAGTTTTGTGAGCAGGCTTCATACTTCAAGTGTCAAAATATATATATATATCTATATATATAAAGTGGCTCTTCTGTCTGTCCGTTCTCTATACGTTTGAAAGTTACAGAGCGTACCGACGGGCGCGTCGCCTCAAAAGAAAGCTTGCGATTCCGGACTGGTCATAGGCGTATTTACGTTTCGGCCGCACAAAAATCCCGCCCACGGTATCCGAAAAACGTTCAGCCTTCCGCTCATTAGCATCTCATTAGCGACCGTGTGACGTCGAGGTCGACCAATCGGACGGCGGGTTCCTTCCGACAGTTGAGTGTCGAGTGACTCGACGATTGACCAATCCTACGCTTCGGTGACCTGACCGGTCGACCAATCGGTGCGTGTGTGGGCGGGCCTTATCCTTCTGAACCGAGGTGAGTGGCCGCCATCTTGATTTTTCACGATTTTTTCCCCCACTTTCAGTGTGTTAGGGAAGTAAGGTAAATATTTGAATTATGTGTTAGGGAATTAATTAACAATTTATTTGAGTTTTATATTGTGTTTAGCAACCCCCCCCCTCCTCCTCACCCTCGCGCAGGGGGGACTCGGGGCCTGAAGCTCAAAAATTTTCTCTCTCTTGCTCTCTCTTTCTTCCCTCTCTCTCTCTCCTTCTCCTCTTCCCTCTCTCTCCTTCTCCTCTTCCCTCTCTCTCCTCTTCCCTCTCTCTCCTTCTCCTCTTCCCTCTCTGTCTCTCTCTACTTCCCCCTCTCAGGTTTCACGGTGTCGCGGACGGAGCGCGGGCGGGCCGCCCGAAGTTTCCCGCTCGCTAACGGCTGCCAAGCCGCCCTTGCCTGCTCCCCGCGGGCCGCCTCGCGCCGCCCGCACTGACCGCGCATGCGCCGCCCGCCCGCAGCGGCCGTCCATCAGCCGCGCGATACGCGGGGGACCTCAGCTCCGGTCCGTCCCGGCCTCAGAACCCGACCGCGCCTTAAGCGCTAGGCCCCGCACGGCCGCTATCGCAACGGCACCGGACCTCAGGCGCTAGGCAGGGGGAGGGGCCGGAGAGGGACAGAGGGGAGTGGGGGAGGGGAGGGGTGGGGGTGGGCGAGGGGAGGAGAGGGGTGGGGGAGGGTAGGTGTGGGGGTGGGGGAGGGGAGGGAGGGAGACAGGGGAGGGAGAGAGGGGAGGGGAGGGAGGGATAGGACAGGGAGAGGACATGACAGGGAGAGGACATGACAGGGAGAGGGGGGACACACAGGGGCAGGGAGACCAAGCGCCCCAAAATTGCCCTCGCAACGCGGGGCTCCCCAGCTATTTTTATATATATGCATGCTGTTTCTTGTCCTGACTTGAAGGCAGAAACTTATAAGCACTAGGCAATCTGCAAGCTTCCCTCACCAAACAGCAATTAAACTCCGATTGATTGACCCAGGAACTATTTAGATGCCATCTACTCACCAGCAAGTACTCAGGTCTTTGTAATCTGTTTGGAGTCTTATAACTTCACTTGAATGCACGTTTTTGGCTTGCATGTCACTGCATCTTTAAACTTACTTAAAAACCTTCAGGAAGCACAGGATGGTACTGGAGACGGCACAGGATGGGAGTCATCTTGGCCACTGCTTTCCGGCTGGAGGAAGAGAGCCAGCAGCAACACATAGGGCAAATGTTAGGGAGCTGCATATAGGGCTGTAAGCAGTCCACCAAGGAAGAAAGCTGCTCACAGGTATCCTTACCCTGCCTATGGGGTATATAGGCCTAGAATCATCTACCTCCAATTTAGTTAGTAGTGTGTAAGGAGGCTTCTCAAGAGAGGCGATAGGAGAACTTTGCAACCTGTTACAGTCGGGCCTGGAACCCACTGCCTCAAATAGCACTGCATTGTCTGTGGCAGTGAAAGTCATGACACCACTCTCTGGCCTGGAATTTGCGGAGGGTATGGGCCATACCTCCTTTGAAATCCACCACAAGTTCGGGATTTCCGCATGCGCGAAATCCAGAACTTGGGGTTCGTCAACGTACGTGTTGACTGGCCATCCGCACGGCCCACGAAAAAGCAACTGCTGCCAGAGTTGGCCGACTGGTAAGCAATGGCGTTCGGAAATGTTACGGTTGATGCAAACAGGCACAGGACCGGTTTGCATCAGCGGAAGGGGATACATCAGGCATGTTTTCAACATTTTCATCTCGGAAATCATACACATACATGTAGTTGAAGATATAAGAGTTTTAATGATGTCAAAAATTATCAAAAAATTTAAGTTTTAGTAAAGTTGGTGGAATGAAACTAATTAGGAATTAAATCTGATTTCAGAATTCCACTAAATCTGATTACGGATTCCCTTAGGAAATGATTAAAATCTAATTCTGTTTTGTGATTGGAGGACCAGGCCCACGTGATCCCAGGTAGGCTTCCATACCACCTGTGTCCCTGGGATCCGTGGGCCATTACGCTGCCCTCCACAATTTTTGGCCCAATGTTTTTCACCTCAGCCTCCTTCCTGGTTTCAGCAGATGACCCATGTAACATCAATCAGTCTGCAGTCAATTCCTGCATCCAGCAGTTCAATGACACTCTCTTCTCAAAGGCCAATGACTATATCAAGCTCCCCATGAACACCAGAAGCCAGCAGGAAAGTGCTGTGGTTTTTGCTACCATTACAAACTTCCCCCAAGTACAGGCGGTGATAGACTGCACCCTTGTTGCCATCAGGACACCTGCCAACAAACCAGGACCCTTGATAAACTGAGGAATTTCACTCAACACTTAGCTGGTCTGTGACCACCGACAACAGTTAATGCCACTCCCATTGTGCCACTGCCACCACCACAAGGCTGTGGCTCAGCACTTCCATTTATCTGAGGGAGAGCAGAATGTAGGAGACTTGCAACACAACTGTAGCTCTATTTATTCAGTCATTCCCCAGCCTCCTGATGGCAGAGGACATGATGGTGCCAAGAGCCTGACTGGCACGAGTTTGGGCAGCCGAGAGATGCCAGTACCTGTGCCAAAGACTCCTGGAAAAAGGGCCCAACTGCAGCATCCCCCATAAATGGTGACCACATGTTCCATGACAGACTGCAGAGTGCTGATACATTGCACCAGAACCCCCACACAAGCTGGAAGCAGACTCCTCCATAGTCCAGACATGTCCACTGCTTTGCGCAAATACTGGTGCACATGAAAAATCTTTCTTTTAAATGCTGAACCCCTAAAGTCTGCATCTCTGTCCTCTTCAGCAGAGCAAGGACTTAAGCTTGTCATCCAGCGAGCCATTTCCTGGTCTATCCTTTTCACTCGTGCCAGCTCCTGCTCACTTGTGCTGTGTGAATCACTATGCAGGCCCCTCTAACTCACTATCTATACCAGCCAGTGCTGGTTTCTGTGCTGGTGCTTGTAAAGGTTGGAACGTGTGATCACGCATCTTTGCAAGGATGGTTCCCTTTAGCTGCAGGGCCCATTCTACGGATGGACCTGGAAAAAGGGGACAGGGACAAGGGTCAGTTTGATACAGCATTAGCAGACGAGTGGTATTGCAATGCAGCACCAGGTTGCTATGCTGCCTGCATGTGCGATTGTTTGAGGAAAGAACCCTCTGAGAACTCTTGAGTTCCTCCAATTCTGGCCTCTTGTGCATCCCTGATTTCCTTCGCCCCTCCATTGACAGCTGTGCCTTCAGCTGTCTGGGCCCTATGCTCTGAAATTTGCTCCCTACACCTCTCCATCCCTCTTTCCTCCTTTAAGACGCTCCTTAAACCTATCTTGTTCACCTGTCCTAATATCTACTTATGTGTCTCGGTGTCTAATTTTGTCTGACAACGCTCCTGTGAAGCACCTTGGGACATGTTACTATGTTAAAAGCGCTATATAAATGTAAGTTGTTATTATTGTAGCAAGAAAAATAGGTAAGGACTGTAGCTAAATATCCTGCTGCACTTGCCCTCCAGCCTTGTCATCTTCCTCGTGCCAATAACCTCCAAGGGGCTTGGCTCTATTGGACCGGGGGATTGGGCAATGGCTGGACCTTTCAGTTCTGGTTCTCTACCTTGTGTTGCTTGCTGGCTTGCGCTCCAAGAATAGTGGGGGTGAGTTTGTGTGTGGTCCTTTGAAAGGGCTGTGCACATGCGTGAGGTAGCTTCATATAGTGTGCATGCTGACAGGGAAGCAGAAAGTGTGAGCAAGAGGTGGTTATGTGCAAGAAAGTGATTTCAATATGAATTGTGAAAGCAGTTAGCAAAATATTGAAATGCATTCCAGTTGTAATTAGGTAAAAGCAGAAGGCTGTTGGTGCATGTTGAGAGCAGTGTCTGGTTGTGATTGGAGTACAAGCATGGGCATTGGAGGATACAACGGCCGGGTATGCTGAGGACAAGTGTATAGTGGCAAGGCACCATTCTGACAAAAAGACACATCATGAAATTATTCTCACCTTTGCTGTCCGACTAAGGTCACTGAACTTTTATCAACACTGCAGCCAGGTCCTTGGCATAATGCTGCAGACATTGCCATTCTTTGCTACCTCTTTTCAAGCCTGCTGGATCATCTGCCCAGGCACCTGTCTGCCATCTGATGCCCAGAGGACCTCTGTCTAATCCTCATCTGCTCCACTAATACTTCCACTGCAGTACTGGTGAAACAGGGTACCCTGGCCTCACAAATTAAAAAATTGCACCCAAAAGACTTCTGAAATTAAAAGAAACCCCCGTACACTAGATGTATCCGCCACTTAGCCCCTTCCCCTCACCCAAATGACTTCAGAGGATAACTGTAAATGAGTGGTCTTCATTAAATAGACATTTTAAAATGTTTAATTTTTAACCCTCACCATTTTTAAAGCTGAGGATATGCAGCAAAGTGGTCGGATGTACCAGTTGAAGGTAGGCTGACACTCCAGTGCAGTACTGAGGGGGGGCTGTCTTTCGTATGAGACATTAAACCGAGGCCCGGACTGCTCGCTCAAGTGGACGTAAAAGAGCCCATTGTACGATTCAAGTTCTCCAAGTGTCCTGGCCAATAATTATCTCTTAACTAACATCACTTATGATCTGGTCATTGTCACATTGCTGTTTGTGGGACTTTTCTGTGCTGACCTGTTTCCTTTATTGGCTACTTTATTTCCTTTATTGGTTTCCTACAACACTGACTACACTTCAAAAAGTACTTCATTGGCTATGGAGCGCCCGGTGGTCGTGAAAGGCGCTATATAAATGCAAGTCTTCCTTTCTTTGAATGCCGTGTTTATGCCATTTTCCCGGGGTTTCCGCGGCCCTTTCGCCAACATTACGCCGGACAAGCAGGAGATCCCCTCACCCCGGCAGTTTAACCAGCGAGGGCCGGCTGATCCAGTTAACCGGCCATTTCCAGGATTTGTTTCTATTGCACATACCGGCCGCCGCTTGCTCCAGGTGAAGCCATGTGAGCGCAGCTGTCACAAACCGCTGGGCCCTTCAACACCCCGGCCCACCCGCCGCTCACTTACCGGCCCCATGTTGCACCGACTCTGCTCACTCGACTACTTCCCGAAGAATTTCAACCACCAGCGGTCTGTGGCGGGGCCGCTCGGGCGCTCGAGCCCCGGCCTGTGGCGGGCGCCGCTCGGGCGTTGGAGCCCCGGCCTGTGGCGGGGTCGCTAGAGCCCCGGCCTGTGGCGGGGTCGCTAGAGCCCCGGCCTGTGACGGCGGGGCCGCGCGGTCGCTGGAGCCCCGGGAGGAATGGAACGTTCACCGCTTCAAACCAAACGGTTTGGAATCAGAGTCACACGTGCCCCCGGATCCATGGAGATACAAACAACGCACAAGCGCCGCCAAGAGCGGCGCTATAACGTACATCACCGCCCCCCTGGAGGACCAAAATCCTTTCATTGGAGGACTAACCTGCTCAGGGGCATAGACGGCGTTTCACTGCAGCTTAGAACGTTAGAAACTCAGACTATTTGAAACATAGATATACATATTCAGAGACAAAACAGGCGCCATTTTGGAGCGTCTGAAAACAAAAGACCATCTACTTAGAACTTTAAAACTGCCAAATCACTGACAGTGGGAGTGAAACTATCCTCTATTGACCACTTGATTCAGCAAGCTGGTTAGAGAGAATCAGAACTAGTGGTGGAGGAACCTAGAATGGGGTCCAAACAATTTTCCTTCTGCATCTACCACATCCCAGTGGAGTGTTCTGCCATCAGGACATGGTCTCTGGGAAAAATTCACAAAGCACCGCTAAGCCTTCAAGACAATTTGTGCTGTTTGTTCGCTGAGCAGAAATTTCTTCCAACTAAATATTGGGAAGACCAAAACCATTGTTTTTGGACCCTGCCACAAACTCAATTTCCAAGCCACCAACTCAATACCTCTCCCTCGCGACTGCCTGAGGCTGAACTAGACAGTTTGCAACCTTGGTGTCATATTTGATCCCGAGATGAGCTTCCGACTACAGATTCGTGCCATCACCAAGACGTGAAGACACCTCTGACACATTGCCCGACTCTACCCCTGCCTCACCTCATCATCTGCTGAAACCCTCATCCATGCCTTTGTTACCTCTAGACTTGACCATTCCAACGCACTTCTGGCCAGCCTCCCACTTTCTACCCTCTGTAAACTTGAGGACATCCAAAATTATGCTGCCCGTCCTAACTCGCACCAAGTCCCATTCACCCATCAACCCTGTTCTTGCTGACCTACATTGGCTTCCGGTTAAGCAACACCTCAATTTGAAAATTCTAATCCTTATTTTCAAATCCCTCCATGGCCTCACCCCCTCCCTATCTTTGTAATCTCCTCCAAACTTACAACCCTACGAGATATCTGCGTTCCTCTAATTCTGGCCTCTTCAGCATCCCCGATTTTAATTCTCCACCATTGATAGCTGTGCCTTCAGCTGCCAAGGCCCTAAGCTCTGGAATTCCCTCCTCTCTACCCTCCTTTAAAATGCTCCTTAAAACCTACCTCTTCGACCAAGCTTTTGGTCATCTGTCCTAATATTTCTTTATGGGGCTCACTGTCAAATTTTGTTTCATAACGCTCCTGGGAAGCACCTGGGGATGGTTTACTATGTTAAAGGTGCTATGTAAATACAAGTTGTTGTTGCGATTTCTCAGTATTCGAGCCCCCAAGCACCAGTTTATTTTTGGGATTTCAAAATCTGCTCTCCTTTTGCATTTGTAATTCAAAACCATCAATTGGAATTCACTTTTATTGGCATTGAGATGGATTTTGTGTGGATAAGTTAACCTCACCATTATTACGTGGTAAATCGGACAGCGACTCCCGGCGTCCGCACATGCGCAGTTAAACGCAGAAATCCGAAAGTTGCTGTCAGATACCCCACTCCTCCATAGGCTGCGCTGTTACAGTCCTCACCGATAGACTCGGCACCAAAATGAATGAAATGGCTTGAACTTGGGGTAGTTCCCCACTAAAGACGGCACAAATTCATTATCAAGGAACACAAAACAAAATAGTAAAATATTTTATAGGCACATCAATAAAAAAAAGGTTGGTATGGCAATAGGGTCATTAAGGGATAGTCAGGACAATACCACAGGTAATGATAGAGAAATGACAGAAATATTAAATAATTATTTTGCTCCAGTATTTACCAGGGAGGTAGAACAGGTGGACATGACATTGGATGATGAGATCAGTAATGAGATAAGTGCATTTAAAATTAAAAAATGGGATATGTTAAATAAAATAATCAAACTCAGAGGATAAAACCCCTGGTTCAGGTAGATTGCATCCACACATTTTAAAAGAATCTAGGGAAAAGATAGCAGAGGCATTACTACGCCTATTTAATAATTCGTTAGAAAAAGGTATAGTGCCAGAGGACTGGCGGATAGCTAACGGAATACCAATATTTAAGAAGGGGGATAGAACATTTCCAGGGAAATATAGACCAGTCAACTTAACATCGGTGGTAGGAAAAATAATGGAATCCCTACTAAAGGAGAAAATAGAAGAAAATCTAGAAACCAAAAATAGAATAATGAATAGTCAGCATGGGTTTCAAAAGAGAAAGTCTTGCTTGACCAAACTTATTGAATTTTTTGAAGAGGTAACAAAGAGTAGACAATGGTCTTTGTACATGAGTCACAAAGTGAATGTGCAGCAAGCCATTAGGAAGGCAAATGGTATGCTGGTCTTCATTACAAGAGGATTGGAGTACAGGAGTAAATAATAATAATTCAACTTTGTCATTGTACAATGCACAAGTACATGAACAACGAAATGTGATCTTGCAAGCTCCCATGAGTCCAGTACAAATAACATTAACATTAAACGTAAATAGCACCATCCTGGGAGAAGCAAAGCCGCTGCGTCTGTGCGCGCCGCCATTCCATTTCCACCATTCCTCCTGTCCGACAATCTTCAGCCCAACGCCCGGGCCTGCTCACCAGCCGCCCCTCCCGGGGCTCCTTCCGTGACCTTCTCACCAACCGCCCCTCCTCGGGGCTCCTTCTGTGACCTTCTGCACCTGGTCTTCCCGGATGGTCACCCCTCCAGGTACTAACCAGGCCTGGCTCTGTTTAGCTTCCAAGCCTTGCCAGTGACCCTGTCCCTAGTCCCAGGAACAGGGCATACTCGTCTTACTCGAATTATATAGGGCCTTGGTGAGGCCACACCTCACCACACCTGGAGTACTGTGTACAATTTTGGTTTCCTTACCCAAGGAAGGATATACTTGCCATAGAGGGAGTGCAACGAAGGTTCACGAGATCAATTCCTGGGATGGCGGGACTGTCGTATGAGAAGAGATCGAGTAAACTAGGCCTGTATTCTCTGGAATTCAGAAGAATGAGAGGGGAACTCATGGAAGCATACAAAATTATTACAGGGCTTGATGGGGTGGATGTTGGGAGAATGTTTCCCTTGGCTGGGGAGTCTAGAACCAGGGGCCACAGCCTCAGGATAAAGGGTAGGCCATTCAGGACTGAGATGAGAAGAAATTTCTTCACAGAGGGTGGTGAATCTTTGGAATTCTCTACCCTAGAGGGCTGTGGAGGCTCAATCATTGGATATATTCAAAACAGAAGTCGATAGATTTCTGACTAGTAAGGGCATCAAGGGATATGGCGATAAGGCCGGTGAATGGAATTGAGGCAGAAGATCAGCCATGATCTCATTGAATGGCGGAGCAGGCCCGAAGAGCCGAATGGCCTACTCCTGCTCCTATTTCTTATGTCCTTATAGTAATGCAATAGATGTAATTTATCTGGATTTTCAATACTGAGGAGGACTGCAACAAATTACAGGAGGACATTAATAAACTTGCAGAATGGGCATATAATTGGCAAATGAAGTTCAACACCGATAAATGTGAGGTATTACATTTTGGTAGGAAGAATAGGGAGGTTGCATATCACTTGGAGGGTGCGAGTCTAGGTGGGGTAGAGGAACAAAGCGATCTAGGAATAAAAATACACAAATCACAAAGTTGCAACGCAGGTTAGCAAGGCCATAAAAAAAGCAAACCAAGCACTAGGGTTTATTTCTAGAGGGATAGAATTGAAAAGTAGGGAAGTTACGTTAAATCTGTGTCAAACCTTGGTTAGACTACTGCGTACAGTTCTGGTCGCCATATTATGAAAAGGATAGAGGCGCACTGGAGAGGGTGCAGAGAAGATTTACAAGGATGATACCAGAAATGCAAGGGTATACTTATCAGGAAAGGATGAACAGGCTGGGTCTCTTTTCTCTTGAAAAAAGGTTGAGGGGTGACCCAATAGAGGTCTTTAAAATTATTAAAGGTTTTGATAGAGTGGATACAGAGAGAATGTTTCCACTTGTGGGGAAGGGCATAACCAGAGGCCATCAATATAAAATAGTCACCAAGAACTCCAATAGGGAATTCAGAAGAAACTGCTTTATCCAAAGAGTGGTGAGAATGTGGAACTCGCTACCACGGGGAGTGGTTGAAGCGAATAGTATAGATGCATTTAAGGGGAGGCTGGACAAACATATGAGGGAGAAGGGAAAAAGAGGGTTATGCAGATAGATTTAAATGAGGAAAGACAGGAGGAGGCTAGAGTGGAGCATAAACACCGACATGGACTGGTTGGGCCGAATGGCCTGTTTCTGTGCCATATATCCTATGTAAAATGGTAGGGCTGGTGCATTCAGAAGTGAATTTTTAACAGTGTGATAACTGATAATTACTGAAAAACCTCTTTGGCCCTGAAAATTTAATTTTACAAGTGTGGAGTCTCATTCCTTCAGAATTTAATTAGTGTTGGAGATTTAAAAAAAAACTTTTTTTGACTATCTTTTCTCTCTCTCCTAATCCCATCTGTTAGCCCAATCTTTATTCCGCTTTCTGTACATTATTTAAATCCTTCCTGCTTCATACTTACTGGTTTAGACTGTGTCTCAGTGAGGATTCTTCAATCCGATTGGTTGAACAGCCTCACTGTTTCTTGTCCTGTAGAGGGTGTACGCTGGAACAGACGCCGGATTAGAACAAGTCATAGAAACATAGAAGATAGGAGCAGGAGTAGGCCATTCGGCCCCTCGAGCCTGCTCCGCCATTCAATGCGATCATGGCTGATCATCCAAATTCAGTACCCGGTCCCTGCTTTCTCCCCATACCCCTTGATCCCTTTAGCCTTGAGAAATATATCCAACTCCTTCTTGAATATATTTAATATATTGGCCTCTACTGCCTTCTGGTGGTAGAGAATTCCACATGTTCACCACTTTCTGGGTAAAGAAATTCCTCCTCATTTCTGTCCTAAATGGCCTACCCCATATCCTTAGACTGTGACCCCTGGTCCTGGACTCCCCGACCATCAGGAACATCCTTCCTGCATCTAGTCTGTCCAGTCCTGTCAGAATTTTATAACTTTCAATGAGATCCCCTCTCATTCTTCTAAACTCCAGCGAGGACAAGCCCAATCGACCCAATCTCTCCTCATACGTCATTCCTGCCATCCCAGGTATCAGCCTGGTGAATCTTCGCTGAACTCCTTCCATGGCAAGAACATCCTTCCTCAGATAAGGCGACCAAAACTGCACACAATACTCAAGGTGTGGTCTCACCAAGACCCTGTACAACTGCAGCAAGACATCCTTGTTCCTGTACTCGAACCCTCTCGCTACAAAGGCCAACATGCCATTTGCCTTCTTAACCACCTGCTGCACCTGCATGCTTACCTTCAGCGACTGGTGCACAAGGACACCCAGGTCTCGTTGCACTTCCCCTTCTCCCAATCTATTGCCATTCAGATAATAATCTGCCTTCCTGTTTTTGCCACCAAAGTGGATAACCTTGCATTTATCCACGTTATATTGCATCTGCTATGCTTTTGCCCAATCACCCAACCTGTCCAAATCATCCTGGAGTTTCTCAGCATCCTCCTCACAGCACACGCGCCCACCCAGCTTTATGTCATCTGCAAATTTGGAGATATTACATCCAGTTCCCTTGTCTAGATCATTAATATATATTGTGAAAATAGCTGGGGCCCAAGGACCGATCCCTGCGGTACCCCACTAGTCACTGCCTGCCACTCGGAAAAAGACCCGTTTATTCCAACTCTTTGCTTTCTGTCTGCTAATAAGTTCTCTATCCAAGTCAATACCTTGCCCCCAATCCCATGTGCCTTAACTTTACGCGCTAATCTCTTATGCGGGACCTTATCAAAAGCCTTCTGAAAGTCCAAATACACCACATCTACTGGTTCTCCCTTATCTATTTTACCAGTTACATCCTCAAAAAATTCCAGTAGATTAGTCAAGCACGATTTACCTTTTGTAAATCCATGTTGACTTTGTCCGATCCTGTCACTGTTTTCCAAGCGCTCTGCTATTACATCTTTTATAATGGACTCTAGCATTTTCCCCACTACCGATGTCAGGCTTACCGGTCTGTAATTCCCCGTTTTCGCTCTACCACCTTTTTTAAATAGTGGGGTAACATTAGCTACCCTCCAATCCATGGGTACTGTTCCAGATTCCATTGAATGCTGGAAGATGATCAGCAAAGCATCAACTATTTCTAGGGCCACTTCCTTAAGTACCCTAGGATGTAGATTATCAGGCCCTGGGGATTTATCGGCCTTCAATCCCATCAATTTCCCTAACACCATTTCCCTACAAATACTGATTTCTTTCAGTTCCTCCCTTTCATCAGACCCTATGTTCCCCGACATCTCTGGGAGGTTATTTGTGTCCTCCTTTGTGAAGACAGAACCAAAATATGTATTTAATCGGTCTGCCACTTCTTTGTTCCCCATTATAAATTCCCCTGATTCTGACTGCAAGGGACCTACGCTTGACTTCACCAATCTTTTTCTCTTCACATATCTATAAAAGCTTTTACAGTCAGTTTTTATGTTCCCTGCAAGCTTACTCTCATATTCTATTTTCCCTTTCTTAATTAATCCCTTTCTCCTCCTTTGTTGAATCCTAAACTGCTCCCAATCCTCAGGTTTACGGCTTTTTCTGGCCAATTTATATGTCCTCTCCTTGGATCTTATGCTATCCCTAATTTGCCTCGTTAGCCACGGTTGAGTCACCTTTTTTGTTTTATTTTTATGCCAAACTGGGATGAACAAATTCTGTAGTTCATCCATGCGGTCTTTGAATGTTTGCCATTGCCTATCCACCGTCAACCCTTTGAGTGACATTCCCCAATCAATCCTACCCAACTCGCACCTCAGACCATCATAGTTTCCTTTATTTAAATTTAGGACCCTAGTCTCTGAGTCGACTACTTCATTCTCCATCTTAATGAAGAATTCGATCATATTATGATCGCTCCGACCCAAGGGGCCTCGTACAACAAGATTGCTAATTAATCCTTTCTCGTTACATAATACCCAGTCTAAGATGGCCTGATCTCTAGTTGGTTCCTCGACATATTGGTCCAGGAGACCATCCCTTAAACACTCCATGAATTCCTCCTCCACAGTATTGTTACTAATTTGGTTAGCCCAATCTATATGTAGATTAAAGTCACCCATGATGACTGCTGTGCCCTTATTGCACGCTTCTCTAATTTCCCTTTTAATGCCATTCCCAACCTCCGCATTACTGTTTGGAGGTCTGTATACCACTCCCACTAACGTTTTCTGCCCCTTGGTATTTCTCAGTTCTACCCATACAGATTCCACATCATCAGAGCCAATATCCTTCCTTACAATTGTGTTAATCCCTTCTTTAACTAGCAATGCTACCCCACCTCCCTTTCCTTTTTGCCTATCTTTCCTGAATATTGAATACCTCTGAATGTTGAGTTCCCAGCCTTGGCCACCCTGAAGCCATGTTTCCGTAATCCCAATCAAATTATATTCGTTTACCTCTATTTGCGCAGCTAATTCATCCACCTTATTACGAATGCTCCTTGCATTAAGACACAAAGCCTTCAGGCTTGTTTTTTTAACGCTCTGAGACCTATTAGAATTATTATTTACTGTGGCCATGTTTGATTTAAACCGTTGATTTCTCTGACTGCCACTTTTGTTTTTCTCCTTCCTATCTTTTGCATTTATCCTGGTTTCCCTTTCCTCTGTCCCCTTGCTCAGGTTCCCAACCCCCTGCCATTTTAGTTTAAACCCTCCCCCGGAGCATTAGCAAACACTCCCCCTTGGACATCGGTCCCAGCCCTGCCCAGGTGCAAACCATCCAGTTTGAACTGGTCCCACCTCCCCCAGAACCGGTTCCAATGTCCCAGGAATTTGAATCCCTCCCCATTGCACCATTCCTCTAGCCACGTATTCATCTGAAATATCCTTCTATTCTAGCACGTGGCACTGGTAGCAATCCTGAGATTACTACCTTTGAGGTCCTATTTTTTAATTTACCTCCTAACTCCCTATATTCCGCTTTTAGGACCTCATCCCGCTTTTTACCTATATCGTTGGTACCTATATGCACCATGACAACTGGCTGTTCACCCTCCCCTTCCAAGATGTTCTGCAGCCGCTCTGAGATATCCTTGACCCTTGCACCAGGGAGGCAACACACCATCCTGGAGTCTCGTTTGCGGCCGCAGAAACGCCTATCTATTCCCCTTACAATAGAATCCCCTATTACTATAGCTCTACCCCTCTTTTTCCTCCCGTCCTGTGCAGCAGAGCCACCCGTCCTGTGCAGCAGAGCCACCCCTGGTGCCAGGAAGTTGACTGCTGCTGCCTTCCTCCGGTAAGCCATCCCCCCCCCCCCCCCCCAACAGTACTCAAAGTGGTGTATCTGTTTGACAGGGGGATGTCCACAGGGGGCCCCTGCACTACCTGCCTGTGCCTAGTACTCTGTCTTTGGTCACCCATTCCCTTTCTGCCTGTCCAACCTTTGCCTGCGGTGTGACCAACTGATCAAACGTGCTATTGACGACGTCCTCAGCCTCGCGAATGGTCCAGTATGAATCCAATCGCAGCTCCAGCACCGCAATGCGGTCTGCCAGTAGCTGCAGCTGGACACACTTCCTGCACACATAGTTGTCAGGGACACAGGAAGTGACCCTGAGTTCCCACATAGCGCAGGAGGAGCATACCACGGCACTGGGCTCTCCTGCCATGACTTACCCTTTAATTAATTGCAATTATATTAAATCAAATCAATCCCACCAATTACACTACAGGTAAATAGTATATTTATGGGCCCTGGTTTATAAACAGTCCCCGCTACACCACAGAGACTTTAGAAACTATAAACCAGAGTTAAAGTTTATAAAGAGAGAAATACTCACCAACCAATCACTGACCTGCTTTCTGGTGACGTCACACTTCGATTACTTTTTACTTCTCTCCCTCTGCGAGATTGGAGATTAGTAAATCTACCTGGTCTCTGGGGTCTTTTTATATCACCGCCACTCCGAGATTCCTCCCGCCGCCGCCGCTGAGGCCTACCTGGTCTCTGGGGCCTTTTTAGTCGCTGCTCCGCGATTCCCACCGAGATTTCTCCCGCTGACGCTCTCCACTTTAAAGCCCGCGAATACTTTGTGGGCAGCCCTCAGCAAGGGGAGCAGCGAGCGCCGTTTCTTCACCGTTGACCTCAAAAGCCGAGCCAATGTATTTCTACTAGTGGATCTTCCATGGCATTGCTCACAATCTGCAGCAGTCATGTTTCACTGTTAAGATGATGCTCTGTTTAACTTAGCCTGTCCTTTTAAAGCCACTGCTTAAGTACTCCTACCAGAGAAGTGGTCCAGGGAAACGTAGCTTCTTGTCACTTATATAACAGTTTACGGAGCTATCTTTTCTCATATCACAAGATTATTTTGTTAAGAATCTATTATATCAGCTCTGTGGACGACTTATAATGGCTCCTGCAAGCATAATTTTGAGTGGAAATTCTCGTGCCTTGATTTCTCTATATTGGAGGAAATCCACATAGCTGGCTGCTATGCCAATTTCCACTTCAAGGTGGGTACATTACCTGTGTCTCGGTCAGGAGTGTCAAACCCAATTTATATGGTGAGCCTGATGAGATATCCTGACACTAAGCATGGGCCACATTCAGCAAACATCATTTGGACACAGTGGGGTATGCATTTCGCCCATGTTTTAGACATAAAACGGACACAACGTATGACAATTTTTGGTGGCGAGGTCCCGCACATAATCTTCACTGACAGCATGGCCGCCACCATATTGGTCCTCACTGTTTTTAGGCGCATCTGGTGGCTAGCCTGAAATCATTGTTGGATCAAGTTAAATATGCAAAAAAAAAGTTCTGCGTCTGTTTCAGGACCCGTCTGCAAAATGTGAGAAAAACTATGGAGTATGCACGTGCAAGCTCTGACTCGTTTTTCCTAGTTGTACAGAGGCTTAAACAGTTTAAGAAAGGGTAGGGAATGTTTTAAAAAGTTTAAAAAAAAATTTAAACTTTGCTTTCTGTGGAGCCAGGAGTAGAAGTGCTGAAATAACAACAGAAAATGCTGGAAACACTCAGCAGGCCAGGCAGCATCCGTGGAAAGAGAAACAGAGTTAACGTTTCAGGTCAGAGACCCTTCGTCAGAACTGGTAAAAGTTGGAGATGTAACAGATTTTAAACAGGTGCAGAGGCAGGGAAAGGGGGGGGGGGGGTGGGGGGAGGAAGGAACCGAAGGGACAGTCTGTGCTAGGGCGGAAGGCAGGAGAGATTAAAAGATGCAAATGGGGATAGCAGAATCATCAACAGCTGCCGCCTGAAAAAATAGGGGGGGGGGGGGGGGGGGCGGCGGTGTTATAGTCTGAAATTGTTGAACTCAATGTTGTGAATCCAGAAGGCTGTAAAGTGCTCCTCAGTATGACTGTGGGACACTGCTGGCCCATACTCAGCTCACCTGCATTTTCCTCGACCCCCACCTTGCAGGATTTATCGGCAATGCAGCAGGCCCAAATTTGACTCGCAACGTCGGTCGAGCGGCTTCTGGAGACGTGGTGGACACCGGCTGCTCACCTCTATTATTACAATGAGGCCAGAGGCCCAATTGCAGATGAGCCTCAGGCCCCGACTTGACGCAAGCTTGAATTTCCACCCCACTATTTCTGCAAGGTTTAGCATGTAGTTCAAAAATTCCTCAGAAAATGGTTTTGATGACACAATTATTTTGTGGGCAATAGCATCACTTACATGGCGAGCATTAGCAAACATTGACTGCTGCTTTTTAAACGATGGTGCTAACTCAGAAAATGTATCTTTACCTAACTTTTCTGTGTACAAATCATTACTCACCATGGTTTGCTTCACTGTGTCTTCAAATGTTGTATTTTCAGCACAGCTACCTGTTGCTTACAAATCAAGAACGTGGGCCTTCCACTCATGTCCACAAAGAAATCTGAAATTAATTTGATAATTCATGTGAATGTTCTGGTAATTTACCTAACTGGCACAGAGTGTGACCTGGGTTACAAACTGTAGTTTGCGAGGGGGAGAACAAAAATTAGTGAAGACAATTGTCAGTGCTTAAAAAAATTATTTCTGTTTCTGAAAAAAGCTAGATTTTCTTTTGTAACTCGAGCCCTGAAGCTGGTAGTAATTGTTTTTCTCAAGTGAATCGGTAGCATGAGTTCGGCCAAGGAAAAATAGCTACTTTATTTTTTAAATTAAAACTTTGTATTGTTAGATTTATCACCACCATTAGTAAAGTAAATGGTGGAAATAAAAACATATCAATAGATTTAGGCATGATCACATCTGCATCTCAGATTTATGGATTTGTATCATTAAAATCCCAGCCACCAAGACAGTCTCCCCCTCCAATCCCATCTTTCAGCTGTTCCCTTTTGGAAGCTCCTACATCACAGCCACAAAGTCATAATAATTGTGTAGTTTTAACAAAATCAGATAAATCAGCATTTTTCTTTCAAACTAGAGTGCAACTCCATCATGCTGCATACTAATTGTTTGTTGAGTTTTCTGCTTCCCTCTCTCTCTGCATTCTAAAGAGTGAGCTTATTGGGCTACTAGACCCAAGTTATTTTAGCTCAGCCTGTTCTGAATGGACTTACTTTTCAAGCTCACCTTTTCCTTATCTTACACTTCCAATTCAAACAAAAAAGGGGAAGTGCTTAGAAGGCAGTGTGCTGCTACTCTGACATACTGTACAATACCAACTGTAGGATCCAGATTTTTATCAACTACTCCAAAAATAGTTTATACCTGGACCTAACAAGACAACCTAAAACCAAGGCTAATTTGACTTTCTAAGCAGGCTATGCAGGATTGACGTGCACAAGAGATAAATAACCAAATCAATTCACATTACATTTTTGAAAAACATATTCATCTATCATGCCAAACATTTAACAAAAGAATAAATGAAAGAGTAAGATCGGTGCAAAATTGAAAGAGTTCTCTTGGGTTGTTAGAAGCAGTGCTCGGGAGATTTCATATCCCATTCCAGGAAACTCAGCAACCCTGAACACAGCAAAGGCCAGATGAAACTGTTCCGCAGACCATACATTCGACACCCCTGGTCTAGGTGGGCTGTATATTGAGTGTTAGATTCAAGGTTTCCCTGACGTCCCTGATTACTGGGCTGAAAAAAATAAAGAGCTAATTGTTCGGGATTGCCGTCTAGCCCACCAGAGTTGCTTTGTTTCACATGTGTAAACATATCAGGAAAAGTGGTCATGCAGACGGTACCTTTCAACCCTATTTTGATTGATATATTTAACTATTCTGAAGTTATCCCCTTTTGATCTATCTTGGTGCCAGTTTGGACTTCATAGCAATGAAGGGATATAAGTGCCCGGTGTCTTTAGTGCATAACCACTTCACAAGGTCGTTGAATGAGCTGGGGTTAATTGGTGAATATCTAAATTGACAGAAGCTTTTCAGCACAGGTGTGTGTTCCAAGTTACCAGAATTATTAGTTGAGATGTGAACTGGATTTAAAATGCAGATGATAAATCAATAATTCCTCTATTGCAATTAGTAAAATCTGCTGTTTGCACACTGGCTTCTATTTAGTTTTAATTTGCAATAACCTGATTTATAGTTGATAGCCTGAAATATATGATCTGTTAGTGTTATTTGTCTATCAGATGCAAAGATTACGAGAGTAAAAAGCATCTCATATTATTTCCAATAAACTTATCAGCAGCATAAGGGATTCATTGTTCACCCTGGGCCTATTAGCTCCCAGATTACTTTGAGCACAAATTTATGTTTTGGCTCATATGAAGTGTACACCTGTGGAGACAGCCCTTTCTGCTGGACACCAGAACAAGTTCTCCGGTGAGATTCTGAATCACAATAATTATAAATACATTACCAACCCCCAATTCCCCACCATCAACATCCTGGGGGTCACCATTGACCAGAAACTTAACTGGACCAGCCAGATAAATACTGTGGCAACAAGAGCAGGTCAGAGGCTAGGTATTCTGTGGCGAGTGTCTCACCTCCAGTCTCCCCAAAGCCTTTCCACCATCTACAAGGCACAAGTCAGGAGTGTGATGGAATACTCTTCACTTGCCTAGATGAGTACAGCTCCAACAACATCCAGGACAAAGCAGCCTGCTTGATTGGCACCGCATCCACCACCTAAAACATTCACTCCCTCCACCACCACCGTACCGTGGCTGCAGTGTGCACCATCTACAAGATGCATTGCAGCAACTCGGTAAGGCTTCTTTGGCAGCATCTCCCAAACCCACGACCTCTACCACCTAGGACAAGGGTAGCAGGCACATGGGAACACCATCACCTGCAAGTTCCCCTCCAAGTAACACACCATCCTGACTTGGAAATATATCTTCAGTCCTTCATCGTCACTGGGTCAAAATCCTGGAACACCCTCCCTAACAGCACTGTGGGAGTACCTTCACCACATGGACTACAGCGGTTCACCACCACCTTCTCGGGGCAATTAGGGATGGGCAATAAATATTGGCCTTGCCAGCGATGCCCACATCCCAAAACGAATTTAAAAAAAAAGGTGCATAAGTGACGTTCCAGAGCTTTCCTACAGGGAGAGGATTTCCCAAGACAAGTCATTCCAAATCTACCTGGTAGTGGCCAGCTGAACATGGCCATAGATCTGCCACCAGGTCACCTTTCAGCTGGAGTGCTCAGGGAGACCCAAAGAGCATATGAAAAAAAAGGAAACAACTGTAAAATTCATCTGACCTCCTTTCATTAGCCAAGAGTTATGCAAATACCTAAATCAATGGAAATTCAAAACTAACTAATGTGCTCAACACCACAACGTGGCCTGCTGATAGCTATTGAAGAAATGTGCAGCATCGCAGGCTTTTAGTAAGACACTGTTCACTACACTAGAAAGCTCTGAAATGGAAAAATACATTAAGGAAACATCATTTTACTTGATTTTACTGATGTTAGATAGCAACAGCTATTGTGGAAATATTAAAAATCAGACCCACATACAAAAAAAAGACAGGGAGAAGAACATAGGCAAGAAAAACTGCCTCTAAGAGGGAATGACAACTGGGTTTTTTTGTTTATTGCCTCACAGAACCAACTACTGAACACTTACCCATGTGATGCTACACGTCCTATTTGGAGAACACCAAATAGGATAACCCTATTGAAAGTTACGCAAAACTGAAAAAGCACACATTTGAAGGCACTTGACTTCATACTTTATTTACATGTGAAACTGGTATCTAGTGGTATTAGCTGTGGACTGTTTCCCTTCTATTTACAATCAATTTGCATATACATTACATCTGTAGTCAGTACGAAATCTGTACAATAGAAAGCAAGATAAAGAATTTCATTCAACTAAATGAAAGGATATATAAATAAAAAATCTTATAATTCAAACAAAGTATTTTGCACTCAATCTGTAGTACACTATTGTTTATGTAACATGCCAATTCCTTTAATAGAGACTTCAAAACAAACTAGAAGGTAAAAATTCCTACACAATTCATATTTTTATACTCCAATAAGATAATTTGCAATACAGGGAATACAGGAACTGGTTTTGCTAAGAATACAAGAAAATAAAGTACAAATCCTTTCAAATAAAAAACAGAAAAGTGTAAGAAAGTATACTTTATAATCTGCACGCGAGACAAATCTCAAATTTACACAAACATCTGTCACCACACTCATTGCAGAAATTACAAGTCAGGTTAGAAAAAAGCCTGATAGTTAGCCCTCTGCCCTTTTGTGATTACTGACAAATAATCTCACTTTATTGTTCCATTGTGAGCAGACAACAGTCTTGAGCAATGTACTGTAATATAGCACACATTGCTACAGCTTGTAGCTGTCATCAGTTTATCATCACCTGATTTGAAATAAAAGTTATTGAATGTTATCATGGTTACATTCCAAGACTTGTGCAAAGCACTGTGCCATTTTGGAGTTTTCTGTATTGCACATCATAAAACATACACAGTTACGAAAGTCAAGCCCACAGCACCTGTCTGAGGACAATCACAAAGGCTTCATCAGCTGAGAGACACTGACTTTAAACTGTAGTAGTACAATATTTGGAAGTTTCTAAACTTGGACATTTCACAGTTCTACCATTCTGCTTGCAGTTCGCCCCTAGGCCTGGAAATGATACAACACCCCTATTTCCACTGTTGAAAGCACCAGAAAAGCAGCTAACTACTGAAATGAAGGTCAGTAAAAATATTTGTAGTACAATTCAGTAATTGAATAAAAAAATGCCACAGTTCAGTAATTGAATAAAAAAGATCCTTCTCAGGTTTACAAGAAACAGGAAATGCCTGGAAATATTAAAGAGGATGTTGTGGAATATTTCAAACCAAGCACCTTTGCAGGTTGCTAACAGGAATGGTGGTTCTGTAAAGCAGAACAGTACTGGTTTTGATGCTCTCAGCCTGGGCCTTTTACTTCAGAATCTTAGAAAGCAAAATGACCGCATTAAAAAGTAAAAACCAGCTATTTCCAAACAGGACTATCACTAAAAAATTACACATAATGGAGGAAAGTAATTCAAAATCCATTTGGTCCACATTAGGTAGTTTCTGGGAATCAGCTGGCTTTGGAGGTATTCTGTGCACCAAAAAAAAGTGTACAGCAAGCTGGTTGGTCTATAAGTGCTCAGAAATTTTACATCTCAGTTTTCAATCAGCTAATAAATGCAGAATAAACTACTTTGCACAGGACTCGATTTTTCCTTTAATACTGACATTAGTGTAAACATTTCTTCATTTTGTTGGACGCAAGCCACGAAAGGATCAACTGCACCAAAACACTCTTCCCATCAATGAGGATGACAGACACAGATCTTTGGGTCATTCGCAGTCCAACAATATTCAGTTCTTTAACTCCAACAGACATCAATTTTAAATAGATGCACTGAAGAAATTTCCATATAATATTGCTACACCATTAATGCTAACAAATTCCTGCTCACTGACAGTCGCAAACATCAAATGTCCTCAAAGGAATATTAACTTTTCAGGGCAGGGCTGTGGTTTTTCTCAACTTCCTTGTTTTCCTTCATCAGTGAAGCAAACACCTGCAGATTATAAAAGGAAAGAATGAGACTTTGTACAAATGGCCAAAAAGTCTGATTTACAAATTAACTTGAGAATGGAGGTGCACTGCAGCATTAATAATTACTGTAATTATGCACTTAAGGAATCAAATGGCAGATAAAACCCCTCTCAGTCCTGAACCCAGCAGACTCCAAAACAATAGTGAACTTAATGAGAAAAGTCTACTCCACGCCAGAGTCTACCCTGGACAATATTGGAGAGATGCATCATGCACAGTTACAAGATCCTTGCCATAAGAGTTGCTAGTGCTTAAACCAGGCCTCGACTGTTAATGCAAAAGCAAAATACTGCAGATACTGGAAATCTGAAATAAAAACAGAAAATGCTGGAAATACTCAGGTCAGGCAGCATCTGTGGCGAGAGAAATAGAGTTAATGTTGCAGGTCGATGACCCTTCATCAGAACTGTAAAAAGATGGAGATGTAACAGGTTTTTAAGCAAGTGCAAGGGCAGGGAGAGGGGGGAGGGGAGGAAGGAACAAAAGGCAAGGTCTGACAGGATGGAAGGCAGGAGAGATTAAAAGACAAAAGGGATGATGGTGCAAAGCAACAGGAGATGGTAATGGGACAAGTTAAGAAACAAAAGATGACTCAATGGCAGAATGATCGACAACTGCCATGAGAGAGAAAAAAATGATGGGGGCAGAAGTTATGGTCTGAAATTTTTGAACCGATGTTGAGTTCAGAAGGCTGTAAAGTGCCTAATCGAAGGATGAGGTGCTGTTCCTCGAGCTTAGGTTGAGCTTCATTGGAACAGTGCAAGAGGCCGAGGACGGAGAGGTCAGAGTGGGAGTGGAGCGGAGAATTAAAGTGACAGGCGACCAGAAGCTCGGGTTCACCCTTATGGACTGAACGGAGGTGTTCCACAAAGCGGTCACCCAATCTGCGTTTGGTCTCCCCAATGTAGAGGAGACCGCATCGTGAGCAGCGAATACAGTATACTAAATTGTAAGTAGTACAAGTAAATCGCTGTTTCACCTGGAAGGAGTGTTTGAAGCCCTGGACAGTGGGATGGGAGGAGGTAAAAGGGCAAGTGTTGCATCTCCTGCGCTTGCATAGGAAGGTGCCGGGCAAAGGGGAAGGGGTGTTGGGGGTGAGAGAGGAGTGGACCAGGGTGTCGCGGAGGGAGCGGTCCCTTCGGAATGCTGAAAGGGGAGGCAAGGGGAAGATGTGTTTGGTGGTGGGATCACGCTGGAGGTGGCGGAAAATGATCCGTTGAATGTGGAGGCTGGTGGGGTGAAAGGCGAGGACAAGGGGAACCCTATCGTGGTTCCGGGAGGGAGGGGAAGGAGTGAGAGCAGAAGTGCAGGAAATAGAACGGAAATGGTCAACGGCTGTGTCAACCATGGTAGAGGGGAATCCTCGGTTGAGGAAAAAGGAAGACATGTCAGAAGCACTAGTATGGAAGGTGGCATAGTCAGAGCAGATGCGGTGGAGATGGAGAAACTGGGAGAATGGAATAGAGTCCTTACAGGAAGCAGGGTGGGAGGAAGTGTAGTCCAGGTAGCTGTGGGAGTCAGTGGGCTTGTAGTGGATGTTTGTCAATAGCCTATCCCCAGAGATAGAGACAGAGAAGTCGAGGAAGGGAAGGGAAGAGTCGGAGATGGACCATGTGAAGGTGAGGAAAGGGTTGAAATTGGAAGCAAAGTGATTGAAATTTTCTAGTTCAGGGCGAGAGCAGGAAACGGCACTGATACAGTCATCAATGTACTGGAAAAAGAGGTGAGGGAGGGGACCCGAGTAGGACTGGAACAAAGAATGTTCCACATATCCCACGAAAAGGCAGACATAGCTAGGACCCATGTGGGTTCCCATAGCAACACCTTTCATTTGGAGGAAGTGAGTGGAGTCAAAGGAGGAGTTGTTCAATGTGAGAACAAGTTCAGCCAAGCGAAGGAGGGTGGTTAATGTTAATGGCTGCGCTTCAACATTCTGTATCAATCCAAAATCCAGATAGAGAGCCAGCAGCAAAGCTTCACATATCACTCCTCTTCTGTTAAACGCCCTCAGATAACTACTGGAGGATGGGAGGAAGGGGGAAAGACACACGTTCCTCATCTCCCAGTGGAGATAGCCCTCTGGTTGCTGGAATGTCCATTCACTTGCATCACGAGCAGAGATAATTTCTAACTTGTCAGTTAGTACCCCGGCACAAACTGAAGTAGGATTTTCTGTGCACTTAGTAACCAGAGTCAATTCTGAAAGGCCCTTTCCCTCGCCATATTTGCCTCTGACTTCAGTGTTATAGCTTATAACATAAAAATAATAATTGTAGTTTCTTCTGGCCAGCTGCTGTCTAATTCCTGTGCCTGTTTCACACTTTCTTTTTTATAGTGATTGATTTTTATAGTAGAACACTACTGAAACATAGAATTTAATAAACAGTTTTCTCTACACATTCAACTGTTGATGCTAATAAATTTCTATTCTAAACAATTTTTACATTAAAAAATACTATATTCATCACAACCAGTACTGTACTTTCAGAACTAAAAGGAAAATACTGTGGATACTGGAAATCTGAAATAAAAACTGAAAATGCTGGAAATACTCAGCAGGTCAGGCAGCATCTGTGGAGTGAGAAACAGAGTCAATGTTTCAGGTCGATGACCTTTCATCAGAACTGGAAGATGTTAGAGAGGAACAGCTTTTATGTAAGAACATTATTTTCTTGGGATGGCAAGAATGACGTACGATGAGAGATTGGGTCGATTGGGCTTATACTTGCTGGAGTTTAGAAGAATGAGAGGGATCTCATTGAAACTTATAAAATTTTAACAGGACTAGACAGACTAGATGCAGGAAGGATGTTCCCGATGGCAGGGGAGTCCAGAACCAGGGGTCACAGTTTAAAGATAAGGGGTAAGCCATTTAGGACAGAGATGAGGAGGAATTTCTTCACCCAGAGAGTGGTGAACCTGTGGAATTATCTACCACAGAAGGCAGTTGAGGCCAATTAATTAAATATATTCAAGAAGGAGTTAGATATATTTCTTAAGGCTAAAGGGATCAAGGAATATGGGGAGAAGGTAGGGGCAGGGTACTGAGTTTGGATGATCAGCCATGATCTCATTGAATGGCGGAGCAGGCTCGAGGGGCCGAATGGCCTACTCCTGTTCCTATCTTCTATGTTTCTATTTTCAGACTACAAAAATAGTCAATCAACAGCCCAATCTCACTGTCCTTTTCCACCCGAGCTGAGCTTCCAAGTCCATACTCTCTCCATCACCAAGATCGCCTACTTCCACCTCCATAATTTCACCTATTTTCACCCCGCCTCAGTCCATCTGCTGCTGAAACCCTCATCCACGCTTTAGTTACCTCCACACTCAACTATTCCCAATGCTCTCCTGGCCGGGAACCCAGCTTCCACCCCCCATAAACCTGAGCTCAACCAAAACTCTGCTACCTGCATCAAGAACCGATTATTCATCACCCGTGATTGCTGGCCTATATTGGTTCTCGGTCCACCAATGCCTCAATTTTTAAATTCTCATCCTCGTGTTCAATTCCCTCCATGGCCTTGCCCCGCCCTATCTCTGCAACCTCCTCCAGCCCTACAATCCTCCGAGAACTTTGCATTCCTCCAACTCTGGCCTTTTGTCTATCCCCCACTTTCTTTGCCCCACCATTGGCGGCCGTGCCTTCAGCTGTCTAGGCCCTAAGCTCTGGAATTTCATCCCTTACACTCTCCACCTCTCTCTCCTCCATGAAGACGCTCCTTAAAAACTTTTTAAAACTAGAAAAACATGTTGCAGAGATATAAAAGGCACCTCCGGTTGGAAAGACAAAATCCCTTCATCTCCCATTTTGCTTCAGATAATTATAATTTTCATCATCGTGCTATTTGCAATCAAGAGTCTCATAACATATCAGAAATACTGAAACTTCCTACCACATTTCATCTTATCCCATGGGATTAAATATTCTTTGAGTAAACCCTTTGTGGCTCTCATCATTCATCCCACATTTTTTTCCTTCACTCCACCCTGCCCAGTCTCTTCCTCTCTTACATTATCTTTGCTCCACATTCATCGCCTCCTAATGACAATTATTCAAATTGCTTCATATGACACCATCACTCTTGCTTTTCCTCCCAACTCTATAATTATTGTATCCTGCTCTCTACTGCATCTCGGCAAGCTTTCCTCTTCTCTTTTCCCATAGGCTTTGCCCAAAGGCCCTATTGCGGGAATGTAATTTCTAACTTTATTCAGCATATACTCTATTACTGCTCATGTCCAAATGATTAGTCTCAGGTAGGACTGAGCATTAATCAAGTGACTAATGTACAGAAAGACCGCTCTGTTAATCCATAATGAACAATGGTGCCACGAGTGCAACATATGCATGCAAAACCATGAATGACCACTGCAATTCCAGCTCATACAAGTTCTATAATTTCAATTAAACACCGATATACACACACATTCTTTTACAAAATGCCCATTTTCACCTTCTTAAATTAAAAGAATAGATGTAATTCTGTTAGAAGGCCCATCAAGGAGTTAAAATGATGCCATAAGCTATAAACTGAAGAACATGGATAAGAACCTTAAGAGGGAGCCTGAGTTTGTGGCAGCCTGAAAATGATAGCATGAGAAGAGATTGCCTGTCTCATTAACATCCATCACAAGTGAAGCAAGAACATATAATGTGGCTCTGACTACTGCATCAAAACTTCAGAGTTTGATCAGTAATTATTAGGGACTTGAGTATTGTAATTATGCCCAATGATTTGAGAAAGGAAATCAGGACTACATCCTGCCATTCACTGTACTCAACCTTGGAAACCTCCCAAAATTTTAGGAATATATCCATAAACATACATACAAGGTTACAACCATAATGAAATGGGCACAAGATGGTTGTGAGCTATGAAAGCAGAAAGCATAGACACAAGTTACACGGAAATACAATCAGGAGAGTTTCATTATTAAACTGCTGCATGGTATTTAAGGGGATATTACTTCACAGGAAAATGTGATAAATATAAAGGCTAAAAACATTTCCATCATTACTTGTCAATTCAGAAGGCATTCTGTGCAATATACCTATTGCTGTCAGTTACAAAATCCTACACAAATAAAACTAAAACTAAAATCAGTAACAAATACCCAAATCTTTCCATTTCAGAGCACACACTAGATTATATTTCAAAGCAGTAACACACCTCGTGTGCTTGAGAATATGTAAATTATTCAAGCTTTGCTCTTATAGTTTATCATGTTATAAGTGACTGCAGATTGCTGAGACATACCAAGCCTGTATTGTTGTTGAAATAAAGGTCTTCACATATCAAGCATTTTCCACATTAATTATGCATTCTGTACCAGTAATAGTCATGAACTAAACACTCAATACTCAGCTAACAATGCGTTTCCTCACCTGTGTCCATTTTTTGTTACTGCTGTGCATCTGAACAGTAGTGATGCAAGCAAAAAGCTTTTCTGATGTGATGTCTTCAGGCAGTTTGGTAAGGAATTGAGCTATATGAATAAAGTCCATTTGCACTAAAATGTCCTCATACAATTTGAGGATGCCCAACGCTGTCCGAAAAAGGAACTCTTCCCCATCACGGCAAAAGACATCCCAGACTCGACAAGCCAGGTCCAGAGGCAGTGACTTACTATAGAGTGTAAATATCCTGCAATTTAAAATACAACAATCAAAGGAACAGTGTAATAGTGGCTGCTGTAGCCATGCACCATTCAAACAAGTAATACGATGCAGTCCGTACTATGCATTACAAATTACATATACTCGTGCAAGGAATGGAATAAAAGGATTGGAATAAAATCTGATCAGTTTTGCTGAACTATTTCAAAAGGTTAAACACTTACTCTGGATATCAATCCGTCAACAAATATAGTGCACACTGACCCTAAACTGCAAAATTTTCAATATTACTGAAGATTCAACATCCAAACAAATGATTATTGCACTTACCAGTCTATAAGGTAGATATCTGGAGTCAAATTATTTTTCGTGAAGTGTGTAAAAAGTTTTGGAAGATTTTCTTCAAAAAACACTTCAAATGATGCAAAATATTTCAGCATCTGAGGAGAAGAATATTTGTTTAATCATTTTTTTTAGATTTCAATTATTTAAAAAACTTGTCAACCAATTTTATCATGTAGTTACTTTTTTTTTAATGATTTGTCTTGAAAGGAATACAAATTGGCTCACAAAAATCAAGATCTGAACCTTTCTCTGTATTTGACCTTTAAATCCGATTAAATTAAAATTGGGGTGATTACGGCCAGGCTACAGTGCACAAAAACAACCCACAATGACAAGAATGCTGGATACCAGCTTCATTGTTAAACTGAGTTGACCTGAGCAGTTACTATAATGACATATTGTACTCTCAGTGGGCAGTCCATTTCATTAAAGGAAAAGATTACCCACTGGGAGAGTAGTGCGCCATCATATGGTCCACAGTTATGATTTTTATGAATATTCCTTGGAGTATTCCTTTGATTTTTTTCTAGTTTTTCTCCTCCTGTCCCATGAAGGTGTTCCCTCATTTATGAGGGATCATTCCACAGGTCCTGTCAGACATGCTGCTTTGCCCAATTTTCACTGAAGCCTAGACAATGAGAGTGTTGTTCTACCATTTGACTTGTGGGAGGGATTACAGCCAAATCCAATCTGTCCTCACCTGAAGTTCACACACATACTTTTCAGGAGAGGTCATGAAATAGCAAACAAGAGCAAGAAAACCTGATTTTGTCCCCCGCCCAGTCCAGGGATGCGTAGGTCATTATATCATCCCCATTTTTGCCATGGCCAACATCTGCTAAATCACGGAATGAAGTGGGACCTTCATGATCCATAGGCTTCATTACTACACCGTGTTGTACACTTAGTTATTGAGCCTCTAGTTATCAAGGATTTTTTCCTCAAATATTTTTCATCACTTGAGTTCTCTTGCATTCCAATTACCTTCTCTCCATATAACTTCTAATACACAAATTAAGTTGGTGACATGTTCAATGCATGTTTTGCCACGGTACGGTATGATGTGTATTTGCAGGTGGGATTTCCCCATGCTGTGCACCCCCTGATCAAGTCAGCAGGAGTAATGAACCACAGAGGTTAACATCCCTCCTCCCACAGGGAGGGAGCAAAAGCAGAAAGAGAAAAGACAATAAGCGCACCACAGCAGAGAAGTGAGAGCAGATTTTTCTAACCAATTATATCACAAGTGCCATGTGACACAAATTCTCCTGAATTATCAACCTTCGTGTTGTTTGACCTCTCTGCTGGACTCTCACACGTGACCATTTTTAAGACATTTGCTGATATGTGAGAATGGACGAGGAATGGTGCGACTTTAACAAAAGGGGAATCATACCAATGCGTAACATAACAATTGTAACATGCACAGTTGCATTAAGATTTTATGGCTTAAACAGACATTTTTCCTACAGCGCATCTGAAACAAACCCAATGCCGTTGTCGTAGACTAATTGTCGGTGGCTCCACAATTGGTTTGAGGTAGCATCAGCCCTTCTATATGCAAAAAAAAAAGCATCAAGTAATCTTGTCATCTGTTTCAAGATATCTGTGCACTGCAATGTCCTTACCATGCCATGATCCACACGGAAAAATGCCAGCTGACAGGGTTTGTTCAATAGGTTGGCGAAAGCTATGAAAGCATCTGCTTCTTCCAAATTAAGGATAAGCACTGCTGCAACAAAGGACATTCCTTGGACCTGCAGGAAATGGCATGTTTATGACTAATTGCTTTATTGAAGTTTAATTATCAACTTATGATCTGGCTTCCACATTGCCGTGTCAGAATGTGCAGAATTTCATGCATTGTCACTTTTACTTTTTACGAAGATTTTAACACTACCTGTATTTTCCTTTGCAGTTCTGCTATACTTGCAAACTACAAAGTATTTTATAACCTGCTCCAGCAACAGGGAGCCAAGAAGCCCATTTTCTTCAATCTTGGGGAACACAATTGGAGTAACAGATTGGAGGGAGGTAATCACCATGCATGGTCACAGGGAATATCTACGCTCCTTTGGGATATAACTAGCAACAGCACTGGCTATTACAGAACTATGTTCAGGGTCAGTTATGTCTAACAAACACTGCGAGATGGCAGGTCTTGCTCGATCTGGGATTTAAGATATAGCTGCCCTGAAAGAAAAGAAAATTAATAACTGAATGTTGGGCCCGCTCTTCAGGATAGCGTAGTGTGTTTTATGTTGTTACAGGAAGGGTTGTTGGAGAAGTGCTACTTTTGCTCAGCCACTTGTATTCTGCAAAATTAACCAGTTTCTTGATTTATCATCAGCCTTGTTCTTCAAGGTATGGTAGTGTAATGGTTGTGGTACTGGACGAGCAACCCAGAGGTGGCGAGTTCAAATCCCACCATAGCAAATTGTCAGATTAAATTCAATAAATGTGGCAATTTGTGGATGAGCACCAGAAATAAATGACCATGAAAACTGCCGGATTATTGTAATGTCCTTCAGGGAAGGAAACCTGCATCCTTACCTGGTCTGGACTACATGTGACTCCATTCTCTTAATGCCCTCAAGACAAATAGAAATGGTAATAACCGTCACCCATTTTCCAAAAACAAACTTTCTCTCTCAAAGTTCTGCCTAGCGAAAGATTAAAGGAGTACACATGCGAGTTTACAATATCTACTTTGTATGTCAAGGGGAAGTATTGTTAGATCCTCTGGGTAATGCTATCATACAAGTAGATGTGAGTTAACTCCAGAACACAAGAGACATGGGTTCTTTTTTTATAAAGGAGCTGACCAGAACCGCTTACTGGAGCAGCTGATGCCCCTGAACTCAAGAAAGTAAATCAAACTTGTAATAAGCAGCCTCACTGTTCTACTGGCAAGATTCTAGCCTCGATAAATAACAGATAATAAGGAAGCCATATAGGACCATAATAATGTGACACAAAGGGTTTTAAAAGCCATGGACTACGGACCAGAAATATCAAAATCTTTGCAGATTGATTAGCCTGAATTTAGAAAGCAGAAAACGTGTTATACAGGTATTACCTTCATGATTGTGTTATGTCAAAATATAAAACATATATGCATACCAATACAACTGGTTCACTAAAACTGCAACTGGCAAATAGGAGAATGGCTTACGAACAGGATACCAAATTTTACAAATACATGATCGTAAAAGGTCAAATACTTACATATCCAACATCAGGCCTATAGCAGGTATATGCCCCAAGGACACTGTGCAAGAGATCATGATATGGTCCACCCTTCAAATGTAACACATGACTGTCAGATCTTATTATGGGGCATTACAGGAAAACAAATACAATGAACACAATTTATTTTTCCACAGTAACACCCCCCCCTCCACAAAATCTGGCTGATACTGTCCTTCCCAAGGGCCAACTCATGCCTCAATCATCTTATCCTCACTATTTGAATTCCCCTCTCAGCAACCTCCCCTCGGCAGTGGATTGGCATCACCGAATTAATTGCGAGGATTTCACAGCCAGAGACACAGAACACTGAAGAGCACACCCTCCTGTGGCCCTCTCTTTTCCATTCCTTGACCTCTAACCTACCCCTCCTGTCCCCACCCTTCCCCCCTCTCTTCCCATCTTCTCATCTCTTTCCCCCCTCCCCCCTCACTGCTTGACCTGAAAAATAATTTAAATTGGTCTTGACTACCTATGTACGAAGCCACGGGAAGATTGACTAGTTATACATTATAGATGTTGAAAAATTCAGCCAACCTGCCAGTCTAATGGCAGCTGATAAAAGCTTACAAGGCTTAACTTAAAACAATGATTAACCTAATATGAATATTAAATGGTATGGGAAGCAAGGAGAGTGGGTTTTGATTAGGTGGCTTATGAGAGAAAAACACTGGCAAAGACTTGAAAGGCCAAATGGCCCGTTTCTGTGCTGCAACATCCCATGATTGATACTGTGATTGCTCTTTTGATATGTGAATACATTTCATAAATGGGCATTCCCTGTTGCTAATTCACCATCGCAAATCTCTCTCTTTGAATGTGGTTTAACTGTTATATTGGCATTTGCCATTTTATGATGACAGTGGAAGTGCACACCTTTCAAATTTGAAAATATCACAATACCCTTTCTTTAAAAAACCTCAAACAATTGTGATTAACATTGTTTGAATTGAAGTTGCCTGAAATCAACCCTTAATCAAAGGCACACAATATAGGGAGTATTCCTTGCTTGCAGGAATATGCAATTACAAGTCTTCTTCCACAGGTTTATTATTCACAGCTTAAACAGGAAAAAAAGCTGTAGCTTAAATTACAGAATCAATGATTTTTTGGCAGGGAATTTTGTAAGAGATATCAATGGTTAACCTTGCTCTAAAGAGGGATAACCTTTGAGCTACTTTGACCATTTAAAAATCATTTAAATCATGTCTAAATGCATCATTGTGTGACTAAATTGTTTTAGCATTTCCTTGGCAAAGAAGTTTTCCCAATACATTTACATGAATGAAAGCAGTGCCTGTTTAAACAAACCAATTCCATGTCAGAATTATCTGGAAATTTTACTGACCATTAAAAAAACCTATTTTTTAAAATGAGACCCATTAGATTGAGTTCATGCTTAACTGACGTGCTTAGTTCTCTTTGAATGCATTCTTTCAGAATCAGTTTAATATCCATATATTTTGTTCTGACAATTTACTCAAAATTGGTCTCAATAAAATACTGATTAGTTCTGGAAAAAAAATCTAATGTCAAAATAATTACCCAGCAGTTGTTTTTTATTGCAAATTCCTAACCATAAGCTAGTTAAGAACCTACAATGAAGGTTACAAAGCTTTATAATCCTTTTAACTGTTTACCAGATGTGTGCGTAACTGGAACATCCTGCTTGGTCAGTGAGCAAAACATTCAAGTCGGTTGCCATATTTCCGAAACTGGCATGTAATAATTCTGATTTAGAGCGATGCTCTCAATAATATAGAGCTCTAAGTAAAATTGCAAACCTTTTGGAAAATGAAGAGAGAAGGGAATGTACGGGAGATGTCCAGCTTTATCAGTTCAAGACTGGCCTCTCTGTCAGCCCCCGATGCTCCGGGTTCTAGAAAACAAGGACAGTAAACAAATCATTACTGAAAGTGCAAAGTGAACTTGAGTCTACATTGTGTCTTAACTGACAATAGAATGGATTTTCTGTGATGGAATTTCTCCAAATCAAGTTAGTCAAAAATTTGTTGGCGGCCTATTTTAATTACATAATCATATACTATATGTGTGTGCAATTTCCCCTAATCTACTGTGAATTATTTTCTCATATTATGGTAATTATGCTACAAGGAAACAGAAACTCTGATTTTCATTCAGCATTGTGTGAAGATACTGGGAAGTTCTTGTAAAAGGCAAAAATCAAGAGCTCATATAAAACAATGTTTTCACTTGTAAAATTGCACAAACGTTGTACATGTTTCTCCTATCAGAAAGCAATATAAAGGATATGTATTTTAAACATTTACTTAGGTTACAGTTTTATAGCTTACTTCCAGGGATTTGTTTGTTTTATGTTATGTTATGTCTCCAGCATCTGCCACATGGAAACGTCACACCCACAGTAGATAGAACACTACTTCTCGTTGCCACTAGAACTTGTATTTTCTGAAACCAACCTAAAATTTACCTAACAGCACTCACGGAATTACAGATGACAATGATTACCTTTCATTTTGCTTTTGCTGCCATGCATCAGAGGAAGATGCAAGATCATGACACTTCACAGAAGATGCCCTCAAAGACCCACATATAAAACTACAACCACCAGATAAGCCAGCGTGAGAGTCATACACAATCAAGGACAAGGCAATAAAGCTTCAGCACCCACAGTTCCAATCACACAACTGTACCACTTGCCTTCAAAACCCAAGAAATCCTTAAAAAATAATCTATGATTGCACACAACAGCTTAGAACATCAAGACATTGTAGGAACGGAATGTTACATTACGGTAATAATGGTACATAGAATACAGAAACCACTTAATGAGGAAGCATGAATAACTCGACTTCACCACACATGGGTGTTAACTTTTTTATAACCAAGTAGTGATTGAGTGAAATTTATCAAGTGAGTAGGACAATGGAGGCAGAGCATGGGGGATGTTGGGATGGGAGAGGAGCAGTACAGACAGTTTGAAGAGCTTTTGGTAAAATGCTGGATGCACTGATTATTGATCTTTTTTGGTTTGGTTTGGTCTGATTTAATCTATTTTAACATTTAAAATGCACTTACAATATATTTATTTTACATTGATCACGGATGTCGAGGCAAGAAAGCTGATAAATAATAAATCAGAAGATAGCGGAGAACAAAGTTTATCTATTGTAGACATTGATCCACAGAGCATTTGAATTGTACCAAGCAACTTTCCAGCACTTGGCTGCTTTGTTATCTAAATCTGAGTAAAAACATTCATAGATTTTACAGCGTAGCATCAGGAAAGGCTGATAGGAAGCACGCGGCATCAGTTCCCACATGCAAAATGATGCCCTGATGGATTAGCAGGAGTGTTATTCTACTTTTAATTATAACATTATTTAGCTTTTTTTTGATGCTAGGATTGCAACATTAGCAATTCTCTCACCAACAGCTAAATAATGCATAAGCTCAAGCCAGTACCAAGTTGATAGTAAGCTTCAACTATAAAGGCCCAATGCTGTACTTCTTTCGTATTGCAGCTGGAAAAGCAACATTACATGTTGACATCCAAGTTCGTCATCCACTTTATGGCCTCTGGTGAAACGGAGCGTGTAGAAGCTATTCCTGCAGGAAAGGATCTTAGTGAACAATGATTCCCAAGATGCTCCATGGTTTGGATAGCTTCTCCACAGTCGCTCATCGCTTCATCTTCCCTTTACGTAGCAGGTGGTTGCAGCACCCATATGAAATTCTGACACGGTTCACAATGCCCCCTATTTTACGCTGCATGGTGAAGCTGGGTTGATCCACGGGGTTCACGATCAGGTCCTGATTCTCGACCCCCACTGGTTTCCCACATCGTCCGTCACTTAACTTTAGGTGAGAGTTCAGAGATTTTGAGTGTTTCGGCCGCTAACCAGAAGCAGTTCTTGAACTTAAGGCGGGACCTCGGAAGCTTCATTAATAAGCAGGTGAGTTTGCTAGGGCCCGGTTGTAGTCTCTGATTAGTGCTGCTTCTCTTCTCAGAGGTCGTGACAAGATCTGTGCAAGGACAGGGAGCCAGACTCTCAGTGTTGGTTTCAGCACTCCTGTGATGATTCCCCTAGTGTTCAGATACATGTCAACAAGGTTTGTCTGCGCACTTCCTGCCCATGCTGTACTGAAACATCATGATCCATAATTACTGGTGACACATTACTTGAAGAAAAAGTGCACGTGCTTGGATCATGCATGGATTTCAGCTGTTACCACAGAAGCACTCGAGATTCATTTAGTTTCCAAAGACAAAACAAGTTTTTCACCTTGAATCTTCATTTTTTTCCCTGAATATTTAGAAAAACAAAATATGAAACATGAATACCATCCATGTTTGTAGTTCAAGCTGAATGTAATGTTAAGCTTTAAAAACAGCAGTTTTAACCATGTTGGCGACTTTTTAAAAGCTCACACTTATTCTGTATTGAAAAATACTGCATGGTAAAAGCAGAAGGCATGAGGGGGCTTCCAGCACCTGTGATGGAAGTATTTTCAATGGGAAATGAGTGGACTAGTCTGCACAAATAAGAGAATGACAGCTGCAGATTTATGCTATCAAAGGCCTAGTAAAAGAGGAAAATAAAATGGTCTGGGCACAAATGGTCGAGTAGAAGTGTGACTGTTTCAGCATGGAGCGCAGACATAATGACAGACCTGTAATAATGCAAGGAGGCAACAGCGAAGAGGATTGCTTTGCTTTTCTGCATTGATAATTTAGTAATTTGCTCCATGTGAGGCACTTCAAAAGCCAAGTTTACCTTCAGTTTCATTCTCTGATCCAATCTCACTGAAGCTTTTCCATCGCTCCTTAGCTCTAGACAGGAAGATTTCATAAAGTTCTATGAAATGGAAAAACGTTTTAAACAATTAAGGCAACTTTGAAACAAGTTCTCCTTCCAACTGAGCTAACTTGATCCTGGGCACCTAACAAAGCCACTCTAAAAAGTGTCACTACAGGGTGTGCGACAGTGGTCCAGAACAGTAAGTTCTCCCTTTGGGAAGCCATGGCCCTCCATTCAGTGTCTCCCCAGTAGTATAGCTGAAATCAGGAACTAATTACTTGAGGAAATGTTGGCACAAACTCGTGTCAATTTTCTGTTCTTTTCTGCTTGTCATTTCAGTTAAAAGGTCTGAATATTGTGCTGAAGGAAATGTTAGATCACTTCCAGACCTAATTCAGTTTGAATGAGCTTAATTTCCTAAACATCATTGGACCCAGTGCTATTTATAAACAAGCTAAAATTAGATCTCGTTCAGTTGTAATCATTAGTGGATTATTGTATGCTGCACAACTATATCCTGTAACACTAACATGACTGACAGTACATTTACTCCCTTCTCGATAAGTCTTACACAGATATCTGCAGACATAGTAATATAACCAACACTGGCACAAGATAATGACTATCAAAATATAATTGCACAATACTGCGGATGCTGGAAATCTGAAATAACAGAAAATGCTGGAAATACTCAGCAGGCCAGGCAGCATCCGTGGAGAGAGAAACAGAGTTAACGTTTCAGGTCTGGGACCCTTCATCAGAACTGGAAGAAGCTGGAGATGTAACAGATATTAAGCAGGTGCAGAGACTGGGGGTTGGGGGGTTAGGAGGGGAGGAAGGAGTAGAAAGAACACCCTGTACTTTTGTAAGAGGCAGGAAAGACAAAATGTTGTAAATGGGAATGGCAAAAATCATACTGCATGAAAAATGGGGGCAGGGATAATTATCTGAAATTGTTGAACTCAATGTTGAGTCCGGCAGGCTGCAAAGTGCCCAATCGAAAGATGAGGTGCTGTTCCTCAAGCTTACGTTGAGCTTCATTGGAACAATGCAATAGCCCGAGGACAGAGAGATCAGAGCGGGAGTGAAGCGGTGAATTAAAGTGACAGGCGACCGGAAGCTCAGGGTCACCCGTACGGACGTGTTCTGCAAAGTGGTCGCCCAATCTGCATTTGGTCTCCCCAATGTAGAGGAGACCGCATCGTGAGCAGCGAATACAGTATATTAAATTACAAGAAGTACAAGTAAATCGCTGTTTCACCTGGAAGGGGTGTTTGGGGCCCTGGACAGTGGGAAGGGAGGAGGTAAAAGGGCATGTGTTGCATCTCCTGCGCTTGCACGGGAAGGTGCCAGATGAAGGAGCAGGGCTGTTGGGGGTGATTGAGGAGTGGACCAGGGTGTCGCGGAGGGAGCGGTCCCTTCGGAATGCTGAAAGGGGAGGTGAGGGGAAGATGTGTTTGGTGGTGGGATCACGTTGGAGGTGGCGGAGGATGATCCGTTGAATGTGGAGGCTGGTGGGGTGAAAGGTGAGGACAAGGGGAACCCTATCGTGGTTCTGGGAGGGAGGGGCAGGGGTGAGAGCAGAAGTGCAGGAAATAGAACGGACACGGTCAAGGGCCGTGTCAACCACTGTAGAGGGGAATCCTCGGTTGAGGAAAAAGGAAGACATGTCAGAAGCACTAGTATGGTGGAAGGTGGCATCGTCAGAACAGACGCGGCGGAGACGGAGAAACTGGGAGAATGGAATAGAGTCCTTACAGGAAGCGGGGTGGGAGGAAGTGTAGTCCAGGTAGCTGTGGGAGTCAGTGGGCTTGTAGTGGATGTTTGTTGAAAGCCGATTGACTGACCCAACATTTCATTCAATAATCACAAACTATAATCGCTCAATGGGTTAATGGGCTCCCCTATAGGACAGAGTGTCATACAGAAGGCTCCAGGTTCGATCTTGATCTCCGCGGACATTGCGGATCTCAGTTGGGGTGGCAGTAGGAATATTACAATTTGCTTCAGTTCCCTGGAATTATTGGGGAAGTCAATCAGCAAGAGTTCCTTTTCCTGGTCTAAATTCAGTGACCTCTGCTGGAATAAAGCAAGGCCAGAGTCAGTTAGACCTGTGATGTCACACTCAGTCCAACAGCCTGCCAAACTCACCAACTAGGTTTAAGCAGAAGGCACTCTTGGAAGTTACTGGAGGGCTGCCAGAACGGTGCATTTGTTAGAATGTTTCTGAAACAACAATTTTCCTTCCTTTCCCTTAACAGATCAATTAATTTATGTGGAGATTCATAGTGTACATACCATGAGTGATATTCAGTTCATTACCAACAGCCAAGCTCCATACTTTCCCTCGAACGCCTGGGGGAATACCCTGCCACCACAGTTCACGCACCTTCCGTGTATTTCGACTAAGTATTTGAGAAACAAGGTATTACAGATATGCACAACTATCACAATTAAATGTAGCTGCTTTTCAATAGTGATCCATTTACATGGAAGAAACTTCACTTACATGGTCTCCCAGTTGGGAAGAATATCCGTGTTCCAAATAATCATAGCATGAGCAATACTTTCTTCCTGTCTGAATCGCTCCTTCATAATTTTTTTTCTTCGTTGTGCTTCTTTCATCTCTATCAAATCAAGGTTCCCAACAACATTCCAATTACTATTTACAAATTATTCATGTCCAAGTCTGCCTGAACGCATACCCTTGTGGGGTCAGACATTTAATCTATTTTCAGAACTCTGACAATCTTTGATTGCCTGAGGAGACATGAGCTTCTACCCTGGAAAGACACCCCTCAGATTTCCCTTCTCTCTATCCCCCGCGCGCCCCCCCCCCACCCACGAGACAGTTGCCTTCACCAGGCATAACGTGGCTAAGAACAGGAACTGAACTTGCATTTTATCCTTCCAATCCTGACCATTGGCGCTCCATAATTATCCCTTTAATAGATGACAGCAGCACCCAGCAATGAAGGGCACAAGGTTACTGCAGTTCTCAGTTGCTAAATGTACTTTACACGTCTATTTTGATCACATTGGCTCGTATTTTGTGGCCCCCTACAGGTGCGGAGGCGAAGTGCATGCGCGAAAACCCAGAACTTGCGATCTACCAACTCATCCCCGGGAAAAGGGCCTCCGCGGGCGGAGAGTTGAGCTACTTGCTCAACTTCTGCCCAGCGAATGCCTGAGAAATTCTTACACCTGGTAAGATTTTAAATGAATGTAAAAATACATTTTTTCAATCATTTGGACAAGGGAAGGTTATTTTTAGCCCCTTTAAAACATGGATCCGTGGATCCCGAGGCCCCAAGTAGGCACGGATCTTCTTTGCGGATCGGAGGCATTTCTCTGCGGGAAGCCTCCGACCACAAATTCAGGGCCGTACTGTATTGTCCCATTTAATTAGTTTGTTGCCCCAAAAAAGTTACCCGTAAATGAATCTTTGTACCGATCGGTATTTCCTTCATTATCAACATATCCCAAACGCTTTAATTCTTTGCATTTGGATTGCATTAGTCCTAGGACCCCAGCTATCACAATATATATTAATGATCTAAACGAGGGAACTAGATGTAATATCTCCAAGTTTGCAGACGACACAAAGCTGGGTGGGCGTGTGCTGTGAGGAGGATGCCGAAAAACTCCAGTATGATTTGGACAGGTTGGGTGATTGGGCAGATGCAATATAACGTGGATAAATGTGAGGTTATCCACTTTGGTGGCAAAAACAGGAAGGCAGATTATCTGAACAGCAATAGATTGGGAGAAGGGGAAGTGCAACGAGACCTGGGTGTCCTTGTGCACCAGTCGCTGAAGGTAAGCATGCAGGTGCAGCAGGCAGTTAAGGCGGCAAATGGTATGTTGGCCTTCGCAGCGAGAGGGTTTGAGTACAGGAACAAGGATGTCTTGCTGCAGTTGTACAGGGCCTTGGTGAGACCACACCTTGAATATTGTGTGAAGTTTTGGTCGCCTTATCTGAGGAAGGATGTTCTTGCCATGGAGGGAGTGCAGCAGAGATTCACCAGACTGATACCTGGGATGGCAGGAATGACATATGAGGAGAGATTGGGTCGACTGGGCTTATACTCGCTGGAGTTTAGAAGAATGAGAGAGGGGATCTCATTGAAACTTATAAAATTCTAACAGGACTAGACAGACTAGATGCAGGAAGGATGTTCCCGATGGCGGGGGAGTCCAGAACCAGGGGTCACAGTGTAAAAGATAAGGGGTAAGCCATTTAGGACACAGATGAGGAGGAATTTCTTCACCCAGAGAGTGGTGAACCTGTGGAATTCTCTACCACAGAAGGCAGTTGAGGCCAATTCATTAAATATATTTCAAGAAGGAGTTAGATATATTTCTTAAGGCTAAAGGGATCAAGGGATATGGGGAGAAGGCAGGGACAGGGTACTGAGTTTGGATGATCAGCCATGATCTCATTGAATGGCGGAGCAGGTTCGAGGGGCCGAATGGCCTACTCCTGCTCCTATCTTCTATGTTTCTATTTTAATTTACTTTTCACAATAATTAAATTTGTTTTAAATATTTAATTAAATGGCATTTTAATTCATTTATGTAATTTTTTAAAATTTGATATTTCCATGTATTTTTGGGGATATTCCCATTCATGCTTATGGGGTTTCCGTACATATGGAATCCCCATAAGCATGAATGGGGATCCCCTTTCATTCATTGAGCCAGCCCACGTGATCCCAGTGGCGCTTGCGAACTACATGCGCCCCTGGGATACGTGGGCCTCTACCCGCACGTACCCAGGGAGGCCCAGGAGTGCAAATCGCCGTGGATCCCGAAGTCCCAGGTAGGTGCGGATCTTCTTTGCGGAACGGAGGCATTTCTCTGCGGGAGGCCTCCGACCGCAAATTCAGGGCCGTACTGTATTGTCCCATTTAATTAGTTTGTTGCCCCCAAAAAGTTACCCGTAAATGAATCTTTGTACCGATCAGTATTTCCTTCATTATCAACATATCCCAAATCCTTTAATTCTTTGGATTGCGTTATTCCTGCTCTCCAGAATTTTTTTGTCCTCTAGCCAATTTTTCTCCCCGCCCCAAAGGTGTTAAATCCTTCCTGGGCTGCGGTTGCTCAGATCACCCAAGTGGCCATTATTTGTGAGCTTTAACAGTCAACTAGGTTGGCAGCTTATTTTACCAGAGGGCACATCACAGCTGAACCCAATCCTGTATAGCAATGAGGGGGCAGAAGCGCTGGCCAATTCTCCTTCCCAAACCCAGGGAAACTCCAACCAGTCACCCTGATGAGATGAGTTAACTCAGCACAGACCATGGCTAAGCTCCAGAATATCAACCTGCCAACTACCTATTGATGTAATTTTGTGATAACTCTATTTATGTACTATATTCAGTCATTCTGCACAAGAACAAAATTAACAAGGCCCAGCCATTATTATTGGCTGCAAATGTTTGCTGATCAGAAATCCTAAGGTGACAAAACAAAATGTACAAAATAGGTTAATTTTGTACACGGCACAATCATGAGAACACTGGCACATAACATTTTGTTTGAAGTACGAGGGGATAAATCGCATAGATTATTTCACATATGTCATTACATCTTTCCCAGTAAAGTAATAAAGTAATTAATTGGAGCACCTCGTTTCTTTGCCTCTGCCACCATCTCATCATATTCTTGTCTGTGTCTTTGAGCCTCCTCCGCAGACTTTGCAGGCAGGTGTCTGCAAAAAAAAAAGTTTTCTGGTAAATACAGGAATGAAAGCTTCAACGCCAAATGTTAAAATGAAAAGCTGTCCGCACATGCACACAGATACAGTACTTTTTTCCATCAACCGTACGAAACTCCTTCAGAATCACCTATCTACATTTAGAGTTTCATCTTCCTGCTATTCAAAATCTATCCATGAGGTGATTTTTTAACTGGCCTCAGTATCCAAAACCCTGTTGCTCCTCCCCCTGCTAGACATGTTGTGGTAAACCACTGTTATAATTATCACTGTATATTGTTCTCACTGTTCTCACTGTCACATCACTACACGAGGTCGCCTCTTGTCGCACTGTTATACCTGGGCTGACCACCTCCGACTCCGCCCATTACCTGCCCAGGTATAAAGGTAGCTGACTGGCTAGTATTCCTCCCTGTTGGATCGGATCACCCACGAGGGTGGGCTCTGTTATTTAGCTAATAAAAACCTTCAGTTACGTTCTTAACTCGTCGCCTTTTATTGGACTAATTGATAGGCATATCACATGTAAGTTACACAAGCATTTACTGGGACAGTGCGTCTTCCAAACCCATGGAACGTTGTATGGGGGGGAAAAATGTTTTTTTAAAAATGCATGTACAAAGCAGGTACTTTGCCACAGGCATGCATTTGTTGTCATTATGTATAGTACCTGGGAAATTGAGTCAAACTGTTTTCCAAATAGTCAGTTAAATGGTGGCACAGTGCGTTCAAATACTATCTTTTCACATCTTGGACATGGACCTGGATAGGGACTTGGAGACGTGGGTATATTCCCTTGAATTTTATACTAAAAATGCAACATTCTGCTTATTTTTAAACTGTTGATAGATTGGATTTCATGGCAGATTAGAGATTATATAGTACATTGAATCAGATAATGAAGCTTGTATGAGCATTTTTGTCAATTGGCTGTAAATGGACAGGGAGAGAACACTTTAGTTGAAATGAAATTAGAGGTGGGTTATACAGCACACTTGCTTGAATAAATTAGTGAAGTACTGGAGTCTGCATGCATGAATTGACAATTTATTTCTAAAATGTAATAGGTTTGCTGCTTTATCACTAATCAGTAAAATAATCAATTATCCTCCTAAATTTGAACCTAGGTTTTCTGATCAGTGTCACTTTAATGGTGGCAGTTATTGCCAGCGTTACGACAATGCCAACTGGAAAATCTAGGTTTTAATCTCAAAACCCCATGCAGCAGTAAAATGCTGCCCGTCAGTTTAAAAAAAATCATAAATTCTAGAATTTAATTGACGAGAACTTAGCTTAATAACTGGTAGTTTTGAAACCTAAATGCTCGGGTTATTTTACAACTAGCACAACCTCTAATCCATCGTTCATACGCTCACAGAAACTGACTTCTCAAAACGGTACGTCACTTTCAACCAATTATTTCATCACTACACTATGGACATCTAATCTATAGGTGTCCTAGGCCCAACCATCTTCAGCTGCTTCATCAATGACCTTCCCTCCATCATAAGGTCAGAAGTGGGGATGTTCGCTGATGACTGCAGTGTTCAGTTCCATTCGCAACTCCTCAGATAATGAAGCATTCCATGCCCATATGCAGCAAGATCTGGATGACATTCAGGTTTGGGCTAATAAGTGGCAGGTAACATTCACGCCACACAAGTGCCAGGCAATGCCCATCTCCAACAAGCGAGTGTCTAACCACCGTCCCTTGACATTCAACGGCATTACCATCGCTGAATCCCCCACCATCAATATCCTGGGGCTCACCATTGACCAGAATCTTAACTGGACCAGCCACATAAATACTGTGGCAACAAGAGGTCAGAGGCTGGGTATTCTGCGGCGAGTGTCACACCTCGACTCCCCAAAGCCTTTCCACCATCTACAAGGCACAAGTCAGGAGTGTGATGGAATACTCTCCACTTGCCTGTGAGTGCAGCTCCAACAACACTCAAGACAAAGCAGCCCGCTTGATTGGCACCCCATCCACACCTTAAACATTCACTCTCTCCGCCATCAGTGTACTGTGGCTGCAGTGTGTATTATCTACAAGATGCAACTCGCCAAGGCTTCTTTGGCAGCACCTCCCAAACCACGACCTCTACCACCTAGAAGGACCAAGTCACACACCATCCCGACTTGGAAATATATCACCGTTCCTTCATCGTTGCTGTGTCAAAATCCAGGAACTCCCTCCTTAACAGCACTGTGGGAGTACCTTCATCACACGGACTGCAGCGGTTCAGGAAGGCGGCTCACCACCACCTTCTCAAGGGCAACTAGGGATGGGCAATAAATGCTGGCCTTGCTAGCGACACCGATGTCCCATGAACAAATTTAAAAAGTTGTTAAACATGGACAGCGTGATTCAGTAAGAATCAATTTAATGTCAGATCAATCAGCATCCACCAAATTTCAACCTTCAGATTAAAAGTGCTTGTGCTTTCTTTTACAGGCTGTGCTCACAATTGGGACGCATTTATTTTGATATGTCTTTCCGATTTGGATGAAATTACCAGATTCTGTGAAATAGTCACATACGTTCATAAGGGCACACTTGCACATAGCCAAGAGTATAGGCAGGCATGTGCGCTTAAATAGATAGAATGAAAGTTTCCTCTCTCTGCCAACTGGCTAGGTACCATAAGGAAGGCATTTCAGCTTGGCAATCTCACTTAGGCAAGAATGCCATAAAATTGGATAATGCTGCAAAAACATTATAATTTTACTTCTATGTAACTTCACGATGGAGCTGGGGGACAACTCTTGACCCTGCCCAAACTGATGACAATCTCCCAAACAGGCTACGCCCTTGGTCCTGGCTTGTTGGATTGGTTTTGTTAACTGATCCTTCCCACTTTTTCTATACGATTCTATTATCTGCCATTTGAACAGGGCTTCTATGCTGCTTGTCTCAATACTTGAAGTACATGGATGTTGTTTCCCCCTCCACACCATAACAAGTACGGTGTGAGATGAAAATTAACAGCAATTTATGGAGCTGAATTTTAAATGAATGCCTCATACTCGAGCATTTTTGGAATAGGGCTCATTTCCCCAGGATTTCAAAGCTGCACAATATTAATGGTTTAAATATGTACCATACACTCATCAGTTTCTTTCTCTCCACCTCCAACAGGGTAAGCAATGACATGCTATATTTCATCAGTTAGCTGCGCATGCTGCACAAATAAACACATTGCTCTGTCGGTGATGATTTAAATATTTGAACTGCTTCAATTTCATTCACTTTCATAAGTTTCTGTGGCTTTGTTAATGGTTTGACTCGTCGTTGCTGCTCCTCTGAGATAAGCTCAATCTCCTTCACAAAGGTGTGTTGGGCTGCACATAGCTAACGAGACTGGGCCGGACCTGATAGTGATATTTTTCAGCTACTTGGCCAATTAAGTCAGTCACTGGCAGCTTTTAAAATCTTCATTCTTGGTATGTGGACACCGTTGGCAAGGCCAGCATTTATTGCCCATCCCTAGTTGCCCTTGAGCAGGTGGTGGCAGGCCTTCTTTTTGAACTACTGCAGTCTGTCTGGTGAAGGTGCTTCCACAGTGCTGTTAGGTATGGAGTTCTAGGATTCTGACCCAGCGACCATGAACAAATATGTCCACGTCAGGATGGTGTGCGACTTGGATGGGGAACTTGGAGGTAATGGTGCTGCCACACAACTGTGGCCTTTGTCCTTCTAAGTGGTAGGAGGTCACAAGTTTGGGATGTGCTGCTGAAGAAGCTTTGGCTACCAATTAATGAATGATCTGGTCAGCAGGCCATCCCGTTCATCAGGTCGTATATCCACCATATCAGTCACATAATCATGTAATACCAGATAGTGGTGGACCACAAACTGTAGCACATTGGCACAACTGATAGAGCCTAGGTTACTGCTGGGCTACGTGCTTGGAGCAGTTGTACAGGGCCTTGGTGAGACCACATCTTGAGTAGTGTGTGCAGTTTTGGTCGTCTTATCTGAGAAAGGATGTTCTTGCCATGGAAGGAGTTCAGCGAAGATTCACCAGGTTGATACCTGGGATGGCAGGAACGACGTACGAGGAGAGATTGGGTCGATTGGGCTTGTACTCGCTGGAGTTTAGAAGAATGAGGGGATCTCATTGAAACTTATAAAATTCTGACAGGACTGGACAGGCTAGATGCAGGAAGGATGCTCCCGATGGTCAGGGAGTCCAGAACCAGGACAGAAATGAGGAGGAATTTCTTCACCCAGAGAGTGGTGAACCTGTGGAATTCTACCACAGAAGGCAGTAGAGGCCAATTAATTAAATATATTCAAGAAGGAGTTGGATATATTTCTCAAGGCTAAAGGGATCAAGGGGTATGGGGAGAAAGCAGGGACCGGGTACTAAATTTGGATGATCAGCCACAATCGCATTGAATGGCGGAGCAGGCTCGAGGGGCCAAATGGCCTACTCCTGCTCCTATCTTCTATGTTTCTATGAGCCATTTTTCTCCTTCGCAACGACCCCTACAGTCAACTTGGCATTAGTGTTTGAGTTTTGGGGGGGGGGGGGGGGGGGGGGGAGAGAGACCATCAAGGTGAATTCCAAATTCCCTGCCAACTATTCCACCATTACATGGAATTTACAGCACAGGAACAGGCCATTTGGCCCAACTGATCTGTGCCAGTGCTTATGCTCCACACGAGCCTCCTCCCACCCTACTTCATCTCACGGTATCTGCATATCCTTCTATTTCTTTCTCCCTCATGTAGTTATCTAGCTTCCCCTTAAATACATCTATACTATTCGCCTCAACTGCTCCATATGGTAGCGAGTTCCACATTCTTACCACTGAGTAAAGAAGCTTCTCCGGAAATCCTTATTGGAATTAATGGTGACAATCTTATATTTATGACCTAGTTTTGGACTCCCCACAAGTAGAAACATCTTGTGATATATAATAAAAGAATTCCACAACAGATGATTTTATATTTTCTATACAACTGAACTGGTTTGACATAAATGCACCTGTTCACAATGCCCCAAGTTCCTTCATTTAAAGCTGCTCTACCTCAATTTGTTACCCTGTAAAAAATATTAAAATGCATAGCACAACTTACTGACTTCTAAATGACGTTCGCATTCCACCACTCGACACCTTCAATTTACCTTCTTCCATTTGGTGCTTGAACATGGGCATTTTTCCATGTTTGAGTGTTTTCAAAATAGGCAGTACATTCTCAACCAATCTTTGTGAAGTCCACTACAAAGGTAACAGGTGTTTTTAATATGAATAATTTAAAAAACTATTACTTTTGTAGTGCACTTCATTAAAAGATTGAAAGCCTGTATATATCCAGGTATGCACTACCTCAATGTCAAATAATAATTAGTGTTGGGAGGGGGGGGGGGGGGGGGAGGAGTTTTAAAGCACTGCAGCTAGACAAAATGAGAATTTATTTTGCCTATGTATAATTGCACCATCCACTGATTTTGTTTTGCAACATACTATATCTTCAACCCTCTTTCTTGCATCATTACTTTACCGCCTTAAAAAGTGTGTTTCTCATTTATTTTTTGTTCAGTTATATTGATTTATAAGCTGCTTTTACATTGCACGTAAAGCACTATGGCCACCAGCTCTTGCACAGCCAGTAGCAATCCCAGAATAAACTTGCCAGATTCACTAAGGCCGGCTGCTTTAGCATATCTCCCTCGCAACTGGCCTCATCAAACCCAGTGAAGCCCAGTTTGAGGTTGTTGCTGCTGCGTCCGGAGTTGGCAGCCCTAGCACCCCAATAAACATTAACCAGCTCATCACAAACCGGACCAGCAAACTGGAAAGGTTCCACTGCATTTGAGGTCATGAATTTAAATCAGGTTCTAAAATTAATACATGCAGGATGACTACGGGACAAACAAAACACTTAGAGGATGAATTTAATGCTAGATACTAGAAAATCCAGTTTTTAAAACTGTTAGATTTGCTGGTGAGAATATGAATTACAGAATCATGCTTTATTAAAGAACAAAATTAATGTTGCTAGTTAAAAAAGATATTTGTCAAGAACAACTTGTATTTATATAGCGCCTTTAACGTAGTAAAACGTCCCAAGTTGCTTCACAGGAGTACAGTATTAGAAGGCAAGAAATTGACACTGAGTCACAAAAGAAATTAGGGCAGATGAGAGGTAGGTTTTAAAGGAGCATCTTAAGGACAGAGAGGTAGAGAGGCAGAGGGGTTTCGGGAGGGAGTTCCAGAGCTCAGGGCCTAGGCAGCTGAAGGCAGGGCCACCGATGATTGAGCGATTATAATCAGGGATGCTCAAGAGAGTAGAATTAGAGTGTAGCTATCTCGCGGCTGAAGGAGTTTACAGAGATAGGGAGGGGCGAGGCCATGGAGGGATTTGAAAACAAGCATGAGAATTTTGAAATCAAGGCATTGCTTAACCAGGTGGGTCAGCGAGCACAGGGGTGATGGGAATACGGGACTTGGTGCAAGTTAGGACACGGGCAGCCGAGTTTTGAATGATCTCAAGTTTACGTAGGGTAGAACGTGGGAGGCCAGCCAGGAGTACATTGGAATAGTCAAGTCTAGAGGTAACAAAGGCATGGATGAGGGTTTCAGCAGCAGATGAGCTGATGCAGGGGCGGAGACGAGCAATGTTATGGAGGTGGAAATAGGCAGTCTTAGTTATGCCGCGGAAGCTATGACACCAAGGTTGCGAAGAGTCTGGTTCAGCCCCCGACAGATGCTAGGGAGAGGGATGGAGTCGGTGGCTAGGGAATTGCGTTTGTGGCGGGGACCGAAAACAATGGCTTCGGTCTTCCCATATTTAATTAGAGAAAATTTCTGCTCATCCAATACTGGATGTCGGACAAGCAGTATGTCAATTTAGAGACCGTGGAGGGGTCGAGAGCAGTGGTAGCGAGGTAGAGCTGGGTGTCGTCAGCATAGGTGTGGAAATTGACATCGTGTTTTCGGATGATGTCGCCAAGGGGCAGCATATAGATGAGAAATAGGAGGGGGCCAAGGATAGATCCTCGGGGACCCCAGAGGTAACGATGCGGGAGCTGGAAGAGAAGCCATTGTAGTGATTTTCTGGCTATGATTAGATAGATAAGAATGGAACCAGGGAGTGCAGTCCCACCCAGCTGGACGACGGTGGAAAGGTGTTGGAGGGGGGTGGAGTGGTCAACCGTGTCAAAGGCTGCGGACAGGTCGAGAAGGAGGACGAGGAGGGATAGATAGGGATGAGGAGGGATAGTTTACCTATCCCTCCTCGAGAACAATTAAGAATTCAAAAAACTTTTTGCTTTCTTTTACTATATCAAAAATCCAATTACAACCATCTTCTCCTGTACCTGCAGATAATTTAAAAGTATAATAACCTTCTTCAAAAGATTGTTAAACTGTAAAAGGAAAAAGATACCTAATGAAGTTATTCTCATTTATTGAAGAAAGTTACAGAAAATCCTATGGTGAAAGTAACATCGAGATTAAGATGCAAAATAACCCTCAAAATATTTTCTAAGAAATGGTCGAACTGGTGCAATAAACATTAACCTGCTTCCACAAAAAAGCTGTTATATGGATGTATAAGCTTTGACACAACAGAATGGAAAATTCAGAAGTACACGTGCCAAGGTTTAAAAATAGTACATTGGGATTGGCTTGTTTGTTGCATGAAATAGAGTGTAAAAAGCAAGCAGTACAATGGATGCCACCTCCAGTAGGTCATATAACATGTACCCAGGTGTCTGCCATGGTTCAGTGGTAGCACTCTTGCCTCTGAGTCAGAAGGTTATATGAGTTCAAGTCCCTCTCCAGAGACTGGGGTACAAACCATCTAGGATGACACTCCAGTGTAGCACTGAGGAAATGCCAGACTGTTGGAGGTGCCATCTTTAGGATGAGGCATTAAACAGAGGCCCCATCTGCCCTCTCAGGTGGATGTAAAAGATCCCATGGCATTATTTTGATGATGATCCAGGGAGTTATTCCTGGTATCCTGGCCAATATTTACCCCCACAACCAGTATCATTACAAACAGATTATCTGGTCATTATCACATTGCTTTTGTGATAATCATTTTGTGCGTGCAAATTGGCTGCTGTATTTCCTGCATTACAACAGTGACTACACTTCAAAAGTACTGTACTTCATTGGCTGTAAAGTGCTTTGGGACTTGAGTTTTTTTAAAATTTTGTGGCTAGATTGAAAATATATTTAAATGTATATTTAAAACAGTTTCAAGAGAGCCAGAAACAGAAGATACCTGATACATTAAGAACTGAACATGTTGGTTAGGAAGGGAATGACTGTCCCACATGGTAGTTCCACTACTGTTTTAAAATGAAGAAAGCTGTTCCTTTGCAAATACATTGGAGCACTGTTGTAATAGTCCATGGCAACTGTAGCCTCATTAGAGATGCAAATTGGAAACCAGTGCGCATGAGATCTGTGGGTGAATGTTGGAAGGCTTCTGAATGTCTGGAATCAGCTGGCCAGTTTGCACATTAAGTACAGGCCCAATGTGCTTGTTGGGGACTCGCAATGGAACACAGGGATGTGAGTCAGCTGTCTAGGTGGGAATCATGAGGTTTGAGCATGGGGGAGGGGGTATCTGGAGTCCAGTGTTTAGAGGCAGAGTGCGTTATGCTGTTTGCTGCGTTTGGTTGGGGGGGGGGGGGGGGGGGTGGGGTGGGGAGAGAAAGAGGACAGGATGAGAGGACTGCTTAGGCACGATTATGGGTAAGCTTGGGATTTTAAATAAATCCGTTGTGATAAATTTATTTGGCAGGTACGTAGTAGAGTGGGTGACGATGTGTCATGACGCCCATACAAAGATAATTTTTTTCTATTTCCAAATCCCATAATAATCCCCACTCAAATACATCTATATATGATAGCAAAATACTGCGGATGCTGGAAATCCGAAATAACAACAGGAAACGCTGGAAAAACTCAGCAGGCCAGGCAGCATCAATGGAGAGAGAAACAGAGTTAACATTTCAGGTCGATGACCTTTCGTCAGAACTCTATACAGGAAACTTTCTGGTATCCGGCACTGACGGGACCGAGCTGGTGCCGGTCGATCAACACTGCCGGAGAAACCAGTGCTAATGTTAAAACATACGGAGCTCAGAGCTCCGTCTGAAGCAACAAACCCTGTTGCTTCAAAACAGTCAGCGCAGCTTGCAAGCGTCTCTGTAGCTAAGCAACAGCTTCAGCTAGACGCTTGCAGAGCCAGGAATGGAGAAAAAAAGCAACGAAAAGTAAAAAAAGTTATCTGAACAGACTCCTGAATTTTGCCGGTGGATAGAGCATTCCAGAGATTTAACCTCCGTTTAAACGAAAGTTTCCTGTATATGATCCTAGCCTACGTGGAGTGTACAGCTGAAGTAGAAGGGATAAGATCTGGACCAATTAAGTAGACTTGCTAAATTATGTATTTTAATGATTAATGTGATAAAACACATGGTACATAATCAAAGGTGCCTATTAGCAAAGACACAAAATGATTTGGGTATTATTGCTGGTTATTAACTCAAAGCATCCTGTCTGCATAAACCTGTCAATAAGGTTAATGAAGTACGGTAATGCATCTCAATGTTATTTAGTTAATCTTGTAAATATCTTTATTGAGGTCAGATGTAGAATACGGAGTGTGTTTTGGGCTCCCTATTGTCAAAACGATCATGCACTGGAGAGGGTTCAGAGAAGGACAGGATGAATCCATGACTTAGGGATAGCTGCAAATTAGGAGGAAAAATTTGCAATACTCTAATGCCTTTCTTTGGAGGAAATATGACTGGGGACATAATTCTTTAAAATGAGAACCATAGCTAATAGAGATACTGTACAAGTTGGCTACCTGGCTTGTATTGTGGATGCAAGACTAGAGACTAGAGAATTTTTACCCCAGGGACATGTGGATATGTGGAATAACTGCAAATCAAATGGAAAGTTAATGCTGCATTGAATATTTGGTTTGGAATGGGATTGAAGGTTTATAGTGATAATTATAAGCTAATGTTCACATAGTCCATAGTTTCTCCATTGCCAAAATCACGGAAAGGTCATCTGGAGAAAGCAACCTGACAGGGTTGAATAATATAAATATGAATAGATATTCTGGGGTTTCAGTTGATTACCTTCAGTGGCCAGGGGAAAATTTTGCTGAATTGTCCATCAAGGAGCAGGTTTGATGAGCCAAATGGACTTTCTGCATTCCATGCTTAATATTCATTTTCCTAAGTTAAGACTATCCTGCCTATGCACCGTAGATAGTCAAAGGTGTTCAACCAGCCTGTGAGGAGGTGCATTGAAGCCACGCAGGCAGAGCCGTTTTCCCTGTCCTAGATGACACTAAAAATTCAAATATTAATTGAGAATCCAAGGCTCCAATACTGTAGCTGTCAGATTACCTGATATGTAATTTACCTGGACCCCTTTACATACAATAGAGCTTATTATTATAACCATAGGGCACAGCTGTAGCCAGATCCAAGTCTCAACCATGCACCAGTAAGACCAGAGCTGGATGTATTTTGTAATGGAAGCAGATCTGGATTTGCAGAAACTTAGTGGCTGAAGCAATAAACAAATTTACTGGACATCATATGAGAGTGCAGTAATAAAAGCAAATCTGAACAGCATACATCCTTGGAAGTATGGCCTAGACAATTTTGAACTTTGTTTTAATCCCCTTTTCCTGCTCCTTTGAAAGCCCCATGCCACAAAACCAGATGACTTGCGTGACAGACTGCTAATCCACGAGTTGACATTCAAGCAACATTACATTTTTTCTCCAACTATCTATTTGATGAAAGCTGATGAAAATCTCCAGATTAATTCAACAAAAGGAGCATTTTTCTCCTTTGGGCCAAATGACCTTGGGCTTCAAAAGGGACAAGAAGCCAAGTCTTATTGGCTGATGGGATTTTGTGTAAAACCCTTGAGACAGAATTTAGTACAGCATGCCATTTTACTAATTTTCCCACATAGTAAATGCACAGGTACAAGCTTTTTTATAGAATTAAAGTTAAACTTGCCTGTACTGTTAGTTAGGGCTTTTAAAAATATTCCTTTTTCAATAGTTGAATAAGAAGTGCCCACATCCTTTGTAGTCTAGTAGGCTACATCTTAGGTTGCATAGCTCAGGGCTAACAATGACCCTCTAACAGCAAAGCTGTGCTCTAGCATTTTATAGCATTTTCACAGCATCTCCTGTCACTCTGGAAGGTGGAAAATATCAAACACTGGACCCACTTTGTGTAGACCAAAATAATAAAATGTATTTACAATTAAACAATTTACAGAAGCAAACATATTGTGGAAGTATTACACAGCACAATATAGAAACAGTCCACAAGAGGTTAATTTACCCTTCCAAGCTTCAGACTTCCTTCATTTAAAGCATTCTACACCAACAATGTCTTTCAGTTCAGTAAAGTCCCCCTTCATGAAAATAATGTAACATTGGTCTTTGTTATGGAGTTTCTTCCTTCTGACATGCTCAGAATGAAAAAGAACAGACAAAACTGAGGGCATGGAACTCAAGAACACTTTTCTCTGAAGGCAGCATCAAGCTTGGTTAAACAAACGCAGTAACAAAGCTGTATTTCACCTTATTACATACCCATAACATTTCTAAGATTAAAATACATTGGGCCAGTAATTCCGGTCCCAACGCGTGAGTACGGACGGGGTACTCACACGTGGGCCCGTTGGAAGTGCCGGATTTCAGCATGCACAGCACATGCGCGGGAAACTGGCATTTCCTCCAAGGGTTTCAGAGGTCCAACGCGTGCGCGCAGGACTCTGCGCGCACGCGTTGAACTTCCTTCTTTTTGACAGGTTTGCCCGTGTGCAAGGGCCTGAACTTTTTACACATAAAAAGGAGGCGTAAGGACTGGATTCTTGAAGGTAAGTGGTCTATTATTTAAAATTAACATTTTTTCCACAGCTTTATTGTTTTTAAGGACTTTACAGTAAGGCAAGTTAAATTTTAGACCCGATTTCTTAAAATTATTTTTTGCAAAAATTTGATTAATTGTTTAAAATTGTTTTTTTTAAGTTATTTATAGTTTATTTAATTATTGGGATGTTTTTTAAAATTTTATTTAAAGTTAAACTAGTCTTTTGGGCGCCCATACTTTTCATGAGTTTGACAGTTCTTACTATCAAACTCATGAATGAAGTTTCCCCTCCCCTGATTGGCTGCACAGTGCTCACCTGATCCCAGCCGGCACATCGCACTAACTACGCCGCTGGATCAGGCAAGCACATCGCGCCGACATCTGAACTGGGCCAGTGACAGGAAATGCAAGCAGGCCCAGGCTTCGGATGTCGGCGCGCCGGGTGAGTGCACATTGGGGGCTTGCACGCGCGGCAAGCCCCCGATCCTAATTTCTGGCCCATTATAGGAGCTGACCACTGGAGATAGTTGAATATTTTTTTATAATACAATGGTACAACTTATAATAGAGTTGTCAAAGCATTGGCAGGCTATTGGCACCTCGCAGACACTAGCATTTTAAACATGCTGTTATCAAGGAGAGCCTTTATTTTATTTTAATTAATTCTTGATCAAAGAGAAACTGCCTATCCACGCAGACATTAAAAGGAAACTGCTCCCATCCTGTGGTTTAGAATTCCAGTACAGCATGCAATTGGAGGGAGCCCTTTAAAAATATACACAACCAAAACAGGACTAAATTTCCTTATTAATCCGTGGCACAATTTCCAAGCTTGTATAGTGGAATTGTACTTTGAGATGATTTATGCAAATGGTTTGTTTATGATGATCGGTCAGACCATTTGACATGATGTTCACTGTAGATGAAAATATTTAAGATTGAGCACTGTGCAAAGATAGATAGAAGGTGAAAGAACATTAGAGGTAGGTCTCAGAAGTTAAAAGAAAAAACTTTGAAGACGTTCCAGAAATTAAGATTGTGCAGTTGTAAGGAGGTGCCGAGCCAGAGCATAGCAAGGTGCTAGGAATGAGGTTCTGCTTACTCGCTGGTCGAAGGTGAGTGCAGTGTGTTAAAAAAATAGAAACCCAAAACGGATAGACATTAAAATGATGTATGTTCCATGAACCAACTAGTTAATGGAGCATGCTCTTATACAAAACTGTCAAACAGAAAGAATCTGGTTTAAATACTACAAACACAGCCAAATTTTCATAGCATTGATAAGTTTGAGATTTGCAAGAGTTGATGTCTTCTCCCACAAATATATTCTTGTAACAGAATTAGATACTAAAATGGGCATTATGCATGGCAATTAATGCAGTGTGACAACACTCAAAGAATACAAGACTGCAACAGTGAATTGTACCAATCATCTTTGTAGACTGTATAACAAACTTTACTTACGCTGGCCGATCCTCTAGGATCAGCGCTGTAGTAGACAGTGGCTCAAATTCAAGATTTCGGCGCCGCCCAGACTGGAGTGGGGTTTTGGTCATTCGACCAGTTCGGGCTTCATATTCCTATTTTCAGCAGAAAGAACAAATCAACACATTGCAAATATACTTTTAACAATTTAATACAAGTTTATTCAGAGTCTGCTGCCCCCTTTAAACCAAAAAGAACAGCCAATGGACTCAGGAAAAAACTGACCAACAGCTCAAACAGTCATTTGTGAGTTACAGGCAAAGAAAGTAAACATTTCTGTAGTTCTGTTTTAAGACACTATTTTCAATAGCAGGACATATTAATGCTCAAGATACATTCACTAATGTAGATTCATTGCAAAATGCAAAACATTCATTTTCAGGTAGCATAGCAATTACTTCTGTGCTATTCCAGATTATAAACTTGGAGATAGAATTCTAACTCACCAGCAGCCCCCCCACCCCCAAATTTTCTGCAATAGTTATGGCACATACCATGTCCTTTGTTCAGGAGCCCAACTGTGAGTCAGGCTTAATTCTATTGATTATAGCACAAATGCGTTTTGGACCGTCACTAGAGCATACCAAGTACAGTATAATGCTGCTTTCTTTGGGACATTTTAACAGATAACTCATTTTTTGTTGGTCTTTTTTGGGCGATAATTCAAAAATAGAAAATAATCTCTTCAACATGCTTTGTAAAATATTTTGCTCTCCTCAACTGTCATATTGCAATGCACTAAGGCTAATTCTGTTAATTCAAAGTTGCTTAATTCTAATTTAAATGCTTTTTAAGCATTTTCACTTTGCTGTGTTATTTATGTTGCTTAATTCAAATTATTGATTCAATTTTTTTTTTTTAGCACAAATAATTTCATATTCAAGAGTAGACTATATAATTGGATATATACGAGAATAAGGCAGTTTTTGCAGATTGGGGATTTTGTTTCAACGGTTAAGCTTAAAACTATATTTTTAAGCAAACTGCCCATAGAACATGGAAAGCTATTTGTGTTTTATTTTGCCATTTGGACATTCCTTGAACAGGTTACTTCTTTACTAATATTTGACTGCCCAATTGAATTTTAGCAAAATAAGTCAACAGGAAAAATAGGAAAAGTGGAAACACATAAGCAATGGAAGAGAAATGCAAGCATATCCTTCCTGGGAGAGAAGACGAGGGAACAGAACGATTGGAGATTAGTAGAGAAATACATTGGATAGACATTTTATGGAGTCATGGCAGTTTAACTTTTTTTTTTATAGATGAAAGGGAATACTATAGGAAAGGCTTACAAAGGATATTCAAAACATAAATCTAAAATTACATTGTTGCATTTGTTTAAAATAATCCAATTCCATGCCACATTCGAACAGCTGTAACCACGACCCCATTCCTGTGCTCTTGATAGGCATGTGGGTTTATTGGACGCCATATCCATCAGCTGCAAAAAGTTAGAAAATATTGCCTGCTGGGAACGCAGACCACTCGCACAGCAAGGCTGCAATGCAAGTCATGGCTAGGCTCATCAATGAAGTAGGAGAGCGCTAGACTTTGGGCCGGATATTCCGATCCCTATGGGTGTGTACGCGCTGTGTACACACCCGTAGGGACATTGGAAATGCCGGTTTCAGACATGCACAGCGCATGTGCTGAAAACCAGCATTTCCGATCTGTCAAGAATGCTCGACAGATCGGACGCCTGCCCTGGAGAAGGGCCTCTGCAGGTGGATAGTTCCGCTTTCTGGAGACCCTCCACCCGCAGAAAATCCTTAGAATTCTTACGCCTGGTAAAAAGCAAGCGTAAGGCCTGCTTTTAACAGGATAAGAATTGAAAAAAGTAAAAAAAAACTTTTTCACTCATTTATCATTTAAAAATACTTTAAAAGCTAAATTTATTTTTAGCCCTGTAAAAAAACTTATTTTTTCAAAAAATTAAATTTGTTTCAAATATTTATTGTAATTTCAACTAATTTTTAAAATGTGATTTAATTTTTTTTTTATGTTTTGAAGTGTATTTGAGGTGATCTCCATTCATATATTTGACAGGTCTGTCAGTCAAAAGTATGAAGGGAGATTCCCTTCTTTTGTTGGTTCCCCATGGCCCACGTGATCCCAGAGACACTTGCGAACCGCATGCGCCTCTGGGATACCTGGGCCCTACGCACTTGGAGTTGGAGAGGCCCAGCATCGGAACTATACACACCTCGGGAGCCCTCAGTAAGTGCGTAGGTTTTTTCAAGATCAGAGGCTTCCGCATGCGGGAAGCCTCCGATCGGAAAATACGTCCCTATATGTTTAGTGCTTGCACATAATTAGTGCAGGAAAAAAGGTAATAGATGCAAAAAAATCTGATAATTCACACATTTTGAAAATATCTGCTTCAGCTTTCTAAGAGTTTGTAACTGTGATCTGCACATAGTCAGCAGAGGAATTTCTGGGGCCAGGTTACAGATACAGGGCTTTTGAGGGTTGGTTTGATCTTGTCTGGGCATCTCTTTCCTGGCATTCAGGCCTTCTCTTCTCTTTAGAGCAAGAGTTTTATGGTTTTTATTAGTTTGGGGTTAGTGTTTCTCTTAGACAACATGGATGAGTTAGCCTCTCCAAGAATGCAATCTAGCTCAGTACATCTTTTAAGCATACTCAGATTTGCCAGGATTTGTTGCCTCTTTTACATCAGATGAGTCTGAGGAACCTCTTTGCCCCATGTGAAGTGGTGGTGACTTTTGCCCCAATAATTCTAATGCTTGCATGATTTGTGTCATCACTGCCATTCAATGGAATGTTTGCTTGCATGATGCACTATTTTTGTTAAACTGTTTACATGGTCACTTCCACCTCATTTATAAAATTTTAAACGTAGCTGCAAATCCAAGATGACATGTTTCACCCCGTTTAATATCTTACAGCTCCAAAAGGATAGCTCACAAACTATTTTTGGAACCTTCCTTGGCGTATATTTCCGTAAAAATTATTTTTGTACATTTCTCAAACTCAAAAAAGATGAAATTTGCAGTCCTAAAAAATATCATGGCAGCTGGCAAGCACAGACAATAATTTGCTGTAATTCAGCATCTCGAGCGTGCCTGGGAAACTGAAGGACGTGGTTTGTTATGTGCCAACAAAAGAGACGCAATATCTGTACGGTTCTTTATGTAATGGACAAAAGAAGACATGTTCACATAATATTCGGAACGAAAAATATGTTTAGCTACTGTAGTCATTTTTTGGTCATGCAATAGGAAGCTGATTTTTTTTTTATATAAACACAATTTAAAACCAACTCCTCCCCTCTCTCCTTGCCCCCACCCCCACAAATATACTTTAAAAAAAATTAAGAATTAAAAAAAATTTGTTCTGACAGTCAATCAAGCTGGCCCCAGGACAGGTACAATTATGAGCCTACTCGGTTTATCCCTGTAAACAGTGACGCTAGTTTATGCAGATTTCAAGATGACATTGGAATTTTCTTTTTATTGTGAACTAGAGCCAATCTGTAGATTTTTCCACTTTCAATAGTGCTTTTCCTTTGGAGGCACAAAGCAATATTAAGGTGTTAACACTCAAAAAATATCAGAAGTAATACTTCTGTTCAAAATACTTGATTGATGACAGAATATCAAACCACTACCATGTAATAGTGATACTGCATTGGAGTAAGTTGCACAACTTGAATTGACCAACTGAAGCATCTAGGGGCATTTTCCACCGAAGTACCACATGTAAAACTAACCTGAAAAGCATTTTTGTAAGACATACCGAAACAAATGTTACAATGATACACTGATTAGAAATATAAATGACTGTCAAACTCTATCAAATATTACAATCATGTAAACCCTTCTAAGAATTAACTGTCAAGCTGGCTAAAAGAAAAATGCAGGAATAGAATTGTCTCCATATTCTGTATTCTAACACACCTCAAGAAAACAGAAGTAATTCTAGGTGAATAATTAAAATGATGCAATTATAGGACTATCAAAGCCACAGAAACACAAGCATGACTTTGATGTGAATTTAACAGCATTCTGAACAAAGGCACAATATCTGAGTCACACATATTACAGAGTACATGGTGCCAGGCTGCTCATCCAACAGCTGGTGCTTATTATTCATTTCCATTCAATAGAAAACATCACAGCTTTTAAAATTACACTTTTTTTTATATTCCCTGATCTGAAGCCTATTAAATATAGTTCAATAGACCATTCAGGGTAGGGAAACCACTAAATGCAACAATTGGACAGCTGGCACTGCAGTATTTCAAAGAACATCTGTGGGCTATTATTCATTTGAAACATTTCACTTAATGCAAAATTATTTCTAAAGAAATGACTGCACAGATAACTGAAATTAGGGTCACTTATTTGCATATTGGCAAGATTTCAGGAGCAATGAGATGGCATATCTGAACTCAAAAGTTTAATTGTTCAGACAAATGCTAATCAATTAATCCTCCATTGGAATTTACTAGATAATGGGATCATCCTGCACAAAGGAAATTAGTACACCATGGAGCACAACATATACATCTAATAACTAGGAAATCTACAGTCATTGCGACTAAAAACAATGCATGACAGAATGTTGAAGGTTCTGAAATCTGTCTGCGAAGATGGCACAAAGCAACAACGTGCATTTATAGAACACCTTTAACATAGAACAATGCCCCATGGTGCCCCACAGAAGCATAATCAGAGAAAAATCGACACCGAGTCAAAGGTGGAGTGACTAAAAGCTTGGTCAAAGAGGCAGGACTAAGGATAGAGCCTTGGCGCCAGAGGTATCAGTGCGAGGGTGGGAAGAGAAGCCATTACTGGAGATGCATTGGCTACGATTGGATAGCTAAGAGTGGAACCAAGTAAGGACAGTCCCATTGAGATGGACAACTGAGGAAAGGCATTGGAGGAGGATAGTGTGGTTGAACACATCAAAGGCTACAGAAAGGTCGAGAAGGACAAGGATGGTTGGGCACCATGGTCACCGTCGGAAATGTCATTTGTGACCTTGATTACTGCCTTTCAGTGCTCAGGCATAGATGAAAACCTGACCGGAGAGATTCAAACATAGAGTTGCATTAAAGATGGGCATGGATTTGGGAGGTGACAAAACATTCAAGAGTTTGAGAGGAAAGGGAGGTTGTAGATAGGGGCAGTGGCTTGTAAGAACAGAGAGGTTGAGGGTGGGTTTTTTTTCCCCTCGAGAAGAATGCGAATATGGCGTTTTCGAAATGGATAGGGACAGTACCCGAGGAGAGGGAAGCATTTATAATGTCTGCTAGCATGGGAGGGCGAGGAAGGGAAGTTGGGTCGTCTAAAGTTTAATGGGAATGGGGACATGGGAACAGGAAGTGGGCGTCGTGGACAAGATGAGCTCAGAGAGGGCACGAGGAGAGATGGAAGAGAAACAAGGAAGACGCGGGTTCAAGGCTAGGGTAGGGGGAATCTTAGTTGAGGTCTGGCTTGCTGAGCAAGGGGAAGAGGCAGAGGCAGCTTAACAAATGGTCTCAACCTTAGTGACAAAGAAGTCCTTGAGCTCCTCACACTTCTTGTTGGAAGTGAGGGTGGTGGGGGAATGGGAAAAGGGATTTAAAGAGACAGTTGGTTGTGGAGTGAAGCAGCTGGGAGGGGCGGCAGTTATCTTTACTTTCCAGGACAATCCTGAAGTTGCGAGCGGTTTTGCAGAGGAGTGCAAGGCATGACAGTGCTTTGTGGTCCAGCCAGATCTATCGATGGATGGCCGAACCAGTTGTGTGCCAGAAATCTTTCCAATGGAATTGCAGCTCAAGAGTTGCAAGGTATTGTGCTTTCCTGTAATCTTAGCTGAGAAATTCCAGTAATATAGCCATAACAACATAGTATTTATACAATAAATACATTAGCAAAGATACACACTTGAAAAACAACTTGTACAGGGATGCTCCTAGAATTTTCTGTGTATTCTATTTCAAACTTAAAATACATTTATAATAAATACATTTTTAATATTCTGCGCTTCAACATTCTGAACCTGGAACAATTCACAAGCAAGATAAAATAAAGTCGATGACCTTTAATTAAAAGCCGTTAATGTGTGTTAATACTCAGTGGAATCAAATCTAAAATTGACTGGTAGACCAAAGGTCATTAATCCCTGGCAAAGGAATTGGGATTGGAAAACAAAATTTGTTATTAAAACACTGAGAATGCATTTAAAATTTCTGCACACCAACAAAAAAATGCTTGCCTAAAACAAATGTCAAAATGGCTTATCCTGAACCATGTACACTTAATTGCTATAGTGAACGGTCTGCCATATTAATGTACTGGAATAGGACATTCGACTCTCCTTTATTTTAATTAGCACTATTACAGATTATTTGAGAATGCAGTTTTTTGTAAGGTAAGCTTTAGATGTAGTACAATTAGAGAGACTGAGAACACATGCAAGCCCTTTGCAATGTTGTGAGTAAACAAGTAGTACAGGGTACTAGATTTTACTCTGAGGTAATGTAGTCAAGCCGAAACATTACATCTATCGTCCAGAAATAGCTTATTCAACTGCTTTTGATAAAATTTAATTTACAGGTGTGATTTCAAGCTAAAGAAGAGGGAAAGTGAACTGCTCCCTTCCCATCAGCTGGGACAATGTTCATATCTAGTCATGCAGTTTTAAGCAGTTACAATTAACAGCAGCCTGTGGGGACTGGCAGCACACTGGGTTAGACACTGGTCTTTCTTTTCTGGAACCTGGGTTCAAAGACAGCACAAACTGATGGGATGAAAGTCTACTTACTGGCTGAGAGAATCCTACAACAGTGTTGTCACTAGGATATTAGTAAATCATAATGGTATATGAAGACATTTTCATACTATATTGAAAAAAAAAATCTAGCAGTACAAATAGCTTATAGATTTTACCCTTCCAAACTGGAGTTGTTTCTGAATCAAAAATATTGCACAAGGAGGATATTGGAACATCGAAAGTGCACGAGTTTAAGTGCAACATTTCCGATAGCATATTGGTACCAATACTCCAAATAAGCCCAGTGACAACAGTGAAAATTAGTTTGGGCTGTCTCAATTCCGTTCGCAATAGACATGGATCACAGTACAAAACTACCTCTAAGTTAATGTGGTTACCTTCAAAACATTGGCTAAGTTACAATAACCTACCTGAAGGTAAATTATAATCACATTTCTATATTTTCTTTTACGTTACCAATATTAGAATATTTTATCTAGTATGGTGCAATCAATGCAAAGTGCATAAATGACTGGGTAAATGGTGTTTTAGGGATTAAAGACAATAGTGGGTTCAAATGCATTCCCTTATTGCATTCAAATGGGTGTTTCAATGTTCTAATGTCAGTACAGTAATATGAATTGTGCTCATCATGCTCAAATAAAGATGTGTAGGTGAAAGACAAACACAGGTCAACATAATGTCATGCATGGTTTCAAAATTGACTGGAAGGAAATGTAGTAATTTCATACCCCTGTATTGAACAGGTTAGGTGCAGACACTGACGCAAGACTGCAACCATAGCTGTCCTGATGAAAGAAACAGAGTCCAACTTTAGTCATCGACAACAAAAAATAGACAATTAAATTTTTAAAAAATATTTTAAAAGCACAGGTTTTCTTAGGTATAAAAACCGGCAAGAATGAAAAGGTAATTTTACAACAGGGTGACTCATTACAAATCTATCTAAAATGTATGACCTAGTGTCCATAAAAAGACTATGAAATAGCCATAAATGTGTATAATTAAAATATAGCTTTACTTAGTTGTTTTATTCCACCTTTAATCTCCCTCCCACCCCAAATCAACCCGATCAAAATGACATTTTTGAAGTGCAGACCTAAGGAGCCCCCCCCGCTCCCCCCCCCCGGACAGGATATAATACAACCTGCTTATTACATCACTTGCATCATGATTCTATCACACAAAGACAACACCAAAGTAAATATTTCTACTTTCTGCATAATTTTCAACATTTGAAATCATGTTACAGGAAACTTTCTGGTATCCGGCACGGACGGGACCGACCTGGTGTCGGTTCATCAACAATGCCGGATAACCGAACGCTATAGTAAAAGATTCAGAGCTCCGTATAAAGCAACAAACCCTGTTGCTTAGCTTCAAAACAAGCAGCACAAGTTGCAAGCATCTCTGTAGTTTAGCAACAGCTTCAGCTACATGCTTGCACATCCACAAATGGAGTAAAAAAAGTAACAAAGTAAAAAAAGTTATCTGAACCGACTCCTGAATTTTGCCGGTGGATAGAGCGTTCCGGTTATTTAGTGGCCGATTAATCGAAAGTTTCCTGTATAATCAATTCTTTTTCATTAAAGCACACAAAATAGGCATAGCAAATGTAAACATCAATTTATCTAAAACATGGATTTTCAAACTTGGCTCCATGAGGTAATCTCAGATGATCCACAAGATTGTTAAGAGGGGGAAAAAATTGCCGTTATTGCCATTCAGCACTCCAGGGCAAATGGCACTGCTAACCCCTTATTTGGAGTGGTGGGGAGACCATTTGCCCTGATTGACATTACAGTCATACAAATCACTGCCTGCACACTGAGCTTTGGCTGCAAGAGATGTCAAATCAAGCGATGGGACCTAACGGACGATCACTATTAGAAGTATATATTTGGTATTAAATCTTTTTTTTTTATATAAGTAAACTGCTCAATCTGTGCACATCGTACTACTCACTATATGGAGACAAAGCTCAAATCACTACTGGGCTATAAAATTGATTCAATGATTTGGTTAATATTTTTTAAAAACAGTATGGTTATTTTTTTCTTAGATTAATTCTCTAGTTCTGTGCTACACTGGAAACAAACAGGAGAGTCTTACCAAAGTTAAATATCTTAATGTGCAACAACATTACAGAACAGAAACCATGTCAGCAAGTAATATGAAATAGTGTCAGTGTCTGGTGCTTAAAGTATGTATTATTCTGTGCATTGTGCGGATAGCGGGGATTGCTGATTATTGTTATTTTGTCTATGCACTAACATATCAGCAGTGCTTCTTGCTGATCCTGCTGTGAAGCAAGCAGCAGCCTATACATGTCAAACCTGGGATGAGAGATAAGAACCATAATGGGGGCCATGTGTCATACAGACTGCTAGCTGCTTATAGGCCTGGCCACCACGGTCATTAGGAGCTTATCCAATAATACTGAACAAATCAACTCTGAATTAATGCTCTTCCTCATTCCCTCCACTCCACCATCTGAAGCCAATCTTTCAGTCATGACGTACTTCACCTCTAGAATTTGTTTTCAAACAGACTTTGGCTTGCTACCATCCAATCAATCAGTCATTGCCCCATGAATCATTTGTCAGGCAAGGTGAAGCAAGCATATCTCACCACTGACACCACTAGTGTGCCTAGCTGCACCAGCATGTCTTGAGAATTATATATTTAATTTCTTTCTGTACTTTTCTGTCTTTGACAAACATTGCTTCTGTTGCCAGTACTAATACTGAGCCAATTTTTTTTGCAAAGGCAGTACTGTTTACCTGTGGGCAGCTGACACTCTTTGGGAATTAGGACAAAGGGTCTGCAGAACTGTGTCAATATTTGCAGGGGTCTCATACCTAAATGTTTGAAAACGACTGGTCTAGAATGGTTAAACCTTTGGAGTTAAATGATAGGCAGTGATTTTGTAGCTGTCAAAGTGGAGGATGCAAGTACTACGAGAAGTATACTTTTTGCCTCTTGCCACCCAGTGTCCGCATCAGGAATTCCCAAGTCAGTGACAGGACTGGTTAAGTCCAGAGTAAAGCTAGTACAGTAGTGTGCCTTAAAGCTAGAACAGTACCAGCTATTGCAGCAGTAACTTCCATTTCCATGGTATGACTGCTTCATTGGTCATTTTGCTCCTTAGGTTAGAGGCACCTTCTGCTCAAGCACTTTGGTCAATCATCCATCAATGCAGTGGACATCTTCAAAGCCTTCGCCAGATCCGACCCAGTGCACTTCTGAACAAATTATCATATGGTCAGTCACCAGAGTTATAGTCATCGCTATTTAACTACCTCGCAAATTGCGCTCTCTGTGCTGTCATTTGATGGCTTATCCTCCGGCTCTTATTCAATTAACTCCACTAAATATTATCCCCTCTCCACTCTGTTCCTTCATATCCTGATCTTCTCTACCTATCATTCAAACCTATCCACTCTTTTGCTGATTATTCCACTCACGGTACACAACCTCCAGTGCAACTAGTGGTTGAATCACTTGGTCTTGATTTCCTCCATGCTCTCTGATGAGAGAATAAGTCAAAATTCTTTCCATTCTTCAAAGACAGTTTCTTGATCTCTCTCTAGACTAACCAACAACCATTACCCCCTTACATTTCATGTAATTTAGTCCTTCTTCACCGATTGACCTTCATGACCTCACTATCTCCTCCAACCTCAAATGGAATTCTCACATCTTTAACACTGAAGCTGCCTCCAAGAACCGTTCTCTTTCATCCTAAATTCTTCTCACTGCAACTCACTCTAAAGTTCAGATGTGTCCAAGACTTGAATAATGCTTCCGTATCAGAGAGGCTCTGAAACACCTCGCCCGTGTTCCTGGACAACAAAGGTTTGATGGTGGAGAGTTGGCCGTCTCTCATGTGGAGCCTCCAGCTTCTTCCTGTCACATCTCTTTCTGTCACTCTCAATTTTAAATCAATGATATTATGGGTTAGTGCTTCATTGAACTTTTCTCTCTTGTTGCTTCCAAGCTCCAACTGTACTGCCCTACAAGCTTTTCTCACTGTGTTGAAATCTAGACTTATTACATGGACTCTTGCTCCAATTAAATTCTTTCATAGTACCACAAACCATGGAACTATGACCTCCCTCAATGTTTGTTTCCTTCTAGCTTTTAAAACCTTGCTCGCTATTTCCTAACCTTTACTTCCTGGCTCAGTTGAGCATCTCTTACTTTTTTCAACCTTGGTTTGGCTCTGTACAATGGCTTTTCGCCATGCACCTTGATTTCTGAACTCAAAGTTGGAGGCGAGGGAGCTAAGTGGGCTGCCATAAAGATTGCACAAGGGTCGAGTTGGCATGGATTGCAACAGAGAAGGCTAAGAGGAGATTTGATAGAAGTGTTTAAAATCATGAAGGATTTAGATAGAGCGAAAAGAGAAACTGTTTCCAATGGCTGAAAGTTGATAACCAGAGGGCACAGATTAAAGTTTATTGGCAGAAGAACCAGAGGTGACATGGGGAAAAACTTTTTTACACAATGAGTGGTTAGGATTTGGAATGCACTGCCTGATAGGGTGGTGGAAACAAATTCAATAGTAGCTTTCAAAAGGGAATTGGATAAATACTTGAAGGAGAAAAAATTGCAGAGATGTGGGGAAAGAGCGGGGGAATGGCGCAGACTCAATGGGCTGAATGGCCTCTTCTGTGCTGTACTATGGAGTCTTTAAAGAAAATAGATTTCAAATGTCTTTTACTATTCATTTTATTTAATGCTCTTCATGGTTCTGTATTTTCACATGGACTTGTAGGGAAGCTCCATGATATGCATCTAACCAGCCAACAGACAAAAAGCTTAGGCGTTCCCACTATTCACAGCATCGCCCTGCCATGCCTAAAGAGATAGTGTGGTTCAAACCATTTTAAGCACATCAGAACCTCAGTAGAAGATTAATTATACATTCTACTTTAATATTTCAAGCACATAGTTCAGACATTTTTTAAGGTACTTAAAATACAAAATTTCAGATTATTTGTCTTTCTCTAGCTTTTAACTTCAATACAATGTCACCAACAGTTGAATTTTAATACAAGTCACTGAAATACTATATATGCAAATACATGTGAAACATCATTTGTCTGCTTCTAATGAGTTCAATTATCTTGGTCAAGACAACCAGGAATAATGCATTCTACATCAAGGTGTCGGGTTATTACTCAGCCATGTGACACGGTAAAGATCGGTGTAAAGAAACCTCACTGTAGAATGGTCATATTAATTGAGTGCTGGTGTACATTACACTAAGAACAGGGCAGAAGGTAAACTTACCTTGCACAAAGGAGTCAAAAGAATGTATGAAATAACTACTGGCAACAACTGCAATTTTCCATCTTGCCGTTATCACAAGGAAAGCAGTCACTGTAAACGACATTATTCACACACTGAAGGTTCAAATTAAATTACTGCAGCCATGAAGCCACAGACGATTTAATTATACAACAAATGTAATTGAATTTGCAAAAAATTGGGCCCCAACTAAAACAATGATCTGCAAGATGGTTGTGGTGATTGGAGGTCAATCATCACAGCCCTAGGACATTGCTGCAGGAGTTCCTCAGGGCAGTGTCCTGGCCCAACCATCTTCAGCTGCTTCATCAATGACCTTCCCTCCATCACAAGGTCAGAAGTGGGGATGTTCGCTGATGACTGCAGTGTTCAGTGCCATTCGCAACTCCTCATATAATGAAGCAGTCCATGCCCGCATGCAGCAAGACCTGGATGACATTCAGGCTTAGGCTGATAAGTGGCAGGTAGCATTCACGCCACACAAGTGCCGGGCAATGGCCATCTCCAACAAGCGAGCGTCTAACCACCGCCCCTTGACATTCAACGGCATTACCATCACTGAATCCCCCACCATCAATATCCTGGGGGTAACCATTGACCAGAAACTTAACTGGACCAGCCACATAAATATTGTGGCAACAAGAGCAGGTCAGAGGTTGGATATTCTGCGACAAGTGTCTCACCTCCTGACTCCCCAAGGCCTTTCCACCATCTACAAGGCACAAGTCAGAAGTGTGATGGAATACTCTCCACTTGCCTGGATGAGTGCAGCTCCAACAACACTCAAGAAGCTCCTCACCATCCAAGACAAAGCAGCCCGCTTGTTTGGCACCCCATCCACCACCTTAAACATTCACTCCCTCCACCACCAGCGTACTGTGGCTGCACCCTGTACTATCTACAAGATGCACTGTAGCAACTTGCCAAGGCTTCTTCGGCAGCACCTCCCAAACCCACGACCTCTACCACCTAGAAGGACAAGGGCAGCAGGTGCATGGGAACACCACCACCTCCAAGTCTCACACCATCCTGACTTGGAAGTATATTGCCGTTCCTTCATCGTAGAACTCCCTCCCTAACAGCACTGTGAGAGTATCTTCACCACACGGACTGCAGCGGTTCAAGGCGGCGGCTCACCACCACCTTCTCAAGGGCGATTAGGGATGGGCAATAAATGCTGGCCTTGCCAGCGACGCCCACATCCCATGAATGAATAAAAAAAATTTAAATTAAAAATTTTTTTTTTTTTTTTTTTTTTTGAAGTATTCTACAATAACTATTTTTGTATTTTGGATTGAAAGCTGATCCAGAGGGCTGGTTCATAAAGAGCTGCTCCAGGTCACTGAGAAGTCCTGATATAAGCTGCCATTCCAGATGTGTAGGAATGTACCTACAGCACAATTGCTAAAGTGGTTAAAGCCTTTACACGCAGATAATACATTTAAGTTCAATGGAGCATTGCGCATAATACTTATAAAACAGAATCAAAAGAGAGCAAAAAAGATATTTAAATTGCAGATGAGAGAAGGATCACCATCAGATAAAAAGCTTTTTTCTAGTAAATGGTCCAAAGTTCAACAGAAGTGTAAAAAAGCCTCATCAGATCAGGAACTAGTCTTCAAGTCTTACACTTTTAAAGTTAAAATCTGCAAAAAGAAGCATTTGGCCTCACAGACCCTCTTAGAAAATAAATCTTGTGTCTTCAAACATGTGTATTCCGTCAGGTTTTCATGTACTGGTAAAAATAACCCATAAATACGTGAATGAATTTTGGGTATACCTACAGCTTAAGTTTATGTCCTGCTGTACTTTTAGTGAAATTATTTGTTTTCAAATGTCATAGGCTTATATTCAAAGTTATTTTAGAGTTGTCAGCTCTTTTGAAGCTGCTGGTCAGCTTGTACTTGTTTTCTAAGTTGGCATATATGATGAAGCCATGAAAAGGTACCTTGACAAGGTACAGACTTAGCGAACATAGCCTAGCGATCGAAAAAGGCAGACACAGGCAGACCAGGCTGCCAAGAGAAGACAGGATATGCTCTCACTGCAGTCAGGGAGTAGTGGAGACAGAGATGCACTTCCTCACAGCCTGTGGAAAATATCAGGGCATCAGGGAGAATTTCTACCAAAAATTCTCACAAATATTCCATGAATTCAGAAATCTGAATGACAACCAAAAACTCCCATACCTACTGGGGGAGGAGAGAAGCTGTGTAACACTGGCGGCACACTGTTACAGCGTGCCATGAACAGAGGGACAACCAGTAAACTAAGAAAAGAGTATATATAAATAATGCGATTGTATATTTATACACTCAGGGATATACCTGTTTATACACTATGAATAGAACTGCGTTTATGTGTTCAACCATAAATGTATTATGATGCTTTGGCAACATAAGATGTACCTTATCATGCCAATAAAGCGATTTGAATTTGAATTTGAAAAGTAAGAGGGACCTGCAAGAGACAAAGAAATTCAGAACAGTATGTCGATTGAAAAAGTTGAATGCTCATTCTCTGACTCAACTACAAGGGTTGAGAATGTTTTATAGACATATAAATTCAGGCTCTGGCAGTACCTGGAGATTTGAAACCAAAGATTTCAAGTGGAAATCTGCTCAGTATGGTACCAGTACTTGTAGTGTTTGACAACTAGAGGGAGCTTTCTGTAATCACAGAGATTAGGTGCTTCTGACAGGTGCAGAAGACATTATTCTAATTTTCTTCAACAACGTAGCACATCCAAACCTCTCATTACAGCTATTATAAATTACAGACACACAATGTGTAAAGTTAATCTTAAAAATACAACCAAGACATTTGCTTTAAATTATTCTAACCTTAACTCTGTCCTAAAAAAATGAAAAGGCTTTTGTGGAGCTGGTAACAAATCTCCATTTGCTAAGTTTCTCAGACATGTTCCAGATCTTTGCACCATTGAGACCAAAAGCAATGGCTCGGTTTATACCAAGTTTGAGTATTTTCACCACACCAATATCTAATTTCCAGAGTAAATCCAGCGTATACAATAATCATGGCTGATCCTCTATCTCAATACCATATTCCCGCTCTCTCCCCATACCCTTTGATGCCTTTTGTGTCTAGAAATCTATCTATCTCTGTAGGATTCGCAAAATCCAGAAAATACAGTCTAGATTGGTAAAACCCCTGAAATGGCCACATTATGAGAACACAAGATGGAGTTGGCCGTTCTCATGGCTCAGTTCAAAAGGACACACCAGCAGTATCTTACAGCAGCCTGAGTCATCACCGATTAGAAGATTCCAGAACTTACTGCTATTGATATGATAATATGGTTACAGCAGTAACGAACTCGTAAACAAAAGTATTTACACCTCAAGGTGTGTTAATTGCTAGCAAAACGCAAACCCATCTCTGAAATCTCTGAGCACAGAAAAAAACCCATTATCTGTACCAAACTCAGAGGGACACAGGACACGGTGGCATAGTGGTTAGCACTGTTGCCTCACAGCATCAGGGACCCGGGTTCAAATCTGGCCTCGGGCGACTGTGTGGAGTTTGCACATTCTCCCTGTGTCTGCGTGGGTTTCCTCCGGGTGCTCCGGTTTCCTCCCACAGTCCAAAGATGTGCGGGTTAGGTTGATTTGGCTATGATAAATTGACCCTTAGTGTTAGGGGATTAAATACGTGGGGTTACGGGGATAGGGTGGGATATGTGTTGGTGCAGGCTCGATGGGCCGAAATGGCCTCTATCTGCACTGTGGGGATTCTGTGAGGACAGATCCCATCAGTTTCATTTACAAGACATTAAAATAAAGTACTTGCTTTTGTCAAAGCAGCCTGCCCATTACCTTGACAAAGAAAGCCCCTGATTTGGCGCAGAGATAAGGACAAGGAAACAGTATAACTGTGGAGGGAGAATCGACAGCAAGACGACTTCTTATTCATTCAGTGAGATTCAGACAGATCCATCACAGATTCACACAGACACAAGGTCAAGGACAGAGCGAGGAGGACCCACAAGATTGTGCAGGAGGAGAGATTCAGCCAGACTCAGACAGATCCACAAGATTCACCAGAAGCAGTGAAGTCCAAGTCCAGATACCATCAGGAGTTCGAAGACCGTGCGGAAGAGTAGACGGCTCGAGGAGTTCGGAGGACTTCCAAGTTTGTGCAGGAGAGCGGGTCCAGGAGCCGGTCCCATAAGGAAGATTGGAGATCCCGGACGTAACAAGGAGTACCAAGGTCCAGGAGGGTTTTAAAATTCTGGTGAGCATAAAGGCCCAACTCTACCTAACTGACATAGTTGAGGTATATTTTAGCAACGGGAGGGTTTATAACATTAAGGGTTTTGTAATTCAGGAGTGTGATTTATCCCTCGATGTGTCCGTGCGCTTTTCCCACCCCCGTTCTAGTATACCGCTGATTAAGAATTGTTGTATGATTTAAGATAGTCAAAGTTATTCCTTGTGTGTTAAATTTTAGTTCCCATTGGGAGACGTGCTAATGATTTTTGTCTAAATTGATTCTTGCATTCTCTGTGTTTATTCTCCTTGAAAATAAAGCTATTTCTGATTTAAAACTCACCTTGTCTCACCTGATCCATTTGTCTTCCGAGTCACAAGTTGGGCCACACATCAAGGTTGTCTGGCAATAAGCCCAGTGTCTAGAACCGGTGAGGGGGGAGCGCTTCGGAACCGCTCACGAGCAGTGCGAAATCAAAACCGATCTAGCACACCATAAGCTCGTTAAAACGACCCCTTACATCTCCTTTCTTAAATATATTCAGTGACTTGGCCTCCACAGCCTTCTGTGATAGAGAATTCCACAGGTTCACCACCCTCTGAGTGAAGACATTTCTCCTCATCTCAGTCCTAAATGTCCTACCCCATATCCTGAGACTGTGACCCCTCATTCTAGAGCCCCCAGCCTGGGGAAACATCCTCCCTGCATCCAGTCTGTCTAGCCCGGTCAGAATTTTATACATTTCAATGAGATCCCCTCTCATTCTTCTAAACTCCAGTGAATACAGGCCTAGTCGACCCAATCTCTCCTCAAACAACAGTCCTGCCATCCCAGGAATCAGTCTGGTGAACCTTCGCTGCACTCCCTTGATGGCAAGTATATCCTTTCTTTAGGTAAGGAGACCAAAACTGCGCACAGTACTCCAGGTGTGGTCTCACCAAGGCCCTGTACAACTGTAGTAAGACATCCTTGCTCCTGTACTCGAATCCTCTTGCAGTGAAGGCCAACATACCATTTGCCTTCCTAACTGCTTGCTGCACCTGCATGTTTGCTTTCAGTGACTGGTGTACAAGGACACCCAGGTCCCTTTGTACATCAGCATTTCCCAATCTATCACCATTTAAATAATACTCTACCTTTCTGTTTTTCCTACCGAAGTGGATAACTTCACATTTATCCACGTTATACTGCATCGGCCATGTATTTGCCCACTCACTCAACTTGTCTAAATCGCCTTGAAGCCTCTTTGCATCCTCCTCACAACCCCACCAAGTTTTGTGTCATCAGCAAACTTGGAAATATTACATTTGGTTTCCTCATCCAAATTAAAATATAAAATATATATATATCTATCATAGATAGTGAATAGCTGGGGCCCAAGCACGGATCCCTGCAGTACCCCACTAGTCACCACCTGCCACCCTGAAAAAGACCTATTTATTCCTACTCTCTGTTTCCTGTCTGTTAACCAATTTTCAATCCATACCAGTATATTACCTCCAATCCCATGTGCTTTAATTTTTCACACTGTCTTCTTATGTGGGACTTTATCAAAGATCTTCTGAAAATCCAAATACACCACATCCACTGGTTCTCCCTTATCTATTTTACCAGTTACATCCTCAAAAAACTCCAGTAGGTTTGTCAAACACTATTTCCCTTTCATAAATCCATGTTGACTTTGTCTAATCCCGTTGATATTTTCTAAGTGCCCTGTTATCACATTCTTCAGACTAATATGACTCCATACCTATGCTAGCTTTGGCACATGACCAGTCATATTGACATTGCTGTAATCTAAATCCTAGAAGTCAAATCTTGGTTTACTTATTTCAACAGCATTCCAAAATGAAAAACAAAGAATCAGGAAGATTTCTGCAGGTTATGATGGCAACATATACAAGGACACTGCTCAACATCTAAATCACAGTAACTCCTCCGGCGAAGTTAGGAGGTTTTTATGCGCAGTGTACAAAGGGGAATAGAATTCTTCTAAACTGCAAATAAGAACTTGTTTTGTTGGAATCAAGATCTACTAGTTGTTTCATTATATACTCAATATGTCAAACCTACTGTAGGAATATAATTGCCTCTTATGACGATTATTCCTCAATTCAGATACTTTCTACAGTGTGGAGTACCACAGGCAAGAACAGCAACAGGAATTTTTTATACAGCTCAGATGGGAGATCATAGAAGAATTTCAACTTCATTTGGAGGAATTGACAGAACCTTCCAATCAGATTATGTGCACTGCACTGTGTTAATGTGCTTTTCTTCAAAAGATACTTATTTCAAATGGTTCACAACAAATGTATTAAAAATTTCAGAATTTATTTTTTCCTACTCTTATTTTCCATTTAGTTTTAATATAAATTTGGTAAACAGTGTACAGGTATCTCAATCTGGCTACCACGTGCGTTAAGGTCATTTCTCCCACTATCAGTTTCTGAGCTGAATTACGTGGTATGCATGCAACTCCAAAAAAATGTTGTCTTCTTACCACAAGCCTAATTTACTCAGGATTGCCTTCATATAAAAAATAACCTCTTAGATAATCTGTATAATCACACCGTCATTGCTACTATCCAAAAATATGCAAATCAGTACAGCCACAGGAGAATACAAAATTAAGCATGTTTAATTAGCAGGTGGCGCTGCACAGAAAATCATTTTCAGAATAGTTTTTCTATCCGCATTTTCACTACGCTCAAGATTTCATCAGTAATATGAGATAAATGTTTTTGTTCAACAGATTTAATTAAACTTACTAAATTTAATTAAATTATGCTTGCATTGAGGAAATTAAAAACTTCAGCCCAAAGGCATGGCTTTGTTTTCTGAAGCACCCAGTCCGTGTACTGTTATCAGCAGAAGGCCTCTTCATTCATAATCAAAGTCAAAATAATATTCTTTAGCAAGAACTTGGTCTCCCTGCCTTTTAATCTATAAGGCAAGCTTCCCGTCACGGAAAACCAAAGTAGTACACATGGGAGAAGTCACTGAACAGTAACACAACAAAGAATGGTTATTAAAGGTCATTCATTACATTGTGCACAACAACCCAACAAGAGTTATGCCAGATCATGTGTTTCCTTCCCCCCCACCCCCCACCCCCCTCCTCCTACTCAAGCAGTGGGTGGGCCTAACCACATATGACAATGTTTACAGCTGCAAGTGAGAATTAAGTCAGTTTGTTTTTACCCTGCTGGTGTTTAGTGTTTGCCTTCATCCTTCTCCCAAGGGATTTTACATTCCAGGAGAATTTTCTCAGCAGGTGATGACAAACTGTTTCAAGCAAGCTATCCTGAACACCTGTGGCAAAAACAACAGATAGGCAGCCACAGATTTTAACCTGGGTCTAGTTGCTCCCAAAAGTAATAGATTAGGCTGACGGAGGGAGAACACAATGTCTTAGGAATATTAACAACTTGCATTTATATAGCGCCTTTAACATAGTAAAATTGACACCGAGTCAAAGGAGGAGATATTAGGACGGGTGACCACAAGCTTGGTCGGAGATTTAGGTTTTAAGAAGCACCTTAAAGGAGGAGAGAGAGATGGAGGCGCAGAATTAGGGCCTTATTGGCTGAGGGCAGTGGAGGATGCACAAGAGGCCAAATTGGAGGAGCGCAGAGTTCGCGGAGGGTCGTAGAACTGAAGGAGGATACAGAGATAGGGTGGAGCAAGGGCATGGAGGGATTAGAACATGAAAGTGAGAATAAAATAGAGGCGTTGGTGGTCCAGGAGCCATTGTAGGTCAGCGAGCTCAGGGGGGACGGATGAACGTGACTTGTTGCGAGTTAGGATACTGGCAGCAGAGTTTTGGATGAGCTCAAGTTTATGCAGGGTCAAAGACGGGAGGCTGACCAGGAGAGCATTGGAACAGTCGAGCCTGTAAGTAACAAAACCATAGATGAAAGTTTCAGCAGCAGATGGGCTGAGGCAAGGTCAGAGACAGGCAATGTTATGGAGGAAGAGGTAAGCAGTCTTGGTGATGGAGAGGGTATGGAGAAGCTCAGTTCAGTGTGGAATAGGACTGAGAGATTGAGCACAGTCTAGTTCAGCCTGAGATGTTGGGCGGGGATGAAGATGTAGTCAGTGGCGAGGGTATGGAGTCAGCCTCAAGAACACAAGCAGTTTAGAATGAGGTGTGCAGGGTTTGTTCATGTATGAAGAATGATCACTTGGGAAGTTATGTTACTTATGCAGAAGAATGCTGAACTCAAGGATAAACTGGCTATACTTCACAACATATATGGGGAAACAGTACAGGAATGTGGGTAAAATTGGACCCCTATTTCCTTGTGTAGATGGGTCAAGTGCAGTGAGTAGTGGGGGAAGAGTGCAAATCATATGGCACATGGGCAACAGTGTAAGAATAAGGGGGCATATAAAGTATCTGTGGTGTTGTACCCCAGCAGTGGTCAGCACCTTCAGGGGAGGAAGGATTTTTGAAAAAGATTCAATTGAATGGTGATCAATTTATTGTTGAATGTTAGATAAGTTGGAAGGAAGGATAGTCTACATTTTCAGTCCAGTCACCCAGCATTCTGCCTGGAATGTGTAATTTGATCCAGTGTTAGACTAGAGGCTGGCGGTACAGCATTCAAGCTCTGCTCAACAATGCAGAGATAGTTACCAACTTTCAGTGACACTGTAGGCATACCCTTCAGAGTTCAGACAATGCACAGTGCCAATACTCCTGACTTCAGGCAACGCAGTGCTAACACACCCCACAGTTCAGACAATGCACAGCGCCAACACTCCCCATAAGTCAAACAATGCCACAGCACTAACACTCCCCAAAGTTCAGATAATGCACAGTGGTAACACCAGCAACCGAGTTGTCACTGTCCCATCCCAGGAACCACCTCCATCCAGACTGCCTACTCATCCTTTACCTGGGGCATAACTCTCTGGGTGCCAAGGAGCCTTTACCTTTTGATCCCATTATCTACCAGAAATCTCTCTTCCCAATGTTCATATGTAGCTACAACTTTCTCATTTCCCCTTCTTGCTGACTCTGTCAAGGGCACAGATCTGGGTGCATCCTGCACACAACAGGCACCAACACTAGAATAGCTGCTGTTGGCAAGTTGCGTGCTTGCAATTCATAGTGCTACAATTTATTGATAAACTACTTTAGTTGCATGATTGTAGTGATAATACCACTACAATCATGCAACTAAAGTAGTTTATCAGTAGTTAATCTCAGAAGTGATATTAAACTCAATATAGTTTGTGGGTTCCTAGTAACTGCACAAGATGCTGTGCATCATATGGTCTTGTGCTGCTAGAACTGATTGTCCGATTAACTACTTCAGTTGTATAATTAGAGTGCTAATAACCTCAGTAGTGATTAGGGGTAGTATCGCCAACGACTAATGCCGTGTCCTTTGTTTGGTGCTCTTTGTCTAGTGAGTGGCTAGAGTTTTGCTCCACGTGCTACCCCCCCCCCCCCGTGTCCTTTGCACTTGTGTATTAGGCAAAGGGCACGGGAGGAGCACATGGAGGAAATCTCTGTGCGCAGCGGACAAGGGATAGATAGTGAGCCACACCTAATGTGGTACAAGCTTTACGTTACACCAAAGGGCACAATTTAAAAAAATCATCGATGCACTATAGAGGAATATATTTTAAAATGCTGCAAATTTAGATTTCGATAAAATATAATTGATAGATAATAAACTGGATTCCATAGCTACTAGGTCACCCTCAGCTGAAATGGATACTTGCTACTTTTTCCCCTCTCTTGTACAAATAAGACTTCTACATGGCTAAGCAGGTAACTAAATTGCTCCGAAACAATAAAAATGTTCCAATTAATTTTAGCAACATATTCACCAAACCTAGAAAAGTGAACAAAGGTCCATAATCAACAACTGGATTATACTATTATACATACAGTGTCCTTTCTTATGGTTGGAGCCAAATTCACTGACAATCCAGCATCAGTCTATCATTGTACGGACCACAAGGACTTTAAAATGTAGGCTTTGTAAAGTTGGAGCAACACCCAACATTCTCAAAGCTACCTCTAACCCTGTTTAGCTGAATTCATTGAATTTCTTCAAAAAATAAATCAGAAAAAGGAAAACATTTTTGCGAGGAAGTGCTGTTTCAGGTCCAATTAGGCTCAAGACAGCAGCGTAGTTTCCACTTAGGCACTGATTTTTTTCAATGCAATTCGCCTGAAATCGGCGTAACCAGCGCAAAAGATCGCGGAATTTTAAGCTCAAATTACGTTGCGCAAATAGAGCAGGTCAGGCAACATCTGTGGAGAGAGAGAGAGAAACAGAGTTAACGTTTCAGCTCAATGACCTCTTGTCAGAACCTTGACAGAATCTGATGAAAGGTCATCGTGCTGAAACGTTAACTGTTTCTCTCTCTCCACAGATGCTGCCTGACCCGCTGAGTATTTCCGTCCACAAAACTGGCAACGCCTCCAGGGTGAAATAATCACTATTGGGAGTTTCCGCTAATTGCGCTTGTTTGAGGGCCTTCAAGGAGGCCTCTAAAAATTAAGCTGGCTCTTTTGGGCACAGGGACACCAATAGACACGATTTAAAACCTTGAGTGTAATTGTTTTTTTAATTTACTAAGAAACTGACTACTGTGCCCCATTATAACTAGAAAATGGTTCTGAATATTTTTTTTAAAAGACATTTTCAGTAATCTAAAATTGAGTTACTCACAGGTAATGGATGAGACACTGATTAAAAATGCTTATTTTTTTAGATAAACCCATTTTCAACTGTATTAATCAAACTGCACCAAGTTACCACTCAAATATATCAAGGAATATTATTTAAAGCAACATTTAAAAAAAAATTACCTTTTAAAATGCTGCCCGATTGCGCTGGTTCATGGCAAATTGCAAATGAGTTTCAGTGCAAACGTAAGAAAAAAAACTTTTCAAAACGGGCGCAATTTTGCCCAGTTCGCCGACTGCATACAAAGTGGAAACGCTACCCCAGCTTCTCCACCCATGGTCATCAAATAAAGCGGAAATACTGAGACAACACTAAAAACCTTTCCACCTCACTAAACTATGAATGAGGATACATGATCTGGAACCAACACAAGTACACCTCAGACTTTTGGAATTAAAGCACTCAACACAAGACGATGACTCATTTCATGAAGGGAGATCAGGTGTTGCCATCTTACACCACTTTGATTTCAGATAAGCCACCCCGGTAAGCCATGTGAAAGAACTCTACTATAGTGTAATACAAGGTTACTTATGAAAAAATGTTACCGCACATTGCAATTCAATTTCCTTAGCAATTACCTTCTAGGTACATGTCAAATTGTGTAGTTTGTCTCCATTCACCCAATGTTTCTCCCCCTTATCCCAGTCATTTTTCCCCCCAAAAAAGCACCAAATTTGCCATTTTAACTTTTCCTGCTTCATGTTCCCATCTATTTATCCACAGCATAATTATACAGGTTTCTGTTAACATTCATATTTTTAAAAGTGTTTGATGTTATTCACGCAAAATATTTATCATTTACATTTGTCATTGTTATGGCAGATCATTAACAGAGATTTTGTGATAAAAGGAAATTGCAACCAACGGGTTAACATTAAATTACTGAAATCTACCTAAACGGATAGTGTCATTCTTATTATAGGCGATGCGGCAAACAACTTGTATTTATGTAGCGCCTTTAACGTAGTAAAACGTCCCAAGGCGCTGCACAGGAGTATTTTAAGGCAAAAAAATTTGACATCGAACAGAACGTCATTTTTAATCTGAACAGGTACACTATATCTAAGAGATAGTTGGTACTTTAGAATTTTTTTTAATGTATACCTGCTGTATTGTTTTGGAATCCTTCTGCGAATTTTCCCTTGGGGGTATTTTCCCAAATAACTTCCAGCCAGGAGCACTAAAAGCAGAAGGAATGGGTTCCTTCGTCTTCTTGGTAAAAAAGCTTCTAAGAAACAAGAAGAAACATTAATCAGTGATTTAATTCGCTTCAAAAAAATATTGCAGAATTTCAGATTTGACCAGTTAGCTCTATACTGCTATTAACAAACATAGAAGGCAAAGGTGTTTCAACACAGTTCTGTGTACCATAGTTTTCGTATCTTACAAGAAACTTCTTTTAATAATGGAGTTATGTTGGTGAACACAGGAACAGGAGTAGGCCATTCAGCTCCTTGAGCCTGTTCCGCCATTCAATGAGATCATGGCTGATCTGTGACCTTAATCCATATACCTGCTTTTGGCCCAGATCCCTTAATACCTTTGCTTAACAAAAATCTACCAATCTCCGATTTAAAATTAATTGATCTAGCATCAATTGCCATTTGCGGAAGAGAGTTCCAAACTTCTACCACCCTTTGTGTGTAGAAATGTTTCCTAATTTCACACCTGAAAGGTCTGGCTCTAATTTTTAGACTATGCCTCCTAGTCCTAGAATCCCCAACCAGCAGAAATAGTTTCTCTCTATCTACCCTATCTGTTCCCCTTAATATCCTGAAAACTTCGACCAGGTCACCTCTTAACCTTCTAAATTCTAGAGAATACAACCCTAATTTGTGTAATCTCTTCTCTTAACTTAACGCTTGAAGTCCGGGCATCATTCTGGTAACCTACGCTGCACTCCCTCCAAGGTCAATATATCCTTCCTAAGGAGTGGTCCCCAGAACTGCACTCAGTACTCCAGGTGTGGTCTAACCAGGGTTTTGTATCGCTGCAGCATAACTTCTACCCCCTTGTACTCTAGTCCATGTCTTGACACCCATGTGCACAATCACCCAATTGGAGGTATACATATAAATACACCTTCACTTTCTTACAGCATTAATTTTAAGAAATGAACAAAAAATGGCAGAGCACTTGCTGCATGAAGCACTGTGACAGGAAGTGGGGAGGCCACATGCTCTTACACACGATTCTCTACCAATTGAAGTCCCCATTTCATCCAATTGGCAGAGGCTAGGCGCTAGGCTGGTGTGAGAAGGAATCAAAATAGAAAGAAAGTCATCACTGGGTGCCTCACACACCTAATTTTGGCTTAATTACAAAGCAACAATCACAGGTACTGAACAGCATACTGCATGCTCAGCCTCTTTGGAAATAATTTACGTGCGGTGGGAGCAGAATCTAAAAAAGAGCTAGGATTTAAGGGGAGAAAAATACACAAATACAAGTGGGAAAATTTCTGTAAAAAGCTTTATTTTTTCCAGAGTAGATAGAAAGCACTTTGAATATAATGGCACCTTCAGCATATCCACAGGATGTCCCAAAGCACTTCACAGCCAATGAATTACATGTGAACTGCAACAGACAATTTTGTGCACCGCAGGATCCTTCAAACAAATGAGACGAAGAACCAGTTAATCGGTTTCTTTGTTGTTGGTTGAGGGACTGATGCTGTCCAGGACACTGGGAGAACACTCTGCTCTGCTTACAATAGTGCCACGTAAGCTTTTACATACACCTGAACAGCTGTGAAATCATAGCAACTGAAGTTTAGAAATAGAGCAGGAGAAAGCTCAAATCAGAACAAACAGTGTAACCAGGTTAGGCCTGAAATAAAAACAGAAGAAACGACTTCTTATCGTGTCCACGGACAGTCTATACATAGCCCAGCCAGAACTGGACACATTTTTGCGCCTTGTTGAATTCGGCAAGATCTGCAACAGTGCAGGGTTCCTCTAACGATGGGCATTGCAGGAGATGTTGCATAGTCTGTGCCTCAGTTCCACATTCACAAGTTGTCGGGCTGGTTGAATATCCCCATTTGCTTAGTGACACCTTTGAGCAACCTACACCGGTCCTAAGTCTGTTAAGGCACTTCCAGGTTGCCCAGTTGCAATTAGCTCCTGGGGAAAGGCTTTCATTAAGTAAAATTTCCATCACTGGGGGTGGTTCGAGACTGGCGAGCCAGTCTTTCCACAAGGCGATGCGGGCTTCAGATGAGGTTGATTGTAATGGAACAACACTGTTCATGAAGCTTTTTCTTGACTTTAGGCGGCTGGGTGAAGGTGTATGACAATGCAGAGGGTCTCTCATCTGGTGTTTGACGTGTTTCATCAAAGGGAGGCAAAACATTGTTTTTTAAAAACTTCAATATTATTTCACTAATGAATGAGCCTTCTGATAAGTTACACAGGCCTTCCTTGTTCAATGTTTGAGGAGAAACAATTTGTAAAGTGCTTTGGGACGCTATATAGATGCAAACTATTTTTTTTAATTTTAAAACTTTAACCTGTCTTTTCTCTTTGTAGATGCCGACTGACCTGTATTCCAACATTTTCTGTTTTTATTTTATAAAAGTTAATCTCCCATAGCATTGAATATGGGGAGTTAAGATCAGCATTTTCATACAATAATTTGATTTTATATTATTTGTAATTATAAAAAAAGAGAGAAACTTACAGCAATTGGGTAGGAGAGAAGTAGAGCTGGTTGGTGCAAAAGCAGAGGGACCTGGAGCTGTATATTCACAAATCCTTCAAGGTGGCGGGGCAAATTGATAAGGCGGTTAAGAAAGCATATGGGATACTTAGCTTTGTAAATAGGGGCATTGAATACAAAAACAAGGAATTCATGCTAAACCTTTACAAATCACTGGTTCGGCCTCAGCTGGAGTATTGTGTACAATTCTGGGCATCACACTTTAGTAAGGATGTCAAGACCTTGGAGAGGGTAGAGAGGAGATTTACCAGGATGATACCAGGGATGAAGGTCTTCAGTTATGTGGAGAGATTGGAGAAGCCGGGATTGCTTTCCTTAGAGCAGAGAAAGCTAAGGGGAGACCTAATAGAGGTATTCAAAATTATGAGGGGTTTTAATAGAGCAAATAGGGAGAATCGGTTTCCTCTGGCAAGTGGGTCGGTAACCAGAGGTCATAGATTTAAAATAATTGGCAAAAGAACGAGAGAGAAATTTTTCCACACAGAGGGTTATGATGATCTGGAACACACTACCTGAAAGGGTGATGGAATCAGATTCCATAGGAACTTTCAAAAGGCAACTGGGCATGTAGTTGGAGAACTAATTCGCAGTGTTATGGGGAAAAGGCGGAGACGCGAGACTAAATTGACAGCTCTTTTAAAGAGCTGGCACAGGCCCAACGGGCCTCCTTCTGTGCTGTAAGATTCTATCATTCTAAGAGTTTCTCTTAACCGAGAGAGCGAAGAGGAGAGGAGCTGGGAATTGCAAAAATGAAATGCCACAGTATCACTACTAGTCGGAGGATGTAATTACATTATGACAAGTTTACATAGTCTGGTACAGTTTCTACAACAGGAGTTTGGAGAAATGTTTCCTGAAGTGATTCTCCAATATAAATACCTTAAACAAAGTCTTTGTGCAATCAGTTTTAGATTTCCAAAACCCATATGCTACGTGAAACGCACACGTAGTGAACTCAACAGTGCCAATTTTAACCACATTTTTGTTCCTAATTATTTCATATACTGCCATTTTTTAAATTTGCATTTTCAATTCATAATCTCACCAAGTCACATATTTATTCTACAAGTTCTACTGCCACAGTACTTGGAATGTTCAGCTAGAACAATGACCTTCAAAGCCCCTATTATGAAAATGAGCGTTAACATTTCTAAATCAAGAGTTCAGCATGCAGTAGAAAGAGAATTCAGTACAGGTGGTTGAGCAGTTTACTTATCCAACATTATAGGCGAGTCAGTACTTTTGAAATGAAATTTTAATAGTGAATGGGCTGAAAGGCATTTTCACTAAAAGAATATCACAAAATTAAAGTTCTACTATTTGGTTGCTCAGATACCATGCTAGTAAATATTAAAACCTGTACAATGCTCCCGAGATAGGTACTGGGAAAGGCAAACAACTTATAAAGCTAGACGACCTTCAGGTAGGACAACTAGTTTATTGGACAAGAAATCTTTAGTTATCTGTCAGAGACACAGAAGAATTGTGGACTACCATAATTAGTGAATCAGCAAGGATGCTTCTGGGCCAGCTATACATAACATGCATTTATATAGCACCTTTAACATAGCAAAACGTCCCAAGGCACTTCACAGGAGCGTTATCAGACAAAATTGATACCGAGCTGCATAAGGAGATATTAGGACAGGTGAGGTAGTTTTTGAGGAGCATCTTAAAAGAGCAGAGGGATAGAGAGGTGGAGAGGAAGGGGGGGAATTCCAGAGCTTAAGGGCGTAAGCAGCTGAAGGCACTGCCACCAATGGAGAGGCGAAGAAAATCGGGCATGTGCAAGAGGCCAGAATTGGAGGAGCGCAGAGATCTGAGGGTTGTAGGGGCCCACACTTTACAGTGATAGAGGGGGGCCAGGCTATGGAGGGATGTAAAAACAAGGATGAGAATTTTGAAATTGAGGTGTTGTCGGTACGTGAGCCAATGTAGGTCAGTTCGCAGGTGAACAAGACTTGGTGCGAGTTAGGATACGGGGCAGCAGATTTTTGGATGAGCTCAAGTTTACGGCGGGTGCAAGGTGGGAGGTCAGCCAGGAGAAGAGACACATTATAGATCTATCCCACAGCCATTTAAAATACTGGAATTATCCATAAAGACTGATATTCTTGCTATTTCCTCTCCACTAACAGCTACCAATATCCTAGTCAGTATAATACTACTACCACACTGATTATAGTGGTACTTGTACAGTGTACCACTTGAGACATAGTGACATGGCTGGAAAGATCACCAGGAGACAAGATGATCTAGAATTTCCTTTTGAAAGAAAGGAGGTTTTGATATATTACTTGACACCCCTCCAGGTTGGCCCACTGTAAACAGCACACGAGTTTTTTCAGAAACAGTATAATGGATAGTAAATGGCAAAAACAGTACGACCATTCTGAAAACTGCAAGTTCAGTTGGAATTATTGACATAGAAAAACCATCATGGGTAGAGGGAAAAAAACATTAGTTTTAGAGATAATGACCCAGATTTTGTGGTCAGTGGCGAACGAATGGCACTCGCCAATCATTACACTTACCCACAGACGTTCTATAAGCTTTTGCACTGATACTTGCGGTTATCAGAAATTAAAAACAGCCCGGCGCCCTCTACAGGGAATGTGGGGCCTGTGAACAGGGCAAGGAACGGTGTGGCTCCTTAATCAGATGGAAGAATCCTTACTGAGACATGCAAAGTCTAAACCAGGAAGTGTCAGTTAGAAGAGAGTTAATTTAACGTTAAATCATGTAGAGAGTGAAATAAGGAGGGGAAGAAAGATGGGATTAAGAGAGAGAGAAAAAAGACAAAGGCCTAGAAATTCAGTTGGCTGCGCCAGCCGTTAGTGCCTTAGGAGGAGTAGATCTCGAGTGCTAGGCGCTTAGCGCCCGGGCGCAGCGCGATCTGCGCCTCGCCCCAACTTCAGTAGACATTTAGCGCCGACGCAAAGTCATTGCGCGCGCAGATCACGACGTCATTTCGTCGTGCAACGCCCTTTGTGCGCCCGGAACCGGAACTTCACTCGCGCCACCCCATAGTCGTTCGGGCCGCCCGGCGCACAGTGAAGTGGAACGGTACACAGCCGAGGCGGGGAGCGCAAATTAAAGGGCACTCCTGCAGTACACAAGGCAGCCGTTTTGCAAGGACAACAACGAGGGAGCAGGAGGAAGAGGAAGAGGAGGAGAAAAACACAAATACACTAGTCTCGGCCTTTCAAAAAAACAAATCCACCCTCCCCCTTTAAGAGCTCACCGGAGCCAGAGTGTCTGCCGGCAATCAGCAGCTCGCCGCACCTGCCCTGCTCCCAACTTCCGGTGTTAGCGCCCCGGGCTGCCGGCTTAGCGCCTTATGATAGTCGTGCATCGCCTGTTTTAGCGCAGCAGCAACCTCTTAGGGCGATGCAACTGAATATCGGCGAAGGGGGCTCGACTTTGCGCCGGGCGCAAACTTTAGCAGCCGCCCGACTTCACCGCCCCAAAAGTGGCTATACTGAATTTCTAGGCCAAAGAATTTTTTTTTTAATTTTATTTAAATCTCCAACAATAATTAAAATCTGAAGGAATGAGACTCTACACTTCTAAAAGTAAATTTTCAGTGCCAGAGAGGTTGTTTGGCAGTAATTAAAACTTATGCTGTTAAAAATTCACAAACTTGAATGGACAAGCCCTAAATTTTTCTGCTGTGTTTAGTGGGCAAGTACCCCAACTTCATACCATTGCATGCATTTGAATGCCGAGTCTTTGGAAGAGATACTGTTATAGGAAAGCTTCTGGAGGAGCAGGGCAACTCAGACAGCAACGTCCTGATTTCCGCGGTTAACTGCACAAGTGCAGATGCCAGAAGTTGCTGTCCGATTTACTCCATAATAGCGGTGAGCGCTGATAGTCTCACCATTATTTCTACCACAAAATCCAGGCCAAAATATTATATATTGCTACACCACTGACATGTATATCAAGTATATAAAGACATTTAATCTCACTTGATGGCTTAAGGCTATACGGTTAAGGAAACCCAAATATACTGCAACTGTTTTATGAAGGGGAAGTCATGTTTGACAAATTTGCTCGAATTCTTTGAGGATGTCACATACAGGGTGGATAAAGGGGAACTAGTGGATGTAGTGTATTTGGACTTCCAAAAGGCATTTGACAAGGTTCCACACAAAAGATTACTGATCAAGATAAGAAATCACAGGATTGGGGGTAATATACTGGCATGGGTGGAAGATTGGCTATCTAACAGAAAACAAAGAGTTGGGATAAATGGTTCACTCTCGGGCTGGCAATCAGTAACTAGTGGTGTTCCGCAGGGGTCAGTGCTGGGACCCCAACTCTTTACAATCTATATTAACGATTTGGAGGAAGGGACCGAGTGCAACATATCCAAGTTTGCCGACGATACAAAGATGGGAGGGAAAGCAGTGAGTGAGGAGGACATAAAAAACCTGCAAAAGGACATAGACAGGCTAAGTGAGTGGGCAAAGATTTGGCAGATGCAATATAATGTTGGAAAGTGTGAGGTTATGCACTTTGGCAGAAAAAAATCAAAGAGCAAGTTATTATCTAAATGGAGAGAAACTGCAAAGTGCTACAGTACAAAGGGATCTGGGGGTCCTGGTGCATGAAACACAAAAAGTTAGTATGCAGGTGCAACAGGTGATCAGGAAGGCCAATGGAATCTTGGCTTTTATTGCAAGGAGGATGGAGTATAAAAACAGGGAAGTCTTGCTGCAGTTATACAGGGTATTGGTGAGGCCACACCTGGAATACTGCGTGCAGTTTTGGTTTCCATATTTAAGAAAAGATATACTTGCTCTCGAGGCGGTTCAGAGAAGGTTCACTCGGTTGATTCCGGAGATGAGGGGGTTGACGTATGAGGGCAGCCAATGTCAATGAACAGCATCACTCTGGGCAGCCAGTGTCGATGAACAGCATCACTCTGGGCAGCCAGTGTCGATGAACAGCATCACTCTGGGCAGCCAGTGTCGATGAACAGCATCACTCTGGGCAGCCAGTGTCAATGAACATAGCCATCTGTCTACAAAGACAAATTTATTTGCACATCAGCTTAAGAGAATGCCATTGTCTTTCCGATCGAAACTGCTTTCAGCGGAGTAATTAAAGCAGATTAGGAGTAATTCTACATGACAGGACAAATGGTATCTTAGTGACTGTAGACCCTGCATGGGTGAACACACCTACAGATTTCATCAAGAGTTGCAATATTTACAACATAATTACAGTAATACACAGGACAATCTACATCCTTACTTTTACCATGTTAATGTTTATCTCTTAAAAGTCAAAATTTTCTTCTATGCACATGCACCAACAATTCATTGTTATATATATTCTATCAAGCAATCTACTCAGCCTTCATGATACAGTACACCCACTGCAGCGATCAAATACAGGATTTATTTCCTTAAACTATGTGTGTACTGTGAATTAATATTATAATGAAAACCAAAGGAGCATACAGAGTAGTTATTAACAATGCCAATATTTCCTGCAACTGAAACAGCCTGACAGAAATTCTACCACAGCCCTCAGAGCGAGAGCTGAATCAGCGAATCACATTCTCTCATTATATTGAACTTATATATCTCATTAGATACAGCGCAGACGATGCCATTGAGATATTAAATTTCTTCACATACATGACATTCATTTCAAGATTCTTGAACATCACAAGAAAGGGAACTCCTCCAATTGCTCATTATACAAAGGCACAACACAAGATGGATATATGTAACAGACAGGAAAGTTTCACTTTTGATCACTGGCCTGTGCTGCATTGGCTGAGTTCAGCTATGCCAATGCCACAGTTAAAAGAATGAACGAACTTGCATTTATATAGTACCTTTCATATCCTCAGGATAGCCCAAAGCTTTTCAGTCAATGAATTATTTTGAAGTGTAGTCACTTAACTTATGTGGACAAACACTGCAGCCAATTTGTGCACAGCAAGATCCCAGAAACAACAATTAGATAACAGGCCAGAAAATCAGTTTTTCTTAGAGGTCAAGGAACAAATATTGGCTAGGTCACCAGGAGAATTCCCCCACTATTCTTTGAATGGAGTAGGGAGATCTTTTATATTCAACTGAACGGGCAGATGTGGCCTCGGTTTAACATCTCAGCTGAAAGACAACACGTGTCTCAGTACTGTAATAAATAGTCAGCCAAAATGTGTTCAATGTTTGGAGTGGGGCTTGAGCCTCGACTTGACTCAGTGGCGAGAGTGCAACCCAATGAGCATACATATCCACAGGCTTGTTTTGGGGGAGGGGAAGGGTGTAGAAATATCAGCTGGAGTTCCCATTCCTGATCACTATTCAATCTGTTACTTGTTCAAAGTATGCATGTTGGCAAGATAATGACCTGGCTTGACCAGGATGTTGCAACGTGCATTCCACCACCTTTTCTTTGAATAATCCTAACAACATTCACTGTCTCGACTCGAGCACAAAACGGCCATTTGGGCAAACTGCGATTATCCATGGAATCATGCTGAGCACATCAGTGCCTTCAGAATAGGAGAAAACGAGAGAAAAAAAAATAGCAATATAACTAAACTCCAAAAATAACTATACAAAAACTTTGGTTATCAAACCTAGTTACTTTTTAAGTTACATTTGAGTGCAGATTCTACCAATTTTGCAATGATGTTATTAAGATTGTAAAGCACAGAGCTGTGTGAAGGTTTAAAATGTCCCACAGAGTATTGTAAAGAAAAAGTCTATTAGAAAGATATAGGTGCAGTATAGTACTGCCGTTGCCCCAAAGGGGAAAATATCAGAGCAGGAACAAGCAGGTCAAGCTGTAGGATTACATCAGTAATTAAGAGATTCATATAATGTCCATTAGAATCCACAAGTGAAGACTGACTTGGTATTGACAGAGCCAAAACTTCACAAAGCCTGCCTTTCCAACCAGTAGTCAGTGCTTACAAACAAAAGCTCCACCTCCATGAATGCTGGCAAAGCCCTAGGAACAATCATTTGCACATCTCAAGCTGCCATGTCTCAAGATGTCAGAGTGGAAATGTAACTGTGCTGCAGTACACGATAAAGATGTAAAACAAAAAACATTTAAATCCAACCCATGAAAACCATACCCCAGAACAGAATACACAACAGACAAAAATGTGCAATAAAAAAGGTAATCTCTGACCATAGAAACATAGAAGATAGGAGGAGTAGGCCATTCGGCCCCTCGAGCCTGCTCCGCCATTCAATGTGATCATGGCTAATCATCCAAATTCAGTACCCGGCCCCTGCTTTCTCCCCATACCCCTTGATCCATTTAACCTTAAGAAATATATCCAACTCCTTGAATATATTTAATGAATTGGCCTCTACTGCCTTCTGTGGTAGAGAATTCCACAGGTTCACCACGCTCTGGGTGAAGAAATTCCTCCTCATTTCTGTCCTAAATGGCATACCCTTTATCCTTAGACTGTGACCCCTGGTTCTGGACTCCCCGACCATCGGGGACATCCTTCCTGCATCTAGTCTGTCCAGTCCTGTCAGAATTTTATAAGTTTCAATGAGATCCTCTCTCATTCTTCTAAACTCCAGCGAGTACAAGTCCAATCGACCCAATCTCTCCTCATTCGTCATTCCTGCCATCCCAGGTATCAGCCTGGTGAATCTTCGCTGAACTCCTTCCATGGCAAGAACATCCTTCCTCAGATAAGGCGACCAAAATGGCACACAATACTCAAGGTGTGGCCTCACCAAGGCCCTGTACAACTGCAGCAAGACATCCTTATTCCTGTACTCAAAGCCTCTCGCTACGAAGGCCAACATACCATTCGCCTTCTTAACCGTCTGCTGCACCTGCATGCTTACCTTCAGCGACTGGTGCACAAGGACACCCGGGTCTCGTTGCACTTCCCCTTCGCCCAATCTATTACCGTTCAGATAATAATCTGCCTTCCAAATTCAGTACCTCACATTTATCCATGTTATACTGCATATGCCATGCTTCTGCCCAATCACCCAACCTGTCCAAATCATCCTGGAGTTTCTCGGCATCCTCCTCACAGCACACACGCCCACCTAGCTTTGTGTCGTCTGCAAATTTGGAGATATTACATCTAGTTCCCTCGTCTAGATCATTAATATATATTGTGAATAGCTGGGGTCCAAGGACCGATCCCTGCGGTACCCCACTAGTCATTGCCTGCCACTCAGAAAAAGACCCGTTTATTCCAACTCTTTGCTTTCTGTCTGCCAACCAGTTTTCTATCCAAGTCAATACCTTGCCCCCAATCCCATGTGCCTTAACTTTACACGCTAACCTCTTATGCGGTACTTTATCGAAAGCCTTCTGAAAGTCCAAATATATCACATCCACTGGTTCTCCCTTATCTATTTTACCAGTTACATCCTCAAAAAATTCCAGTAGATTAGTCAAGCACGATTTACCTTTTGTAAATCCATGTTGACTTTGTCCGATCCTGTCACTGTTTTCCAAGTGCTCAGCTATTACAGGTAGACTATCCTTTATCCGAAAACCTCGGGACCAGCCGTGTTTCGGTTTTCGGAAAATTTCGGATTTCAGAAGGTATTTTAAGACTGGGAAATTTGTCGGGGGTGGGGTCGGCGTCGGGGTCATAGAGTTTTACAGCGCAGAAAGAGGCCCTTCGGCCCATCGTGTCTGCGCCGTCCATCAATCCCTGTCCAGTCTAATCCCATTTTCCAGCATTTGGTCCATAGCCTTGTATGCAATGGCATTTCAAGTGCCCATCCAAATGCTTCTTGAATGTTGTGAGGGTTCCTGCCTCTACCACCCTTTCAGGCAGTGAGTTCCAGCTTCCAACCACCCTCTGGGTGAAAAAGTTCCTCCTCAAATCCCCTCTAAATCTCCTGCCCCTTACCCTGAATCTATGCCCCCTTGTTATTGACCCCCCTACTAAGGGGAAAAGTTCCTCTTTATCTACCCTATCTATGCCCCTCATCATTTTGTACACCTCAATCAGGTCCCCCCTCAGCCTCCTTTGCTCCAAGGAAAACAAACCCAGCCTGTTTAGTCTTTCTTCATAGCGGAGGCGCTCCATCCCAGGTAACATCCTGGTGAATCTTCTCTGCACCCTCTCCAAAGCAATCACATCCTTCCTAGTGAGGCGACCAGAACTGCACACAGTACTCCAGCTGTGGCCTCACCAGCGTTTTGTACAGTTCCATCATAACCTCCCTGCTCTTATATTCTATGCCTCTGCTAATGAAGGCAAGTATCCCATATGCCTTTTTAACCACCTTATCTACCTGTTCCGCTGCCTTCAGGGATCTATGTACATGTACACCAAGGTCCCTCTGACCCTCTGTACTTCCTAGGGTCCTACCACTCATTGTGTATTCCCTTGCCTTATTCGTCCGTCCAAAATGCATCACCTCGCACTTTTCCGGGTTAAATTCCATTTGCCACTTTTCCGCCCATCTGACCAACCCGTTTATATCGTCCTGTAGCCTGAGGCTTTCCTCCTCGCAATTTACCACTCCACCAATTTTCGTGTCATCCGCGAACTTACTGATCATACCCTTTACATTCTCATCCAAATCATTAATGTAGATCACAAACAGCAAGGGACCCAGCGCCGATCCCTGAGGTACCGGGTCGGCGGGGGTCGGGGTCGTGCGCATGACTTATGCTGAACGAAAAAACTTTCGGTTTTCGGAAGTTCGGATAAAGGATAGTCTACCTGTACATCCTTTATAATGGACTCTAGCATTTTCCCCACTACCGATGTCAGGCTTACCGGTCTGTAATTCCCCGTTTTCTCCCTACCAGCTTTTTTGAATAGTGGGGTAACATTAGCTACCCTCCAATCCATGGGGAGCAGCACCTCATCTTCCGATTAGGCACTTTGAAGCCTTCCGGACTCAATATCGAGTTCAACAATTTCAGATCATAACCTCGGCCCCTATTACATTTTTACTTATATTTTTTTTCTCCCCACCCCTTTGTTTTGGGTTTTCCCTCCCACACCACCCACCCACGCCCCCCCCCCCCCCCCCTCCTCCTCTTTTTTTTTTTTTTTTATATAAACATGGCAGCTGTCTCATTCTGCCAGTACATTTCACACCTAATCTGAGCCGTCTTTTGTCTCTTTACTAGTCCTATTACCATCTCGTCTCGTCCTGAATACCTCTTAATGTCTATTCACTTCTTTTGTTCCCTCCCCAGCCCTCCTTTCGATTTATTTCATTTCCTTTCCCGTTTTGAAAAAGGGTTTCGACCCGAAACGTCAACTCGAATTTCTCTCCACGGATGTTGCCCGGCCTGCTGAGTTTTTCCAACATTTTCTGTTATTTCGGATTTCCAGCATCTGCAGTATTTTGCTATCGCTCCAATCCATGGGTACTGTTCCAGATTCCATCGAATGTTGGAAGATGATCAGCAATGCATCTACTATTTCTAGGGCCAGTACCCTAGGATGTAGATTATCAGGCCCTGGGGATTTATCGGCCTTCAGTCCCATCAATTTCCTTAACACCATTTCCTTACAAATACTGATTTCTTTCAGTTCCTCCCCTTCATCAGACCCTATGTTCCCTGACATCTCTGGGAGGTTATTTGTGTCCTCCTTTGTGAAGACGGAACCAAAATATGTATTTAATTGGTCTGCCATTTCTTTGTTACCCATTATAAATTCCCCTGATTCTGACTGCAAGGGATCTACGTTTGACTTCACCAATCTTTTTCTCTTCACATATCTATAAAAGCTTTTCGAGTCAGTTTTTATGTTCCCTGAAAGCTTACTCTCATATTCTATTTTCCCCTTCTTAATTAATCCCTTTGTCCGCCTTTGTTGAATCCTAAACTGCTCCCAATCCTCAGGTTTACTGCTTTTTCTGGCCAATTTATATGTCCTCTCCTTGGCTCTTATACTATCCCTAATTTCCCTCGTTAGCCACGGTTGAGTCACCTTTTTTGTTTTATTTTTATGCCATACAGGGATGAACAATTTCTGTAGTTCATCCATGCAGTCTTTGAATGCTTGCCATTGCCTATCCACCGCCAACCCTTTGAGTGACATTCCCCAATCAATCCTACCCAACTCGCACCTCAGACCATCATAGTTTCATTTATTTAAATTCAGGACCCTAGTCTGAGTCAACTACTTCATTCTCCATCTTAATGAAGAATTCTATCATATTATGATCGTTCCGACCCAAGGGGCCTCGTACAACAAGATTGCTAATGAATTCTTTCTCATTACATAATACCCAGTCTAAGATGGCCTGATCTCTGGTTGGTTCCTCAACATATTGGTCCAGGAAACCATCCCGTAAACACTCCAGGAATTCCTCCTCCACAGTATTGTTACTAATTTGGTTAGCCCAATCTATATGTAGATTAAAGTCACCCATGATGACTGCTGTGCCCATGGTTGGATACTAGGTCTAATTCAGAAGTAAAAAAAGGGGACACTCTTCAATCATATCTGTGGCTCTCAGTTTCCCATTCAACTGATGCACACAGCAATGCACCATGATGGGTACAATTCCCTGTACTTATACAATGTAGTACGGTAACACACTAATACCACTTTCCCAGGACTATTCCAAACCATTTTCAGGTGTGCTAAAATGGCCAGTCACAAATTACATCCTCTGTGGTAAACGATCCCTCCTCATCCTTCTTGGCCTGTCAGCAGCCTTCGACACAGTTGACCACACCATCCTCCTCCAACGCCTCTCCTCCGTCATCCAGCTGGGTGGAACTGCCCCCACCTGGTCCCATTCTTATCTATCCAGTCATAGCCAGAGAATCACCTGCAATGGCTTCTTTCTCTGCTCATACAGCGTTACCTCTGGAGTCCCCCAAGGATCGATCCTTGGTCCCATCCTATTTCTCATCAAGATGCTGCCCCTTGGCGATATCATCCAAAAACATCAGGTTCCGCATGTATGCTGTCAACATTCAGCTTTATCTCACCACCACTACCTCTCTCGACCCTTTGTATCACACATTACAGGCAAACCACAAATTACTCTGCAGAAATTCCAACCTCGCCCAATATTTAGACAGTCACTCCCAGAATGGAACTTCTATACTTACCACAGATTGAACGCTTTCTAAGCACGCCACAACAGACCAGCAAAATTTATACAACTTCCAGCACAAAGGCTTTAGCAATAAAAGCTCAAAGGTTTAATTTTATGATGTGGAGATGCTGGTGTTGGACTGGGGTGGACAAATGTAAGAAGTCACACAACACCAGGTTATAGTCCAACAGCTTTATCTGAAATCACAAGCTTTCGGAGCGCTGCTCCTTCGTCAGGTGAAGTGGTGAGATGCATATAGGCACAGCTTATATAGTCAGAGAATACTGCCAGATGATTACAGGTAATCTTTCTAACTGCCCTTTATCACACCTCGGCAGAGAGATAATCACAGCAATCAAAGGTGTGAATGTATGCTCAAGCTGTCAGGAGATGCATCAACGCCAGATTCATCAGCCGCACTCACAAGACAGTCCAGAATGTCACCCGAGCACAATGCAACGCCATCCACGCTCTCAAAACCAACCGCAACATCGTCATCAAACCAGCAGACAAAGGAGGAGCCATCGTCATACAGAGCAGAACGGACTATTGCAAAGAAGCATACCGACAACTGGACAACCAGGAACACTAAAGACAGTTACCCGCAGATCCGACCAAAGAACACACCCGCCAACTCAACAGACTGATCAAGACCTTCGATCCAGACCTTCAAAGCATCCTACGCGCTCTCATCCCACGTACTCCCCGCGTGGGAGACTTCTACTACCTCCCAAAGATACACAAAACCAACACACCCGGACGTCCTATCGTATCAGGCAACGGAACCCTGTGTGAGAACCTCTCTGGATACATCGAGGGCATCCTGAAATCCATCGTACAGGGAACCCCCAGCTTCTGTCGCGACACTACAGACTTCTTACAGAAACTCAGCACCCACGGACCAGTTGAGCCAGGAACACTCCTCGCCACGATGGACGTCTCGGCACTCTACACCAGTATCCCCCACGATGACGGCATCGCTGCGACAGCCTCAGTACTCAACACCAACAACAGCCAATCTCCAGACGCCATCCTACAACTCATCCGCTTCATCCTTGACCACAATGTCTTCACCTTCGACAACTTGTTCTTTACCCAAACACACGGAACAGCCATGGGGACCAAATTCACACCCCAATACGCCAACATCTTCATGCACAAGTTCGAGCAAGACTTCTTCGCTGCACAGGACCTCCAACCAATGCTATACACCAGATATATCGACAACATTTTCTTCCTATGGACCCACAGCGAAGAATCACTGAAAAGACTACACGATATCAACAAGTTCCATCCCACCATCAAACTCACCATGGACTACTCCTCAGAATCGGTTTCATTCTTGGACACACGAATCTCCATCAAAGACGGACACCTCAGCACTTCACTCTACCGCAAGCCCATGGACAACCTCACGATGCTCCACTTCTCCAGCTTCCACCCTAACCGCGTTAAAGAAGCCATCCCCTATGGACAAGCCCTGCGAATACACAGGATCTGCTCAGACGAGGAGGAACGCAATGGACACCTACAGACGCTGAAAGACGCCCTCGTAAGAACGGGATATGACGCTCGACTCATCGATCGACAGTTCCGACGGGCCACAGCGAAAAATCGCATAGACCTCCTCAGAAGACAAACACAGGACACAACCAACAGAGTACCCTTCGTCGTCCAGTACTTCCCTGGAGCGGAGAAACTACGCCATGTTCTTCGCAGCTTTCAACATGTCATCGATGACGATGAACACCTCGTTAAGGCCATCCCCACGCCTCCACTACTCGCCTTCAAACAGCCGCCTAACCTCAAACAGACCATCGTTCGCAGCAAATTACCCAGCTTTCAGGAGAACAGCGACCACGACACCACACAACCCTGCCACGGCAACCTCTGCAAGACATGCCAGATCATCAACACAGATGCCATCATCACACGTGAGGACACCACCCACCAGGTACATACTCATGTGACTCGGCCAACGTTGTCTACCTCATACGTTGCAGGAAAGGATGCCCCGGAGCATGGTACATCGGCGAAACCATGCAGACACTGCGACAACGGATGAACGGATACCGCTCAACAATCGCCAGGCAGGAGTGTTCCCTCCCAGTCGGGGAACACTTCAGCAGTCAAGGACATTCAGCCTCCGATCTTCGGGTAAGCATTCTCCAAGGCGGCCTCCGAGACACACAACGCAAAATCGGCGAGCAGAAACTGATAGCCAAGTTCCGCACTCATGAGGACGGCCTCAACCGGGATCTTGGGTTCATGTCATGCTACATGTAACCCCACCTGACGTACAGTCATCCAAACTCGAGTCGTCGTTGGTTTGTTCTCTCTACACAGATGCGGCCGGACCTGCTGTGATTTCCAGCAAAAAAGAGAGTTTTTGGTTTTTTTTTTTTTCATACAGACCCCAGCATCTGCAACATTTGACCCCTTGTAACCTCACCTCATTGTTCTTTGATGTAATGTTTTCCTGACTGACCTGTTTGGACACCATGCACACCTTTGATTGCTGTGATTATCTCTCTGCCGAGGTGTGATAAAGGGCAGTTAGAAAGATTACCTGTAATCATCTGGCAGTATTCTCTGACTATATAAGCTGTGCCTATATGCATCTCACCACTTCAGCTGACGAAGGAGCAGCGCTCCGAAAGCTTGAGATTTCAAATAAAGCTGTTGGACGATAACCTGGTGCTGTTTAATTTTATGACTGCCAGTTAGATCAGGTCCCATGCCAGATTCCCTGTCAGTGCCAAGTTTGCTGGGTTTATGGAGGCAATTGTTGGGGTCTCCTTATCCCTAGACAGGCGAGGAGGAAAAAAAAAAATCATCATCAGCAAGGGGTTTGCTCCCAATTACTATCCAGTATCCTCTGCTGCTAAGTTAGTGTGTGAATGGATGGTGGTGAGAACAAGGACAGGTTTGACTGACTCCTTTCATGGTCAAATAACCCGATATTCTCAGCGTTAAACTTCTGATTCTGAGCCAAAATTGAGAGTTCAAGCGCCAGTGCAGGACTTCAGCACTGATCAGAGGCTCACACGAGTGCAGCATTGACAGAGTGCTTCATTGTTAGAGGTCCAGTCTTTTGAACAAGATGTTAGATGGGGCTATATTCATTGGAATTTAGAAGAATGGTGATCTTATTGAAACATAGAAGATACTGAGGGGGCTCGGCAGGGTAGATGCAGAGAGGATGTTTCCTCTCATGGGGAAATCTAGAACTCGGGGGCACAGTCTCAGAATAAAGGGTTGCCCTTTTAGAATTGAGATGAGGAGGAACTTCTTCTCTCAGAGGGTCGTAAATTTGTGGAATTCTCTGCCCCAGAGAGCTGTGGAGGCTGGGTCATTAAATACATTTAAAGTGGAGATAGACACATTTTTGCAAGATAAGGAAGTGAAGGGTTATGGGGAGCAGGCGGGGAAGTGACTTTGAGCCCTAGATCAGCCATGATCTTCTTGAATGGCGGAGCAGGCTCGAGGGGCCAAGTGGCCTATTCCTGCTCCTATTTCTTATGTTCTTATGGATCTCATTGAAGCATACAAAATTATTACAGGGCTTGATAGGGTGGATGCTGGGAGAATGTTTCCCTTGGCTGGGGAGTCTAGAACCAGGGGTCACAGCCTCAGGATAAAGGGTAGGCCATTCAGGACCGAGGTGAGAAGAAATTTCTTCAGAGGGTGGTGAATCTTTGGAATTCTCTACTCCAGAGGGCTGTGGAGGCTCAGTCATTGGGTATATTCAAAACAGAAGTCAATAGATTTCTGACTAGCAAGGGCATCAAGGGATATGGCGATAAGGCCGGTGAATGGAATTGAGGCAGATCAGCCATGATCTCATTGAATGGCGGAACAGGCTCGAAGGGCCGTATGGCCTACTCCTGCTCCTATTTATGTTAAACCAAGTCCTCATCTGCTCTCTCAGGAGGACACAAAAGATCCCATGGCACTATTTTGAGAGGCGCAGGGGAGTTCCTCTAGTATCTTAAACATTGTTTATCTGCCAAGCAACATGACCAAAAACAGATTAGTCATTTATTTAATTTGCTGATTGTGGGATCTTGCTGTGCACAAGTTGACTGATATGTTTACTTACATAGTAACAGTGACTACACTTCAAAACAAATTAATTGGCCATGAAATATGTTGGGACATGGATGTGGAAGGCAGTATATAAAATGCAAGTTCTTCTTTGTATAGGCTCAGAGTTAAAGACCATTTGTACGAGATACCCGAGAGCTATCTCTGCCCACAGAATTGTACTGCTGCAGGAATCAGCACCTTCAAAAGAGAATGCAAGAAAAATGGAGAGAGTTTTGAATTTTTCCCCACAGACATTTATTAACTACCAAAATTAATTTTCAAAAAGGTGCAAACAGACCCATTTTGCAAAGCTGCTGTATTTCTGACTGCATGGGGCTTACAGAATAGCACACAGGATTGCAATCTCTACTGTAGGATCCTTTTCTACTAGTCTGTATAGCCAAAGCACACCCTACTCTGCCTTTCCCCAAAGCCTAGAGCAGTTTCACTTACATCCATTTCCCTTTGACAGTCGGAGTAATCAGCTGGGTGGCAGGCTTCTGTACAGAATTGAAGATGCAAATCCAACTTAATTTCTGTGCAGCAGTGAATCATAGATTTGTTTAAATAATAGAAATCTGAAAATACACACTAGGTTCAGCAGTAAGTAAATGAAGCAAGTACCAAGTTGGGGGCCAAGATGAGCATATAACTGCAACTTACAGTACTTCCTCTGTAGATAATTTTAAAGATAGGAGGCATTGAGGGCTGGGTGGCGTAGTTACTTACTACAGTATATTATCTTTTCACTTCTGGAATCTTGGTTTGGATCAGCTCAGACCGATGGGCTCAAGTTCTCTTTGCCAGAAATACAGAGCAGGCCTATCAGGAGAAATGACCGGTTAAAGTTTTGGTGTAAAATTTTGGTCAGAACAGAATGTTAACCCTTTTTAGATAATGAAAAACCAGCTGTGCACTGCTAGCATTTTAGATTTCCAACATTTGCAGTTTTCTTTACTGCTGTAAGAGTCATATGAGAAATGAGACTGGGCAGTTCAACAGCACAAAACTGCCCACAATAAGACTGAACTGCCAATCTGAATCAGAGGCCACAATGATTGCTGCTGTGGAAAAGGGGGAAATTCCTACTGGTGAAGTAACATGTGATTTTCTAAAGCACATTTCTGCAGCCAAGTCACACCACATCTCAACTGGAGATTTCTAATTTTATATACCAGCTAGTAAAGCTACATACTGAAATTTGGAGCCAAAGTGCAAAAGGGATTCCTTCCCCATCACTAGAAAGGCTCCCAAAAATAAACAACCTTGAGTAACAGTTCTCAATGTAATGGAGGCAGTCAAGAATGCTCTTCACTTTTAATACTCCCATTTAGAAAGAAAAATAAATTCAATAAGCATGTCAAAAATAACAATGAATAGTTTATGCCCCGTTAAAATATTTCCACCCAGAGTGTGGAATGTAACCCCACTATTTAAGAAAGGAGGGAGAGAGAAGTTAACATGCAGGTACAGCAAGCGATATGTTGGCCTTTATTACAAGAGGATTTGAGTATAGGAGTAAAGACGTCTTACTGCAATTATATAGGGCCCTGGTGAGACCACACCTGGAGTAGTGTGTACAGTTTTGGTCTCCTTACCCACGGAAGGATATACTTGCCATAGAGGAAGTGCAACAAAGGTTCACCAGACTGGTTCCTGAGATGGGGGGGACGGGGACTATTCTATGAGGAGAGATTGAGTAGACTAGGCCTATATTCTCTAGCATTTAGAAGAATGAGAGGTGATCTCATTGAAACATACAAAATTCTTACAGGGCTTGACAGGGTAGATGCAGGATGTTTCCTCTGGCTGGGAGTCTAGAACCAGGGGTCACAGTCTCAGAATAAGGGGTCAGCCATTTAGGACTGAGGTGAGGAGAAATTTCTTCACTCAGAGGGTGGTGAATCTTTGGAATTCTCTACCCCAGAGGGCTGTGGAGGCTCAGTCATTGAGTATATTCAAGACAGAGATCGATAGATTTTTGAATATTAAGGCAATCAAGGGATATGGGGATAGTGCTGGAAGGTGCAGATGAGGTAGAAGATCAGCCATGATCTTATTGAATGGCGGAGCAGGTTCGAAGGGGCGAATGGCCGACTCCTGCTCCTATTTCTCATGTTCTTATAAATCATTCAGATCACAATCATTCATTTGTTCCCGTTAGTGATTTCCTGTATTGCTGCTTAGCAATAAACGGTGCCAATGCCTCTCATTCAGTACCAGTGTCTCACTTGCTATCAAGTGCCAGTTACAGTATATGTAATGCTAACTCCTACTTGTAGGAGATATGTTACACAATTTAGATATCACATTGTACTACAGTACAAGTACTGCTGCATCCTGTCCATAAACCAGAAAAGTGCCTCGTGTAATGTTTTCTCTTTTCTTTCCCACTCTCTAATTCTTTGCATCACTCTCTGCCTTTGTTTCAGTCTTCCATGTCTTTCTCTCTTTGGATCGCACTTTTTTTGTGGTCTCTGCATTGGTTTTGTTTATTTTTTGAACCATGTTTTTCTGAAAGTCTCTCCTACCCACTCTCTTTTCTCCAGACTGTATGTCTCCCAATCAATTTCTGACCGTCACTCATGTCCCTTTACCGATGCACTCAAATTTCTCTCGCTCCATTTTTAAAAACAATGGAGCACAGCAAAATGGCAGCCAAATTGTATTGGATGAGACGCAGATATCGGCATTGGATAAAGAGTGCTTGCTAGAACATGAATAAAGTGAAAAATTGAGGGCTAGGTATGAGTAGGGAGTTGACGCACAGCCAGAAGCAAGTGGACAGTCTAGGGTTGGAGCTTGGGCAGCAGAGTAGGCTCAGCTTGGAGGTACTCAAGGGAGGGTCTGAAGGAACTACAGGGGTCTGCGAGCATGGGTGGAGGGGGAGCTTGCAATGTTCATTTTTTTTGGTTAAAAAGGCACAACCAGTGAGGACGAACAGGGCAGTTAACATCTGAACCTGGTTGATCCATAACCCAGTCAATCATACTGCCATACTCAAGATATCTTGTGAGCTTCACCTAATGAACTAATCAGATTGTTGGGATGTGACATTTCAACCAGTTTAATAGTAGAGATATATATTGTATGTAACGCTGGAGGTTATGTTCTGTATTTCTAAAAAAATAATCTACCCTTCACCTGCAAACACCAATAAAATTTACGTTACCAAAGCATGTTGCTGCAACCAGTACAGACAGAACTAGTTACACCAGTCAAGAATTTTAAAATGAATTTATTTATAGACCAATTCCCACATCCTAGTTATTAGTTTGAATTCCAGAGCTGCCATCACACACAGTTAGTTCAGTGCAGGAGTTGTGTCGTTACATGACTGCCATTTGGTACAGCAAGATATACATGTTCAGTTATAAACTGGGGTGGAAAAGGAAATGAAGAAAAAAAACTAATGATTCAACTAATTTGCTCAACAGTTCCCAGTAGCCAATTACATAATGACAATGACTACCTTGGAGATGACTTTTGTTCTGAACACTATTTTGTCTCGAGGGAGAGATGGTGGCAGCACGTTAATGTTGGTCAAGGCTGGGAAGGAAAGAAAATTTCAAGGGCTGCTGGCGCTGCACTAAAAATTTAGGTAGTCCCGATTTTTGGAATAGCTAGCGTTAAATTGCGATGTGAACTCCTCAAAATAACTATATATTTGTTTGGCATGCACTTAAATCTGCAAATGGGTAATATGCTTTTCAGTGTTTTAACAGCTGCGCACAATTCCATCCCCCCACACTGTGCTCTACTCGGGTGGCATTCCCTTCGTCCGTGCACTGCTGCCTGGTCCCCTTCTGCCCCCCCAACTATGTACTGCTCCCTGCCCCCACCTTGCTGTGCTCTGCTCCCCAGAACTTTTCCTGCAATATTACTTCCTACTTATATTTATTTTGTTGAATAATAATGCTTTCTGCAATTAAGGCAGTGTTTTCCTAACTGACACTGACTCTCAGAAGTTAGGACAAGGAATCCCCACAGTGGTGGTTATATTTGCACAGGATCCTCCATGCAGAACAGTTTGAAAACCACTGGTGGGTAACTCAGTCTATGGTGGTTTATTAACTGGCAAAGAATGCACCCAGAGATGCTGTAATTATTTTTACCAAAGGGTACCAACTCAGCTACTTGGGACAAATTACAGTCCTTTTAAATAATAATCATATCATTCCCCTTGATGCAGTAGTGTCAAATTACCATAGAATGTGGTAAATTTGCTTTAACAAAATATGTCAAAAATATTAAAAGTGTCAATGGTCAGACAGGACTAATTTTATCATGACATTTACAGTACTGGCAGCTTTATGGGCCAAGTTATTTCTTACTTAGAACACAGAACAAAAGAAATGAATCATTTGACACAACTACACAGTCGCTTAAAATCAGTTAGAGCCAACTCATTTTGCTGAGCCAGCATACACTTTAAAATTTGGTTCATGTACAGCTGGAACAGCACTGGACCTCAATGGTGGCCATGTCTGGATTCGATTAAGTTACAAAAATAAAAGCATAGGAAATATTCTAGGATGACATAACTCGAGAACTAAAGTAACAGATGGATACATTTGTATAGAGTTCATTATGTCTTGCATTTCATAATTAGCCCCATTACCAATTACAGGAAACGCTTGTTTAAACGGCACCTAAATATCCGGAATTCTCTATTAACCGGCAAAATTCATAGTCCGAAAACAACACCTCAATAACCGGAAATGTTGCCGAGTCAGAGTCTCAGTCTCCCGCGGTGGCCGAGTTAGTCAGTGGGGGTAGTTCTCCAAACTGCCACTACTCGGCTTCTTGGCGCTGTCGGAAGTCCGAACACCTCAATAACAGGAGTCTGACTCTCCCGCGCTGCCGGCAGTCTCTTCCGATCCGCCAATTACTGTATACTGCACATTTCTTGATTTTTTAATTTTTGTTTGTTAAAAATAGCCTCGGTAGATAACCCGCTCCGTCATCCAGAATTTTTAATCAACCGGCACCATCCCGGTCCCATCGGTGCCGGATACCAAAGAGTTTCCTGTACTATAAACAAGTGTTCCAATAAATTTTTATCTTAAAGGTTTTAAATATTGTTTTTCATCTTGCACCTGTGGCAGCTGGTGGGGGAGGTAGAAGAGAACAAACAAAAACAGCAGGCCAATATGATTAGACAGGCACAGTTTTTAATGTCTCGCTGACTTGCCTCTAAGTCCACATGGAGATGCAAAGGGAAAATACAAAAAGGAAATGCATGAATCAAATAAAACACAGAGCAGGTCAGTCAGCATTTGAAGAGTGAAAAGATAGGATTAGGATTTCAAGCGTAGACCATAAATCAGAACTAGTCCCCAGTTCTCTCAAATGATTACATTCAAAACATTAAACTACCTTTTCAGATGCTGACAGAACTGCTGTGTATTTCAGTTTGCGGTTTAGATTTAACATGGTGTTCAACTGGTCATTGGAACCTTCATTATTATAAACCACAATGTTGTTTATAATAATGACTGAACCATGTGATTTTGTTAATTCCCCTTCAACAGGCAGTCAGTGGAGGTGCCAACAGAGCTAGGTCAACACTTTCTCCCACGTACATCTTAAAAGGTTACATCCTAAATGCCCCATCTTATTTCAAGCTGGTAAAATTTCAGCACCAATTTCACACTGAAAACTTAGAGAAACTCTTCGATAATTTAATCACGAGGTTGTTTTACATTAATAAAACACCATCATCTACAGGAGTTGATGGCACTACACTATAAATGACCTGACCCGCAAAAGATGCAATGACTTACATTTTCCCAGTTTACACAAGCTGCTGCCGGGTCTCCAGGTAAATCTAAAAGCAGAGCCAGATTCCTTTCCTTTTAACAATGGAAATCATGGGACTCAGAATTGAATTAAAAACAGTACCAGAAAGAAAACGGGAGGTGTATTAATGGGCGGCCGATCCGATATCTGCCATTTTACACTATTGCCCAGAGTTAAAATTACCCCATCTACTTCTTTAAAATATCTAACTTTATTAACTCCCTTCAGGTATTCAAATCAGAACACATGCAGCAACTCACTGACTAAACAATCGACAAACCTATTGGGGGAAAAGGAGGAAACTAATTTGCAGCAATTATGGAGAATCAAGTACCGTCCGAAGCATTTTGAAAACTACTGCAAGTCATTTACAATATTTTTTTAAAAACTACTGAAGCTCAATACAAGGCAAGAGTTTGCAAGTTGCTAGCTTCACAAGCAACTCGTTAACCCAATTTAAAAGTTGGTATCCGCTGGGATACCTGCTTTGCAATTTTTGCAGTAAAATGTCTTGCAATATATGTTAAATGTTGTGGAACACCCATGGCAGTAATGGCACAATTTCTATGTAATCAGAAACTAACTACAGTAAAGGCAGGTTTAATGTTGACAACAGAAATAAAAATGGCTTTGGCCGAACGGTCATCAACCTGAAACCTAACCCTTCCTTCCTCTCTCCACAGATGCTGCCTGACCTGCTGAGCGTTTTCACCATTTTCTGTTTTTACTTCAGATTTCCAGCATCTGCAGTATTTTATTTTTTGGGCAATGTTGACAACAGTCTCTGAAATTGCTTCCTGCTGTTTATATACCACCAGCATTCCAAAGGCCAGGACAATTACCAGTGTTAAAGCCCTTTAAAAGTGCAAAGTGTTCACAAAACCATTTTGTTTGGAGTCTTGTATTCTTTTGTCATGACATCATAGGCATGCTATAAAACTCTACAGTGATGCCATTTAATCAAGTTGATGAAAAAATGTTTCACATACTTCATGAATATGGTGAGTTTTAATGTTGTAGAAAATCTGAATACTTCCATTGCTGACTAGTCACAAGTGTAGCTACAGCGACACCATTTTAGCCACGTGCACCAATTTTTGTTAAAAATAAACCTTACATACGCCTTGGAAAGTAAGAAACTAAATGTGGTAGCAGAGCAAAGAGAATGGAGCAACATGAAGACACAGTTGTGAACCCTAGCATAAAAAATATTTTGTACTACAATTTCCCTGCACTGTGAAATCAGTCAAGTGATTAGACTACAAGCTGAAAGGCAAGCTAAAGTATTAACTCAACTAGCACTAAAGTCTTAATACCTTTTTTCCACAGAAACTATTTTGGGGGGGGGGGGGGGGGGGAAACTTACAGTTAAGGGCTGTGTTTTAAAGCTAAGTGTATTGCAACAAGTTGACAAAAAGTGGTTAAAATACAAATGAGTTAGGCTTTAAAATTATTTCCCCCAGGAGTGTAAACAATAAACAGTGGCCTATCTCAGTACTGTATCAAGAAATATCTCTCACCCATTGAGGGCGGACCCTGGTCCCAGGCACTGAAGGTTGTCGGGCATAACTCCTCCTAGAGGTTGTGAACACAAGGAGATTAAAAAAAATATGGAGACAGCGCAATCAGTCAGGTGTTTAACCAGAAAGCTGCAAGGGCAAGCTTTCAACAGGCACAGAAGGTTAGAATGCAGAAGGGTCATTAGAAGTTATTTTGTTTAAGTCAAGCAAAACAACCCACGAAAGTGCAAAACCATAGCATGTTCAGTATGTTGTATTACATAAGTTGTACTGATTGATTTAAGTGAGCCTGATTATGACTGTTGCTCAGTATGTTCACATGAAATAAAGCAGCTTAATTTGTATTCGGCCTTGTCTTAGCAAGTATTTTCACTGTCTTCATTTAAAAAGATTGGAAAGGCATGTGCGGGCACATGTAAAAGACACAGATACCTAGTTCAAATAACAAGGAGGACTGTTGGGTTATGTTGTTGCATAACAAGATATTAGACCATGTGAATCAACTCTGGCATACAAGGGGCTTGGGATCCGCTTACAGGAATGAGTGGTGCTATTGAAGGTATCGATGATAAACACAAATTTGTAACATATAGTAATAAATATTTCTTACAAATCATCTTTAGGCAATTGGCTATCTTGCAGAGGCCTATCCGCCTCAGGTGACATCACTTACAGGAATTGGCATGCAAGTCCCAGAGTGGATTATTCGCCTCAGTGCTGGCCATCATTTCAGACCAGTCTGCACACTGACCTTATGCAGTCAATCCCCAGAAAACTCTCCACTGACTGCGTGCAGCAGCACGCCGCATAGCAAGTGCTTAGATTTTTCTTCTATAAATTGTCTGAGTACTGTCTGTGGCTATTGGAGAATATCCAACTGCAATTTATCTGCATTAGTTCACATTTCATGGAAATTTAAGACAAGTCTGTGCATACACTACAGTAGGAGTGTGAAGGCAGCAGACACAATGTCAAAAAGAATGGCATGCCTTTGAAAGTGCAATTGTGTGCGCAACTCGCCCTTTTATAAAATGGGGACTGAAAAATAAAAAGTATGCATGCAATCTAGAGCATTTATAGAAAAGTGTTACTACTTTGATGAGTAGAACCAATTGCAGCTCCCCTCAGGGAAAAACCTTATATACATGCCTGACCAACCGTGCAAACGTTATACAGTGCAGCAGATAGCAAGACACAGAAGCTACCTCATTTTACTTTCAAAATCAATAGTGAATATAGGTAATTCAGATTTTCTACATGATACTGTAGTTCTTCTGCCACTGATTGTTATCTTCCTCTGCAGCAGTCCCACAGGCTCGAACTGTATGCACCAAATCAAATACAGATTCCAAAGCGGTCATACAGGTTTCAATAGTTGTTGCCTAATTCTTTGAGTTATCACTTGACAGGTGACACTTCATATATGCCTTGGGATTTTTTTTCTAAATTCAGCTTCTGCAGTGAAAAGTGCACCGAGGCAAAATTGATGTGAAGGCCTTCAGAACTAGAAATTAGTTGGTATTTTTGTTTCAGCTTTTACAGATAGCTGTTTTGGATGGTTTGCAGCCCTAAAAAAAAATAATTGCTGGCGAGAAAAAATGTGAGCCGTCGCGTAAAGGAGTTGCACCTAACAATATTTGTGGGAGTCCTTTCCCTGGCAAATTATCAAAGTTCAATGGCATTTACTGAATCAATTCAAGTTAAGTACAATTATAACAATAGAACAACTGCAATTTGTGGTATCCACGGACAAATTTGTAGCAGTTTATTTTAAACAGTTTAAATTAGTCATAAAATTCCCTTTTTACCCAATCGACAGTTCCAGAATTCAGTCAGGACTGTTACTGAGCATTGCTCACGCCAAAATCAAAGAAAGCCAATTCATACAATTTCCTGCTTTGCAGCATTGTGGACGTCAGATGGGTTCCAATTTCAGTGGCTGTACTAAAAACAGGCACCACACCATTAAATGATCAGAGCTGTATGCTGGAGGAATGGGCAAACCTGATCGACCTGTAGAATATCTGGCTTTTGGTGTTCAGCTGTGACCTCGGACAATCTTTTTGGCCATTGGTTGATCCTGCTGCTCGGAAATCCGCAAGAAAACCTTGGATTGCATTCCCCCCCATCTCACCCACTGAGCAGGTGCCTGACCACGACTGGGAACTTGCCACATTGGGGAATTATGGTCACAAACTGACTGCCCTTGCCTCTGCAGCAGCTTGTTGGGAGACCAGCAAACAATTTCAACTTGCTTTTTCAGGAACACACTTCCTACCTGGTTTAGTACTTTGGGATGGGGGGAGGGGAGAAAGCAGAAAGCACAAAGTCTCAAAAACTGAAACATAGTACTTGCAGTCCATGCTGTTTAGGAAGCATCTGTGCAATCATTTTCTCCTGGGCTCAGTTCAAATTAAGAAATGTAAATGAGCTCAGCTGGTGCAGTCCAATAAATAAAAGGTTCATTCTGTTTTTTCGCTTCTGCTTTCTTCTCCTCGCTAATAATGCTGCAAGGTTCTTGCATTTTAAAATTGAGAATACAAACCATTCCCAAAGTCCTCAAATGGATAAGAGCATTTGCTGAACAATTAGTAAGTTAAAAATGCAATCATTGTAAGTTTATAAAAAATATCCAATGCAATTAATACAGATTATGCCCTGCAAAGGGAACACAGCATTTAAAGAGTTTAAAACTACCAACTGCCTATGCACAAAGAATGGGGAGACTCTCCAGAACGTGTTCCCATTATTTTCACATTTCTGCTAAGAAATAGCATCAAACTAAACAGCCAGGACCTTTTACATTAATGCTGGATACTGGAAGCGCTTTGCTTAAGCAGTGGCTGGCGAGCTTGGAACATTGCTGCTCTTTAACAATCCTCATGGGAGGCTGATAAAAACATGGCAAATTCATCTGGTTCCTATCAGCTGTTCCTGGAGTCCATGAAAAGCTATGACCAGAGGATGCAGAAGCATTAGATTTGCCTCCTTTATATTATAATGTAGTTGGCACACGTGGCACAGATGTTGCATTACCAGTATAAAATAGCTTTAGATAGCTTTGGCACTGAAGTACCCGAGATCCAAAGGGAAAGCTTTAAAACCAGTGTTCGGACAAAGGATCTACATCTGAAACGCTAATCCCTTTCCCTGTTGAGACATTTAGATGGATCTGTTGTGCATTTTCTATTTAAAACCATTAATCGGAGCAACAAACTGTTATTCTGGCAAAATGAATTGCCATTGCTGCACAATAATGGCAAATTAGCTTAGCTCATTTTTAAAAGATGATATTACTTCATCAACTCGAGGCATTACTTATGGGACTTTTGCACTCTTCACATGGTGTCACTGCTGGTGCTGGCATCTCATCAGTGTAAAACAGATAAACTGCATGACTCCAAGACTTCATTTTCATGGGTCCCGCTATCAGAGGCAATTCAAAACACTGACCTTCAACAGGTCAGCACACCACAAAAGGGTTTTTAAAAGAGCAGCGCTCACAGGTCCTTTGTCTCTCTCTGAATGCTCTATTCTGGTGCCCCACCATCAACATAAAAGCAACTTTAATCATGTCACCACTCATCAACAACTTGCACTTATATAGTGCCTTTAACGTTGTAAAATGTCCCAAGGAGCTTCACAGGACTCTACCAGACAAAATGCTTGGTCAAAGAGGTAGGTTTTAAGCAGCATCTTAAAGGAGGGGAGAGAGGCGGAAAGATTTAGGGAGCTAATTCCAGAGCTTAGGACCTAGACCGCTGAAAGCACAGCCGCCAATGGTGGAGCAAAGGGCATCAGGAATAATTTTAGATGCTTCATGTTCTAATACTCAAAGCAACATTTGTTGTGTATTTTATTTACTTTGATATAACCATTAAAAAAAAGACAAAATACAAATCCAGTATAGATTTACATTTACAAACATAACCACGTGCTCTCTGATCACTTTGAACACGAGCTGCAGTGTAAAACCACAAAATCCAAATTCCATTGGTGGTTTTTAAAATGGATTAGTGGAATTTGAAAAGGGTAAAGACCACACAGGGACACTGCACTGACGTAACCCGAGAAACAAATCAAGATTGAAATCTGAGCTTGAGGCGATCTTAGGAGCAAAGTGCCACACTACAGCTGATGGCGCTGTAAATGCAGTTTCCACACCTCAAACACAGCAGCATCTACTAAAAACGTGAAAAAAAGCAGCAATTAGACTGCATTGCTCAGAGGAACAGCTGTGATTGTACGAAACAGCAACTGAGAGATCAGAACTCTATCCTACATGATAACCTCGGAAACTGGCAAAAATGCTGACCCACAGTTTCAACAAAGCTGACAGCTGCCAAATTGCTGACAGTCCAAATCAGCCATATGTATAGGTCTAATGACACGTGGAAACAAGGAGCTCGACTTACAGTGCAGTGGAGCACATGCTTGTCATAAACTACAGGTATACTCAACATTACATCACTTTTATTGTAGGAGGAAAAAAAAACTGAAGTAGAGTTTGCAGCAGTGGTGGATTTAGAAATTATTGAAGAAATGCTGACAGCATGAGATTTATTTCCTAAGGGGACCCAGAAAGCCATAATTTGGCACTTATTTTAGTGCATTTATCATCTGGAGACTTCTGCAGTTCTGCCCGTCAAACAAAAACACACTCTCTCCTGGAAGGGTTACAGCGATTTTAAATGTGAAAATAAAAGTAGTTGTAGGAACTTCAATACAACTTTACAGGGTCCAGTAAATCGGACTCCAGATACAGCATGTTAATTTGAACTGAAATCTTTACATCACGTCTAGCAATAATCACAAGCAATAGTATATTCTACATGCACAAAGCAAACAGGCTCAGCATCACTATCCTCATGCATTAAGGTTCCGCTCATTTAATTATTTTAAATAAACAATTATTCTAATTAGCTTTGGAAAGGACCAGGATGCGTCAATATCATTGTAACACAATCTTAGAAGCGTGTTCTTACGAAGGATTGTACCCGACCACTAACCAACCTTTTCTTCTTTCAGAGGCTGATCAACCCGCTACGCATTTCAAACATTTTCTAACACGGGGATAGAAATTTCTGCTGGTGTTAAAATAGACAGAGGCATGTTCATCTATTAACAGTGAGGTTTACCTAAAATAAATCGGTTAATGTGCTCCATTAAAATATCAAGCAGAGGAAAATCATTTTAACATGTTTTAACATTTATCTATTACTAAAAACAGTAACTTTCAGTCTATGGTACTCTCTTGACTGTCAGAAATATTTATTTTCTTGCACTGGAAATAAAAATTATTGCTGCCTGACCACCTGAGTATTTCCAGCATTTTCTGTTTTTATTTGATTTCCAGCATCCGCAGAATTTTGCTTTTGCACAAAACACGGGCCCTGATTTTGCGGTGGTAATGACGCCAAAACTGTAAGTGATCGGTGTCATTACCCCTCTGAAACTGACCGTAACTTCAGGAGTCAGCGCATGTGCTGATAAATGCGGAAATCCTGAAGCTGCAGTCAGTCGTACCATGCTCCGTCACAGGCTACACTGTGGAACTCCCCATAGCTGTAACTTCACCGCTGACTGCAACTTCCGGTCCATGGTCTGCAGGAATTGGGGAGCGCGAATTTCATGCTTAGGTGGACCTGACTACCTCCAGATTGGGGTTTGCCATCTATTATACTCTTACTGTTAAAGTCACTCCCTCCCATTTCCTCATTGGCTGTTGACCACTTTTATACGGATGGTGCTGGCTCACTCCACAATTACCCCATGGTAACAATGGGGCCTCCACACAAGCATGTAAACACACTGAAAAGCATTTTCAATGTTATACAGCATAACCGGGCCCTACAACTCAACCACAAACCAGCCAACTGTCTGCATCATACCCCGTAGAACAGTAAATGAAATAGAATTCCTCACCATTCCAGTCCCACTCCTCATCACTTCCAAACTCCAGTAATTCCACAAATGCAGTGACCGGAATGCTCAAGTAAACTGGCTAATATAATCACAATAGGAACAGCACCCTTATCTTAACAAGGTTTCTGCAATGTTAAGAAAATAAACCTTGATGTAAGAAAACTTAGCAGCCAAGCTTCAAAGTTCCTTGGAAGGATGATTTTTTTTTTAATGCTGCATTTTATTAATTTACTTGTTATATTTAATTTCTTTAGAGGAAAACTCTGAATGAGCACACAAGTAACTACAACTCTAAGAAAACATCAGCTTATCTGAAAAATTTCTAAAGTTTGTACACGGTTAAAAATGAAAGTAACATCTAAAACAGCCTTCAGTGCTACCAAATAACCAATCTGACCAATTGATATCAACAGCTTCTAGTCCCAGTGAAATAAAGCTATTTTGTTTCTTTATAAAACACCAAGTCGACACATGGGTTAAACAGCTGAAAAGTCTGACATTTGGCATGCATAATTTCTGCTGCCCAATTACTCTGATAAGGCCCGACCCCTCATTAAATCGACGTCCTTCCCACTATCAGCTGAAGCTCGGGAGGCTTTCACCAGTATCAAACAGGACATTGAAAGGGCTGCACTGTGTGCAGTGGACGAAAGCATTCCCTTTCAAGTCGAAAGCGATGCGTCAGACTTTGCCTTAGCTGCGACCCTCAATCAGGCTGGGAGACCTGTGGCCTTCTTCTCCCGAACCCTTCAGGGACCCGAAATCAGGCACTCTTCTGTCGAGAAGGAGGCACAGGCTATAGTGGAGGCAGTGCGGCACTGGAGACACTACCTAGCCGGCAAACGTTTCACCCTGCTCACCGACCAGCGGTCGGTGGCTTTCATGTTTAATAACAAAGGGGGAAAATCAAGAATGACAAAATACTCAGGTGGAGGATCGAACTATCCACGTTCGACTATGATATTATGTACAGGCCGGGAGCCCTTAATGAACCCCCAGATGCCAGCATTCATACGGACAAATTACAGGGTCTCCACAACGACCCCTGTCACCCTGGGGTCACCCGACTATACCATTTTATAAAGTCCCGCAATCTGCCCCACTCCATCGAGGAGGTCAGGGCAATGACCAGAGCCTGCCGCATCTGTGCGGAATGCAAGCCTCATTTCTACAGGCCTGACTGTGCACACCTTATCAAAGCCACACGGCCATTCGAGCGCCTAAGTCTGGACTTCAAGGGACCCCTTCCCTCTGCCGACCGTAACGTATACTTCCTCAATATCATCGATGAATATTCCCGCTTCCCCTTCGCCATTCCCTGCCCAGACATGACCAGTGCCACGGTCATCAAGTGTCTCTGTAATCTATTCTGCATGTTTGGCATGCCGAACTACATACACAGCGATAGGGGGACGTCATTTATGAGTGACGAACTGCGCCAGTTCTTGCTCTCAAAGGGGATAACCACTAGCTACAACCCCCGGGGTAATGGGCAAGTGGTAAGGGAGAATGCTACTGTTTGGAAGGCTGTCACGTTAGCCTTAAAGTCAAAAGGCCTTCTGACCTCCCGCTGGCAGGAAGTCCTCCCAGACGTGCTCCACTCCATAAGGTCTCTTATGTACAGCCACTAACGCTACCCCTCACGAAAAGATGTTCATTTTCCCCCGGAAATCCACCTCGGGCATATCTCTACCCGCGTGGCTGACGTCTCCGGGGACAGTACTATTGCGGAAGCACGCGAGAGGCCATAAAACGGACCCCCTTGTGGAAAAGGTACAGCTCCTCCATGCAAACCCTCAGTACGCCTATATCGAATACTCTGACGGGCGAGAGGACAGTTTCCATAAAAGACCTCGCTCCCTTGGGGAGCGGAGAGAACGATGAGAGACTACCCGAGGAAGACCTACACCAAGAGACAGGACGCCCAGAGGTATCAATACCCAACCTTAACCTGGAGGACACTGCAGATAACCTGGAAGACACTGCGGAGGCCCGGACAGCGGAGGAACCAGAATCCACTCCCCTAGAGGCACCCCAACCGGCTTTGTGCCGATCGCGGAGAACCGCAAAACCTCCTGACAGACTCACTTATACCAACTTTTAAGAAACATCACCCCGATGGACTAAATCTAAAGATGGGGTGAATGTAATGAAATCTGTTTGTCTTGCCTGTATTCGTTTTGCACTCATGTAGATTATCCTCCCCCACACGGTGTATAGTTTCACTTCCTCATTCCTGACTAACCTGGAAGATTCCAGGTCTTGGCTCTTGGCTCCGCCCCTGACTTCTCTTTCTTAAAGATCCCAAGATCTGTATGACTCATTCCTGTGAGCCAGTCGGTGTGTTGAGATGTTAGCTCTGATCTTAGTGATTCAAAGCCAACTTGTTAAAGTCTATAACTTCTAGTTTTGTGGTTATTGAAGGCACATCAGATGTAAAGAAAGAACTTGCATTTATATAGCATCTTACACAACGTCAAGTCATCCCAGAGCACTTTACAGCCAATGAAGTACTTTTGAAGTGTAGTCACTGTTGTAACACAATGTACAATTACAAAAGTTAGCCAGCTAGGCTGCTTAGAGATTTTGCCTTTTGCCTTGTACCATCTCTTAATGTCTCTTAATCTCTCCTGCCTTCCATCCTCACAGACCTTCCCTTTTGTTCTTTCCTCCCCTCTCCCTGCCCTTGCTTAAAATTACCTGTTCGATCGCCAGCTTTTTCCAGTTCTGACGAAGGGTCATCGATCTGAAAGGTAAACTCTGTTTCTCTCTCCACAGATGCTGCCTGACCTGAGTATTTCCAGCATTTTCTGTTTTTATTTTATATTAGAGATTTCGCCAGTTGATAAACTAAGCTTGGCTATTAGCTTCGTTAATCTAATTTTATAGGTCTTTCCTTAATCTGTAGGATTTCCCTTTCTCTCATTATGATGCATCATGCCACTATTCCACTAGTGTCAGTATAACAACCAAGTACTTAATTTTGAAAAAAGTTACATTCCAGAGATAAGAACATAAGAAATAGGAGCAGGAGTAGGCCATACGGCCCCTCGGGCCTGCTCCGCCATTCAATAGGATCATCATGGCTGATCTGAATCTAGACTCACGTCCACTTCACTGCCCTCTCCCCGTAACCCCTAATTCCCTTATCTGCTAGGAAAATGTCTATCTCCATTTTAAATTTATTTAATGTTGCAGCTTCCACAGCTCTCTGGGGTAGCAAATTCCATAGATTTACTACCATGAGTGAAGAAGTTTCTCCTCATCTCAGTTTTGAAAGGGCAGCCCCTTATTATAAGATTATGCCCCCTAGTTCTAATCTCACCCATCAGTGGAAACATCCTCACCGCATCCACCCGATCAAGCCCCCTCACAATCTTATATGTTTCGATAAGATCGCCTCTCATTCTTCTGAACTCCAATGAGTAGAGTCCCAACCTACTCAACCTTTCCTCATACGTCAACCCCCTCATCTCTGGAATCAACCGAGTGAACCTTCTCTGAACCGCCTCGAGAGCAAGTATATCTTTTCTTAAATATGGAAACCAAAACTGCACGCAGTATTCCAGGTGTGGCCTCACCAATACCCTGTATAACTGCAGCAAGACTTCCCTGTTTTTATACTCCATCCCCCTTGCAATAAAAGCCGAGATTCCATTGGCCTTCCTGATCACCTGCTGCACCTGCATACTAACTTTTTGTGTTTCATGCACCAGGACCCCCAGATCCCTTTGTACTGTAGCACTTTGCAGTTTCTCTCCATTTAGATAATAACTTGCTCTTTGATTTTTTCTGCCAAAGTGCATAACCTCACACTTTCCAACATTATATTGCATCTGCCAAATCTCTGCCCACTCACTTAGCCTGTCTATGTCCTTTTGCAGGTTTTTTTATGTCCTCCTCACTCACTGCTTTCCCTCCCATCTTTGTATCGTCGGCAAACTTGGATATGTTGCACTCGGTCCCTTCCTCCAAATCGTTAATATAGATTGTAAAGAGTTGGGGTCCCAGCACTGACCCCTGCGGAACACCACTAGTTACTGATTGCCAGCCCGAGAACGAACCATTTATTCCAACTCTTTGTTTTGTTAGATAGCCAATCTTCCACCCATGCCAGTATATTACCCCCAATCCTGTGATTTTTTATCTTGATCAGTAATCTTGTGTGGAACCTTGTCAAATGCCTTTTGGAAGTCCAAATACACTACATCCACTGGTTCCCCTTTATCCACCCTGTATGTTACATCCTCAAAGGATTCGAGCAAATTTGTCAAACATGACTTCCCCTTCGTAAAACCATGCTGACTCTGTCGTATTAAATTATGTTTATCCAAATGCTGTGTTACTGTTTCCTTAATAATGGACTCCAACATTTTGCCAACCACAGATGTTAGGCTAACTGGTCTATAGTTTCCAGCTTTTTGCCTACTTCCCTTCTTAAATAAGGGTGTTACATTAGCAGTTTTCGAATCTGCCGGGACCATTCCTGAGTCCAGGGAGTTCTGGAAAATGATCACCAATGCATCCACAATCCCTACCGCCACTTCTCTCAAGACCCTAGGATGTAGGCCATCAGGTCCGGGGGATTTATCCGCCTTAAGTCCCATTATTTTACTGAGTACCATCTCCTTAGTGATTTTAATCGTGTTTAGCTCCCCCCCCCATTGCCCCCTGTTTGTCCAGTGTTGGGATATTTTTAGTGTCCTCTACTGTAAAGACTGATACAAAATATTTGTTCAGCGTCTTTGCCATCTCCATGTTCCCCACCACTAGTTTCCCGGTCCCATCCTCTAAGGGACCAACGTTCACTTTAGCCACCCTTTTTCTTTTTATATAGCTGTAGAAACTCTTGCTATCTGTTTTTAATATTTTTTGCTAGTTTACTTTCATAATCTATCTTCCCTTTCTTAATTAATCTTTTAGTTATTGTTTGCTGGCTTTTAAATGCTTCCCAATCTTCTATCCTCCCACTAGATTTGGCTAATTTATATGCCCTTGTTTTCAGTCGAATACTATCCTTTATTACTTTACTAAGCCACGGATGGCTGTCTTTTCTTTTACTCCCCTTTTTCCTCAGTGGAATATATTTATCACAGAAAGAAATCACAGAAACCCCACAGTGCAGATAGAGGCCATTTCGGCCCATCGAGCCTGCACCGACACATATCCCACCCGATCCCCGTAACCCCACTTATTTAATCCCCCTAACACTAAGGGTCAATTTTATCATAGCCAATCAACCTAACCCGCACATCTTTGGACTGTGGGAGGAAACCGGAGCACCCGGAGAAAACCCACGCAAACACGGGGAGAATATGCAAACTCCACACAGACAGTCACCCGAGGCCGGATTCGAACCCGGGTCCCTGGCGCTGTGAGGCAACAGTGCTAACCACTATGCCACCGTGCTGCCCTAATTATCTTGAAAGATGTGAAATATCTCCTTGAATGTAGACCACTGCTCTTGTACCATCTTACACTTTAATCTGTTTTCCCAGTCCACTTTAGTCAATTCTACTCTCATACCTTCATAGTCTCCTTTATTTAAGCTTAGTACCCTCACCCTCACACTGAATTTGGAATTCAACCATATTATGGTCACTCATTCCAAGGGGATCCTTTACTAGGACATTTTTTATTAATCCTGTCTCATTATACAGGACCAGATCTAAGATTGCCTGCCCCCTGGTTGGTTCAGTTACATACTGCTCAAGGAACCCATCCCTAATACACTCTATGAACTCTTCCTCAATGCTGCCATGCCCAATTTGATTAGTCCAGTCAATATGAAAGTTAAAATCCCCCATGATTATAGCTGTTCCCTTATTACAAGCCCCAACTATTTCCTGACTTATACTCCGACCAACAGAGTTGCAACTGTTAGGAGGCCTATAGACTACGCCCACTAGTGACTTTTTCCCCTTATTATTCTTTATCTCCACCCAAACTGTTTCACTATCCTGATCCTTTGACCCAATATCATTTGACTATTGCAGTGATTCCATCCTTGATTAACATAGCAACCCCACCTCCCTTTCCTTCCTGTCTGTCCTTCCTAATTGTCAAATACCCTTGTATGTTTAGTTCCCATTCATGATTATCTTGCAGCCATGTTTCCGTAATGGCCACCAGATCATACCCATGTGTAGTTATTTGCACCGTCAACTCATCAATTTTGTTACGAATGCAGCGTGCATTCAGATAAAGAACTTTCAAATATGTTTTCTGACAATTTATTCCTGCTTTTACCACTTTACCTTTATCATTATACATTCTGTCCCTTCCTGACACGCTCTGGTTTTTAATTTCCCCACTGCTACCTTGCTCTATTGCCTTCTCCGGTCATTTTTTATCTTTCGCTCTCTTAAAACCTCCCCCCCACTAATTAGTTTAAAGCCCTCTCTACAGCCCTAGTTATTCGATTCGCCAGGATTCTAGTCCCAGCACTGGCCAAGTGAAGTCCGTCTCAACGGAACAGCTCTCTCCTGTCCCAGTACTGATGCCAGTGTCCCAGGAAGCAAAACCCATTTCTCCCACACCAGTCTTTGAGCCACGCATTTAACTCTCTAATTTTATTTACCCTAGCCAAATTTGCACGTGGCACAGGTAGTAATCCAGAGATTATTACCCTTGTGGTTCTGCTTTTTAATTTGGCCCCTAGCTGCTCAAACTCCCTCAGCAGAACCTCCTTCCTTGTCCTATCTATGTCGTTGGTACCAACATGGACCACGACAACTGGATCCTCCCCCTCCCACTCCAAGTTTCTCTCCAGCCCAGAGGAGAGGTCCTTAACCCTGGCACCGGGCAGGCAACACAGCCTTCGGGATTCTCGCTCTTGGCTGCAAAGAACGCTATCTATCCCCCCAACGATACTATCCCCTACCACTACAACATTTCTTTTAACTCCCCCCCACCCCCCCCCCCCCGCTGCTGTGGCCAGGTTGCTCATCCTCCCCGCAGTCCCTGTTCCCATCCTCACAGGGAATAAGAGCCTCAAACCTGTTGGACAAGAGCAAGGGCTGCGGCTCCTCCAACACTACCTCCTGGATCCCCATACCTGCCTCACTTCTAGTCACACCATCCTAACCCTGGCCACGGACTACATCTGAATTAATTAATCTAATTGGTGTGACTACCTCCTGATACACAGAGTCCAGGTAATTCTCCCCCTCCCTGATGTGTCTCAGTGTTTGAAGCTCGGACTCCAACTCTTCAACACGGAGCCGGAATTCCTCGAGCAGCCAACACTTACTGCAAATGTGATCACCGGTGAGCATCAATGGTGTCCACCAGCTCCCACATATTGCAGCAGCAACACATCGCCTGATCTCCCATTCTATGTAATTAATTTAATTTATTATTATTTTTAAATACCCTCTGCCCCGATTCTAGATGAATATCGCACCTTAGAAACTATAAACCAGAGTTTAAGCTTAAAAAAAAAGAGAAATACTTACCAACCAATCACTTACCTGCTTTCTGGTGACATCACACTTGGATTACTTTTTACCTCTCTCCTTCCCTCCGCGTTCCGAGACTGGTACGCCTTACCTGGTCTCTGGGGCCTTTTATAGCCCCGCTCTGCCGCTCGAGATTCCCGCCGACGCTGTGAGGCCTTACCTGGTCTCTGGGGCCTTTTATAGCCCCGCTCTGCCGCTCGAGATTCCCGCCGACGCTGTGAGGCCTTACCTGGTCTCTGGGGCCTTTTATAGCCCCGCTCTGCCGCTCGAGATTCCCGCCGACGCTGTGAGGCCTTACCTGGTCTCTGGGGCCTTTTATAGCCCCGCTCTGCCGCTCGAGATTCCCGCCGACGCTGTGAGGCCTTACCTGGTCTCTGGGGCCTTTTATAGCCCCGCTCTGCCGCTCGAGATTCCCGCCGACGCTGTGAGGCCTTACCTGGTCTCTGGGGCCTTTTATAGCCCCGCTCTGCCGCTCGAGATTCCCATCGACTGATGTAACCAAAACCCCCACTGGTTTAATCAGAGAATCTCATGTACTGATTGCTTTATGGATGAGGCCTGTTGAACAAACAAGGACTTGGCACTTTGAGCTGGAGAACAGTGGATTTCGTGCCCCAAATTATATTAGTTTAAAAAAAAGGTACCAGTGTCCTAGAGTTATAGGAAGGAATCAGTGACCCCACAGAGCATGAGTGCACACAAGGAATCAACTAGATGGGAGATAGCCAATACATGGAAAAGTATAACAACCAAGTACTTAAAATAGCTTAAAAACAGTAATATAATAGCAAAATACTGCGGATGCTGTAAATCTGAAATAACAGAAAATGCTGGAAATACTCAGCAGGCCAGGCAGCATCCGTGGAGAGAAACACAGGGTTAACATTTCAGGTCTGGGAACCTACATCAGAACTGGAAAAAGCTGGAAATGTAACAGATATTAAGCAGGTGCAGAGATGGGGGGGGGGGGGGGGTTTAGGAGGAGAGGAAGGAATTGAAAGAACATGCTGTGAAAATGTCGCAAATGGGAATGGCAAAATCATACTGCATGAAAAATGGGGGGCAGGGATTATTATCTGAAATTGTTGAGCTCTACGTTGAGTCCGGCAGGCTGCAAAGTGCCCAATCGAAAGATGGGGTGCTGGTCCTCGAGCTTACATTGTTCCAGTGAAGCTCAAAGTAAGAGGCCGAGGACGGCGAGGTCAGAGTGGGAGTGAAGCGGAGAACCAAAGTGACAGGTGAACAGAAGCTCAGGGTCACCCGTACGGACTGAACGGAGGTGTTCCGCAAAGCGGTCGCCCAATCTGCATTTGGTCTCCCCAATGTAGAGGAGACCACATCGTGAGCAGCGAATACAGTATATTAAATTGCAAGAAGTACAAGTAAATCGCTGTTTCACCTGGAAGGGGTGTTTGGGGCCCTGGACAGAGGGAAGGGAGGAGGCAAAAGGGCATGTGTTGCATCTCCTGCGCTTGCACGGGAAGGTGCCAGGTGAAGGAGAAGGGCTGTTGAGGGTGATTGAGGAGTGGACCAGGGTGTCACGGAGGGAGCGGTCCCTTCGGAATGCTGAAAGGGGAGGTGAGGGGAAGATGTGCTTGGTGGTGGGATCACGTTGGAGGTGGCGGAAATGGCGGAGGATGATCCGTTGAATGTGGAGGCTGGTGTGGTGAAAGGTGAGGACAAGGGGAACCTTATCGTGGTTCTGGGAGGGAGGGGAAGGGGTGAGAGCAGAAGTGCAGGAAATAGAACGGAGAGTCAAGGGCCGTGTCAACCACTGTAGAGGGGAATCATCGGTTGAGGAAAAAGGAAGACATGTCGGAAGCACTGGTGTGGAAGGTGGCATCGCCAGAACAGACGCGGCGGAGACGGAGAAACTGGGAGAATGGAATAGAGTCCTTACAGGAAGCGGGGTGTGAGGAAGTGTAGTCCAGGTAGCTGTGGGAGTCGGTGGGCCTGTAGTGGATGTTTGCCGAAAGCCGATCGCCAGAAATGGAGACGGAGAAGTCAAGGAAGGGAAGGGAAGAGTCAGAGATGGACCATGTGAAGGTGAGGGAAGGGTGGAAATTGGAAGTAAAGTGAATGAACTTATCTAGTTCAGGGCGAGAGCAGGAAACGGCACCAACACAGTCATCGATGTACCGGAAAAGAGGTGAGGGAGGGGACCGGAGTAGGGCTGGAACAAAGAATGTTCCACATACCCCATGAACAGGCAGGCATAGCTAGGGCCCATGCGGGTTCCCATAGCAACACGTTTAATTTGGAGGAAGCGAGTGGAGTCAAAGGAGAAGTTGTTCAATGTGAGAACAAGTTCAGCTAGGCGGAGGAGGGTGGTGGTGGATGGGGACTTACCTTTTCTAATGTAACTGCAGAGCCTGGCTCTGGAAGTCAAAAGCAACAATGGTAGCTTAGAAAACCTTTGTAAAACCATAGTTAAAAAGAATGAGCTATCACAGGTCCTTGGCCTTTACACAGGGCAGGAGGAGGGGGTCATATGAAGGGCAGTCCTGATGAAGTCAGAGCAAAAATGCAATGCTCTCGAATCAAGACAAGTTTCTATGATGCGTTAGGGATGCTTGAATGAAGAAGAATATTTGTTTTGTATGTAGCTTTTTTTAAATCAAGCTACACAAGATCAAATTCCTTATTTTACTAGTGTCTCAGATTTAAAACAGTCATTTAATAAATCCACCACTGGTACTACACATCAGAGTAAGGATGTACAAACTGAAATCTATACATTATATCATACAAATAATTTAGTATGCAATTTCTTTGGCCCCTATTCTAAAAGAGTGTTAATCAATTTCAATTAGACAGGGTAACACCTCTGCCAAAACAGACAGGAATGGTGTACAAATGTTAAACATCTACCCTTCTAGATTTGCCCAGCATAATTTCAAGGTGTTGGGACTCGCTTGTGGTGTGTACAAGATTGGGAAAATTTGAAGAATATTTCAGAATACCCACAGACATCCTAAATACATGAACAAAAATGTACCTTATTCGCCAACCCAATTTTTAGGATCTTGGCATGTATCAAAAGGTGGCTCAAATTGCCTCAAATGAATTGCAAGGCTACCTGTGTGAGAACAAGTTCAAATAAGTTGACAAAAATCACTACCTTTAAATTTGTTCCATTTTAATCAATACGGTTATGCTAATTGCTCCTCTGAACTGTCCTTTCTTCTTCCTCTTCAGCTCCAAAAACCTAGTCCTACAGTTTAAAATCACGATCATTTGTTCCCAGGACGGAAAACTGCCAAACTCTTCAGTTCCCTCAATCTTCTTTTCCTTCTAAAATCTATAGTTTTTAACCCAAGCTGGCTGCACCTAATCAATACTACTCGATATATCTAGTCTTCTGTACTTTGGGCCTTAGCCCTTCATCTAATTTGGTCAACAATTTTTAAAAAAAGGAATATTCTCCAGGATCTCTATTTTTTATTGATTATATACCCAGCAAGACCCAGCAATCCAATAGAGGGCTACTATATTCCTGAAATTACAGTAAAAACTATTAAAAGCACTAAAATGTTGAATTGTGCATAAAACATACAAACGTTAAATCATACAACACAATACTTATGGTATTTAACTCACCTTATTATAAAGTGTATGCTACTATAGGTTAGAGGCACTGCATTAATAAGCAGAACAAGTTCCAAAACTTCTGACCCAATCATATGATATAGCAAAAGGAAGGCAAAAGGCCATCAGGCCCATCCCATTCAGGCAACCAACTGGCAACCATCAGGCGCCCCTTAATATCACAATCTCTTGTGACAGGCAAATTAAATTATTGTGTACAATAGACAAAGGGGTTCATTTTTGTTCACCAATACATCACCCCCCTCATGTAATATAAAAATATTACTACATATTACAAAATATAAATATAAAGGAGTATATTACAAGACAGCAACTTTATCAACAATCCTCTTGGTGATGGAGGGGAGGGGGTTGCTAAAGGGTAGCTGGTGAGAGCAGGAGGTAGGAAAGAGAGGAAAAAAGTGATGGAGGTCAGGTGGGGGAGACGGGTGGCTCAAGATCTTGTAGCTGCATAATTCCTTTGTCCAGTGGAGGTGTGTGGTCCATAGCGGCAAATGGCCAGTGTGTTCAGTTCCAGATCAACTTGAGAGAACACAAGATGCTCAAAGAACTCCAAACACCTGAACCCAGGCCTACATTTATTGGGAATAAAAATGCAACTAGGGTAATACTCCCAAGAGAGGGTGTGGAGTGTGACTGGGAGTAGAAGATCTTGAAACAGTATGTAAACACACTTCAGCTTCATAAACAACCCTGTGTATGTAAACCATTCTTCTACTCAAAAATGACCTCAACTCACCAAAAAGTTATGCTTTACATAGTGATGTTTTTAAGCCAATAAAAACAAATTTATATTTCTTTCAATCAATAAAATTCTGGGATCTGTAAATACAGATGCGTGCTGAATCTTTTTAACTGACAGCTACAGGTCAGTAAAGCCCCATGAACTCAAGCCTCAGGCCTCTCAGAAACACAAGCTTCTGATGGAAAATATTACAGGCATTTCAAACACAAAATACTATTGCATAGGCAAGTGTCATTGTTTTTGAGGGCTTTGCAGTTTATGCTACAAACCATATTCCTAGTTTAGTGAAGAAATCAAAAAGCAGCTAAAAGGATTCTCAAAAATAAGCGATTTCATTAGCTTCACTTTTCCTCTCTTCAATGGTATACTTCACTGATTGCTCATTCATGATTTGTTGTTTAATGCCTTTAGCAGTCTCTCTCTGATGATTTTGTTCCCATTTTTCCCATTCTGATTGGCAAGCTGCTGGCCTGCGATTTGCAGCTGTTTTATGAATATGATGAAATCTGAGCCAATCAAGTGTGATAGACATTTGCAGAGAGCTGTGATGCCTTAAGTTGACTCAATTAAATGTATGTACTCGGGAAGAAAACTTGTTGCAAAGCTTCCTGAAAGGCCACTTTTTCTCTTCTTTTAAGTGCTTATTCAGCTCAGAGTGGCTATTTCTTCACGCAACAGTATAAGTACAGCATATACATTAGTAAAAATGCATTTGGAATTATTTTCATGCATTGCTTTACATTCAAAGTCTGCATATTTCCTTACACAGAATTTTTAACATGTGGATTTGTTCATAGTAGTTACAATTGGCTAGTCCCAAATTTTATTTCCTGTTCAAAGAAAATGAAAAGCAGACTTTAGACAAGCATACTTCAGCCAGTTATACTGCCCACAAGACCGAAGGAAATCTGAAAATAGCTCCACTGAAAAACAAGCCAATTAACTCGGCTTTTCTCTCTCTCCTCAATAACCAGTAGGGGGAGCTAATACAGGTACCATACCATTACCCCTCAGCAGTTTACAGATCAAACAGCTATATGTCTAACATTTCTGTTTTGCTGAGTATTGAATGTGAACATTCAACAAAGGCATTTCAAACAAAAGATGCAACTCCAGCACTATTCCAGGAAAAATGCCATTCGTTCTCCTTTTAACCTCAAATATCAATTTTGAGACCTAGAACATTTTGTTTTTGTTACTGCTTCATTCGCAATTTCCTTATGTTGCCTTTCTGCAATAATACAAACATCCACATCACTTAAAATGTATTCTTTATGAATGCATAGATCAAAATAAATTATAGGTTTAATTTATTGAAGTGTTAAATCATACAAACTAGGCAGCTGGTCAACTTTACGGCAATATTTATAAAGTCTATTAACTGGTGCATAGCACAGCACAGTAGATAAACACCAAGTGAAAAACACCAGTTCTGGAGAAACAAAGTCAAAGATGACAAACTTTCAGACATAGGAACAGGTTCTCAAAACAAAGGTTTCGGAAAGTTGGGCCTCTGTACTGTGGGCCTTAAAATCAGTCACAGGAAATGATCACTGGAGTGAATCAAAAAATACAAACAGCTGGAAGCCAGGCTGAAAAAAATGCACATGTTGTGGACTGTACAGCAGTTCGTCAGAGAAGCATTGCTGCTGTTCATAGTATTTTGAGAGGAGATTATACAGACAAAGCAATATTAAATTCAAGCTGCAGGTGCAAATTCAATTTTTTTTAAACTCCAATCATTGTACAGTTTCAGCTGAAATACAAACTAATTCACTCAAATGAGCAGAAATATGGTACGGTCCTGAAACATAGACATTAGCTGGTCATGAAACCTTCTTATTCTTGCTTCTACTTCAACTGTATGACTAGAATTTTACATATAAAAGTGCTGCCAAATTATGCCACGCCGCATGATTTTATTTTGGGTAGAACTTTTTTTTAAAAAATTTTTTTTTTAAATTCGTTCATGGGATGTTGGCGTCGCTGGCAAGGCCAGCATTTATTGCCCATCCCCAATTGCCCTCGAGAAGGCGGTGGTGAGCCGCCTTCTTGAACCGCTGCAGTCCATGTGGTGAAGGTACTCCCACAGCGCTGTTAGGGAGGGAGTTCCAGGATTTTGACCCAGCGACGATGAAGGATCGGCGATATATTGCCAAGTCAGGATGGTGTGTGATTTGCAGGTGGTGGTGTTCCCATGCGCCTGCTGCCCTTGTCCTTCTAGGTGGAAGAGGTCGCAGGTTTGGGAGTTGCTGCAGTGCATCTTGTAGATGGTACACACTGCAGCCACGGTACACCGGTGGAGGGAGTGAATGTTTAAGGTGGTGGATGGGGTGCCAATCAAGCGGGTTGCTTTGTCCTGGATGGTGTCGAGCTTCTTGAGTGTTGTTGGAGCTGCACTCATCCAGGCAAGTGGAGAGTATTCCATCACACTCCTGACTTGTGCCTTGTAGATGGTGGAAAGGCTTTGGGGAGAACTAGGCCAATATCCACTACTAATTAATATCCAAAAACGAGCCATCAAATTTTGGAAACACCTAAAAATGAGCAACCCCCACTGCTATCATTACGATGCCTTGAAATGCCAAGAGATGATCATAGAGAAGAGTCCCCTCAGTCAACTAGTCCTGGGACTCAGTGAAGTAACTACCAACACTAATAATAATAACCAGCCCCAGGACAGTGACACCCTAGCACAGAGAATTCAACCCAACACAATTATAACTAAACAAAAGGAAAAATACTTGACCTATTGGACAGAAACGACAAAAACCCAAAACAAACTCGATTGCTATTTGGCCCTAAACAGACAATACACCATGGCTGAATACCTGACCATGGTAAAGGATAGCAAACTGAGAAAAACCTTGACAATGTACAGACTTAGTGAACATAGCCTGGCCATCGAAAAAGGCAGACACAGGCAGACCCGGCTGCCAAGAGAGGACAGGATATGCTCTCACTGCAGTCAGGGAGTGGTGGAGACAGAGATGCACTTCCTCACAACTTGCAGAAACTATCAGGACATGAAGGAGAATTTCTACCCAAAATTCACAAAAATATGCCCTGAATTCAAAAATTTGAATGACCTCCAAAAACTCCCATATCTATTGGGGGAACAGAGAAAATGTGTAACTATAGCGGCAAACTATGTTACAGCTTGCCACAAGCAGAGGGACAACCAGTGACACATTAAATCTAAGAAAAGATTATATGCATATTATATGTGCATATAGCTATGTATACATGGGTATACTTGTCTATACACTATGTCTAGATCGGTGTTTATGTGGTCAATCATACATGTATTTCTGTGCTTTGGCAACAGAAGACGTATCTTGTCATGCCAATAAAGCAATTTGAATTGAATTGAATTGACAGGAGGTGAGACTTGCCACAGAATACCTAGCCTCTGACCTGCTCTTGTTGCCACAGTATTTATGTGGCTGGTCCAGTTAAACTTCTGGTCAATGGTGACCCCCAGGATGTTGCTGGTGGGGGATTCAGCGATGATAATGTCGTTGAATGTCAAGGGGCGGTGGTTAGACACTCACTTGTTGGAGATAATCATTGCCTGGCACTATATGAAAAGATTCTCATTCCATCAAATAGCATAGAAATTACAAGACTGAACAGTCGTAAAAGATTGAATATTTCTGACAATCCTAATTAGAATGCATTGTTCGATTTTCAAACCATCAAATTATCAAATACAGCCCACAGAAATGTTTAGTCTGAACAGACACTGGCACAGCTCCTTTTGTTTTGGATTGGGGGGGTGCACCTGCACCAGTCTGGTCAGATATTTGTAGGCATTCACTTATTTGATGCTGATAGATAGCTTGGACCATGTGTAATTCTGACACCTGTGCTGTTTCTGGAAAAACACACTAAAATTATCTACACAATTGCGATCAGAGAAAGAAATAACTTATACTTTTGTCATACCTTTCTTATCTTCAGGACGCCCAAAGCGTTTCACAGCCAATGAAGTGCAGTCACTGTTGTAATGTAGGGGAACGCAGCAGTCAATTTGCACACAGCAAGGTCCCACAAGCAGTAATGAGACGAATGGCCAGTTAATCTGCTTTTGGTGATGCTGGTTGAGTGATGAACATTGGCCAGGAAATACCTGCAATAAGCTGCCTCCCGATTGGCCTGCCTCTCTATCTGGACCTGCGGTGGAAATTTTACTAGGGCATGAGAGCTGCAATTTCCACTGCTGTTGATACAGTAGATGCATCGTGGGAGTTGTAGTCCCACATGAACAGGATGAAAACTGGAATACTCAGTGTACTGCCACCCCCTCAAAAAATGTAAAGAAAAATGTTTTAAAAAAAGTTTCAGCATTTTATACAGGTTAAGCCGTCAAATAAAAATTACGCTAACTGCACAGTTTAGCATGAGAATGCACACGTTGCTGAGGGGAACTGACACTGGCCATGGTGGATATTTGTATGGCATTTTGATACGGATTCTGGGCATTACAACCAGTGTGGCAGAATTTTAATTTAAAAAAAGTGAAAAAAATCTAGAAAAAATTAGTTAAAATCTAAATCCAAAAGAATCAAGAAAATTTGAACATGCTCTTGAATTAAAATGGTTTTATTTTTCTTCAATAGGCAATGCCACAGGATATAAGTGTATAAAATTGGTGAGCATTTAGAATTGCATGGATTAATCAAGGACAGCCAGCACAAATCTATTAAAGGCAAGCCATGTTTGATACATTTAATCGGCGTTTTGAAGAGGAGACTGATTGGATAGATAAAGTGAATATAGCTGTGGTGTATATGGATTTTCAGAAGGCTGTTGATAAGGTGACTCAAAAGAGGATTACTCGAAACACTCAGGCATGTGGCTGGAAGGTGGGTTGATGGACAGGAAACAAAGAGTTATGGCAAATGTGTGTTGATTGGAGTGGCAAAGGATTGGAAGTGGTGTACCCCAGGGGTCAGTGCTGGGCCTACTTTTGCAGATTTATTTATTTGGACTTGGCCATAGAGAGCACAATCTCAAAATCCACGCTGGCTGTTCTTGATTAACCCTTGCATTTCTAAATGCTCCCCAATTTCATACACTAGCTGATAGCCTGTGGTGGTGTTCTAGCATTTAGCAAACATTGACAAGGGCTGCAAAAGACTTCAGGGAGAGAGACAGATTAACAGCGTGAGCAAACAGGTGGAAGATGCAAATTAAGGTGCATAAGTATAAGGCAATACATTTTGGAAGGAAAAACAAGGCTGAAGGGTGTGAATGAACAGAGAGACCTAGGGGTCCCTGTAAGCGCAAATACAAGTCAATAAAGCCATAAAAAGGCCACAGCATTTGGGGTTTTATAATTAAGGACATAGATTATAATAGTAAACTACTACAGGTAATTGTATACCACAATATAAAAAGGACATTAAAGTCAGAGAGATCATGCAATGCAGATTCACCAGGATGATGCCAGGGATGGGAAAGAGATACTGGGGCTATTGCAGTGTCCACTGAAGCAGAGGAGGGGGAGATTTAATAGCATTTAAAAAAAATGTGAAGTGTTTTGATAAAGTGTAGAGTGATAAACCGATTTCCTCTGGTTGGGGAGTCAGTGACAAAGGGGTATCAATTTTAAAATGGTCACTAGGAGAGTGAGAGGCATTAGAAAACATGTTTTAATGTAGAGGGTTGTAGAAACATGGAATGCTTTGCCACAAAGTGGTCAAGGCAGAGACCCTTGCATCTTTTCAGAGAAAATTAGATCAATATTTAAAGCCGGGGAAGGTACAGGACCATGGGGAGAAAGCAGGGCAGTGGAGGTAGTTCTGCACTACTCTGCTAGCAAAGAGCTGGCACAGACTCAATGGGCCAAATGACAGCCTCCTGTGCTGTAAACTAGTATAGTAGTTCTATATAAATTAGTGTTCAGTTTGCCAGTGAGTGAAGAGTGAAACACCACAAAAAGAGGAACACAGTGTTCAGTGTTAATGGAGGTAAACGCTCTATTTAAGTAAAAACACTAACAAGCTGCAACTACACTGCTGCCTTTGTACAAGGCTGTAAAATAAACACACAGTTGCGACATTTGAGTACAAGCTGCAAAAGGAAATATGGCTTTGCATCAAAATCAAGTGCAAGGCCCATGGTCCCCGTCACTTCATAAATACAAAGTGGAAAGGAACCAAAATATCACAGGAAATCACAGGAACCCCACAGTGCAGATAGAGGCCATTTCGGCCCATCGAGCCTGCACCGACACATATCCCACCCTATCCCCGTAACCCCACGTATTTAATCCCCCTAACACTAAGGGTCAATTTTATCATAGCCAATCAACCTAACCCGCACATCTTTGGACTGTGGGAGGAAACCGGAGCACCCGGAGGAAACCCACGCAAACACGGGGAGAATGTGCAAACTCCACACAGACAGTCACCCGAGGCCGGATTCGAACCCGGGTCCCTGGCGCTGTGAGGCAACAGTGCTAACCACTATGCCACCGTGCTGCCCTAATATGTAACTTATCTCTTTCTATTTCAAATCAATGAATGTACAAGAGTGATTAAAATGAACCCAGGATGTGTGGGGGGTTTTGGGGTGCAGGGAGAGAACATTTGATTTGAAAATCAGATGTGACACAGCAAGAGTCACAAACTGCAGGAATTCAGAGTTGCATGACTGCACATCAAGAAAGGGGTGCAGTCATGACTGAAAATGGAGGGGTGGCTAAAGGGTTTTGAGGAGCTTTTTGAAAATGGGGAGGGAGAGACAAAGCATGACAGAGCACCTTGGGACAGTTTTCTATGTTAAAGGCACTATATAAATGCAAGTTTCAGGGGGCAAGGGGTACCGGTTAAAAAAAAGTGGTGACTAGCGCAGAGAGCACAAAACAAGACAGTTAGAGTAGCATGGGACGTGGATACAGATGTATGGCTGGACAAAACCACTAAGGTAGGTTGGGACGAGCACATGGAAATATTTGAAAGTGAGGTGGATGATATTGGAAGTCAATTCACTTGGGCATGGGTAACCAGTAGAGCTTGGAAGGGAGAGGGGGAGAAAGAGATGAGATTGCAGAACTTGAAATCCGTGGAGGGTGACAGGCTAAAGAAGTGGCCTTAAGTTAGACATGAAGTCTGTAAGTCCTCACAGTAAAGATAGAGGGTATAGAAGAGATCAGAATTGGTGGTGATAAAGAGGAATATGAGTTGCTACTGCTCTCCCAAGATGATCTTGGAGTAGCAGCAGATTTGGCTGTTGTGGGGGTGGCAGGCTGGAGATTCAGGATGTACGTGGAAGGGAATCATTTCTTTTTCCCCATGCTGAAAATTGAGCGCGGAGGAGTCTGATAGAGGTAATCGGATGTGTAGAATGGAGAAACTGGTTAGAGAGAATCTTACTGCCAATACAGACTTTGAAAGTCTCAGTCAGGTGTAGTGACGAGATCAAGAGGTAGACATGTGTGATGGTGGGTATCGATATGGAGGGAGCAGGGAAATGAAGAGGACAAGGTAGTAAAGGGAGGTGGAAGTGGGTGTATTCAGGTAAAGGTTGTGGTCACCAATGCAAGTCTGCTCAGTACAAGGACTGAGGTTGGGCAGGAGGAAGGCAAAGACACAGGTGGTGGGGCAGTAGACAGAGTATCTTGAAAGAAGTTGGAGGGGCAAGAGGATGAGTTGTTCAAATATGGAGAAGGAGTCAGAAGAATAAGGGAAGACGACAAGCTGGGATCTGAAGGAGGGCTAAACTGCTAATACTGCAGTATGGATGGGAGGGGGGATGGAACATGAAGCAAGGTGGGGCAACTTCAATGAGGGGAGAGGAGTTGCATTGGTAAACCAGATTTCAGTGAGCTCCAGGATGTTGGTGTGCTCACCAAAGATGAAGTCACAGATAAAGAGAGCCTCTTTCTGCAAGAGAGCAAACATTTTATAGGGCACTGTGCAAGGGGAGGGTAACCAGAGATGTACTGGAGGATCCCGAGGGGGTTTAGGAAAGGGGGCACACCAGAAAAGAGGCAGGAAAATGGGGAGAGGATTTGAGAAAGCACCATGGGAGGAGCATAAGGCAGTGAGAGTAACTGCTGTAATGCAACAAGTGACGTGTGCATTGAAAATGCCCAGGTTGAGGAAGAGCAAAGCAGATGGTCAGTCCAGGAGGGCAACAAGTTGCAGCATGAAGGAAAAGCACTTCAGCTAGAGTGTAGCAACAGGTAGAGTTGTGGAACGAGGCAGCTTGAAGCAATTTGTAGGATAGGGCAGGTTGGTGGGCCCGCCGGGGGTGGGTGGGGGGGTGGCGGGAAGAGAGAGATTATATTGAGAGGTGTTGCATATATAACCAATAAAATACATCATAGGCTGTAGTTATCTTGTACACTAGCTAGCAGCACTGTGTCTTCACTACCTAACTGACTCATCCTGATTTGTGTTTAAACGAATCTGCTACCTCCCAGAAAATTTTAAATGTATGAGAACAAGGCTGGAACCGCTAGGCTCTCAAATCATTGAAATACGAGCACTTTTTAAAACCAGCCTTAACACCGACAACAGTTATATGTCAAACCAGCAAATCAGTAACTCAAGAAAAAAAGTTGCTTATGTTGCCAGGCTATCCAAACTCTAAAAGGGTTGCCAACTGGCTTCAATCACCAACATTCAGCTGCTTGGCTTCATAATCAAATATACATGGCCCAATGTTAGAACTAGGGTTTGAGCAAAACACAATAATGGTTGTATAAAATGTTCATGCTATTAACACTTTAAATTGTTATATAGAAACATTCAGCTGTATAAATCATAGCCTTTGTTCTTTCAAACTTGGGTTTTCGGTAGGGAGAATTGAAGTATACAACACTAGTAAGCACGGATGCTGCCATTTCTCATACGACTGACTGAAACAGTACCATGACAAATTTAAACACTTAAGCCAGAACCGCCAGCTTTATACAAAGTACAGTATACAAAAGCTGCTGCAGCTGCACATTAACATTCTGCATCATTCCAAAAGCTCTTACTTTCTATGGAACTATGTCCCAAACAAGCTAGAAGTCTGTCACTGTAGACAGAAGTTAAAGGCAGAATGAGACACTTGATTATCCAGTACTGATGGAGCGCACAGCTATGGGAAATTTGTTGCCTGTCACCCCAGTACACTTTGCCCAAGCCTGTGTGTTCTCGGCAACTACTAGCATTAACACGGTCCTTATTACAGTCATCACCAGCTGCAACCTTTTATTCCAAAATGCATTCCAGGAATGATTGAAGTACAATAATAGAACTTTATTATGCTATTGACATGTGAACAGGCAAGATGGCCAATACTGTCTCTCAGCAAAATATTGTACATTGGCGTTTATGGTCACATAATTCAACCAGCTGTGCTGAGGCACAGGATAACAGAGAAAGATATACCGCATTGTCAAACAAATCACATACTGGAAGATGGGAAACATTCTCTAACTTGATTCTGACGAGAATAGAGACACAAATTAGATTGCCTTTAAGCTGCAGTAATAGTAAAATCCATGTGAAATGCCCAAGTAAAACAAATTGCACTGACTTAGATTAAGATATTACAAAGGAAACCAATGGGGGCTTGTAAAAGAACCAAATTCTGTGTTTGGTCAACTATAAATGGGAATACATTTTTAAAAACGGAAAATGCTGGGAACACAGAACTCTGACATTGGGTTATACCTGAGACATTAACTATTTTTTCCTCTTTACAGGTGCTGCCAAAGCTATCGAATACCAACATTTACTGTTTTTTATAAATTGAAACTGTCAACTTGCATACTTATACTAGAAAGTTGTCCATGAAATACCATGAGGCACTCCATCAGGATAACATAATTAGAGCACTCATCTAATATCCAGTATGTGTGGTCAAACCTCAAGTCATTAACTAAGCTATTAGAGGGAAGTAGATTAAGAACTGAGCAAATAAAACAAAAATTATACAAGAACAGCTACGATAATAAATAGCAAATTAAAAAAGATAGCCATCCATTAAAAAAGCAATAATTTGTTAACATGTAGTCCAAATCAATGCCTTTTTTGTTCTTATGGTCCATTTAGTTCGTTGTCCCTTGCACTGCAAACATCAAAAGGATGCATCATCTTGAAATAAATCACTGCCACTTCCTTTATTCTAATTCTAAAATACATCTTTATAAATTATACTTAGCACTATTGAATGTAATGCTACAAGATAGGAAAAAAATATACTTTTGTTAAAACATGCAAAATGTCATGACACTTTTTTTTTACACAAATCAGAGCTGAGAAGAATTTGATTTCAAAAGAGCAAACTGGGATATTTCTTTATTCAGGTTATGTATTAGAGTACAAAGCTATATTTGGCTCACCGCCATCACTTTTCATTACCAATCATTCTATCAGCCCTATGGCTCCCACAAGGACTTTAAGGCCCAGGAATTGCACCAAAATCTGGTACATCAAACACAGCATGAATTTTTACTTTTTAAACAAGAATGGAGTACACACTGGAAGGGGGCACAAGTAAAATGCAATATCCAGGGAGGCATGGCTATTTTTTACCCCATAACACTGATTCTTTGAAATTAGGACAATTTTCCTAAAAAATAACATTTATTACTCTCAAGCCCAAACTGTAAGTAGGGATGAAAAGTACAAATACAGGAATACTGACTGAGGAAACATTCAATATAGTAGTAGCTGATAATAAAGAATCGAGAAAAGGAAGAACTTAAATCACTCATGCACACTAAACTCCATTTTAGAAACAATAAATATTTTTTAACCCTGATATTCAAAGTCATTTCAGGACATAAGAATCAATATGTGCAAACAACCAATATTTTACATGAATGTTTGTCAAAAGGTTAGGCTTTTTTTTTTAGAAAAGATTAAGTTATTAAACAGTCACGTCATACTTTTGAACGGAGGTTAAAAAAAAGGCCTATCAGGAAAAAGTGATTAAATATATCTTTTCTTAACAGAGAAATACTGAAAGCATGAATAGTGAAATTCATGTGAAATGAGTGAAAGCAGTTTATGGAGACTCATTGCATCTGTTCTTCAAAAAGAAACCTCTTAGGATAATGTATCCAGTAAGTCCTTCTATAGACGGCTGCTGCTGAGCAAAGCCAGGATTAGCATCCTTACTCTAGGATGCGAAGTCTTGTATTTAAATGTATGTATGTCGAAGAGTTGGCATTGACTAGGTGATTCCCCAGCTTGTCCTTCACATGCACTGCAAGATCAACACCCAGGAGTAAGAAATATAATGATCTCAGCAGCAGCCAACTGGATAAGTCATCTTAAATGGGTCTCTTGTGATTAGGAAATCCGACCTAATTTTGGACATGTAGAAGTAAATATCTCTTCCTCAAGACAGGCCTCTACTGGAGTGGGGGAGGGGAGGGGCAGGGGAAGAGGTTGTTGCTCCTCTTCATGGCAAACCCTTCAGGTTATAATCACTCTCCGAGCAGCCACTGAAGAGAATATTCCAAACATTCTACACCCATACCACATAACTTAACAAGCACTCGCACAGCTTAAAATGCACTGGATCAGCAATCAAAGGAACACACCGCACCATTAATCACTTAAATATACCTAATTTTTGATGGATCGTTTAAACAAAATACATTACGAAGACAAATGGGATGATTTATCAGCTACTTACAGCACCAGCCAATGGTTGTTTGAAATTATTAGGTCGGCCTGCGGGTCATTGTCATGTCATCAGGAGCAAAGTAATTTACTCTGCGCTTAAAAGTTTGGAGTCCATTGGATTGGTAATGGAGGGAGAAAATTGAGGTGATGAATCGTCCCCAGACAATTCGTCAGAACATGACTTTACTTACCATTAGAAATGGAAAGCACAGCTCTTTCAATCTGGGTTTTTGAAGCTATTTATAGACGTGCTGATTTTAGAGCATAGTGTCGCAGGAGCTCATTAAGCAAAGCGCCACTGAAATTACCAGTGTTTGCTGGTACTGTAACTCCTTTTCAATTAAACAAACGCCATGGGGCAATTTTGGGCACATTAAAGGCAGATGTTGCCAACACTGAAAAGTTTATTATAGAACAAATCTTTCTATTGCAGACCATACCAGAGTCCAGATAGAATACAAGTACACTGCCAATTGAGATCAGATAGTAATTTGCATTTAAATAGCACTTTTAACGTACAAGATGCCCCAAGAAACGTTACAAAAGCAATAATAAGATAACAGACACCAAGCCATAGGAGAGGTGACTGAAGGCTAGGTCAAAGAAAGATTTTGAACATCAGATAGTTGAAGAGACTCAAGTGTTTCGGGACAGTCTCCTAGTTACCAAATGTATATTAGTAAACAGCAGAAAAAGCACTCAATTTGAACATTAATTGGCATCAATTCAGAAACTGCTCAAAAAACTAGATTCGGAAAAACTCCTGCACTTGCCCAATCAGGATGTTTTCTCAGATTGTACTTCAACCAAGCTGTCACAATGATATACTGCACGGCGACATTTGCACTCCAGCTGGCCATAACCACACATGCAAGTGACAGATGCTGTTTTTGGATGCAAGGCAAGAAAATATTCCACTTCAGGACAGTAAAATCATCCCTCACAGCAGGCACAAAGACATTTCCACCACATTTTTAGGTAGAGCGTTCCAGATCCCGACAACTCAGAAACATTTCTCATCTCCCCTCTAGATCTTTTGCCAATGATTTTAATTCTTTGACTTCTGGTAATTGACCCACTCGCCAGAGGGAACAGCCTTTCTCTCTCTACTCTTATCAAAACCCCTCATCATCTTAAAATTCTCTATTAGGTCACCTCTTAACCTTCTCTGTTCCAAGGAGAACAGTCTGAACTTTTCCAACCTCTCCTCATAACTGAAGTCCTTCATCCCTGGTAACATCCTGGTAAACTTCCTCTGAACCCTTTCTAAGACCTTTACATCTTTCCTGAGTGTGGTGCCCAGAATTGACCACAACACTCCAGCTGAGGCCTAACAAGTGATTTATAAAGTTCCAGCATGATCGCTTTGCTTTTATATTCTATTCATCTATTTATAAATCCAAGTAACCCATGTGCTTTTTTAATCAACTTGCCCTGCCACCTTTAAGGATTTATGTATATGAACACCAAGGTCTCTCTGCTCATCTACACTTTCCAAAATCGTGCCATTTCAAGTATACTCCCTTTCCATATTAGTCCTCACAAAGTGCATCACTTCACACTTCTCCGCATTGAACTCCATCTGCCATGCTTCTGCCCATTTCATCATGCTGTCTATGTCATCCTGAAGCCTCTAACTATCCTCATCACTGTCTACTACTTTGCCAAGTTTCGTATCATCTGCAAACTTTATAATGCTGCTCCCTACACCCGAGTCTGGACTGTTTATAAAAATTGAAACGAGTAATGGACCCAAAACTACGACATTTGGATTTCTTGGAACAGAACTATTGTACAACAGCACCATTGTTTAACTTTAAAGGTTTATACAGTTAAAACTGGTCAAAGCAAGAAAGATCAAGGCATTTTAAGCATAATTTTAAAAATTAAAGAAATAAAATGGCTTGCAGTTACAGAAAATGGAGAATTAGGAGGCAGCTACCGCCCATTTTTAGTTTATCACAGTGTAATCATTAGGATTTCAGTAAAAATAGTGGGTGTGGGACGTTTTCATACCATGTCCATCTAGACTGCACACCTTGTAATAATAAAGCAATTATTGATTTTGTCCTTTCAAACTTGGGCAGTATCAGCAGAGTCTTTTGAGAAGTTATGTTAAGTTAATTAATTAGAATAATTTGAAATGATGAATTAAAAAGTGCATCACAAAATGGAGGAACATTAAAGCATACTGGCTTATGTGAAAATTTTCCAATAAGCCTGGTGACAGGATTGCAGGAAACAAACTTTAGGTCAGAAAAAATCAGTTTTATTTAAAAATTATGAAACTCTTAAGCTTTCGTGTGTAAATATCTCAATTAAAAAATTATGGATCATTTTAGGAGATTAAACTATTCCACTTTTTAGTACTCCACATCAACAAACATTTCCTAGATGCACAGAAAAGTGTCTTCTACTTGACCCAACATCAACTGAGCGAGAACGTCTGCTGCACCAGTATAATATCTTATACACAAGCCACCTTTGTTGCCGCTCAAGATAGATCATCAATTTAGCGCTAATTGGTGCAGTGGACCACGTTCACTAGATTGCGGTTGAGACAGTCTAACTTAAGTAAAACCTTTGCGGCTGCCAGGAGTTTAAACTAGTCCATTTTCAAGTGGATTCAAACCCGGTAGGCAGAGATAAGTGTGTACAAAAATGAGCAGTTTTGAGGTAGAACATCTTTAGGCTGCTGGGATGGCTAGAGATTATTTACCCTAGACCTAGATGATATTTGTACAGTACACAGTGAGACACACCAGTGAAAACAGAATTACGCAATGCAGACCTGAAAATCAAGGCTGAAAAAGAGGCCATCACTGCAGTAAAAAGCACTGGCCCTTTATAAAATTTAAAAATTGTAATTCCAGTACTTTATATAGACAAATGCCGTGGTTTCTAAAAAGAAAATTACAAGAAACTTCCTGCAAATCAATGCAGTGCAAAGAACATATATTGGAATGTCTTCATTAATCCATCAGTGCATCATACTCCCAATGTCGAGTTATCCAATACATTGCACTAATTTTGATCAAGTAGAACCATGTTAAGTGTCAAGGTTCTAACCTAATGCAATGAAAGACAGTTAGCACAAATGCCATGCCTGGTAATTTAAGGATTAATGCTATACACTATATGCAGCCTTCAGGGTCTAACCTGTCTCCGGAGTGAAGAGGAGGGAGTCGTCTCTCACCACTCCCGTCTGATACCAAATATATGTGTGCATATATTTGAATAAATAGTGACATTCAAAACTCACAAGAAATCAGTAGTTACAAAGTTGGGAATTGATTGCCTTTCAAAAACTGTCACACCACATTTCCATTGTTGCCATGTGATTTTACATACCAAATTCATATTAATAAAAAAAGTGCAGATGTAACCCAGAGTATAGAATCTCAGTTTTCAAAGCTATTCCAAAGGTATTTTAATTTTAACACCGCTCAATAATTTTTTGCTTTTCAAAAGTTGGTTACTGTCATTTATAAATAATTTGGTGCTGCAGCTTTTGGCCTACTAAATGTTTGATTATAGATATAGGATTGCAAGACGCAACATCATGCTTTGCCTCTCTGTTCAGACAGATTGGGTAGCAAGGCCGGGTTGTTCAAACCTCTGCTTCTACTGTTACACCACTGCCAAGCTCCAACACCAACGGACTGAAGCTTGATTTAACATGCTGATCTTAAACTACACTTTGCAAAGAACATATTTGTAGCCATTTTTCCATATGTTATTGATCTTTTGATAAGAGTGTCTGGCATCTTTGATTAACAAATTCTTAAACTGCAGACAAATATTCTTCCTTTATTTGGTAGTGTTGGCGGTGGTTGGGGAGGGAAGGGCAAAGATATTTTCACATTTAGTGGGAAAAAAACTGATGTCCTATAATATTGATTATAAATCAGCCGCTTTACAAAAAAGAGATAATGTGGAACATAACTATTATTTTCATACCATGTCACAAACCTTGTAGTTTGGTAAAAAAAAGTGTTTTCACAATAGTAGGTGGCTCAAAAATAAAAACAGCCAGTGGATGCTGCAATGTGTGGTCATAAAACTATAAACAAATAAAACTTTAAGATAAATATTTCTGCATGGCAGCTAAATTATTGCTACAAAAAATGATCAATTGTCCAATTGAAAAACATAATAAAAAACAACAGAATAGACAACAGCAAGAGCTGAACAGTTAACATTATAAAGGCATATGAATTAGCTTTGGCAAACATACTCATTTTTCTGACATCTGCTTCTCTGACACAGATTATACTAAATAAAGAAAATTCACCAAGGACTTATTTACTTAGAGATCAAGTGTGGCGAGTCCACTTAAAGTGACCAGTTATGTCTAAACAGGAGTGCTTCCCAAAGGATCTCACCACTGAAAATAGACACCCGTTCCCACCTGTACACAATATACAGCACTGTAACGTAGCTCTTTAACTAGTGCTCTTCACATAGGGTGAGCCCACGACCCTTTTTGAATTTTACCTACAAATGTTTCTCCTTTTGCGTCTCTGAATCATTCCCCTTGCCTCACCAAGATGATGGGCTGGCAACCTGCACTTAAGCATCACCCCATGGTGCCCTTCAAGCTGTATACTAAAGAGGTAGTCCAGAGTGGACTCGAGTGACAAGCTCCAATTTTCTCCATTTCCTGTATGGATGTATCTGACAACTGTTTAACATCTTCCCAACAGCACAGCCAACATGTCTGGTGTGCAAGAAATTGCAGTTATTAACCCACATCCTGCTACTTTGAAACAATATACACTGTGGCCCTCATGCACCGCACCACCTTTTAACATCCCACATTTTTGAGAAAATACACATTTGGAAGAAGTTTGAGTTAATGAATAGTTTTGTATGCCACTAATGGGATAGGGCAATCTAGGCTATGGACATCTGCACAACAGTAAGTGTCCAATTGTCATCCAACATGTTGTGTGCCAGGCAGATTGGATCCTCAGTTTTCCCAACCATGAGATGGTCCCATAAAATGCTCCCATCTAGTGGCCCAGCAGAGAACTGGCACACTTCACCCACTGATGTCTGTGATTGTTCAGACTGGGATATCAAACTCAAACCCTTTGCAAAAGTTGTCAGGGTGGCAGTTAAAAACAACTTTTAAATCAACAGCATATTAAAATGAATATGGAAATATTTCTACGAATCATTCAGCACAGGAGACAGCCTGTGCCGGATAAAAGAGCCACCAATTCGTCCTACTCCCCTTCTCTTTCCCCATAGCCCTGCAATGTTTTCCTTTTTTTAAAGTAGAGATTCAACTCCCTTTTGAAAGTTACTATTGAATCTGCTTCCACCACCCTTTCAGGCAGTGCATTCCAGATCAAAACAATTTCCGAGTAAAAATATTTCTGGTCTTCCCCCCTGGAATTTTTGCCAATTATTTGTCCTGATTATCGACCCGCCTAGCAGTGGAAACAGTTTCGCCCCATCTACTCTAACAAAACCCCTCATAATTTTGAGCACCTCTATTAAATCTTCCCCTGAACCTCTCTGCTTTAAGGAAAACAATCCCAGCTTCTCTATTCTCTGCAGATAACTGAAACCCCTCATACCTGGTACCATTCCAGTAAATCTCCGCTGCACCCTCTCCAAGGGCCTGACATCCTTTCTAAAGTGTGGTGCCCAGAATTGGACACAATACTCAAGCTGAGGTCTGATACAATCGTTTATAAAGGTTTAGCATAACATCCTTGCTTTTGCACTCTGTCTCCATTTATAAAGCCAAGGATCCCAAATATTTTTAAAGTTTTATCAGCGTCCTGCCACCTTCAAAGATTTGCCTGTGTGAACCCCCGTGTCTCTGTTCCTGCATCCCCTTTAAAATTGTACTGTGTATTGTTGTTGCCTTTGTTTAACAAGTGCATATAAATGGCACTGCTGGTGGAAGGGGTGATGTTTTATACACATTTGTAAATTAGCATTTAAAATACGGCGACTCCGAAAGGTGTTTCTTCCGCAATTTGAAAAGACAATACGCAAACTTGAAAACAACGATCGTGTGATTGGAAACTCCATTCATTCCAGCTGTGCAAGAGCATTTGTACCGCGCCTTGACCTACAATTACAATGAGCCAAACACAGCAGAACTACAACTTCGGGTTTGTTTATAGGAAGCAGACCAGAAAAATACTCAACATTTGAAACAACCTAAAACAAACATTAGATATTTCCACAAGGAAAGCTCATTCTTAGCCGTGCCCAGGTTCGTGTTATTTTATGCTTCGGCAGATGTGTAATCAAAACAAATACGAGTGCGTCGTTAATTCAAAAATACCGGGGTGTCTCTCTTTTGTTCTCTGCCTTATTTTAAATAGTCCTGGTTCCTAAATTGTGGCAAACCTTTCCAGCGGTGTTGAGGAACTCTCTGCCACCGAACTGACCAGAGGCTGTGTGGCTGCCAGCTGCAGGATCGGAGCATGAACTTTCCCGGGGCTGGGACCAGCTTGTTGATGCCAGTGACAGCTCTGGGTGTCCCAGTGAGGGGAGCGCCCGTGTCCTGCAGGGAGGGGATGGGAGGAGACCGGAGCCCCGCTCTGTGTGTGTGTGTGTGCAGAATTTACCTGCTGATGTAGTCGGCGATGCCCAGTCTCTTGGGCTTGGCTCCCTCGTCGCTCGCTAGTGCGGGTGCCGGCGAGTCGAGCCCGTCCGCCAGCTGCTCGGGGGCGCTCTGCCTGCGACTCGCCTCGAAGGAGTTCCTCGAATGCAGGCTGACATCCATGAACTCCAGCAGCTTGGTGTCAGCGGGGCCGGGGCTGCGGGCCGGGTCCGGATCCGGGCTGGGAGTATCCTCGCCGCTGGTATCAGCAGTCCTGAGGCCCGGGGGAGGAGAGCCGCCCTGCCAGTGACCGAGTCCATTGGGGCCGGGCGCGGAGGTGGAGGCAGCGGTGACGGGAGTGTTAGTGTTTGCTTCCCTCGGGGACGAGGAGGAGGAAGAGGAAAGCGAAGAGGCCGACGAGGATCCCGAGCCGCCGGCCGGAGCCAGCGGGCTGGAGGAGGAGGCCGAGCTCCCGCTCCGCACAGCCCCGGGAGAGGCGACGGGAGCGGGCTGGAGAGCAGCGCTGTCGCCGCCCGCCTCTCGCCCCGGGCAGCAGCCGTTGAAGACCTTGTCCCCTAAGGCGGGGTCGGTGCGGGCGTGGAAACGGGCCGCGGCCGCTCGCTGTGTGTCGGGGCCCCGCAGGCAGCTCTCATGGTTACTGTGGAGATATATCATTCCCGACATGGAGCGCCCTGCCGGCCGCTCTGCGCTGCACCGCCCTGGGCTCCTGGGCTCGGCTACAGCCGGGTCCTGCCGCCCCACTACTCTCACCGGAACCGGAAAGCGAATCGGCAACCCACGCCTAACGAAGGAGGAGGCGGGATTCCTCAGCCAGGATTTGTGCTGTTCATCATCGCCCAGCATCCCCCTGCTGGAAAAGTGTGTTTGGACAAGGCCAAGCTGGGCTGAGATACCGCAGATTTAAGATTTTGGACAAGAGATACAGGGGGGATGTGAGGAAAAACTTTTTTACGCAGCGAGTGGTGAGGACCTGGAACTCGCTGCCGACGGAGGTGGTGGAAGCGGAAACACAACGTTTTCAAGGGGAGGCACTTGACAGAAGTAAACTTGCTGGGCTATGGGGAATAGAGCGGGGGAATGGGACTGACTGGATTGCTCAACAGAGAGCCGGTGTGGATGCAATGGGCCGAATGGCCTCCTTCTTTGCCGTTATGACTCAGACTCTATGACTCCCATTTATATAGCGCCTTTCGCCACCTCAAGACATCCCAAAGCGCTTCACAGCCAATCAAGTACTTTTCTTGAAGTGTAGGCACTGTTGTGATGTAGGAATCACGCCAACCAATTCTGCACACAGCAAGCTCCCACAAACAGCAATGTGATAATGACCACATAATATGTTTTTTTTCCAGTGATGTTGGTTGAGGGATAAATATTGGCTAAGACACTGGGGATAACTCCCTTGCTCTTCTTCGAATTAGTGCCACGGGATCTTTTACGGACACATGAGAGAGAGCAGACAGGGCCTACGGTTTAACGTTTCATCCAAAAGATGGCATCTCCCAACAGTGCAGCAGTCCCTCAGTACCACACTGGAGTGTCAGCCTAGATTATTGGGTTCAAGTCTCTAGAGTGGGACTTTGAACCCACTACCTTCTAGATTCAGAGGTGAGAGTGCTACCAACTGAGCCACTGGCTGACACTACATAAAGTGCTGGGCTTGGGTCAGGTCAGGAGCCACAGAGGCCCCTCCCCCGCTCCCTGGAAAAATAGCACTCCTTTGACCATAAACTGAAGAATTTGAATTACTAATGTCGCTGTTGCGCTCGCTCAGTGACCTCGCCCCTTACAAAGTTGGCAGAGTACAGCTATACATTTGTGTATGATCGTAGACAGCGGGTTATTTGGCTATCATCAGCCTCGTTGCCACTGGTTGAATGTCCACCCCCTTCACCACCTGTGCACCGTGGCTGGAGTATGCATCATCTACCGCAGGCACTGCAGGTGCATATGCCGACTTAACCGAGACAAGACAAGAGGCTGTGAGGGGGGCGCTGCCTGAACTTCAGGCGGACTCTTGCTGCCTTCGCTGGCTCCCAATTCGCTCACCTCACCCCAGGGCCCCAGAGCTGTGCACCAATCTCAATCCCATGCAGTGGCCCACCCTCTGCTCCTGGAACCGGATTTTAAGGTCAGACCACTGCTATCTTAATGCAGGAATGTAGTTTTGCTTTGGGGCATTTGCCAAACATGTACAGCCCTAAGAATTCTATGTTTTAAGTTTCTCCGCTCCTCTCTAGTGAAGGTGCTAATTCATGGTGGTGTACAGTTCCCTAGACATAGAAGATAGGAGCAGGAGTAGGGCATTCGGCCCCTTGAGCCTTCTCCGCCATTCAATGAGATCATGGCTGATCATCCAAATTCAGTACCCTGTCCCTGCCTTCTCCCATATCCCTTTAGCCTTAAAAAATATATCTAACTCCTTGAATATATTTAATGAATTGGCCTCCACTGCCTTCTGTGGTAGAGAATTCCACAGGTTCACCACTCTCTGGGTGAAGTAATTCCTCCTCATTTCTGTCCTAAATGGCTTACCCCTTATCCTTAGACTGTGACCCCTGGTTCTGGACTCCCCGGCCATCGGGAACATCCTTCCTGCATCTAGTCTGTCTAGTCCTGTTAGAATTTTATAAGTTTCAATGAGATCCCCTCTCATTCTTCTAAACTCCAGCGAGTATAAGCCCAATCGACCCAATCTCTCCTCATATGTCATTCCTGCCATCCCACGTATCAGTCTGGTGAATCTTCGCTGCACTCCCTCCATGGCAAGAACATCCTTCCTCAGATAAGGCGACCAAAACTGCACACAATACTCAAGATGTGGGCTCACCAAGGCCCTGTACAACTGCAACAAGACATCCTTGTTCCTGTACTCGAACCCTCTTGCTACGAAGGCCAACATACCATTTGCCTTCTTAACCGCCTGCTGCACCTGCATGCTTACCTTCAGCGATTGGTGCACAAGGACACCCAGGTCTCGTTACACTTCCCCTTCTCCCAATCTATTGCCGTTCAGATAATCTGCCTTCCTGTTTTTGACACCAAAGTGGATAACCTCGCATTTATCCACATTATACTGCATCTGTCATGCTTCTGCCCAATCACCCAACCTGTCCAAATCATACTGGAGTTTCTCGGCATCCTCACAGCATACACGCCCACCCAGCTTTGTGTCGTCTGCAAACTTGGAGATATTACATCTAGTTCCCTCGTCTACATCATTTATATATATTGTGAATAGCTGGGGTCCTAGGACCGATCTCTGCGGTACCCCACTAGTCACTGCCTGCCACTCGGAAAAAGACCCGTTTATTCCAACTCTTTGCTTCCTGTCTACCAACCAGTTCTCTATCCAAGTCAGTACCTTGCCCCCAATCCCATGTGCCTTAACTTTACACGCTAATCTCTTATGCGGGACCTTATCGAAAGCCTTCTGAAAGTCCAAATACACCACATCCACTGGTTCTCCCTTATCCATTCTACCAGTTACATCCTCAAAAAATTCCAGTAGATTAGTCAAGCACGATTTACCTTTTGTAAATCCATGTTGACTTTGTCCGATCCAGTCACTGTTTTCCAAGTGCTCTGCTATTACATCTTTTATAATGGACTCTAGCATTTTCCCCACTACCGATGTCAGGCTTACCAGTCTATAATTCCCCGTTTTCTCTCTACCACCTTTTTTTGAATAGTGGGGTAACATTAGCTACCCTCCAATCCATGGGAACTGTTCCAGAGTCTATCGAATTTTGGAAGATGACCAGCAATGCATCTACTATTTCTAGGGCCACTTCCTTAAGTACCCTAGGATGTAGATTATCAGGCCCTGGGGATTTAATCGGCCTTCAATCCCGTCAATTTCCCTAACACCATTTCCCTACAAATACTGATTTCTTTCAGTTCCTCCCTCTCATGAGACCCTATGTTCCCCGACATCTCTGGGAGGTTATTTGTGTCCTCCTTTGTGAAGACAGAACCAAAGTATGTATTTAATTGGTCTGCCATTTCTTTGTTCCACATTATAAATTCCCCTGATTCTGACTGCAAGGGACCTACGCTTGACTTCACCAATCTTTTTCTCTTCACATATCTATAAAATCTTTTAGTCAGTTTTTATGTTCCCTGAAAACTTACTCTCATACTCTATTTTCCCCCTCTTAATTAATCCCTTTGTCCTCCTTTGCTGAACCCTAAACTGCACCCAAACCTCAGGTTTACTGCTTTTTCTGGCCAATTTATATGACCTCTCCTTGGATCTTATGCTATTCCTAATTTCCCTTGTTAGCCACAGTTGAGTCACCTTTTTTGTTTTATTTTTATGCCATACAGGGATGAACAAATTCTGTAGTTCATCCATGCGATCTTTGAATGTTTGCCATTGCCTATCCACTTTCAACCCTTTGAGTAACATTCCCCAATCAATCCTACCCAACTCACGCCTCATACCATTGTAGTTTCCTTTATTTAAATTCAGGACTCTAGTCTCGGAGTCAACTACTTCACTCTCCATCTTAATGAAGAATTCTATCATATTATGATCGCTCTGACCCAAGGGGCCTCGCACAACAAGATTGCTAATTAATCCTTTCTCATTACATAATACCCAGTCTAAGATGGCCTGATCTCTAGTTGGTTCCTTGACATATTGGTCCAGGAAACCATCCCGTATACACTCCAGGAATTCCTCCTCCACAGTATTGTTACTAATTTGGTTAGCCCAATCTATATGTAGATTAAAGTCACCCATGATAACTGCTGTGCCCTTATTGCACGGGTCTCTAATTTCCCGTTTAATGCCATCCCCAACCTCCGCATTACTGTTTGGAGGTCTGTATACCACTCCCACTAACGTTTTCTGCCCCTTGGTATTTCTCAGTTCTACCCATACAGATTCCACATCATCAGAGCTAATATCCTTCCTTTCAATTGTGTTAATCCCCTCTTTAACCAGCAATGTTACCCCACGTCCTTTTTCTTTTTGCCCATCTTTCCTGAATATTGAATACCCCTGGATGTTGAGTTCCCAGCCTTGGTCACCCTGGAGCCATGTTTCCGTAATCCCAATCATATCATATCCGTTTACCTCTATTTGCGCAGCTAATTCATCCACCTTATTACGAATGCTCCTCGCATTAAGACACAAGGCCTTCAGGCTTGTTTTTTTAACACTCTTACACCGTTTAGAATTATTATTTACTGTGGCCATGTTTGATTTAAACCCTTGATTTCTCTTACTGCCACCTTTGTTTTTCTCCTTCCTGTCTTTTGCTTCTCTCCTTGTTTCCCTTTCCTCTGTCTCCCTGCTCAGGTTCCCAACCCCCTGCCATTTCAGTTTAAACCCTCCCCCAGAGCACTAGCATACACTCTACTGGTACCTTTCCAAGTTGCTATTTGTATATGATCATAGACGGTGGGTTATTTGACTATGATCAACCTTGCTGCCACTGGTTGAAAATCCAGCCCCTTCACCACCTGTGCACTGTGGCTGGAGTATGCATCATCTACCGCAGGCACTGCAGCAACTCACCAAGATTACTTCAACAGCATTGCCCAGCTCCATGACCTCCAACACTAGAGAAGGATAAAAGCAACAAGATCATGGGAACATCGTCATCTCAGTTCCCTTCCAAATGACATACCATTAGGATTGGTCCCAAAGCATTGTTCCTTCATCACCGCTGTGTGCAAAATCCTGGAATTCCCTACTTCTATCATGGAAGCGCAAGGAGCAAGCCCATCAACACTTCCTCCGGGTAACTAAGGGTGGACAATAAATGCAGCCTTGGCATCACCTACATATTAAAAATTAAAGACTGTCATCTGTGATCTCATCTTAGAGGGCCCTGCAGACAACTCCAATGTTTAGCTGTTAGTAGTTGTGCTGCCTTCCTTTAGGAATTTATGTTAGTTTTCAAGTTAATTCAGGAGTTTGAGTAATTTGGGTCGATTCCCATTGTGTGCTGCCACCAAGTGGATATTTGGTACCTAGCAAGTGCAGTAAAGTGCAGTAAAGTAAAATTGCTGTAAAGTAAAATTGGTGTTGCAGTTATTTTCTTGTTATGCTTCGGCCTTGGACACTATTTGTCTGTAAATACTTGAGAATGTTATAGATGATTAGTGTACACTATATTTGCAGAAAATGTTTAGTTTGTAACCTCTCTCTGTAAGCAAACCTACACAGCTAGCCGTGAATTGCTCGCTCTCTGTATCTAGCTGGTTAACTTGTAGCTGTATTTTGATGCACTATGTACAGGGCTAATTTAAAGTGAATGTAAGAGAATGCCTTTCAGTTTGCTAAATGTATATTCACAGTAAGCTGTATTTTCACGTGTTTTGGTAAGTTACATGCCAAATGTACTGTGTTGCTCACGCTTACCTAAGTTTGTGTATGCATATCAGTTATGTGCTTGTGTACTAATGTATGCTTCCACTTCTGTATTGTATTTCAGTTTCACAATAAGAATCTTTCAGTAAAGTTTACAAGAAAAGTCAAGCCTTGTGATTTTTATGGGAAGACAAGTTGTTAGCTACCTGTCTAGCTCTGCATAGGAACGCGCTGCAAGGGCAGAATAGTAGTTATCACTACTGATTTAATTCAAAGCTAGTCCCCCCACTATATTTGCTTTTTAGCAGAAACATTCAAAACCAGATGGAAATAACCAAGAGGTTGATGCGTTCTGTTCCTGCTGCACTGAGTCAGGAGGCTCAGACTAATTTCTACTGCTCTTACATTTGGAGGGCATACTACACCCTGTTAGATTCACACATACACAGCAACATTACAGCAGTGAACTAGTTTTGGATTTCCACAAACATATAGCTAAATTCCCATACAGTAGATGTTTTTGCCAAAACTGCAATTGTAATAGGAGTGTAACATTTATGTTGAATTTAAAATACATTAATTTCACAGCCATGAGAAATTATCAAAGGTGTTGAGTGAAGTTTTGAGTTTACTTTTGTCAGCTGTGGCTCAGTGGATAGCACTCTCACCTCTGGGTCAGAAGGTTGTGGGTTGAAGTCCCACTCCATGGGACTTGAGCACATAAATCTCACGGACGCTGATGGAGTGCTGCACTGTTGGAGGTGCGGTCTTTTGGATGACACATTAAACCGAGGCCCCGCCTGCTCTCCCAGGTGGACATAAAAGATCCCATGACACTATTTTGAAGAACAGCAGGGGAGTTATCCCCGGGGTCCTGGCCAATATTTATCCCTCAATCAACATAACAAAAAACAGATTAACTGGTCATTATCACATTGCTGTTTGTGGGAGCTTGCTGTGCGCAAATTGGCTGCTGCATTTCCCACATTACAACAGTGACTACACTTCAAAAAGTACTTCATTGGCTGTAAAGCGCTTTGAGACATCCGGTGGTCGTGAAAGGCGCTATATAAATGCAAGTCTTTCTTACTAATGAACACAGTAATAACTGCAACCTCACATATAGGCAACTCCCAACCAGCTCATTGCTGTTTACAATTCGTCTGTTATGTATGAATTTCAGTGCCTCAAACGTATCAGTATATTTAGAAGGCAGCTGACATTCCATATAAGAATTTCCATCTTGTCTAATCTGTTTTACTTTTTAAATATGGGATGTTTGCTTTTTTTCCCCCATTGGTGTGCAATATCCAAAGACAATTTTGCTTGTTAAGCAGTTACAGCATCATTGATGTTGATTTAGCCAAAGACGCTGCAGTGGTAATTTCCTTACTCCTCTTGTTCCTTTGATCACTGGGCTAATATCAGTCTTAATCCCATTCCTGAAATCCATAGCATGAACTTCTCTGGCCGCCACCATCTTCTGACCAAGTTTCCAAAGTTTATCTTCTCACCTGATTCTGTAATCCATTCAAATGAGTTGTATTAACAAATATACTAATAGCATCTTAATTTGTTTGAGAAGAATATTTACAACAACAATCAAGTAAGGTACCAGAATATACATTCCGATAGCAAATTGCTACTTGGTTTGTCCCCTGTTAGTTCCAGAAGAAACTAACTTTCTTTATGAAATGCCAAGTATTTTTACTAGACATCTTGTAGCTATGGGTTAAATAAAAGCATTTCTTATATGTATCTTTGCCTCATGTGAGGCAGTATAATTTTTTTTCTGTGTTACTGCTACCGGTTGGCTTTCAATGATTCAAAATGTGCAGGATACCGACATCAAACTCATCTGTCATGTTCTGTAAACCCCTCAACAGCACACAGCACCTCCATCAGATGGCGCCCAACAAATGGTGATTCAAGGCAGCGATGCATGGCACATTGCTTAATAATTACTATTGGCAATATTAGTGGATGACAGCTTGATGCATTCTTGTAACATTGCTCTGTCCACCATTTTAGGAGCAGTATTGACCCATTTAAGTTAAATGGATTAATGCCCATGTTAAACATCAGGCAGAGGAATGAGTTAACCATTCATCTGCTATTTCTAGGGTAGGTTCATTTGGAACCAGTTTCTGTTTCTTAGCTTCTGGGCAGAGCCATTGTTAGACAATTGTGTTGATACCTCACAACTTGGATGGTACAGAGATGCAAATAGCACAATGGACTTTGCTGCCATAATGTATGACAGGTATAAGATTGTAGGATTTTGGTTCACTTTTTTGATTTTGTGAGGTTTGCACTGTGTTGTAGTGTGGCACACACCACTGCTGTATATGTGAACAACAATCTACTCAGGGGATAAGTCTCTGTTAAATTAATGAGAATCAATGCTTTGGGTGGAATATGTTACAGGCTGCGAGCAGAATAAAATCTTCCACTAGTGTCAAAAAGAAGGCAACAGACATTACGAATGAAAGTTAAATTGCAACAGTAATGTTTTATTATTTTAAAACTATTTGCCATATTTTTGTTTCTAAAATGATTTAACTACTTTTTCGCCGTACAAAGCTAATATATTGTCAGTGCAAGTTACCACAGTGCCTTAACATATCAATGTAGGATAGTGTACCATGACAGGCTAACTGGCTTGGCATAGGCATAAAACATGATGGGATAATGCACAAGTCATGCTTCCCTGACAGCCAACCCATCCCCGCCACCTCCATCCTATCCTTTTACAGTTAGTAAATAAGCAACTTATAGCAAACAACAATGGTTAAAAAGGGCAAAAATAGTAGAGATTTCCTAGTAATGGCCAGGTTGCCAGTACTAATCTTAAACTTCTATGTGGACACTAGACAGTGGTCACCATGCGCTTTACATTGCAGCTGTTCCTGATCCACACCTGTTGGGCAGTGTGAAGTTATTTTTGGTTACCAGACATTTGCAACTGGTAGCTAGCTATTTGATTGTTGTAAACTAAAGTGGTGTTTGTCCGCTGTCTATTTGCATCAAAATCAGGTTTAATCAGTGTGATATGTATTAACACCCCAAATACAGTCAACACTGTATATGACTATAAGAATTCTGGAATTAAAAAAAAATATTCCAGTAGGGTAGAGCAGATGGAGTTAAGATACAGATTAGCCATGATCTAATTAAATGGCGGAACAGGCTCGAGGGGCTGAATGGCACTCCTGTTCCTATGTTCCTAGTACTGTTTGAGATAACTACATAACATTTCTATTGTTTTATTAATCCCACTACAGTACATCTTTGTTATAACTTATAAAATGTTATTTAGAAGCTAGCCAAACAACAAATTATACAAGGAGGGATATAATGAGGAACCCATCCACTGTTTGGAATGACAGTATCTATAACACAGACTGCTGTCTTGATGTTCAAAGTTACATTTCTGCTGCTGTCCTGATAGTTTAAATTTAGCTCACACTGTCCAGACTTTAATTTAATTTCTGATGCTACAAGCTTTTCAAAATGATTTATGTTGTTGTTTCTGTCCTATTTGTTACTTGCTGTCAAAACACAATACAGTGTAGTACTACAATTAGCAGAACCTGCACACAGAATTGACAGTAGGAAGAAGCAAAAATAGCACTGGGGCATGCAGCTGAGAGTAGCAAAGGGACAGGGGCTGAACCAGGGCTTAGAGCTGAAGAGGAGAACGGAGACAAGGCATGTAGATGAGAATGGTAGAAGCAACAACAGAACAAGATTAGAGCCGAGAACGAGAAAATAAGCACCAACAAATAAAATTAAATAGAAAACTTGTTTTAAGAATTGAATTTTTGAAAGAAGTGGGAGCTAGTTAGAAACTATTCAAAACAATATTGGACCAAGGAGGCCATTCAGCCGGCACAAACACGATGGGCCGAATGGCCCTTTTCTGTACCGTAAATCTCTGATATGAAAGCAACTACATATGTTAGTGTTCACAGAAAGTCCAGTTCTCAGAATACAATATATTTTTTTTGCTTTCTGCCCATTTTGTAAATTATTTTCTCCTGGCTCCTTAGGTTTATAAGTTGTTTAATTTTTGATTCTCCACCTTTATTGTTTACTTTGAAGTTATAGGTCAGCATTGATGGACTTTCATTTTAGATGGGAGTTCACCTGTACACCCATGTTGTAACAACTCATGGATTTCAATTTTTCTCCTTACAGCATGAGAAAGATCACGGCCAAGAGTTTCCACTTTGTGTGCTATCAGCCACCTGGGCGCAAATTGCACTTGTTTTCAGAAGTGATTTTTTTTTTGGTTCAAGTTTCTGCTTAAACTCATTTGTACATCAAATGTAAAATCTGCCAGGAACCAGTGCAATTGAACAGCGTTTTAGAACATTTATTTAAAAATTTGCATTAAAAAATATTCCTTGATATATTTAAAGAGTGGTAACCTGGTGCAGTTTTATTAACTTTTGCCCTGCCAGTACACTTTACACCTAATCCCAGCCTATTACCATCTCGTCTAGCTTCTAATCTCTTTTACTTCTTTTGGTTCTTTTATTCTTTTGTCCGATCGCAGCCCTGCCTTCGATCTAGTTCCTTTTCTCTCCAGTTTTGAAGAAGGGTCAAACCCGAAACGTCAACTCAAATTTCTCTCCACGGATGTTGCCTGACCTGCTGAGTTTTTCCAGCATTTTCTGTTATTGCAGTTTTATTAATACAGCTGAAAATGGGTTTATCACAAAAAATATACGTACATATGAATTAGGAGCAGGAGTAGGCCACTCGGCCCTTCGAGCCTGCTCCGCCATTCAATAAGATCATGGCTGATCCGATTATTCCACATTCCCGCCTACCCCCGATAACTTTTCACCCCCTTGCTTACCAAGAATCTATCTACCTCTGCCTTAAAAATATTCAAAGACTCTGCTTCCACCACCCTATGGAGGAAGAGAGTTACAAAGACTGCCTCCCGGAATAAAGTGTCCAGGTAACTTTCCCCCTCCCTGATGCATCGCAGAGTCCGCAGCTCAGCCTCCAACTCATCAATTCTGAGCCAAAGCTCCTCAAGCCGCAGACACTTACCACAGACGTGTTCGTCCTGGTTCACACTGGCGTCCAGGCGCTCCCACATACTGCAGTCACAACACATCACCTGCCCTGCCATCTTTATTGAGTCTTAATTAATTAATTTTTATTAATTAATAATTAACAAACCCTACTACACCTAATAAGATTTATTACTGCTAGTAAATTAGTACTAATGAAACCTTACAATTACTAATAAATTTCCTGGGCTTTAAAAAAAATAAGGGAAGTGAGCAAAATACTCACCAACCAATCACTTACCCTTTTCCCTATGATGTCACTTTTTATTTTTCTCCAGATGCGGTCAGGGGGTGTCACAGAGCCGAACTCCTGCTGGTTCTCTGTCCCCTCTTGTGCAGCTTTTTAGCTCCTGCTCTCCTGGAAGCTGACAAAGATAGAAACTCACAGCTTAACACTCTGTTCCCATCTGCACTCTAGCCTCCCTTATTTATACTGCTGAGATTTAAATAAGCAAGCTCTCTGGCAGTTACAGAACCAGATTAGACCAGTTAATTAATTAATTACTCTCACCTGCTCTCCAGCACAGAGCTTGCTTAGCCCTGCCCAAGCCTGGAAGAAACTTAAAACATGAAACAGTAAATTTAAATTTAAATTAAATGCTAATTGCAAGCACACGAGACTAGATTTTATATAAAAAAAGAGATTAACCTTTAAGATTCACTCCCTCACTCACCAAACTCGCAGCTTTACACTCTGTTCCGAGCTGCACTCCGTGCCAAACTGCACTCTAGTCTCTATGCATTTTAATCAGATTGTCTGGTCCACCACCTGTGAGTAACCTGATTTTAAATAACTGAAAATGACTTTAAAAAACTATACTGAACCATTTACTAGTTACATTCTTCTTCTTAGGCAGTCCCTCGGAACCGAGGATGACTTGCTTCCACATTAAAAAATGAGTTCTCAGGTGACGTGAATCCAGGATGGTTTGTTGCCTCCCTGGTGCCAGGGTCAAGGATGTCACTGAGCGGCTGCAGGGCATTCTGGAGGGGGAGGGTGAACAGCCAGTGGTCGTGGTCCACATTGGTACCAACGACATAGGTAAAAAGAGGGATGAGGTCCTGCAGCAAGAATTTAGGGAGCTAGGTGAAGGATTAAAGAGCAGGACCTCAAAGGTTGTAATCTCTGGATTACTCCCGGTGCCACGTGCTAGTAAGTATAGGAATAGGAAGATAGAACAGATGAATGCGTGGCTAAAGGGATGGTGCAGGGGGGAGGGCTTTAGTTTCCTGGATCACTGGGTCTGCTTCTGGGAAAGGTGGGACTTGTACAAGTCGGACGGTTTACACCTGAACCAGAGGGGAACCAATATCCTTGCGGGGAGGTTTGCTAGCACTGCTGGGGAGGGTTTAAACTAACTTGGCAGGGGGTTGGGGTACAGAGTGGAGCTATAGTAGGGGGTGATTTACAGCCAAATACAGAGGGAAAAACAAGTCAGCTGGGAAGGCAGAGCAAATATGTGAAGGCAAAAGAGAATATGGCAGGGCTGGAAGGCATTTATTTTAATGCAAGGAGTCTTGCAAATAAGGTGGATGAACTGAAGTTGTTGTTGAACACATGGGAGTACGATATTGTTGCTATCACGGAGACATGGTTGAGGGAGGGTCAGGACTGGCAGCTCAATATTCCGGGGTATAGAATCTTCAGGCGAGACAGAGGGGGGTGTAAAAGGGGAGGGGGTGTTGCAATATTAATTAAGGAGTCAATTACTGCTGTAAGGAGGGATGATATATTAGCGGGTTCCTCTAATGAGGCCATATGGGTAGAACTTAAAAACAAAAAGGGGGCAAGCACTTTGCTGGGAGTGTACTATAGGCCCCCAAACAGTCAGGGGGAGATAGAGGAACAGATATGTAGGCAAATCTCAGAAAAGTGTGAAAATAATAGGGTAATAATAGTGGGGGATTTCAACTTCCCCAATATAAATTGGGACAGTCAGAGTGTGAAAGGCTTAGAGGGTGCAGAATTCTTAAAGTGCATCCAGGAGAGCTTTTTGAGCCAACATGTAGAAAGTCCTACAAGAGAGGGGGCGGTACTGGACCTAATTCTGGGGAATGTAGCCGGGCAAGTGGTGCAAGTGTCAGTAGGAGAGCATTTTGGCGACAGTAACCATAATTCGGTGAGATTTAAGGTGGTCATGGAAAAAGACAAAGACGGCCCGGAAATAAGGGTTCTAAATTGGGGGAAGGCCGATTTTAATATGATAAGGCAGGATCTGGCCAAAGTGGACTGGGAGCAGCTGCTTATAGGAAAATCCACATCAAAACAGTGGGAGACTTTCAGAAGGGAAATAGAGAGAGTACAACGCCAACATGTTCCTGTAAAGGTCAAGGGTGGGACCAACAAGCAAAGGGAACCTTGGATGACAAGGGATATACAAAAATGCATTAGAACTAAAAGGGGGGCTTTTGGCAGTTACAAAAAACTAAAGACGGAAGAAGCCCTAGAGGAGTATAAAAAGTGCAGGGGCATACTTAAAAAAGAAATTAGGAGGGCGAGGAGGGGCCATGAATTAACACTGGCGAGCAAAATAAAGGAAAATCCTAAGATGTTTTATAAGTATATTAAGGGCAAGAGGATAACCAGGGAAAGGGTAGGGCCCATTAGGGACCAAAGTGGCAATCTGTGTGTAGAGCCAGAGGATGTAGGCGGGGTTTTAAATGAATTTTTTGCATCTGTGTTCACTATGGAGAAAGACGATGCAGACATAGAAATCGGGCAAGGGGACTGTGACATACTTGAACATATTAGCATCGAGAGGGAGGAGGTGCTAGCGGTTTTAGCAGGCCAAAAAGTGGATAAATCCCCAGGCCCGGACGAGATGTATCCCAGGCTGCTGTGGGAGGCAAAGGAGGAGATTGCAGGGGCTCTGACACAAATTTTCAGAACCTCTCTGGCCACAGGGGATGTACCAGAGGACTGGAGAACAGCTAACGTAGTACCATTATTCAAGAAGGGTAGCAGGGATAAACCAGGGAATTACAGGCCAGTGAGTCTAACATCTGTGGTGGGGAAATTATTGGAAAAAATTCTGAGGGACAAAATTAATCTCCACTTGGAGAGGCAAGGATTAATCGGGGATAGTCAGCATGGCTTTGTCAAGGGTAAATCATGTCTGACAAATCTGATTGAATTTTTCGAGGGGGTGACTACGGGGGTGGATGAGGGAAATGCTGTGGATGTGGTTTACATGGACTTCAGTAAAGCTTTTGACAAAGTCCCACATAGGAGACTGGTCAAGAAGGTAAGAGCCCATGGGATCCAGGGTGCCTTGGCGCATTGGATCCTAAACTGGCTGAGTGGCAGGAGGCAGAGGGTGATGGTCGAAGGTTGCTTTTGTGACTGGAAGCCTGTGTCCAGTGGGGTACCTCAGGGATCGGTGCTGGGTCCCTTGTTGTTTGTGATCTACATAAATGATTTGGATGAGAATGTAAAAGGTATGATCAGTAAGTTCGCAGATGACACGAAAATTGGTGGGGTGGTAAATTGCGAGGAGGAAAGCCGCAGGCTACAGGACGATATAAACGGGTTGGTCAGATGGGCGGAAAAGTGGCAAATGGAATTTAACCCTGAAAAGTGCGAGGTGATGCATTTTGGACGGACAAATAAGGCAAGGGAATACACAATGAGTGGTAGGACCCTAGGAAGTACAGAGGGTCAGAGGGACCTTGGTGTACATGTACATAGATCCCTGAAGGCAGCGGAGCAGGTAGATAAGGTGGTTAAAAAGGCATATGGGATACTTGCCTTCATTAGCCGAGGCATAGAATATAAGAGCAGGGAGGTTATGATGGAGCTGTACAAAACGCTGGTGAGGCCACAGCTGGAGTACTGTGTGCAGTTCTGGTCGCCTCACTATAGGAAGGATGTGATTGCTTTGGAGAGGGTGCAGAGAAGATTCACCAGGATGTTACCTGGGATGGAGCGCCTCAGCTATGAAGAGAGGCTGGACAGGCTGGGGTTGTTTTCCTTGGAGCAGAGAAGGCTGAGGGGGGACCTGATTGAGGTGTACAAAATGATGAGGGGCATAGATAGGGTAGATAAAGAGGAACTTTTCCCCTTAGTGGGGGGGGTCAATAACAAGGGGGCATAGATTCAGGGTAAGGGGCAGGAGATTTAGAGGGGATTTGAGGAGGAACTTTTTCACCCAGAGGGTGGTTGGAATGTGGAATTCAATGCCTGAAAGGGTGGTAGAGGCAGGAACCCTCACAACATTCAAGAAGCATTTGGATGAGCACTTGAAATGCCATTGCATACAAGGCTATGGACCAAATGCTGGAAAATGGGATTAGACTGGACAGGGATGGATGGGCGGCGCAGACACGATGGGCCGAAGGGCCTCTTTCTGTGCTGTAAAACTCTATGACTCTATGACTGATGAGTCCAATGTGGGACCTACAGTCTCTGTCACAGGTGGGGCAGATGGTGCTTGAACAGCATTCTGGTCTGTCACTGTTGGGGTTGTCCATGAGGGTCCTGACGTTCCAGGTCCCGAACTTCATTTTAAAGGGTGGAAGATGCCTGTGCGTGAATTCTTTTAATGTGGGGTGGCCGTTGCACACCAGCTACCACACGGGCTTGACAGAGCATGGTCTTGGTCCAATGGCAAGGTGATCCAAGATGATTGGAGACCTGCTACATTGGCCTAGCACACACACACAAACATACTCTGACTGTCCTCCTTCCTCCTTCCCGCAGGGGGAGAAGTACCTGGACTCTGTGCATCAGGAGGTGATCACACCTATGAAGTTAATTAATTCAGATGTAGCCCATGGTCAGGGACAGGACGGTGTGACTACGAGTGAGGCAGGTACGGCGAGTCAGCAGAGCGTGCTGTGAGTTTGGGTAAGTGTGTGAGTTAGGGTAAGTGGGGTGTTAGGTGCTCTTTTCAAACTTTAACTCTGTGGGTTGTAGTTAATAAGGCCTTTCTGGTGCAGAGTGACTGTTGGTAAACCATTAACTGGTGTAATTAGAGGGATTGATTTAAATTAAATCCAATTAATTAAAGGGGATACTAGCATCTATAATCAGGCAGAGGGTGTCCATAACTAACAATAAAAAATGTAATTAATTACATAGAATGGAGCAGGTGATGTGTTACTGTTGCGAGATGTGGGAGCCGGTGAACCCCATTGAGGCTCACGGTAATTACGTCTGTGACAAGTGTCTGCTGCTACAGGAACTCCAGCTCCGTGTTGATGAGCTGGAGTCTGAGCTTCAGACACTGCAGGGAGGGGGAGAAGTACCTGGACTCTGTGTATCAGGAGGTGATCACACCTATGAAGTTAATTAATTCAGATGTAGCCCATGGTCAGGGACAGGACGGTGTGACTACGAGTGAGGCAGGTACGGGGATCCAGGAGGTAGAGCTGGAGGAGCCACAGCCCTTGCTCTTGTCCAGCAGGTTCGAGGTTCTTACTCCCTGTGGGGACGGGAGCAGGGACTGCAGGGAGGATGAGCAACCTGGCCACAGCACCGTGGAACGGGGGGGCCATTCAAGAGGGGGGAGTAACTAGAAATGTTGTAGTGGTAGGGGATAGTATTATTAGGGGGATAGATAGAGTTCTCTGCAGCCGAGAGCGAGAGTCCCGAAGGCTGTGTTGCCTACCCGGTGCCAGGGTTAAGGACATCTCCTCTGAGCTGGAAAGAAACTTGCAGTGGGAGGGGGTGGATCCAGTTGTCGTGGTCCATGTTGGTACAAACGGCATAGATAGGACTAGGAAGCCAGTTCTGTTAAAGGAGTATGAACAGCTAGGCGTCAAATTAAAAAACAGAACCTCAAGGGTAATAATCTCTGAATTATTACCTGAGCCACGAGCAAATTTGGCTCGGACAAATAAAATTAGAGAGTTAAATGCGTGGCTCAAAGACTGGTGTGGGAGAAATGGGTTTTGCTTCCTGGGACACTGGCACCAGTACTGGGGCAGGAGGGAGCTGTTCCGTTGGGACGGGCTTCACTTGGCCAGTGCTGGGACTAGAGTCCTGGCGGATCATATAACTAGGGCTGTAGAGAGAGCTTTAAAGTAACTAGTGGGGGGGAGGTTCCCAGAGAGCAAATAATAAAAATGACAACAGAGAAGGTCATAGACATAGGTAGCAGTGGGGAAATTAAAAACCAGAGCGTGTCAGGAAGGGGCAGAAGGTATGGAGTAAAAGGTAAAGTAATAAAAAGGGCAAAAGCAGGATCTAAGTGTCACAAAACATATTTGAAAGTTCTCTATCTGAATGCACGTAACATTCGTAACAAAATAGACGAGTTAATGGCACAAATAACTACATATGGGTATAATCTTGTGGCCATTACAGAAACATGGCTGCAGGGTGACAATGCCTGGGAATTAAACATACCAGGTTATTTAACGATCAGGAAGGACAGGCAGGAAGGAAGGGGAGGTGGGGTGGCTATGTTAATAAAGGAAGGAATCACTAATGCAGAGAAATGATATTGGGTCAAAAGATCAGGATAATGAAACAGTTTGGGTGGAGGTAAGGAATAATAAGGGGAAAAAACACTAGTGGGTGTAGTCTGTAGGCCTCTGAACAGTTGCAACTATGTTGGACGGAGTATCAATCAGGAAATAGTTGAGGCTTGTAATAAGGGAACATCTATAATTATGGGGGATTTTAACTATCATATTAATTGGACAAATCTAATTGGGCAGGGCAGCCTTGAGGATAAGTTCATTGAGTGTATTAGGGATGGGTTTCTTGAGCAGTATGTAACTGAACCGACCAGGGGGCAAACAACCTTAGATCTGGTCCTGTGTAACGAGACAGGATTAATTAAAAATGTCCTAGTAAAGGATCCCCTTGGAATGAGTGACCATAACATGGTTGAATTCCATATTCAATTAGAGGGTGAGAAGGTTGGATCTCAAACAAGCGTGCAAAGCTTGAATAAAGGAGACTATGAAGGTATGAGAGCGGAATTGAGTAGAGTGGATTGGGAAAATAGATTAAAGGGTAAGACGATACATGATCAGTGGTGTACATTTAAGGAGTTATTTTACAACTTCCAAAAAAAATATATTCCACTGAGAAGAAAAGGGTGTAAAAGAAAAGACAGCCATCCATGGCTAAGTAAAGAAATTAAGGATCGTATTCGACTAAAAACAAGGGCATATAAGGTAGCCAAATCTAGTGGGAGGATAGAGGATTGGGAAAACTTTAAAAGACAGCAAAAAATAACAAAAAGATTGATTAAGAAAGGGAAGATAGATTATGAAAGTAAATTAGCAAAAAATATAAAAACAGATAGTAGGAGTTTTTATAGTTATATAAAAAGAAAAAGGGTGGCTAAAGTAAATGTTGGTCCCTTAGAGGATGAGACCGGGAAATTAATGGTGGGAAATATGGAGATGGCAAAAACACTGAATGAATATTTTGTATCAGTCTTTACAGTAGAAGACACTAAGAATATACCAACACTGGACAAACAGGGGGCTATAGGGGGGGAGGAGCTAAACACGATCAAAATCACTAAGGAAGTGGTACTCGGTAAAATAATGGGACTCAAGGCGGATAAATCACCTGGACCTGATGGCTTACATCCTAGGGTCTTGAGGGAAGTGGCGGTAGGGATTGTGGATGCATTGGTAATAATTTTCCAAAACTCCCTGGACTTGGCAAAGGTCCCGGCAGACTGGAAAACTGTTAATGTAACACCCTTATTTAAAAAGGGCAGTAGACAGAAGGCTGGAAACTATAGACCTGTTAGCCTAACATCTGTGGTAGGTAAAATTTTGGAGTCCATTATTAAGGAGACAGTAACAGGACATTTGGATAATCATCATTTAATAGGACAAAGTCAGCATGGTTTTATGAAGGGGAAGTCATGTTTGACAAATTTGCTGGAGTTCTTTGAGGAAGTAACATATAGGGTGGATAAAGGGGAACTAGTGGACGTAGTGTATTTAGACTTCCAAAAGGCATTTGACAAGGTGCCACACAAAAGATTATTGCTTAAGATAAAAAATCACAGGATTGGGGGTAATATTCTGGCATGGATAGAGGATTGGCTATCTAACAGAAGGCAGAGAGTTGGGATAAATGGTTCATTCTCAGAATGGCAATCAGTAACTAGTGGTGTTCCGCAGGGGTCGGTGCTGGTTCCCCAACTCTTTACAATCTATATTAACGATTTGGAGGAGGGGACCAAGTGTAACATATCAAAGTTTGCAGATGATACTAAGATGGGAGGGAAAGTAGTGAGTGAGGAGGGCATAAAAAACCTGCAAGGGGACATAGACAGGCTAAGTAAGTGGGCAGAGATTTGGCAGATGGAATACAATACTGGAAAGTGTGAGGTTATGCACTTTGGCAGGAAATATCGTAGAGCAAGCTATTATCTTAATGGCAAGAAACTGGAAAGTACTGAAGTACAAAGGGATCTGGGGGTCCTGGTGCACGAAACTCAAAAGATTAGTATGCAGGTGCAGCAAGTGATTAAGAAGGCCAATGGAATGTTGACTTTCATTGCTAGGGGGATAGAATATAAAAATAGGGAGGTATTGCTTCAGACCGCACCTGGAATACTGCATACAGTTTTGGTGTCCATACTTAAGAAAAGACATACTTGCTCTCGAGTCAGTACAAAGAAGGTTCACTCGGTTAATCCCGGGGATGAGGGGATGGACATATGAGGAGAGGTTGAGTAGATTGGGACTCTACTCATTGGAGTTCAGAAGAATGAGAGGCGATCTTATTGAAACATATAAGATTGTGAAGGGGTTGGATCGGGTGGATGCGGGGAGGATGTACCCGATGATGGGTGAAACTAGAACTAGGGGGCATAGTCTTAGAATAAGGGGCTGCTCTTTCAAAACTGAGATGAGGAGGAACTACTTCACTCAGAGGGTGGTAGGTCCATGGAATATGCTGCCCCAAAAAGCTGTAGAAGCTACATCATTACATAATGCAGGAATTTGGACATGAGTCTAGGTTCGGATCGGACATGGCCCTGTGGGTAGCGGAGCGGGCCCAGGGGCCGTGTAGCCTGATCCTGCTCCTATTTCGTGTGTCTAATTCTGTTAGATTCAGGAGATGGTTCTGTGATAGTAGATTGGCGGTTAGGATCAGATCAGGCAAGATCTTATTAAATGGCGGAGCAGGCTCGAGGGGCCGATTGGCCTACTCCTGCTCCTATTTCTTATGTTCTTATGTTCTTATGTAGGTCCTCTCTGCCTGGGTTTCATAGGCTGCAGTGTTGTCCTCCCAACCCTCCTGCATCACTCCTGGGCCTTGACCTCGCTGCTGGGCTCGTCCTCGCTCCTGTGCCTCGACCTCACTCCTGGGCTCCATCCTCGCTCCTGGGCCCCGTCCTCGTTCCTGGGTCCCGTTTTCGCTCCTGGCCCTTGACATCGCTCCTGAGTCCCGACCTCCTTATAGTGTGTCTCCTTCCAGTGAGTGTGTCCCGTGGTGTTTCCTTCCAGTGAGTGTGTCCCGCAGTGTCTCCTTCCAGTGAGTGTGTCCCGCAGTGTCTCCTGCTCGTGACATTGATGTACAGTATTCAGTTCCTTAGTAAAAAATTTTTTAAAGCTTTTAAAACGTGCCTAATAGTGTTCTTGTGTCTAAAATAACCAGCTTAATTTCAAAAGCCTCCTCGAAGGCCTGCAAATGGATGCAATTAGCGGAAACTCGCCATGGCGATTAGTTCGATCGGGCCTGTTTTGTGGGCGGGGCAGGCTTCCCGTGCAATGTTTTTTAAACTAGCGCAAAAGATTGTAGAAACTCGATTTGCGCTGGGTGTAATTTCTCGATCATTTGCGCTGGTTTGGTCGATTTTGGGCAAAATGCGCTGAAAAACCCAGCACAATCTAGCGGAAACTTCAGGCCTATGTGTGCAAAGTTGTATTTATGTTTTACAAATTGTTACGATTTGAGCTTCTTCCCAATACTTTTTACTCATGCTCAACATAAAAAGTTGGCTTCCGTAGGCATGCCCCGACTTCCTCTGGACTGAAACTTGAAGTACAGGTTGACTATCCCTTATCCGAAAACCTTGGGACCAGCTGTGTTTCGGTTTTCGGAAATTTTCGGATTTCAGAAGGTATTATTTCAGACTGGGAAACTCCTAGCATTCTTTTCACAGGCAGGCTCTGGAAAGCGTCTCTGTAGCTTAGCAACAGCTTCAGAGATGCTTCCAAGCTACTGGGCCAAGTGTTTACAAGCTGTTGCTGAGCAACAGTGTTTGTTGTCAGATACGGCAAGCTCTGGAAAGCGTCTCTGTAGCTTAGCAACAGCTTCAGAGACGCTTCCAAGCCATGGGCCGAGTGTTTACAAGCTGTTGCTGAGCAGCAGTGTTTGTTGTCAGATACAGAGATGAAAACCTTCGTATCTGACAACATTAGCGCTGGTCTATCCGGAAGTTTGGATAGAACGGCAGCATATCGGACGGGCCGCTGTATTGTTGGGTTCACTCTCCCGGTACCTCCTTCACACTACCCGGCTCGGCCTGCAATCTCCTACCCAGGAGGGAACTCTGTGACCCTCTGCCCTGCTCACAGGGAAAGGCAGAGCTCCCTCAGTCACACTTAACATCGAGAGCGAAGGCCGGCGTGTCGACAATTTGCAGGAATTCTTGTTCTGGGCCCCGTGGACCACTCCTGTCATGTTTTGCGCCACTCGGGTCATGTCATGCGCACGACTTACGCTGAACGAAAAAACTTTTGGTTTTCAGAGGTTTTCGGTTTTCGGAAGTTCGGATAAAGGATAGTCTACCTGTATTTTTAAAAATGTATTCATGGGATGTGGGCGTCGCTGGCAAGGCCAGCATTTATTGCCCACCTCTAATTGCCCTTGAGAAGGTGGTGGTGAGCCGCCTTCCTGAACCGCTGCAGTCCGTGTGGTGAAGGTACTCCCACAGTGCTGTTAGGGAGGGAGTTCCAGGATTTTGACCCAGCAACAATGAAGGAACGGCGATATACTTCCAAGTCAGGATTGTGTGTGACTTGGAGGGGAACTTGGAGGTGGTGGTGCTCCCATGTGCCTGCTGCCCTTGTCCTTCTAGGTGGAAGAGGTCGCGGGTGACGTAAGAAAACTACTAGGCACTTGGTCTAAGTATTAAACAAGGCTTTAATCAACTGTTTTTCAACATGGAGATCTAGTTGTGTCCTTCACTAGTTCCTGTTAAAGAACGTGCTGAGCAAGCTGGGCCCATGCCTGAGTATTTATACTCTCCCTGGACAGTGCCACCAGCAGGCCGCCCAGTGTCATTTCATAAGTAATTTCCACATGAATGACAAGATTCATGTCAGCGGGTTTGGGAGGTGCTGTCGAAGAAACCATGGCGAGTTGCTGCAGTGCGTCTTGCAGATGGTACACACTGCAGCCACGGTACGCCGGTGGTGGAGGGAGTGAATGTTTAAGGTGGTGGACGGGGTGCCAATCAAGCGGGCTGCTTGGTCTTGGATGGTGTCGAGCTTCTTGAGTGTTGTTGGAGCTGCACTCATCCAGGCAAGTGGAGAGTATTCCATCACACTCCTGACTTGTGCCTTGTAGATGGTGGAAAGGATATTGTTGGAGCTGCACTCATATGAGATAGAGTGCCACAGAGTGAGCAATTGAAACCTTAAATGATTGGGATATGGCCTGTCCAAAGTGTCTCCAGATCTCTCGGAATTGGTGGAAATGATCACACTCAGCCTAATCTATCAATTTAAATTTGTTGTAAGGAGTAAAATTATACAGAAACAGGAATACATTTGTAGAAAAACAAGAAATAAAGTATTTAACTTCAGACATAGTTCCCAAAAAATGAACATTCTAAAGTATTAGCAAGGATCTTCAGTTATGTTTGAACATGAATCAGTGATGAAAAGCTTTGTGAGAAATAACCTCATTGAGCCTCTAATTACTCTCAACTCGTATATGGTACCGCAAAATAGCAAACTGAAGAACATGGGGCACTAACCCAGTTATATGTCTCTTTTCTTTGATGTTCAAGGCAATGCAATTGAAGATAAAAAGATATCCTTCATAATTAATCAAAATGATCCCACTTCAAATACTTCTCGCAGCATCAAACCAGAGACAAAGAGCCACAGATATAAATGCAGTCTAGCCAAAGGGGATCTGACTTAATTAGGTTCAGATACCCCAGTCAGGGACGGATTAACCCATGGTCTTATGGGGCTTGTGCCCAGGGACCCCAGCCAATGTTGTGGCCCCTACCAGGGAACCCATGCAAATATAGAAACATAGAAGATAGGAGGAGTAGGCCATTCGGCCCCTTGAGCCTGCTCCGCCATTCAATGAGATCATGGCTGATCATCCAAATTCCGTACCCTGTCCCTGCCTTCTCCCCATATCCCTTGATCCCTTTAGCCTTAAGAAATATATCTAACTCCTTCTTGAATATATTTAATAAATTGGCCTCCACTGCCTTCTGTGGTAGAGAATTCCTCAGGTTCACCACTCTCTGGGTGAAGTAATTCCTCCTCATCTCTGTCCTAAATGGCTTACCCCTTATCCTTAGACTGTGACCCCTGGTTCTGGACTCCCCGGCCATCGGGAACATCCTTCCTGCATCTAGTCTGTCTAGTCCTGTTAGAATTTTATAAGTTTCAATGAGATCCCCTCTCATTCTTCTAAACTCCAGCGAGTACAAGCCCAATCGACCCAATCTCTCCTCATACGTCATTCCTGCCATCCCAGGTATCAGTCTGGTGAATCTTCGCTGCACTCCCTCCATGGCAAGAACATCCTTCCTCAGATAAGGCGACCAAAACTGCACACAATACTCAAGATGTGGGCTCACCAAGGCCCTGTACAACTGCAACAAGACATCCTTGTTCCTGTACTCGAACCCTCTCGCTACGAAGGCCAACATACCATTTGCCTTCTTAACCGCCTGCTGCACCTGCATGCTTACCTTCAGTGACTGGTGCACAAAGACACCCAGGTCTCATTGCACTTCCCCTTCTCCCAATCTATTGCCGTTCAGATAATAATCTGCCTTCCTGTTTTTGCCACCAAAGTGGATAACCTCGCATTTATCCACATTATACTGCATCTGTCATGCTTCTTCCCAATCACCCAACCTGTCCAAATCATACTGGAGTTTCTCGGCATCCTCCTCACAGCACACACGCCCACCCAGCTTTGTGTCGTCTGCAAACTTGGAGATATTACATCTAGTTCCCTCGTCTAGATCATTTATATATATTGTGAATAGCTGGGGTCCTAGCATCGATCCCTGCGGTACCCCACTAGTCACTGCCTGCCACTCGGAAAAAGACTTGTTTATTCCAACTCTTTGCTTCCTGTCTGCCAACCAGTTCTCTATCCAAGTCAGTACCTTGCCCCCAATCCCACGTGCCTTAACTTTACATGCTAATCTCTTATGCGGGACCTTATCGAAAGCCTTCTGAAAGTACAAATACACCACATCCACTGGTTCTCCCTTATCTATTATACCAGTCACATCCTCAAAAAATTCCAGTAGATTAGTCAAGCATGATTTACCTTTTGTAAATCCATGTTGACTTTGTCCGATCCTGTCACTGTTTTCCAAGTGCTCTGCTATTGCATCTTTTATAATTGACTCTAGCATTTTCCCCACTACCGATGTCAGGCTTACCGGTCTATAATTTCCCGTTTTCTCTCTCCCACCTTTTTTGAACAGTGGGTTTACATTAACTACTCTCCAATCCATGGGAACTGTTCCAGAGTCTATAGAATTTTGGAAGATATTTCATTTAAGTGCAGTATATTGTGATATGATTTGCTTTATTATTAAAGCAGTGTGTAAACATTCCACAGGCTTATTTCTTTATGCATTTTTCTACATGTTTGTGTGTTATTAGAGGGGGGAGGGGAAATGTAGAGAGGGGCCACTAATGTTCTTGACACCCAGGGTCTAAGAATTCTTGAACTGGCTTTGCCCCCAGTGGAACACCATTTTTAGATAATGGTTCTGACTCTTTCTTACAGTGACAAACTCACATACATTGTCCTAGGAAACAAACCATTTTTTCTGACAGGGAAAAAGTAGTCAATACAAACAGCAGCAAGTCATCTCTATCTGACGTATCAGCCTGGGCTCATTGTAGTATTCTTGCTTCTGAGTCAGAAGGTCATGGGTTCAAGCCCCATTCCATGGTCTTGAGTACATAATCTAGGCTGACACTTCAGCGGTTCTGCGGGAGCGCTGCACTGTCAGGCAACATTTTTCGGAAGAGTCGTTAGACCAAGAGGCCCTCTCAGGTGGCGTAAGACATCCTATGGTATTATTTGAAGAAGAACAGGAGAGTTCTCCTGGTGTCCTGGTCAACATTTATCCCTCAACCAACACCACAAAATAAATTATCTGGTCATTTATCTCTGCTGTTTGTGGGACCTTGCTGTGTGCAAATAGGCTACCACCATGTTTGCCTACATTACAAGTGATTACACTTCAAAAGTACTAGATTTACTGTGAAGCACTTTGGGATATCCTGAGGATATCAAAATTGCTGCATAAATCCAAGTTTATTCTTTCTTTGAAGCAACCGCCTAGTCTTTCACGATTTTTTGGTATCTAAAGGCTGTGTAGCTTCAAGTTCATACCACTAGATGTCACTATTGTGCTTTACTAAAAATACATCGAAAATTTTGACTTCAAAGTATGAAATGAATTGTGACGGATAAATGAAGTTAACAGCCTGAGGTATTTATATATTGGTTTGTAGGATTTGTATACCAAAATAGACTTATTTGCATTTTAAGATGAGTATCTTCAACATGAAAAGGAGGAATACTTAGTACTGAAAGTACCAGAGTCTAGTATCAATGATCATTTCAAAACCCCATGAGTGTATAAATCATATCCCATGGATCATTTCTAATCCACATGAATATAAATCATAGCCTATGGCAGGTGTTCTCAACCATTTTGCTTCTCAGGCCCCATTCCCATGTTATAAACATTCCACAGACACCCCCCCCCCCGTAACACAACACAAGTAATTCTTTCTGTATAAAATTAGTTATACAATTAAACATATATTTATTATTATTTTTGTTTTACTTACCTAATTATCATGAAGTTGAGACTGTTAGCAAGGTTGGTAGAGTTCTGCTCAAGTTAGTAGACTGTTGCCGAGGTTGGTAGAGTTATACTGAAGTTAGTAGACTGTCAGTAAGGTTGGTAAAATGTCACTGGAGCTGATAGAGTGCTGATGAGTCCCATGGACTGGAATTTTGTTTACTTGGACAGGTCGGATGCGGGTGGTCACCATGGCGGGTCGCGACCCCGCTGCTCATTCCATCTCACTCCTGAGATCGACTTTCCGTTAATGGCGCCTGTTAAGGCAGCACTGTCCATTACACGGCCCTATTAAATGGTGCAGGTCTGATGATGTCATCAATGATGCGTTTTCAGTTGGGATATTTAAAGGAGCCGTGACCACATTGCATTTGAAGGTTCATCTAAGATTATGCAGGCACTGCACTGCACCATCGGAGTGTTCCAAACACTTGCAAACATGACTGCACAGAGGCAGAGGACTGCACCCAGGTTCTCCAATGACTCCCTCTATACACTTGTGGAGGGAGTGAGAGCACGCAGGGAGGTCCTCTTCCCTTTGGATGGGCGGAAGGGCCTTCTCCAGGAGACAAAAGGAGCCTGGCTCCAAATTGCAGAGGAGTTGAACAGCAAGGATGTGGTCAGGAGGACCTGGGTGCAGTGCCACAAATGGTTCAATGATCTCATTGGATCAGGAAAAGTGAGGGCAAAGTCAGATTCACCTTCATCCTGCTGTGCCTCTCATCACATCCCCATCACTCTGCCTTCCCAAGCCTACTTCGGCACATCATTACTCACACCAACATACCTTGCACATCCACCCATCTCTCTCTCTCTATCTACATTATCACATCCCCATCTGACTAGCCAACCCTCACACTCACCCTCATCCTAGTGCAATCATACCAGCTAACAACACGCAAGGGGGCCATTTGGCATTGGCATTTCACTCCCTCATATTCACCCTCTAAAGATGTTACCCATCCATTTCTTACACTCACTCAAGTTTCTCTTCTTTGCCTCCTTGCAGGTGAAGAGAGCCCACAATAAGAGGGAGAGGGAGAGGGAGAAAACCGGAAGTGGCCTTCCATCTGTGGCCACCTTAACAGCAGCAGAGGAGGTCACCCTGGAAGTCTCAGGAGTCGCAGAGCAGCTGGTGGTGGGAGACGGAGAGAGGGCGACATCTCAGCAACCTCATGACAGAATTACATCTCATACAACCACATGGCATACAGCAGTCACTCATATAGGGACTGATGTCAGCAGCCAGTGAATGTTCATCATGTGCATAATGGTATCGTTACCCATTCTTGATATGAAATTTCTAACTCATCTCTTTACTCTCCCACAGGTCCATCAAGATCCCCCCCACTGTCCAGGAGGAAGAGGAAGATGACTCCTCAGAGGAGCCTCCAGCCTCTGAGGGTGCACCGTCACCAGACCCAAGCACACTCAGCACCAGCGCAGATACGCACACCTGCGTGGGTCCCACGCGAGATAGAGTAGTGTTGTCACCTGGTGTCTCACAACTCACAAGTGAGCAAGAGCAGATGGTGGAGACAGGGACAGCAATGGAGACTCCTTGCTGGAGGGTACAGGACTCTCCCACCTCTGCTCAGCTGAATGCAGACGCTGAGCCATCCAGAAAGAGGGCGACCCTGGAGGTGCAGGAAGAAGTGCAGGGGACTCTGTCAGGTTTTGCGAGCGCAATGTCTGCTAATGTGCAGAGAATGGAGGAGTCCATCTCCAACATGAGCACCACCATGTCGCAGGCGATGGTGAATGTAGGCTCTTACATGGATAGGATGGCCACCTGCATGGAGCGGCTAATACACCACTCACAGGAGCACATGGTCTCTATGGAGAATAGATGGCAGACACTCATAGATCTTCTCTCTAGGAGGGTTGTAAACGTAGACGTGGGTCCTCATGGCCCCACTAATGTGCAGCAAGGTGCTCTCCAGCTCCTTGCTAGCAGGAAGTGCAGGTGGCTCATGAGAGGAATGACGGTGAGAGGGGACATGGAAGTGGGGGCTCCTCTCAAAGCACTCGCACTTCTTCCCCATTGCCCCCCTTAGTCAGAGCAGCACATGCCTCCTGGAATCGCGATGGCCAAGTCTGCCCCTGCACAGTCGCAGGAGGAACAGACTTTGGCGGGGCTATCACAGGCTCCAAGACCCAGAGGATGTCCACCAAGAGTGAGCAGGCTGCCTCTACCTCTGCTGATGGCACAGGGGTAGCACCTCGTAGAAGCATGTGTAAGAGAAAGATGACACATAAGTAGATGCACAAGGGTAATCACTTTTAATAACTGTTTGTGTGAAGTTTCCGTTAATGTGATGTCAGAGGTAAAAATTCTTATTTTCACCACTTTCCACCATGGCCAATTGTGTCTGCAACTTTGGAAGTGGCTTAGTGAGTTGGAGTGAATGGTGAGACAAAAAGCTACCTCCAGCAATGGTGGTCAGTTTGAAAGGAATGGCCTGGTCATTGTAGGGATGCTTTATGGTGTTGCTGTGGGGTGTAGGGAGCCTGGCGCAGCATATGGCAGCCATATGGGTGTACTGCGTGAAGTTAAGTAAATCTGGCCATGATGAGGCCATCCCTGGCCTCCCAGGCAGCAAAGTGCTCGGGTGCTGGTGGGATCTGGACAGCAGGTTCCTCCTCCTCCTCCTCGTCTTCCAGCTGATGCTGCTCCTGCTCCTCTGAAGAGGCTGTGCGCTCAGTGCCTTGCTCCTCATGCAGGGGTAATCCTCGCTGCTGCACTATGTTGTGCAGGGCGCAACAGACCACGATGATTCTGGAGACCCTGGCTGGTGTGTACTGAAGGACGCCTCCAGATCTGTCAAGGCATCTGAAGTGCATTTTTCAGCATGCCTATTGTCTGCTCTAAATGTGGCTTTCAATATATCTCTCCTCCGACTCAGTACTTGGCCTCCTCAAGGGTGTCATGAGCCACGTCTTCAGTGGCTAGCCCTTGTCTCTAAGCAGCCATTGTGGCATCAAGGAGTCCTAGTAAAATTGAAGTCAATGGGAATCAGGGGGAAAGCTCTCCACTGGCTGGAGTCATACCAAGCAAAAAGGAAGATGGTTGTGGTTGTTGGAGGTCAGTCATCTCAGCCCTAGGGCATCGCTGCAGGAGTTCCTCAGGGCGGTGTCCGAGGCCCAACCATCTTCAGCTGCTTCATCAATGACCTTCCTTCCATCATAAGGTCAGAAGTGGGGATGTTCGCTGATGATTGCACAGTGTTCAGTTCCATTCGCAGCTCCTTGGATAATGAAGCAGTCCATGCCCACATGCAGCAAGACTTGGACGATGTTTAGGCTTGGGCTGATAAGTGGCAAGTAACATTCACACCACACAAGTGCCAGGCAATGATTATCTCCAACAAACGAGAGTCTAACCACCACCCCTTGACATTCAACTGCATTACCATTGCCGAATCCCCCACGATCAACATTCTGGGGTAACCATTGACCAGAAACTTAACTGGACCAGCCACATAAATACTGTGGCTACAAGAGCAGGTCAGAGGCTGGATATTCTGTGGCGAGTGTCTAACCTCCTTACTCCCCAAAGCCTTTCCACCATCTACAAGGCACAAGTTGAAGGGATAACTACTAGTCCTAGCCCTTTTCGGGCTACCCCAGATCAGGCGTATTCCCCAGACGTTCACCTTCAACTAAAGTTAAAGGTAGCCAAATTCTATAAGATGCTTAATTAGGTCTAAAGGTTCAGATTATCTCTCCCTAAAGGAAATGATCGACGTGAAGATGTTACCGTCCTCCGGATAGCACTTTTAATAAGTTTAACTAGACTATAACCTTCCGGATATTATGAGGGTCCGGAATACCCCTCAGAATTCTGCAACTCCTTACAAAAGAGTGTACAGAAATTGAGCTCATGAGATTGACACTTGAATACTATTTGAGACAATTCTAAAAATATATAGATTTATTTAAGAGCCGACATACAGTTAACAGCTTGTGAGTCAATCGCAACTTTAACAGTTCAAAAACAAATAGCTTACATTGCTTATCCTCAGAGATCCTTATTCTCAAATCTTAACTTCGTACATTTTTACATTTCTTATTCTTAATTCTAATGCAGAATATCCACCAAAATCAATTTAAAAGTACCTTGATCCCCAAGACTCAGAGTTAAAAACTTACAGAGCGTACCTCTGAAGTTGAGAGAATTGCTTTGCCCCTTTCCAGTGACTTCTGACTGTCTATCTGAAAAGCTCTATTTTTATACCTTTTTTAGTGGTTTAACCTTTGAAGTTTTCTGCTGATGTAAGCTAATTATCTCTAGTCATCTTCCTGTTGACTTTTCTTCTATTCTTACTGTCAATTTAGCTGCTGCATGCATAATTATGTCTCTACCTTTAGGTGTTTCAAAAACTTATCATATAAAATTGTTATTACAGATTTATCTCTTTGATGCCATTCTTATCGAAGGACTTCCATTCAATTCTAAAACCACCTTAACTGGTTACAACCACAGACTCCTGTCTCTGTGGTGTTCCAAGTTCAATACAAAAACCATGTGATTGCTTGGTACATCTATTGAAGTCATATCTTCAAAGTGTTCTGTTGGTATCATATTTACAACATGTAAATTAATGACACTTCAACTAGGGTGTTTGTTTTCCTAGCCATCTTAGTTGGTTATATTATATTGTGTTTCCTTTGGTGTTACTTTTACAAAGGCACATGGTTTTTTAATATTATGTGTTCCTGTTCGAAGTGTTAGTTTTTAACACTTTACTTGGGTCATTCCATTTCTCCCAAACTCCAGGCCTTCTGGAAGTGCCGAACTGCTATTTCAATAGGGCCATTGTTTTAGTATTTTCAACCAATTCCCATTTCAAAAGCTTGTGGTGTTTACAACTTTTGTGTTATCAAACCATCCCATCTCAGAAGCCTGTTTGCACAGCTTGTGTCGTTGAGACTTTTGATTTTTAAACCCAGTATATCATGTATTAATAAAATCAGAATTCTGTTCATATGATGGTGTATTTTTCTGAAATATGGCTTATTCCTTCACAAAGTCAGGAGTGTAATGGAATACACTCCACTTGCCTGGATGAGTACAGCTCCAACAACACTCAAGAAGCTCGACACCATCCAGGACAAAGCAGCCCGCTTGAATGGCATCTCATCCACCACCTTAAACATTCTCTCCCTCCACCACCGGCGCACTGTGGCTGCAGTGTGTACCATCTACAAGATGCACTGCAGCAACTCGCCATGGCTTCTTTGGCAGCACCTCACAAACCTGTGACTTCTACTACCAAGAAGGACAAGGGCAGCAGGCACATGGGAACACCATCACCTGTAAGTTCCCCTCCAAGCTACACACCATCCTGACTTGGAAATATATCACCATTCCTTCATCGCTGGGTCAAAATCCTGGAACTCACTCCCAAACAGCTCTATGGAAGTACCTTCACAACATGGATTGCAGCGGTTCAAGAAGGCAGCTCACCACCACCTTCTCAAGGGCAATTAGGGATGGGCAATAAATGCTAGCCTTGCCAGCGACGCCCACATCCCATGAACGAATTTTTAAAAAGCCAGTCGGAAAGTCTGTTTGGGTGAGAGAAGAGCTGAGGGAGAATGGACTGGTGTAGGACAAAAGAGTCATGACAGCTGCCAGGGAATTTGGCACACACATGCATGATGATCTTCCTATGAACATAAGAACATAAGAACATAAGAAATAGGAGCAGGAGTAGGCCAATCGGCCCCTCGAGCCTGCTCCGCCATTCAATAAGATCATGGCTGATCAAATCAAATCAAATCAACTTTTATTGTCATTGTTAGTGCACAAGTGCAGTACAACGAAATGTAGGCTTGCGGCTCCCGAGAGTGTACAATTTGGATTAGGACACTTAAACATTTCAACATACATTTGTACATATATATTAGCATAAATATGACCATAATAAAGTGCATCGGCAGATGTGCAGGCTTTAGTGTTTATTTGTGGAGTTCAGTAGGTTGACAGCCCTGGGAAAGAAGCTGTTCCTAAATCTGGTCGTACGGGTGCGAATGCATCTGTAGCGTCTTCCAGATGGTAGGAGGGCGAACAGACTGTGACTTATGGTCCTAACCGCCAATCCACTATCACAGAACCATCTCCTGAATCTAACAGAATTAGACACACGAAATAGGAGCAGGATCAGGCTACATGGCGCCTGGGCCCGCTCCGCTACCCACAGGGCCATGACCGATCCGAACCTAGACTCATGTCCAAATTCCTGCCCGCTCCCCGTAACCCTTAATTCCCTTTACTTCTAGGAAACTGTCTATTTCTGTTTTAAATTTATGTAATGATGTAGCTTCTACAGCTTTTTGGGGCAGCATATTCCATGGACCTACCACCCTCTGAGTGAAGTAGTTCCTCCTCATCTCAGTTTTGAAAGAGCAGCCCCTTATTCTAAGACTATGCCCCCTAGTTCTAGTTTCACCCATCACCGGGAACATCTTCCCTGCATCCACCCGATCCAACCCCTTCACAATCTTATATGTTTCAATAAGATTGCCTCTCATTCTTCTGAACTCCAATGAGTAGAGTCCCAATCTACTCAACCTCTCCTCATATGTCCATCCCCTCATCCCCGGGATTAACCGAGTGAACCTTCTTTGTACTGACTCGAGAGCAAGTATGTCCTTTCTTAAGTATGGACACCAAAACTGTACGCAGTATTCCAGGTGCGGTCTCACCAATACCTTGTACAACTGAAGCAATACCTCCCTATTTTTATATTCTACCCCCCTAGCAATGAAAGCCAACATTCCATTGGCCTTCTTAATCACTTGCTGCACCTGCATACTAACCTTTTGAGTTTCGTGCACCAGGACCCCCAGATCCCTTTGTACTTCAGTACTTTCCAGTTTCTTGCCATTAAGATAATAACTTGCTCTACGATTTTTCCTGCCAAAGTGCATAACCTCACACTTTCCAGTATTGTATTCCATCTGCCAAATCTCTGCCCACTTACTTAGCCTGTCGATGTCCCCTTGCAGGCTTTTTATGTCCTCCTCACTCACTACTTTCCCTCCCATCTTAGTATCATCTGCAAACTTTGATATGTTACACTCGGTCCCCTCCTCCAAATCGTTAATATAGATTGTAAAGAGTTGGGGACCCAGCACTGACCCCTGCGGAACACCACTAGTTACTGATTGCCAGTCTGAGAATGAACCATTTATCCCAACTCTCTGCCTTCTGTTAGATAGCCAATCCTCTATCCATGCCAGACTATTACCCCCAATCCCGTGATTTTTTATCTTAAGCAATAATCTTTTGTGTGGCACCTTGTCAAATGCCTTTTGGAAGTCTAAATACACTACGTCCACTGGTTCCCCTTTATCCACCCTATACGTTACTTCCTCAAAGAACTCCAGCAAATTTGTCAAACATGACTTCCCCTTCATAAAACCATGCTGACTTTGTCCTATTAAATTATGATTATCCAAATGTCCTGTTACTGTCTCCTTAATAATGGACTCCAAAATTTTACCTACCACAGATGTTAAGCTAACCGGTCTATAGTTTCCAGCTTTCTGTCTACTGCCCTTTTTAAATAAGAGTGTTCCATTAGCAGTTTTCCAGTCTGCCGGGACCTTTGCCAAGTCCAGGGAGTTTTGGAAAATTATTACCAATGCATCCACAATCCCTACCGCCACTTCCCTCAAGACCCTAGGATGTAAGCCATCAGGTCCAGGTGATTTATCCGCCTTGAGTCCCATTATTTTACCGAGTACCACTTCCTTAGTGATTTTGATCGTGTTTAGCTCCTCCCCCCCATAGCCCCCTGTTTGTCCAGTGTTGGGATATTCTTAGTGTCTTCTACTGTAAAGACTGATGTAAAATATTCATTCAGTGTTTTTGCCATCTCCATATTTCTCACCATTAATTTCCCGGTCTCATCCTCTAAGGGACCAACATTTACTTTAGCCACCCTTTTTCTTTTTATATAACTATAAAAACGAGCTGCACATTGAGGGAGTGGAAGCCCTTGTGGTTGGCAAACACTCCTGGGTGATGTGGGGGTGCCCCGTTGGCCACATGTGTGCAGTTGATGATGCCCCGCACCTGTGGGAAGCCAACCAGAGCGGCAAAGTCACGCGCCCCCTCAGTAACTCTGGCTTCATCAGTGGCAAAATTCATATAATTGGCTGACTTGTCAAACAGGGCATCGGTGACCTGTGTGATGCATCTGTGGGCAGCCGACTGCGAGATGCTGCAAATGTCTGCTGCAGATCCCTGGAAGGAACCTGAGGCGAAGAAGTTGAGGGTGCTGGTGACTTTGACAGCCACTGGTAAAGCGTGTCCACTCGCTCCTCTGGGCTGCAGGTCTTGCTCCATCACTCAGCAAATGTCTGCAATAACCTGGCGCAATAGTCTGAGCCAACTTTTGGCACTGCTGCTCAGTCATGTTGAGGAAGCCTGCATACCCTGCGTTGGGGGTATCGCCTCCGGTTCGGTGCAGCCCTGTGCTGATGCCCTCTGTCCTGTGCAGCATCAGGTGGTTGAGGAGAAGGTTGGTGTTATAGTTGTTGCCGCTGCTGGTGTGCCTGGTGCTGCTGGTGTTGGGGCTCCTCGAGGTCTGATTCTGAGGACCAAGGTGAGACAGCATAACCGGCACCCATGCTTATGTAATAGATGGCAGGTCAAGTAGAGATGACAGAAGCAATCTGTCAATGGTGTGACAGGTTGTACCAATGGGGTTGGTGAAAAGACTTGCAACCTCTAGAAAGCTAAATCTGTGCTGACGATACACTCAGCAACAGCATCTGCCTTAGAAAGTGACCAGCTGTCAGGTGAGAGTTTTTATTGTACTTTTCAGGCTGTGCACTAATGAACTGAACTTCCACCTCAGGTTCATAGACCCTGGGGGCGATTTTGCCAGCCCTGGGGAGACAGGTATGGAGGCGGGACTGCCGGGAAAATGGCAGAATTTGGGGCAGGTGCCCAACCCGCCCCCAACCCACCTCCATGCCGTCTTGCCAGGAGGCAGGTAGCCGTCTCGCGCCGGGTCCCGTCTCCTTGGAGGTACAGTAAACTCTTGTTTAAACAGCACTTAATCATCCGGAATTCTTTAATAACCGGCAAAATAGATAACCGGTAATCTTGCCGAATCCGTCCATTTTTCGTTTTTCCGAGTCCGAGTTTCCCTCGGTGGCCGAGTTAGTACATGGTTTTTATTTTTTTTGTGTTAAAAATGGCCTACCTCTCTGTTATCTGGAATTTTTCATCAACCGGCACCATCCTGGTCCCGTAGGTGCCTGATACGAAAGAGTTTACTGTAGTTAACAGGCAGAAAATAGGATTATCCCCTTTTTGCCCGCACAAGTGCAGGCTTCCCGAAGGCGCCAAAACCCGCCAGGTCAGCGAGGCAAGTACTGGGTCTGCAGGGATCGGGGGGTTGCAAAAGTGTGCTGTGAAGGTAAGCGATGGGTACAAGAGTGGAGAGGTGAGTATCTGAGGTAAGTGCAAAGTGTTAGTAAAAGTGCACTTAACATAGAAACATAGAAGATAGGAGCAGGAGTAGGCCATTCGGCCCTTCGAGCCTGCTCCGCCATTCAATGAGATCATGGCTGATCATCCAAATTCAGTACCCTGTCCCTGCCTTCTCCCCATATCCCTTTAGCCTCAAGAAATATATCCAACTCTTTCTTGAATATATTTAATGAACTGGCCTCCACCGCCCTCTGTGGCAGAGAATTCCACAGGTTCACCACTCTCTGGGTGAAGAAGTTCCGCCTCATTTCAGTCCTAAATGGCTTACCCCTTATCCTTAGACTATGACCCCTGGTTCTGGACTCCCCGGCCTTCCGAAACATCCTTCCTGCATCTAGTCTGTCCAGACCTGACAGAATTTTATAGGTTTCGATGAGATCCCCTCTAAATCTTCTAAACTCCAGTGAGTATAAGCCCAATCGACACAATCTCTCCTCATACGTCATTCCTGCCATCCCAGGTATCAGCCTAGTGAATCTTCGCTGCACTCCCTCCATGGCAAGAACGTCCTTCCTCAGGTAAGGTGACCAAAACTGCACACAATACTCAAGGTGCGGTCTCACCAAGGCCCTGTACAACTGTAGCAATACATCCTTGTTCCTGTACTTGAACCCTCTTGCTACGAAGGCCAGCATACCATTTGCCTTCTTAACCGCCTGCTGCACCTGCATGCTTACCTTCAGTGACTGGTGCACAATAACACCCAGGTCTCTTTGCACTTCCCCTTCTCCCAATCTATTGCCATTCAAATAATAATCTGCCTTCCTGTTTTTGCCACCAAAGTGGATAACCTCACATTTATCCACATTATAGTGCATTTGCCATGTTTCTGCCCAATCACCCAACCTGTCCAAATCGTACTGGAGTTTCACGACATCCTCCTCACAGCTTACCCTCCCACCCAGCTTTGTGTCGTCTGCAAATTTGGAGATATTACATCCAATTCCCTCGTCCAGATCATTAATATATATTGTGAACAGCTGGGGTCCTAGGACCAATCCTTGCGGTACCCCACTAGTCACTGCCTGCCACTCGGAAAACGACCCGTTTATTCCAACTCTTTGCTTTCTGTCCGCCAACCAGTTCTCTATCCAAGTCAATGCCTTGCCCCCAATCCCATGTGCCTTAATTTTGCACGCTAATCTCTTATGTGGGACCTTATCGAAAGCCTTCTGAAAGTCCAAATACACCACATCCACTGGTTCTCCCTTATCTATTTTACCAGTTACATCCTCAAAAAATTCCAGTAGATTAGTCAACCTTTTGTAAATCCATGTTGACTTTGTCCGATCCTGTCACTGCTTTCCAAGTGCTCTGCTATTACATCTTTTATAAGAGACTCCAGCATTTTCCCCACTACCGATGTCAGGCTTACCGGTCTATAATTCCCTGCTTTTTCTCTACCACCTTTTTTGAATAGTGGGGTAACATTAGCTACCCTCCAATCCATGGGTACCGTTCCAGAGTCGATCGAGTTCTGGAAGATGACCAGCAATGCATCTACTATCTCTAGGGCCACTTCCTTACGTACCCTGGGATGTAGACCATCAGTTTGTTTCTTCCTGCAGGCTTCAGTCGGTGTGTATGCGGAGAGTCTCGGACCTCCATGTTGGAGATGACAGATGGCCGTTGCATTCTCAGATGCAACAACCATCTCATTTCTGTAAAAGAAGTTTCATGAGATCTTGAATTCAAGACCTCATTCACAGAGCTGTCAAACGATGACAATTCAAACATCATACGTTGACATTCTCTGCAACCGGCTTTCCCTTAATTGGCCTGTTAAGCCTGCTGGGTGGACTTAACAAGGTCAATCAAGGTAAAATAGTGTGGGTTGGCCAGAAGTTGATGGGGGCGGGACTGAAACCCGACAAGTGGGAGTCCTGCCTCCAAAAGTTCCCCATTGAGAAAATCACCCCCCCTCCCCCAAGTTCCTGAGCTGCGTGATTCCCATGGTCATCCAGGGTATTTTGAAAGGTAGGGTTAAAAAGACAAGCTTAAGGATCTGACAAGTACCTAATAATCATCTGAATTAGCTCGGCCGCCTCTGCCGTTCGGGTCACTGCCGCGCTGGCAAATGTGCCCGAGGGAAAGGCGCATGGGGGCGGGATGACAGCAGGTTCCCATTCCAAGTTATTTCAAATTTCCCTCCCAACCCGCCTCAATCGCGCCCGCACAAACGCAAGAAATATCCGGCCATGGTGTTGACGGCCGGACCAGTTCCCGCTTCTCCTCTTGTCCATTACTAAGGAGCCGAGCGAAGCGCGCCCCCTGAGTCCTTGGTAACACGGCGGACTGATAACCATGAGCCTCTGGGGCCAAGCGATGATTTCTGGTTCCTCACGTCCTGAGCTGGGATCCGGGACTAAAAGGTGTGACTGTGCTAGTGTTGATCGGTGACTCAAGGCTGGAAGGTGCCCTGGTTACTGTAACCTTTGGGGATCAGCATTAAATCGACTTTAAACCGTCTGTCTGCGCGGTGGAGACAGGGAGCCACTTGCGGACCCTTGAAACTGACCCATGGACCCCTGGGGGGGGGGGACCCCCCCCTGGTTGAGAACTCCTATCTTATGGAATCTAAATCATTTTGGATTTGACAGCACTCATTTACTGTCTTAACTCTTACACAGATTTTGGTGTCAATTGCAAACTTACTCACCATACTCACGACAACACTGGTCATTGATAAAGACCATGAAGTATAGTGGGCCTAGGACCAATCCCTGGGGGAGACCATTGGTAACATGTCTCCATGCTGAACCACATCCGTTAACTACAACCTTTTGGCTGCGGTTTAGAGCCAATTCTGGATTCAGCGTTTCAAATTTCTACTGATACCACAAGATTCTATCTTGTGAAGTAACCTACAACAACAACAACAAGTTCCTGCAATTACGTCATAGTTACGGACTAAACTCACCACATGAAGTTAGGGCTTGTCTGAATTGATGCAAGGAGCTGGTCTTGCTCCTTAAAGTTTGTGCATATTTAATTAAGCCAGGATTCATCCTGAGAGAGTTTTGTTTAAAGCTGCCAGAGACTTGTACAAAACATCTGGAAGAGCCGGGTGTCAGAATTTTTTGCATTTATTTGACATCAAGAGTCCTAGATATGCTTAAAGAGGCCTGTGATAAAAAAGGGCGGGGGGGGGGGGGAATTCCTTTTCCACTTGGGATCCCACTGTTTATGTATGTACTGTACAGAATGCAAGGTCGACACAGGGAACAACACAGAAGAATCAAACATCATGCCCATTGGCTCCCCATCCCAGAGAGTGTACAGGGAGAGCCTGCCTGGAGATGATATCAGAAGAGGTGTGTGTGTGTGAGGAGACTACACTTTACTAAGGAGGCAATCGGTCATCTCTGTCAAATGTTAAGTGGATCTTCAGCCACATACTAACTCCAACAGGCCTGGTCAGTGGCCATGAAGGTAACCACAGCCCTCAAATTTTATGTCATTTGTCAGACACCGGTGACATATGCAACACCACCCACAGCGCTGTGAGCAACGTTCCCTTTAAGCTGCACAAATGCAAAAATGCACACATGTGTGGAAGCTTGAATGGGCCGGCAGCCCAAAAAAAATTAGGAGGAACATTGGCTGTGAGTGTTTGCATTCAGCAGGTCACGGATGCCATATTCCGCAGGGCTTCAGTTCATCAGCCTTGACATTTCCCCAGCACGCCAAAGAGAGAGGTCTATTGCATTCTACAGGATCGCTGGCTTCCCCAGAGTGCAGGGGGCAGTCAGCGGAACCCATGTGCCATTGAAGGCACCCAATGATACACCCATGACATACATCAACAGGAAAGGTTACCATTCGTTAAATGTGATGATCCTTTATGATGCCCAATTGCGGATATTGAATGTCAATGCAGATCACCTGGGATGTGCTCACGATGCCTTCATCCTTCGGCACTCAAATGTACATGATTCCTTCGCTGGAGTGGGGCAAGGATCTGGATGAATCTTGGGTGACAAGGCCTACCTGCTAAAGTCATGGCCGATGAAACCCTACCGATAGTGCAGCACAGGAAAGGTACAACCGTGCCTACGCCAAGCAGTGGAGAGGACAATACGGGCGCTGAAATCACGCTTCCGGTGCCTAGAGAGGTTGGCGGGGATGGGTACTCGCCTGTCATGTTCAGGATTGTGGTGGTATGTTGCGCATTGCACAACTTTGCCCTGTGGGAAGTAATGATCCTAAACCAGGCAGATGAGATGCCAGTGGTAATGGAAGATTCCAACCCAGATGTCGCTGGGGCCATAGTTCGTGGTCTACCCGAGGAAGCCACAGATACAGCAGGCAGGGCAGCTGGAGAGCAGCTGACGGCTCGTGTATTTGGACAGTGATGAAAGTGGCAAAATGACTCCTCTCCTCCCCAGGAAAGCACACAAAGACAGACAAGATTGAAAGTCAAAGAGTGGACTTTTATTGCAAAGTTTTATACATAGTGCAAAACTTTAACAGGTAGTTACTGCAAACCTACATAAACATTGAGGTGCTTAGTGCAAAACTTAAATAAAAATTGAGGTAATTAGTTATTTTCTACTTTGGAGCAGTTGCAATGTTATGGTTGAAATTCATAAAAACTTTCAAACAGTTACAAATGACTTCTGACCAAATGATTTAAGGACAGCAACAATTGTAATACAATCACAAGAGAAATATATATATGAATAAATAATGCAACACCAACAATTGAACAAGAACAAACAGAAAAAATCAACAGACTTGCCCGCTCACAGGCATGCCTGAGGGCCGCAGTGACAAAGTGTGAGCAAGGGGAGGTGGACTGTGCACAAGAGGGGCATCCTATTGCCTCCTGCGCCTCACCCTTCCCTGTGAACCGACGCCCTCATGCCAAGGGCACGACCTCTGTGTCTGGTCTGTTGGTCGTCATCAGGGAACTCCGTGCTGTTGCTCCAAGGGGACATTGGGAGAAGTAATGTCTGGTGGAGGCTGAGCTGCCGGCTCTTGGGCCTGTACTTTGTCTGCACTGGGAACCGGCACAGTGGGGGGGGGGCAGGGTTGGGGGGGGGGTGCGGTATCATGGGCATCATGTGCAGTATAGTCGTAATTGTTGTATACACCTCAACTACATGTAAAAAGAACATGGCAAAGGTTACCTACATTCTGCCCAATATGGCCAAGCTGATCACTAACATTCTGGCCAACGTCCTTAATCTCCTGCCTCATGGAGGCAAGAAAGTAAAGGTACTTATCATGCTCAGCAACCATCGTTCGCCTCACTTGTCTACTAGTGACGTCCTCTTCCCACTTGTCATCAACATGGGGCTGATGTCTACCCTGTCTTAGAGTGGACTGGGACACATCTCCCGCAACTCCCAGCCAATGTTCCCTCTAATATTTTTTTGTACTGAGCGGGGCACGAACTCCTTTCAGTGCGACCTTTTTGTCTGTGGGCAAATATTACAACAACAACAACAAATTTTACAACAGCAACAACCACTTAAATGCATATATACAGTAATGCTATATTGCCATCCCACCATCTCAGGTCATGAGACAATCAGACAAACTCTGAAAAATCATTAAATTAGTTGCTCTTTTTTGGTTTAGAAACCTCATTAGTGGCTTTATTTAATCTACAACAGTTCACAGCGCTTACAAAATCTATAATACACGTGTCTCATGTAAGAATTTGCTCTGTCAGGTGTCCCAAAATTAATCATAACTTCTCAGGATCATTGTCCAATTAGGATATATTTTTTAAATTCATTTATGGGATCAGAGCGTCGCTGGCAAGGCCAGCATTTATTGCCCATCCCTAGTTGCCCTTGAGAAGGTGGTGGTGAGCCACCTTCTTGAACCGCTGCAGTCTGTGTGGTGATGGTACTCCCACAGTGCTGTTAAGTAGGGAGTGCCAGGATTTTGACACAGTGACAATGAAGGATTGGCGATATACTTCTAAGTCAGGATGGTGTGTGACTTGGAGGGGTACTTGGAGGGGTGGTGTTCCCATGCACCTGCTGCCCTTGTCCTTCTAGGTGGAAGAGGTCGTGGGATTGGGAGATGCTGCCGAAGAAGCCTTGGTGAGTTGCTGCAGTGCATCTTGTAGATGGTACACACTGCAGCCACGGTACGCTGGTGGTGGAGGGAGTGAATGTTTAAGGTGGTGGATGGGGTGCCAATCAAGCGGGCTGCTTTGTCCTGGATGGTGCCGAGCTTCTTCAGTGTTGTTGGAGCTGCACTCATCCAGGCAAGTGGAGAGTATTCCATCACACTCCTTACTTGTGCCTTGTAGATGGTGGAAAGGCTTTGGGGAGTCAGGAGGTGAGACATTCACCGCAGAATACCTAGCCTCTGACCTGCTCTTGTTGTCACAGTATTTATGTGGCGGGTCCAGTTAAGGTTCTGGTCAATGGTGACCCCAGGATGTTGATGGTGGGGGATTCAGCGATGGTAATGCCGTTGAATGTCAAAGTGAGGTGGTTAGACTCTCGCTTGTTGGAGATAGTCATTGCCTGACACTTCTGTGGCGCGAATGTTACCTGCCACTTATCAGCCCAAGCCTGAACGTCGTCCCGGTCTTGTTGCATACGGGCATGAACTGCTTCATTATCTGTGGAGTTGCGAACAGTGCTGAACACTGTGCAGTCATCAGTGACCATCCCCATTTCTGACCTTCTGTTGGAGGGAAGCAGCTGAAGATGGTTAGGCCTAGGACACTGCCCTGAGGAACTCCTGCAGCGATGTCCTGGGGCTGTGATGATTGACCTTCAACCACCACAACCATCTTCCTTTGTGCTAGGTATGACTCCAGCCAGTGGAGCGTTTTACATAGAAACATAGAAACATAGAAGATAGGAGCAGGAGTAGGCCATTCGGCCCCTCGCGCCTGCTCCGCCATTCAATGCGATCATGGCTGATCATCCAAATTCAGTACCCGGTCCCTGCTTTCTCCCCATACCCCTTGATCCCTTTAGCCTTAAGAAATATATCCAACTCCTTCTTGAATATATTTAATATATTGGCCTCCACCGCCTTCTGTGGTAGAGAATTCCACAGGTTCACCACTCTCTGGGTGAAGAAATTCCTCCTCATTTCTGTCCTAAATGGCCTACCCCTTATCCTTAGACTGTGACCCCTGGTTCTGGACTCCCAGACCATTGGGAACATCCTTCCTGCATCTAGTCTGTCCAGTCCTGTCAGAATTTTATAAGTTTCAATGAGATCCCCTCTCATTCTTCTAAACTCCAGTGAGTACAAGCCCAATCGACCCAATCTCTCCTCATACGTCATTCCTGCCATCCCATCAGCCTTGTACTGATCTCGCTAGACGTGCTCCTATCTAGTTATCCAACCAGCTAAACACTCATTCAAATAATTCCTCGACAAGCAGGTTTGCTGTTTTGAAGCTTTATTTGAACAAATTTGTGAAACTGTAAACAAAGACAAAGTATGTTTTGTACATAGAACTGAGTACTATACATTAGATGTTACATAAGATATAAACATATTTATAACAATAGAATAGACTAATTATATAACTAAATAGCACTTGAGCTAAACTTCTGTAGCTAACAACTAATAACTTCTTATAAACAAAGTATTGTCAAATACTACACTGACAAAGTTGCTATCATGTTAACAAACAAAGATACTCACAGACATTGCGTCCTGCCCAGCATATAAGATGAGATGACACAGGATTGAGAATCCCTCATGGGAGATTCTCCATAACTCAGTAGGTTCTTTCTGGAATACTACTTGCGGGTTAAAACAGGAACAAGGTCAAATGACCTATTGAAGTATACTAACACTGCTATACACTAACTACCACTAGAGGGTGCTATCTGCATGTAATAAGTCCAGAACACTCCCCGTCTGGGGTCGTTAGCGACTCCACATAATCTTAACTTTACTTGTCACTGGAGTCCTCTGGCGACAAAAGAAGGACCACCTCTGAGAAGTCCGTCGGTGTCGATGATAGGATGCAACTTCCGTAGACTTCTGTGAGGGGGTAGGTTGCGTTCTGCTGCTATGCACTTCAACTCTTCTGAGTAACACTCGTGTTGGACACTCTTTATCACAAGGATTTTGGCTCTCTTAAGCTCCTCTTCAGAGGGACTCTTACGACAGATGTGCCACCCATGGCAGCTCCTCTCTTGTGTAGACTGGGAGAAGGTACGAGCTATGTGGGTTAGGCGTGCTACTGTCTTCATGAGAGTGTTCCATTTGGAGAAACTCTCAAAGCGTTTGGTGCTCATCAGGTCCTTAGAGATTTGAGTAGCGTTCGCTGTGACTTTTGGGCGTATCTCAGAGTCAGAAACAGGGTTGAGGAGGTCGAATGACTCATTGAGTTCGGAGGAGTGCAGGGACTGATCCTGAAGAAAAGCAGGTCCTGACAGCCAAGTCGTGCTGATGAGAAGGGACGCTGTTACAGATCTAGACCCATGGTCAGCTGGGTTCAGGTCTGTGGGGATGTACCTCCATTGGTCAGGGGATGTGGACTGTCGAATACATTGGACCCTGTTGTTCACGTATACGTAGAACCGTCTACTTTGGTTATGGATGTATCCTAGTACCACTTTGCTGTCTATATAATATGTGATGCTGTCGAACTTCAGATCAATCTCCTCTACTATGAACTCTGCAATCTCAACTGCTAATACTGCTGCGCACAGTTCCAATCTGGGTATGGTGAAGTCTGGCTGGGGTGCCAACTTGGCCTTACCAAAGACGAAGCCGACTTTGCTTTGTCCATCTTGAGTGTTGACCTTCAGATAAGCCACACCTGCAATGGCCTTAGCGGATGCATCTGCAAAGACACAAAGCTCTTTGAATTGGGCACTTGAGGGAGAGAAGGACATATAGGAGCCCAGATCTCCTGTAAGTCTTGAAGTGAGTCTCTCCATCTGTCCCACTCTGCTTCCATCTCTTCAGGGAAGGGTAAATCCCACTCTTCAGCGCGTGTGGAGAGTTCCCTGAGGAGCAGCCTGCCTTGTATGGTGACGGGCTAAGAAGCCGAGAGGGTCATATAGGCTGTTGACTGTAGAGAGCACTCCTCTATGTGTGAAGGGTTTCTTGTCATCTAAGGCTTGGAACATGAACGTATCTGTTGCTATGTTCCAAGAAACTCCTAGGCTACGCTGTAGGGGGAGGTCATCAGTGAAGAGGTCTAGATCCTTGATGTCCTTAGCACAATCTTCAGGGGGGAATGCCTGCATCAATGCTGGTCTGTTAGAGGCTATCTTGTGTAGCCTGAGGTTAGATAGTGCAAGTAGTTCCTGAGCTCGTCCAAGGGTACTGATGGCCTCTGCTTTGGTCGGGAATGACTTCAGTGCATCGTCGACGTAGAACTCTCATTCGATGAACCCTCTCACACCACTGTCAAAGTCATCTTCTTCCTTGGCAGCCCTCCTTAGTCCGTATATGGCGACAGCAGGGGACGGGCTATTCCCAAAGACATGGACACGCATTCTGTAGTCCACAATGTCTCTGTTGGGGTCATTGTTGCGATACCACAGGAAGCGGAGGAAGTCTCTGTGGTCTTCTCTCACCACAAAGCAGTGAAACATGTGCTGGATATCGGCAGTGATGGCGACGGGCTCTTTCCTGAATCTCATGAGTACTCCCAAGAGGCTGTTGTTGAGATCGGGCCCTGTGAGGAGTACGTTGTTGAGAGAGACCCCCTGATATGGTGCACTGGAGTCAAACACCACGCGGATCTGTTCCGGCTTTTTGGGGTGATAGATTCCGAAGGAAGGGAGGTACCAACACTCTTGGCCTTCCTGGAGTGGAGGAGCTATCTCTGCATGATCGTTGACAAGCATTTTCTTGACAAACTCTAGGAAGTGTGCTTTCATCTTCGGCTTCTTCTCTAGTGTGCGATGGAATGAGTTAAGACGATTATAGGCATACTCCCTGTTGTTCGGCAGCCATCGTCTGAGGCGCTGGAAGGGTAAGGGTGCAACCCAGCTGTTAGAGCTGTCACGAGAGGCCTCATTGTCCATAATCTGGAGGAATCTCATGTCGTCGATCGATGGAGCAAGTTTGTGGTCATTGGCGGTGCGACAGAAGACTGACTGACCTGGGTTCTCTCCAGTGAGCATCATCTGTGTGCTGTTTGTGGAGATCAGCGCTGGGGAGTTCTGAGGCTGGGCCGTATGACGGAACTTCTCTGTCACTCGGATCTGACTACTGCATGGGGTAAGGTAGATTGGACGACCATTCTCCAAGATGGAAGTCTTGAGTGTGCTCACCTGAGATGGCTTGTGAGCACCCTTGAGGCACACGTCTCCAACAACGACCCAGCCGAGGTCTAGCCTTTGGGCGAAAGGGGCGTCATGTGGACCGTTGATCTGTTTCCTTATCTTATGTACCCATAGGATGTCCCTTCCCAACAAAAGAAGTATGTCTGCGTCTGGATCAAGAGGTGGGATCTCGTCTGCAATGCGTCTCAGATGATGGTGGTGATGAGCTGCATTCGGAGTGGGAATCTCAGAACGGTTGTCGGGGACTTGATTACATTCGATGAGTGTAGGAAGGGGGAGACTAATTTTCCCGTCGGCTGACTCAACAACGTAACCGCAGGCCCTCCTGCCGGCTGTCTCTGAAAGTCCAGCACACGTCTTCAACGTGTAAGGCGACGGACTTCCTTTGACCTTGAAGATGTTGAAGAACTCGGATCTTGCTAGAGAACGATTGCTTTGTTCGTCTAGTATGGCATACATCTTTTCCGATTCCTGGTGACGTCCTACAGGGTACACATTAACGAGGCATATCTTGGAGCATGCTCTTGCGCTCACTCCTTCTCCACACACGTTGGTGCACTTGGATGTAATCTCCGGACCGGCAGCTCCCTCTCTCTCCCCGCCGTGCTCTGAGGCGGGAGGAGACAACTCTGACTTCCAAGGAGCTGGGCCTGGGTGGAGTGCTGAAATGTGCCGATCACTTTCACATTCTGTGCATTTTGCATCTACCTTGCAGTTCTTGGCCAGATGATTCGTGGAAGAGCAGCACTTGAAACATATAGAGTTCTCTTTGAGATACTGTTTGTGATCTTCCAGGGACATCTGCCTGAAGCCTCTGCACTTCTTTAATGGATGGGGCTTGTTGTGGATGGGGCATTGTTTGCTCATATCCTCAGATTTCTTCTGATCCTTTGTGTTCTCGGTTGAAGACACTTGCATTTTGTGGACAGATATTGGTGTCTTTCCATGTCTGTCAAACTTATCTCTCCTGGCAAGTGCTGTGTGGAAGGAGAAGAGGTTGAAGCTGGGGTCGGTCCTGGCTTTGGCTTCTTTACGGATGAATTTGGCAAACACGGAGAATGGAGGGAAGGTAACGTTGTGCTTTAGCTTAAACTCTGACCTGAATGATATCCACTTCTCCTGCAGATTGAATGGAAGCTTCTCAAGGATGGGACTTACCCCTCTGGAAGTGTCTAAGTACGATAGGCCGGGTAGGTAGCCGTCCTGCTTTGCAGCTTCGAGTTCCGACAGCAGATCTCCAAGGTCGTGGAGCTTCTGGGGTTCCTTATTTGTCAACTTCGGAAAGTTCTCCAACCTGGCAAAGAGAGCCCTTTCAATGGCTTCAGGTGAGCCGTAGCTTTCTTCCAGCCTTGCCCAAGCCATCTTCAACCCCGCTGGCGGATGTCCCACATTGACCGCTTTTATCCTGCGTGCCTGTCCGGCGGACTCTGGGCCGAGCCATTTGATAAGGAGGTCGAGCTGTTCTCTTGCAGACAGGTCTAAGCCCGATATGGCACCGTGGAAGGAGGACTTCCAAGCCCGATAATTCTCTGGCCTGTCATCAAACGTGGTTAACCCTGTAGTCACCAGCTGGCTGCGTGCAAGGTATTTGGCAAGGTCATAGGTGCTGGGACCTGTGCCAGGGTTGCCTTGAATAGGGGCTCTGATGGGGGTCTCAAGGAAACGAAAGGGGGTTTGCTGCTGACTTTCTCTCTTCAGCGTTCTATTCCTCTGCACCGTGTCTTCTGTTTTGCAGGGGAGGATCCTGCGACTTGAGGCACGCTGTCTATTTTGACCTTGGTTGGTGACTTGGGGCATGTTATATGACGTGATTGCGTCTGTAGAGATGTGCGGGTCTTCATCCCTCTCTCTCGTAAACTGTACGTCGGCTTGGTCGCTCACGTAATCTCTGGTGTGCTGTCGTCGACTCTGCCGCGGAACGGGAATTAAAGGTATGTTAGCTGTCTCGGGATCAGCTTCCACTAAGATTGCCTCGAATACTTGTGCCTCAGCTAATGCAGCATCTATCTCTTTTTCTTGCTGCAGAGCGTCAAATGTAGCTTGGAGACGGGCCTGTTCAGCTTGGCGTCCTAATTGGAGACGGGCCTGTTCAGCTTGGAGTTCAGCTTGGAGATGGGCCCGGTCGGCTTTTATTTCAGCTTTGAGACGGGCCTGTTCTACTTTTATTCCTATTTCTCTGTCGGCATGCGCAGCTCTGGCTTGAGCTGCTTCTAGCTTAGCCCGTGCTTTGGCGACGGCCATGCTTATTACCCTAGAACCACCTGATGACCATGAACCAGCTTGCGATCTAGAACCAGCCGATGACCGTGAACCAGCTTGCGATCTAGAACCAGCTGATGACCGTGAACCAGCTGATGACTGTGAACCAGCTGATGACCGTGAACCAGCTTGCGATATGTAATAACCGGAGCTTATAGACCGATTGTCACATTCTACAGTTTCATCTAACTGTTTAAGGCCTTCTACTCGCTGAGTAGCGTTTTCGCTATTATCTTCTGACATGTTGATGTGAGGTAAGTGTGGTACAAGGTGAAGACTTAAGCTGGCTCTGTCGTGATGGCCTACTCTGAGTTCCTGCTGCTCCACTCTTCACAGCTAGCCGTATTGCTGTCTTTTCACTGTACTGATCTCGCTAGACGTGCTCCTATCTAGTTATCCAGCCAGCTAAACACTCATTCAAATAATTCCTCAACAAGCGGGTTTGCTGTTTTGAAGCTTTACTTGAACAAATTTGTGAAACTGTAAACAAAGACAAAGTATGTTTTGTACATAGAACTGAGTACTATACATTAGATGTTACATAAGATATAAACATATTTATAACAATAGAATAGACTAATTATATAACTAAATAGCACTTGAGCTAAACTTCTTTAGCTAACAACTAATAACTTCTTATAAACAAAGTATTGTCAAACACTACACTGACAAAGTTGCTATCATGTTAACAAACAAAGATACTCACAGACATTGCGTCCTGCCCAGCATATAAGATGAGATGACACAGGATTGAGAATCCCTCATGGGAGATTCTCCATAACTCAGTAGGTTCTTTCTGGAATACTACTTCCAGGTTAAAACAGGAACAAGGTCAAATGACCTATTGCAGTATACTAACACTGCTATACACTAACTACCACTAGAGGGTGCTATCTGCATGTAATAAGTCCAGAACAAGCCTGGTGAATCTTCGCTGACCTCCTTCCATGGCAAGAACATCCTTCCTCAGATAAGGCGACCAAAACTGCACACAATACTCACGATGTGGTCTCACCAAGGCCCTGTATAACTACAGCAAGACATCCTTGTTCCTGTACTCAAAGCCTCTCGCTACGAAGGCCAAAATGCCATTTGCCTTCTTAACCGCCTGCTGCACCTGCATGCTTACCTTCAGCGACTGGTGCACAAGGACACCCAGGTCTCATTGCACTTCCCCTTCTCCCAATCTATTGCCATCTGCCTTCCTGTTTTTGCCACCAAAGTGGATAACCTCGCATTTATCCACGTTATATTGCATCTGCCATGCTTTTCCCCAATCACCCAACCTGTCCAAATCATCCTGGAGTTTCTCGGCATCCTCCTCACAGCACACACGCCCACCCAGCTTTGTGTCGTCTGCAAATTTGGAGATATTACATCTAGTTCCCTTGTCTAGATCATTAATATATATTGTGAATAGCTGGGGCCCAAGGACCGATCCCTGCGGTACCCCACTAGTCACTGCCTGCCACTCGGAAAAAGAGCTGTTTATTCCAACTCTTTGCTTTCTGTCTGCCAACCAGTTCTCTATCCAAGTCAATACCTTGCCCCCAATCCCATGTGCCTTAACGTTACACGCTAATCACTTATGCTGGATCTTATCGAAAGCCTTCTGAAAGTCCAGATACACCACATCCACTGGTTCTCCCATATCTATTTTAGCAGTTATACCCTCAAAAAATTCCAGTAGATTAGTCAAGCACGATTTACCTTTTGTAAATCCATGTTGACTTTGTCTGATCCTGTCACTGTTTTCCAAGTGCTCTGCTATTACATCCTTTATAATGGACTCTAGCATTTTCCCCACTACCGATGTCAGGCTTACCGGTCTGTAATTCCCCATTTTCTCTCTACCACCTTTTTTGAATAGTGGGGTAACATTAGCTACCCTCCAATCCATGGGTACTGTTCCAGATTCCATCGAATGCTGGAAGATGATCTGCAAAGCATCAACTATTTCTAGGGCCACTTCCTTAAGTACCCTAGGATGTAGATTATCAGGCCCTGGGGATTTATCGGCCTTCAATCCCATCAATTTCCCTAACACTATTTCCCTACAAATACTGATTTCTTTCAGTTCCTCCCTTTCATCAGACCCTATGTTCCCCGACATCTCTGGGAGGTTATTTGTGTCCTCCTTTGTGAAGACAGAACCAAAATATGTATTTAATTGGTCTGCCATTTCTTTGTTCCCCGTTATAAATTCCCCTGATTCTGATGCAAGGGACCTACGCTTGACTTCACCAATCGTTTTCACTTCACATATCTATAAAAGCTTTTAGAGTCAGTTTTTATGTTCCCTGCAAGCTTACTCTCATATTCTATTTTTCCTTTCTTAATTAATCCCTTTGTCCTCCTTTGTTGAATCCTAAACTGCTCCCAATCCTCAGGTTTACTGCTTTTTCTGGCCAATTTATATGTCCTCTCCTTGGATCTTATGCTATCCCTAATTTCCTTTGTTAGCCACGGTTGAGTCACCTTTTTTGTTTTATTTTTATGCCAAACTGGGATGAACAAATTCTGTAGTTCATCCATGCGGTCTTTGAATGTTTGCCATTGCCTATCCACCGTCAACCCTTTGAGTGCCATTCCCCAATCAATCCTACCCAACTCACGCCTCAGACCATCGTAGTTTCCTTTATTTAAATTTAGGACCCTAGTCTCTGAGTCGACTACTTCATTCTCCATCTTAATGAAGAATTCGATCATATTATGATCGCTCCGACCCAAGGGGCCTCGTACAACAAGATTGCTAATGAATCCTTTTTCATTACATAATACCCAGCCTAAGATGGCCTGATCTCTGGTTGGTTCCTCGACATATTGGTCCAGGAAACCATCCCTTAAACACTCCAGGAATTCCTCCTCCACAGTATTGTTACTAATTTGGTTAGCCCAATCTATATGTAGATTAGAGTCACCCATGATGACTGCTGTGCCCTTATTGCACGCTTCTTTAAATTCCCTTTTAATGCCATCCCCAACCTCTGCATTACTGTTTGGAGGTCTATATACCACTCCCACTAACGTTTTCTGCCCCTTGGTATTTCTCAGTTCTACCCATACAGATTCCACATCATCAGAGCTAATATCCTTCCTTACAATTGTGTTAATCCCTTCTTTAACCAGCAATGCTACCCTACCTCCCTTTCCTTTTTGCCTATCTTTCCTGAATATTGAATGCCCCTGGATGTTGTGTTCCCAGCCTTAGCCACCCTGGAGCCATGTTTCCGTAATCCCAATCAAATCATATTCGTTTACCTCTACTTGCGCAGCTAATTCATCCACCTTATTACGAATGCTCCTCGCATTAAGACACAAAGCCTTCAGGCTTGTTTTTTTAACGCTCTTACACCTATTAGAATTATTATTTACTGTGGCCATGTTTGATTTAAACCGTTGTTTTCCCCCTGATTCCCATTGACTTCAGTTTTACTAGGGCTCCTTGATGCCAGACTCGGTCAAATACTGCCTTGATGTCAAGGGCAGTCACTCTCACCTCACCTCTGGAATTCAGCTCCTTTGTCCATGTTTGGAACAAGGCTGTAATGATGTTGGGAGCCGAGTGGTCTTGGCGGAACCCAAACTGGGCATCAGTGAGCAGGTTATTGGTGAGTAAGTGCCACTTGATAGCACTGTCGATGACACCTTCCATCACTTTGCTAATGATTGAGAGTAGACTGATGGAGCGGTAATTGGCTGGATTGGATTTGTCCTGCTTTTTGTGGACAGGTCATACCTGGGCAGTTTCCACATTGTCGGATAGATGCTAGTGTTGTTGCTGTACTGGAACAGCTTGGCTAGAGGCGCGGCTAGTTCTGGAGCACAAGTCTTGTCAGGGCCCATAGCCTTTGCTGTATCCAGTACGCTCAGCCGTTTCTTGATATCACGTGGAGTGAATCGAATTGGCTGAAGACTGGCTTCTGTGATGGTGGGGACCTCGGGAGTAGGCTGATATGGATCATCCACTCGGCACTTCTGGCTGAAGTTGGTTGCAAATGCTTTAGCCTTGTCTTTTGCACTCAGGTGCTGGGCTCCACCATCATTGAGGATGGGGATATTCTTGGAGCCTCCTCCTCCCATTAGTTGTTTAATGGTTCACCACCATTCACGACTGGATGTGGCAGGACTGTAGAGCTTTGATCTGGTCCGTTGATTGTGGGATTGCTTAGCTCTGTCTATAGCATGCTGCTTCCACTTTTTAGCATGCATGTAGACCTGTGTTGCAGCTTCCCCAGGTTGGCACCTGATTTTTAGGTACACCTGGTGCTGCTCCTGGCATGCTCTTCTACACTCGTTGAACCAGGGTTGGTCCCCTGGCTTGATGGTAATGGTAGAGTGAGGGATATGCCGGGCCATGAGGTTACAGATTGTGGTGGAATACAATTCTGCTGCTGCTGATGGCCCACAGCACCTCATGGATGCCCAGTTTTGAGCTGCTAAATCTGTTCTGAATCTATCCCATTTAGCACGGTGCTAATTTTTTTCCCCATGTCACCTCTGGTTCTTTTGCCAATCACCTTAAATCTGTGCCCTCTGGTTATCGATCCTTCAGCCATTGGAAACAGTTTCTCCTTATTTACTCTATCTAAACCCTTCATGATTTTAAACACCTCTATCAAATCTCCTCTTAGCCTTCTCTAACCTAAGGAGAATAACCCCAGCTTCTCCAGTCTATACATGTAACTGTAGTCCCTCATCCCTGGAACCATTCTAGTAAATCTCTTCTGTACCCTCTCCAGAGCCTTCATATCCTTCCTAAAGTGTGGTGCCCAGAATGGGACACAATACTCCAGCTGGGCCCGAACTAGTGTTTTATATAGGTTTAGCATAACTTCTTGGCTTTTGTACTCTATGGGCTGGATTTTGCCAGCCCTGGGGAGGCGGGTTTGGAGGCGGGACTGCTGGGAAAATGGCAGAATTTAGGGGCGGGTGCCCAACCCGCCCCCAACATGCCTCCATGCCATCTTGCCAGGAGGTGGGTAGCCGACCCGCGCCGGGTCCCGCCTCCTCGAGGCGGGAAGGGGATTAATGCCAATTAACTGTCTGTTAACAGGTAGTTAACAGGCAGTTTTTTTGCTAATCCCTATTTTGAGCCCTGTAGTGTGGGCTTCCCGACGGCTCCGAACCTCGCCAGGGTCAACGAGGCGGGCCGTCGGTCTGCGGGGGTCGGAGGGGCCGAGATGTCCGGTGTGCAGGTGAGTAATGGGTGCATGTGTGCAGAGGTAAGTGTGTGAGGTGTGTGTAAAGTGTTTTAATAAGTTTTACTTACCTTTACTTCTTCCTGCAGGCTTCCTCCCTTCAGGTCTCGGGAGTCCCTCAGCTCACCGGCACAGAAAGCACAATGGCCGCTGAACTGTCAAAAGCTGCAGCCTTCTGCTTTCTGGTCAGGAAGGCTTTCTAATTGAGTCTTGAGTAAAGACACAACTTAGAAGACAGATTGTCAGTGTTTGACAGCTTCACAGAGCCATCAAACAATGACATTTCATCTGTCAAAAGCTCTTGACAGATGAAATAACACTCGCTGATGTCACCTGTAACTGGCTTTCCCTTAATTGGCCTGCTCAGCCCATTGGGTGGGCTTAACAAGGTCAATCAAGGGAAAATAGCGTGGGTTGGCCACAAATCAATGGAGGCGGGACTAAAACCCAACAAGTGGGAGTCCCGCCTCCAAAAGCTCCCTATTGACAAAATCCAGCCCTATGTCTCTATATATAAAGCCCAAGATCCCATATGCTTTATTAACTGCTTTGTTAACCTGTTTGGCCACCTTCAAAGATTTGTGCACAAGCACCCCCTGGTCTCTCTGTTCATGCACCCCTTTAAAGTTGTACCATTTAGCTTGTATTGCCTCTCCTTATTCTTCCTACCCTCTAGTCCGAAAAACAGCCATTCACTACAACTCTGTTTTCTATCCTTTAGCCTATTTTGTATCCATGCTGCTACTGCCCCCTTTATCCCATGGGCTTAAATTTTGCTAACAAGCCTAATATGTAGATTATAAGGATGATTATAAGGATTTTGCTACAGCCAATGCATGGAGGAAATCTTCCCCCATTGAAGTAAAAATATTTAGCCACACTGTGAATATTGAATTTATTCCTTGTATAACCATCAGTTTTAATGCTGTGGTGTTACAAATTGTCCTTAGATTCTGCTTTATCACCAATGCAATTTACAAAACTAAAATTCAGCTAGAGTATTTTGCTACATGAAGCATTTGTTCCATTTATTGAAGTACTAAATGTAAAAAAAAGTCACATCATTTTGCCAATCCCCTTTTTAAAATAAACTGAGAGAAATTCTATCCAGTAGGAATTCTGGAATTGAAGTTAAGGAGAGGAACATGTTCACAACTAAAGGGTTACATTCACACATTGATCTTCCTATGTATTTTTTAAATTTTAACTAATACTAAAGGACGTTCCAAGCTCCAGTTCACATTTATCAACAACTTGCATTTATATAGCACCTATAGCACGGGGATAGACTCTGGAACAGTACCCATGGATTGGAGGGTAGCTAATGTTACCCCACTATTCAAAAAAGGTGGTAGAGAAAAAGCGGGGAATTATAGACCGGTAAGCCTGACATCGGTAGTGGGGAAAATGCTAGAGTCCATTATAAAAGATGTAATAGCAGAGCAATTGGAAAGCAGTGACAGGATCGGACAAAGTCAACATGGATTTACAAAAGGTAAATCATGCTTGACTAATCTACTGGAATTTTTTGAGGATGTAACTGGTAAAATAGATAAGGGAGAACCTGTGGATGTGGTGTATTTGGACTTTCAGAAGGCTTTCGATAAGGTCCCGCATAAGAGATTAGCATGCAAAATTAAGGCACATGGGATTGGGGGCAAGGTATTGACTTGGATAGAGAACTGGTTGGCGGACAGAAAGCAAAGAGTTGGAATAAACGGGTCATTTTCCGAGTGGCAGGCAGTGACTAGTGGGGTACCGCAGGGATTGGTCCTGGGACCCCAGCTGTTCACAATGTATATTGATGATCTGGATGAGGGAATTGGATGTAATATCTCAATTTGCAGACGACACAAAGCTGGGTGGGTGGGTATGCTGTGAGGAGGATGTCGTGAAACTCCAGTACGATTTGGACAGGTTGGGTGATTGGGCAGAAACATGGCAAATGCACTATAATGTGGATAAATGTGAGGTTATCCACTTTGGTGGCAAAAACAGGAAGGCAGATTATTATTTGAATGGCAATAGATTGGGAGAAGGGGAAGTGCAAAGAGAGCTGGGTGTTCTTGTGCACCAGTCGCTGAAGGTAAGCATGCAGGTGCAGCAGGCGGTTAAGAAGGCAAATGGTATATTGGCCTTCGTAGCAAGAGGGTTCGAGTACAGGAACAAGGATGTCTTGCTGCAGTTGTACAGGGCCTTGGTGAGACCGCACCTTGAGTATTGTGTGCAGTTTTGGTCGCCTTACCTGAGGAAGGATGTTCTTGCCATGGAAGGAGTGCAACGAAGATTCACCAGACTGATACCTGGGATGGCAGGAATGACGTATGAGAGATTGTGTCGATTGGGCTTATACTCACTGGAGTTTAGAAGATTGAGAGGGGATCTCATCGAAACCTATAAAATTCTGTCAGACCTGGACAGACTAGATGCAGGAAGGATGTTTCCGATGGCCGGGGAGTCCAGAACCAGGGGTCACAGCCTAAGGATAAGGGGTAAGCCATTTAGGACTGAAATGAGGAGGAATTTCTTCACCCAGAGAGTGGTGAACCTGTGGAATTCTCTGCCACAGAGGGCGGTGGAGGCCAGTTCATTAAATATATTCAAGAAGGAGTTGGATATATTTCTTAAGGCTAAAGGGATCAAGGGATATGGGGAGAAGGCAGGGACAGGGTACTGAATTTGGATGATCAGCCATGATCTCATTGAATGGCGGAGCAGGCTCGAGGGGCCGAATGGCCTACTCCTGCTCCTATCTTCTATATTTCTATGTTTCTATGAAAGGTCCCGAAGGAGCTTTGGAGGGATTGTAATCCGACAATAAATTTTCACTAAAGGAGGGGAGACTCAAACACAGAAAACTCATACAAGAGCCATCTCCCTGCACTGTGTTGATTTTAATCATTTCAGTAATTCTGAAAAAAGTATTTCAAATAGGATATTTCACACTGACATTACATGCTGCTGAAATTCATCACTGTCATTTTTATTAAATTGCATATTTTTAATCTCTGGGTAAAAGTGACTGCAACTGATTTCTGAAGATTAGTCGCCCATCTGCAGATCTCCCAACTCACCCATGTGTTAATGAGATCTCCCTCTCACCCTCAGCATTTTGTAAGAGTGCACATTCCACAATATTATGAACAAATGTATAGCCTGCACAAGCAACAAAATACTTCTGTTGTACAACCCCCCAATTATGTCTGCTGATTTTTTTTTATTGTTGCATATAATCGATTTTAGATTTATGAATATGAAAATCCCCATTAACGTGTTGTTTAACCGCATCAGTGAACCACAATGAGCAGTCCCAATAAGTACCACTGCTTCCGCTCTTAAAACATGGGCAAAGTCCGCAGATCTACAGAACAGCAGTTTTCCCGCTAACTCTGTCCTGCTCGTCGGGTTCAGTTGTCATTGACCTGAATGGTGCCCTCGACAGGGCCAAAGATCCACTTCACAAAATACACCCGTGCAGCAAATAAAGGCAGGGCTTGAGAAAGAGCAGCAGGAAATGCAGTGCAAATTCCCGCAATATATAGTCGAACTACAATAATCTGCTCACCGACACTTCAGAACAGTTCAGTTCCTTATTAGTTCATCCAGATTTGAAGATAGTTCTATTGCACGTCGCCATTTTAATATGGCGCCTTGGGCCTTTCCCCTGCTCTAGCTCTCCACTGTGCACTGCGTCCACCACCACCGGTCCACGGCCACTCATGGGCATTGAGTCCTCTTACTCCACACAGACATGAAAATAAAAATTAGTTTGCGCTTGTTGGTGTGAGAGAGACAAGTTGAGCAGTGTGGAGACAGGGTCTAATTCACTAATTGCAAGTTGACACCTCAAAACTCCAGAGTACAGATTAGTGAGGCCCGTCTCCAATGGCAACTGCGTTTTACCACCAGTTGATATTAGATTGAACCATGACCACCCATAGACAAGCTCTTCCCTATTTCATTGCATAAGCAACAGTAGGGACATGTAAAAAAAATGTCTACAAACCTCAGCGGATTGCGTTAAGTCATTAAATGTTTTGCAGCACTGTTACGCTGTCCGTGGCATGGTGAAATTCGTGCTCAGGGAATGTGCCTCCTCCTCCCATGCTAACACGCTGACTTTCTGTGGCACTCTACACTTACTGGTCCCCAGAAGCCGCCGATGCCTTGCCTTCACCTCATTGAGGGGAGTGTGCAGAGATTGTCATCACTAAAGTTGTGACACCTTTTCTCTCCCATCTTTTGCTCTGCCATCGTTTTTTCTGTTTGTAAGTGCATGGAAAGTGGGGCTGAATAACGTTTCTAACTTACCCTGTCTCTGCTGTCTCTCTCACCTTGTCTGCTTCTGTCTTTGTGTCTCTTTCTCCTCAACTCTACTTTTTACTTCTCTGTCCCCTTCTTTGTCTTTTCTTCTTTCCTTTTGGGAGAGAGGTGGCATGGCAGGTATCGGAGCCACAAATAGCTGCATTTGGAGAAGTTGTTGCTGGAAGAGCAGGATTCTCAGCAGCTCACTTTCCAACCCTTCCCCAATTGTGTGTGCCTTCCCTACACTCTTGTCTCCCCCAGCCCTTCACTTTTCCATTATCCATTCCCCTTCCTCACTCCCAATACTTCCCATAACTCTTTCCATTTGAACTATCTGCTCAACCCTTGTATCCTCCTCTGCGTTTGTTCTGCTGTCATTCACCTAACTCTTGTGGTAATAGTCCAGAGACTCCCCTTACCATGAACTAGTTCCCCATCTATCCTGCCTTCCTATCTGTTTCCTTCAGGAGGCTGTGCTTGATTTCCAAATTCAACTGGTTTTGTTTTTTTAAAAGAGAAATCAAATTAGAATGAGGAAATAAACTGCCTTCCTCTCTCTGTCTCATAGCTGGTATAAACTAGAGACTCTAACAGGTGTAAGGAAGCACCATTGAGCTTTTCTGTCCAGAAAACACAGGTGAAATAATTAGTTGGCTTCAAATTGAACTGGTGTATTTTTGAAAATTGAAGTAATGCTAAATACATACACATACAGAGGGCTAGAAATTCATTATAGCCCAGGAATGATAAAATTAAAAAAGTTGGAGAATTAGCATCAGGCGCGAATGCTTTAGACTGCATGCAAAATTCATGCTCACTGCTCAAAGAAATGATTGGAGCACTAATTCAAGTCTTTAAGCCCAAGCTCATTGAAATTACACTCAAAGGGTGGACCAATATCAGGTGCAGTCTAATTGCAAGTCATGATTGCCGCAGGCTTTTTCCAGTTCTTGAAGGGGAGGTTCATTGATGCTGCAGAACCTCATTCTCAGCATTGCTGGCTGTGAGGCTGCCTCAGCAAGCAGCAGCAGGTCAAGGAGAAGGAGCTGGAGGACTGAAGCAGCAGATCCACGCCTCAGGGAGAGAGCCCACAGATTCAGCGATCAAGCATTGACGGCTTTGGTGTTCGCTGTAGAGAGACGGAGGTTAGTGGTTTACCCGTCAAGTGGCAGGCAGCCCTCACCGCAAGTCTTCCGCACCATGTGGGTGGAGGTAGCACAGCACGTCTCGGGCAGCACTGTGGTCCCCAGGACCCACACCCAGTGCAGGAAGAAATTTAACAACCTCATTCGGGCGGTCAGGGCGAGTCAATGCTTCAACAAATGCTACATACCACCATCTGAACCAGTCTTCACACACTGCCCAAAACACCACACCCCCAGTACTCACCCACCAACAATCTCTACCTACCAACACTCACATCCACATCTCACACCTTGCACACAATGACAGCTATTCAACTATGGCAGAGGGCTAGAAATTCATTATAGCCCAGGAATGATAAAATTAAAAAAGTTGGCGAATTAGCATCAAGCGCGAATGCTTTAGACTGCATGCAAAATTCATGCTCACTGCTCAAAGAAATGATTGGAGCACTAATTCAGGTACATCACCCAAACACATTGCTCCACACTCACTCACACACTTTCCTTTCTCTTGCAGGCCAAGGTGGCTCACAACAGGAGGGAGCAGAAGCGCACAGGTGGGGGATAAGTCGACACCCAACCACTGTCTGCGCTGGAAAATGGAGTGCTGCAGATTATTGGGCGCCGTGGCCACCGGCAACGTTGACCCCCTTGGGGACTGAAAGGATATTTACTAGTCCTAGTCCCTTTAGGGCTATCCCGGATCAGGCGTATTTCTCAGATGTTCACTTTCAACTAAAGGTTGAGGTAGCCGAATTCTAAAGATGCTTAACTGGGTCTAAAGGTCTGGGCTATCTCTGCCTAAAGGAAAGGAACAACCCGAGAATGTTACCATCCCCCAGATAGCACTTTTAATAAGTTTAGCCAGGCAGTAATGTCCCAGATGTTATGAGGGTCCAGAGATTTCCTTCAGAATTATAACTCTTCACCAAAGAGTGTACAGAGATTAGGTCCGCGAGTTATTGATACAGAAGACTTATATGAGACAATTCTAAAAGTATATAGAGATTTATTTTAAAATTTTACATTGGTGAATCAGTCAATTGCAACGTTAACAGTTCTAAAAAGAGAAAAAATACAACCTTATTCTTAACAGAGAATCTTACTTTTAAATCTTAACTTCGCTACAGTATTACAGTTCTTAGGGGGAAAAATTCAGTATCGACCCATTTGGGGCGCGATTAATGGCTGTGCGCAAAGTTTACCGCCTGGTACTAATTATCGCCTTCAACTGCAAACTTGGCTTTTATCACCCCTGGAGGTGATTGGAGTACATAATCAGGCGCTTCACACCTGTTTTAAGGTGCAAAGGCCAAGGAGCGAGGCGCTACCTCAGAACGCTGGCGAAGCTCATTTGATGTCAGTCAGCAATGGAACACAGACACAATGGCGCCAGCCAGTTCTTAAAGGGGAGGGTTGATCTTGCTCTCCATCCACATCCTGCTCATTGCAGCCTTGAATCTCGGCCTGGAGAGACCTATACATCAAATCTGCTGGAAAGAACAATGGAGAGAACCAGGGAAAGAGCTCAGAGTGCAGCCCCCACAGTCTCTTCTAAATCGATACAAGGAAGGGCAAATCAAAATGAACCTGCAAAGTGCTGTTCAGTACCCAAAACTCCTCCACACAGCGTTGAATCTCTGCAGGAAATTAGGGATAGCATAAGATCCAAGTAGAGGGCATATAAATTGGCCAGAAAAAGCGGTAACCCTGAGGATTGGGAGCAGTTTCGGATTCAACAAAGGAGGACAAAGGGATTAATTAAGAAGGGGAAAATGGAATATGAAAGTAAGCTTGCAGGGAACATAAAAACTGACTGTAAGAGCTTTTATAGATATGTGAAGAGAAAAAGATTAGTGAAATCAAGTGTAGGTCCCTTGCAGTCAGAAGCAGGGGAAGTTATAATGGGGAACAAAGAAATGGCAGACCAATTAAATGCATATTTTGGTTCTGTCTTCACAAAGGAGGACACAAATAACCTCCCAGAGATGTTGGAGAGCATAGGGTCTGATGAGAGGGAGGAACTGAAAGAAATCAGTATTTGTAGGGAAATGGTGTTAGGGAAATTGACGTGATTGAAGGCCGATAAATCCCCAGGGCCTGATAATCTACATCCTAAGGTACTTAAGGAAGTGGCCCTGGAAATAGTAGATGCATTGCTGGTCATCTTCCAGAACTCGATAGACTCTGGAACAGTACCCATGGATTGGAGGGTAGCTAATGTTACCCCACTATTCAGAAAGGGTGGTAGAGAGAAAGCGGGGAATTACAGACCGGTAAGCCTGACATCGGTAGTGGGGGAAATGCTAGAGTCCATTATAAAGGATGTAATAGCTGAGCACTTGGAAAACAGTGACAGGATCGGACAAAGTCAACATGGATTTACAAAAGGTAAATCATGCTTGACTAATCTACTGGAATTTTTTGAGGATGTAACTGGGAAAATAGATAAGGGAGAACCAGTAGATGTGGTGTATTTGGACTTTCAAAAGGCTTTCGATAAGGTCCCGCATAAGAGATTAGCGTGTAAAGTTAAGGCACATGGGATTGGGGGCAAGGTATTGACTTGGATAGAGAACTGGTTGGCAGACAGAAAGCAGAGAGTAGGAATTAACGGGTCATTTTCCGAGTGGCAGGCAGTGACTAGTGGGGTACCGCAGGGATCGGTCCTTGGACCACAGCTATTCACAATATACATTAATGATCTAGATAAGGGAACTAGATGTAATATCTCCAAGTTTGCAGATGACACAAAGCTGGGTGGGCATGTGTGCTGCGAGGAGGATACCGAGAAACTCCAGGATGATTTGGATAGGTTGGGTGATTGGGCAGAAGCGTTGCAGATGCAATGTGACGTGGATAAATGCGAGGTTATCCACTTTGGTGTCAAAAACAGAAAGGCAGACTATTATCTGAATGGCAATAGATTGGGAGAAGGGGAAGTGCAACGAGACCTGGGTGTCCTTGTGCACCAGTCACTGAAGGTAAGCATGCAGGTGCAGCAGGCGGTGAAGAAGGCAAATGGTATGTTGGCCTTCATAGCGAAAGGGTTTGAGTACAGGAGCAAGGATGTCCTGCTGCAGTTGTACAGGGCCTTGGTGAGACCACACCTGGAGTACTGTGTGCAGTTTTGGTCGCCTTATCTGAGGAAGGATGTTCTTGCCATGGAAGGAGTTCAGCGAAGATTCACAAGGCTGATCCCTGGGATGGCAGGAATGACGTACGAGGAGAGATTGGGTCGATTGGGCTTATACTCGCTGGAGTTTAGAAGAATGGGAGGGGATCTCATCGAAACTTATAAAATTCTGACAGGTCTGGACAAACTAGATGCAGGTAGAATGTTCCCGATGGTCGGAGAGTCCAGAACCAGGGGTCATCGTCTAAGGATAAGGGATAAGCCATTTAGGACAGAGATGAGGAAGAATTTCTTCACCCAGAGAGTGGTGAGCCTGTGGAATTCTCTACCACAGAAGGCGGTTGAGGCCAACTCTTTAAATATATTCAAGAAGGAGTTAGATATATTTCTTAGAGCTAAAGGTATCAAGGGATATGGGGAGAAGGCAGGTATGGGGTACTGAGTTTGGATGATCAGCCATGATCTCATCGAATGGCGGAGCAGGCTCGAGGGCCCGAATGGCCTACTCCTGCTCCTATCTTCTATGTTACAGAAGTCTCTCTCTCTCTCTATCTCTCTCAGAATGCGTGGTGCAAAAATGTCACAGACAAAAAAAGGCAGGAAGCGGTCGCCTTTAAATAGCGCTCCCCCAGTCCCTTCCTGACTGCAAAACGCTCCCCTCAACCTGTCGTTGCTATCGGCAGGCGGTAAGGCAGGGGGCACCACTCAATATCCGGTCTGGGGCACTACCGGGGCATTGCACACTCGACTGACGTCATGATCTGCCAGTGCAGGAGATCGTGGCGGTAGTGTTTAGTGCTGCCACAAAATGTCTAGTTAATTTCGTGAGCGACGCAAACATCGCCTCGCATGGGCGCTAGTTGCTTTGCGCCCCATTAGCACCCTCTTAAGGTGCTAACGGGCGGCGCAAACCAACTGAATTTTTCCCCCTTAAACTTTTCTTATACAGGATATCCATCAATTATCAAGGTAGCAGTTACCTTCAATCCCCGAGGTACAAAAGAGTGAAGGACTACAGAGCCACCTCTGTAGTCGAGAATCGCTTTGCCCAATTAAAGCGAGTCTGCTTTTCTCATTCGAAACTCCAACATTTTTACCCCTTTTTCAATTGTTTTTCATAAGGTTCCTGTTGATCCAAGTTAATTATCACTAATCATCTTTTAGCTGACCTACTGAAATTCTTACTGCCGCATCATCAATAGCTATAGGGAGTTTACCATATGTGGGCAAAGGGCAGATGTACCTTACCTCATGTCATTCTCAAGAGGTTTTAATCAAGATCATTCATCCAGGGTTGACCATTGTCTTGTTTTAATAAGGTTGCCCATTCTTCTGTTTCAATAAGGTTACTTATTCAGGGTCAACAACTTTTCCTATTTCAATAGCCAGAATTTTTTCATAGCTATTTCATAGTTAGGTTTCTAGGTTTTAAACAATGTATAAGGTAGAGGGCTAGATTTTCAGTATAGACAGTTTTGGGGCGCTAACCTTAGCGCCCGCCCGAAGTTAGCGCCCGCCCCAAAGTAGCGCCCCGTTGCCGGAAATTCAGTGGCTTCGCCTTAAGAGATTGGTGGAGCGCTAAAAGAGGCGTTCCACTCCTATCTTTAGGCGCTAAGCCGGCGGTCCAGAGGGATAGCGCCCAGGCGGGGCGCAGCGCGGGTGCGGTCGTTTTTGGACTGACAGCAGACCCCGTGGCGCCGACCAGCTCTTAAAGGGGGAAGGGACGAATTGGTCTGCTGCCACGCCCTGCACACTGCAGCCTTGCAAAGAGACCTCAACACTGCTGCTCAGCCCCAGGGAGTCATGGCAACGCCAGAGAAGGCCCGTCAGCGTGCCCTGCGCTTCTCAGAGGGTGATCTGGACATAATGGTCACAGCTCTGGAGGTGAGGCGCAAGATCTTGTTCCCAGAGAGTGGGAGGAATCCAACCCACCACGACTACACCAAAGCCTGGAAGCAGATCGCCCAGAGGGTGACGTTCACCGGCGATGCCCCCAGGACCCACAAACAATGTCGTAAAAAATACAACGATCTGACCAGGATTGTGAAGGTGAGTAGCCTTTCCAGTCTCCTCCTCATTCTTGCATGTACACCTGACATGATGGGCAAAGGGAGCTGAAAGTCCTATTGGCCAGCCCTCAGCCAGCAGCATTGGGACAGTCATGAGCATCACATGGCCATTCGGCACTCTACACTTTGTCCAAGCTGTTCCACCATGGGAGGCAGTGCACACTACATCAGGGCTTCACTCTGTCCACGCTATTCCACCATGGGAGGCAGTGCACACTACATCAGGGCTTCACTCTGTCCAAGCTATTCCACCATGGGAGGCAGTGCACACTACATCAGGGCTTCACTCTGTCCACGCTATTCCACCATGGGAGGCAGTGCACACTACATCAGGGCTTCACTCTGTCCACGCTATTCCACCATGGGAGGCAGTGCACACTACATCAGGGCTTCACTCTGTCCATGCTATTCCACCATGGGAGGCAGTGCACACTACATCAGGGCTTCACTGCGCACTTACAGCCCGTCCTTTCTCTTGCAGGCTAAAGTAGCGGTTAATCGCCAGGCGCGTGCCAGGGGTGGCCGCGCCAAGCTGCAGAAGCTCACTCGGCTGGAGGAGCGCGTGTGTGTGCTCATGGGAGCCCGTGTGATTGTCCCCACAGCGTGCGGAGTATCCGACCCTCCACTGCCCGGCAATGGTAAGGACCTCGCCTTTTGGCCCTCTCCCGTCGCACTGGCCCGTCCGAGCTACCTCCTTTGCCACTGTCCCACCAATGTGCTGAATGCCACCAGTCCTAACTCCCTCGCTGACGCCGTCTCCTCACTCTGAAGCTACTCTTGTGCATTCCTGCTTTCAGCTGGTGACGACCAGGACCCTGAAGCTGCCAGTGACAGCACCTCCGACCAGGAGGAGGAGGAGGAGCAAGCCGGACCTTCGGGGGAACAGTCACGTCCCGCAGGAGAGGAGGAAATGCTTGACACCTCCTCACTGGACGAGTGCCTGGAGGAACTGTCGCAGGGCAATGCAGCTTCTGGGACCAGTGGCGTCCAGCCACCCAGGAGCCGTGCGCGTGGCCCGCGGCCTTCCCCCCAAAGGGGGGAAGGATCAGAGGGGAGTGCTGCTGTTCGGCACACTCGCCGCCACCAACGCGGCAAGGGTCCCCTAGTTCGGCCCCCTCCTCCCCAGCGGGAGAGTCGCGACTCCAGTCCGGACACCTTCACCTCGGAGGAGGTGCGGAAGCTGGATAAGATGGCCGAGGATTCGGACCAGCGCCACACGGAGCTCATGAGCGTGGTGGGGCGCATGCCTGAGGCCATCGAGTCGCTGGCGACCAGTGTGCGCGAGTTCGGGGCAGCAACTGCCGCGAGTGGCCGCATGCTGACTGATGCCGTCAAGACCCTGGCGGCTGTGATGCGCGAGCACATCAGGACCACAGGGGCACTCACTGCTGCCACACGCGCTGTCTCAGGCAGGCATCGCCAGGGCAGCCGCCGCGCTGGACCATCCCAGCAAGCCGCCCCTCGGCTGATTGTTGCGGATCCTGCAGTGCGGGCCCGGCTGAGTGCCACCGCGCCACAGCACCAGCCAGCGCATCCCACACGCCAGCTGGCCCACATTGCGCCATCCGTCGCCGCCATTCCCCCACTGGGGCGTCAAGGGCAAGCGGCTGCAGCTGATGGTGGCCAGGCTCAGGTGCGCCACTCTGCAGACGGCCCCTCGAGGCCCAAACGCCGTGTAGGCCGCCCCCCAGTGGCATCTGGCGGAAGGGCATCTGAGCCTCAGGCACCTTCCCCCAGCCTCGCAGCAGCCACTGGGCAGAGCTTGCGAAGGAGCAGCAGGCCGGGCAGGGGAGGCAAAAGGCTGGGCAAGGTCTCGCCCTCGCGGGCCACTCAGTAGAGGGTGTGGGCAGCTTTCCTTTTATATGGCGGTGGCCATCTTTATTTTGCCCATGGTTGTGTTGTTGGAGGGCTTATTTTTTGCGTTAGGCCGACGTTGAGGCCCGGTTTGAAGAAAGGTAGAGTGACTCCTCCCCAGTTTGTGGGAGTGAGTCGTTTGTTGGGCTTTTTGTGGGGCCCGTTTATTGTTTTTGGGGATTCATGTGGGAAGGGCTTTTCATTTTTGTGTAATAAAAAATTATATTTATTCATGCAGTCTCCATGGTTGTTCTTCTTAGTGTTTGTTGGCTTCGCCGGCTGAGGGGTTGCGGAGCGGCTGCATTCATCTTCCCTCATGGCCCCTGGCCATTCCCTGACAGGGGGCTTAGAAGTACCGTGTAATAAGGTGGCGTCGTGCGGCCCTTGGCCCTGGTCGCTCCCTCCTGGGAACGTACTCCTGCTCCTCCTCCTCCTCCTCCTCATGCTCCTCCTGCTCCTCCTCCTGAGGTGCTGGTCCAACGTCAGGTGGCAGTGCCTGAGTCCTGCGGATAGCCAGGTTGTGTAGCATGCAGCAAACCACCACAAATTGGGAGACCCGGTCCGGCGAATACTGGAGAGCTCCTCCGGAGCGATCAAGGCAGCGGAACCGCTGCTTGAGGACCCCAATAGTTAGCTCGATGATGTTGCGGGTGGTTTGATGGCTCTTGTTGTAGGCCTCTTCAGCAGCGGTCCTGGGCGCGCGGAGCGGGGTCATGAGCCAGGTGCACAAAGGATAGCCTTTGTCCCCGAGTAGCCATCCTCTTGGGGGAGGCTGTGCCTGGAACATGTCATGCACAGTACTCTGCCGCAGGATAAAGGCATCGTGGCTGCTGCCTGGGAAGCTGGCATTGACTGCCATGATGCGCTGCTTGTGGTCACAGACCAGCTGCACATTCAGAGAATGGTAGCCCTTCCTGTTGCGATACTGCTCGCCATGCTCCAGAGGGGCCCGCAAAGCCACATGCGTACAGTCAATGGCGCCCTGCACCAAGGGGAATTTCCTGAGTCTGGAAAATCCCAATGCACGCTGATGCTGGCTCTCCAGGGCCATGGGGAAGGAGATGAATTGGCTTCTCCTTCTGAACAGTGCTTCGGTCACCTGGCGGACGCAGCGATGCGCGCCGTACTGGGAGATGTTTGCTATGTCCCCAGCAGCGTATTGGAAGGAGCCGGTGGCATAGAAGTTCAATGCCACCGTCACCTTCACTTCCACCGACAGAGACGTCCTGCACCTGAGCTTTGGCCGCAGATCTCGGCGAAGCAGGTGGCAGATCTCTGCAATCACCTCCTTTCGGAATCGGAGCCTTTTAACACATCGCGCGGCACTCATGTTTAGGTAGGAGCGCTGCTGGCGGTATAGCCTGACTGGGTAAGGCCTACGTGGCCGACGCCTGTAGCCCCCTCTGCCTCTAGCCAGGGCTGCCCCTCTCACAATGCGTCTGCGAGCCCTACGGACATGGAGCTGCAGCTCCGCGTTGGCACCCCATGCAACCCCCATCAAATCCTGGCAAACACTCTAATTTCCAAAAGGCCACTTGCAGCGCTCTGGCCTGAGTCCAAAAATACCTGGCTCTTGCTGCTTGAAACCAGTTAGCTATCCTCCTTGTTGTGTCTCCAGAAATGCGTTGCACAAGAGTGTTTTCTGAAAAAAGGCTGGCCTTTATACTGGAGAGTACGTCCCCTTTAATTTGTGCCCCCCGGGGCCCGCGCTGGTTGTGTTGCGTTCCTTTTTCCAAACGCTCCGGCCGCCAGCCGCACAATGGGGCGGTCCGACTGAAGTTTGGAATCGGGGCGCACAAAGGGCGTTGCACGAGGATGTGACGTCATTTTCTGCGCGCGCATCCGGGCGGGCGCTAAACTTTGCGCCGGCGCTAACGGGCAACTTAATTTGGGGCGGGGCGCAAACTGCGCTGCGCCCGGGCGCTACACGCATAGCGCCCGAAAAACACTTCTCTTAAGGCGCTAACTGCTGGCGCAAGCGACTGAAAATCTAGCCCAGAGTTCCTTATAAGGTACTCTTCAGGGTTAACCACTCTCTTATCTCAACGAGGCCGGAATTCTTTCAGAAGGTAGGATTTCCAAATCCAGCTAGCCATGCCTTCCTTTAAAAAAGTTATATAGTGTATTTATCTAAAAAGGTTATATAATAGAATTCCTTCACAGGACAACAATGGTATATTCATCCCTACTCCTTCTTCTCACATCCCACTTCCCCCTCACCCCACAAGCGTTTCACACTTTCCAGCTAATTATGCTGTATGCATGCATTTCTCCCTGCCCCCTCCCCTCACCTTAACCTGACTCATAATCATAATAATCATAATCAACTTTATTGTCATTGTTAGTGCACAAGTGCAGTACAACGAAATGTAGGCTTGCGGCTCCCGAGAGTGTACATTTAGATTAAGACATTTAAACATTCAACATTCATTGACTCTTGTGCCTTTATGCTTTCAGATAATGAGCAAGCACCTGAGCAGCCTGTCTCTGAGGGTACTGTAGAGAGCAAGGCGGGAGAAGAGGAGGAGGAAGAACACATTGCGTCACTGCATTTCTCACCCGCAGGCACCAACTCAGATACTGGCATGGCGCGTTCTTTAGCGGCTAGTATAGGAGCGGGATCTGCACAGGGTGAGACACCGGGGATGAGTGGGCTGCAGCAAGGCCAGAGGGAAAGGGTAGCTCGGGGGCCAGCTCCCCAGAGGGTGGGTTTGTGCTCATGTTCTGACAGGTCTCAGATGAGGACCTCGATGGGGAGGCATTTAGAAGAAGGGTGATGGGCATGCACACGGAGATGATAGGTGCAACGGCAAGGGTGCCAGAGAGCCTCTCGGCAATGATAAGGAGCGTGGAGGAGTCCACCTCCAACATTGCACAAGGCTTGCGCACACCATGGAGCCCATCATTTCCAGTCTGCAAAGGATGGTAGACTCCCAGAGAGACTATAGCGAGCCAGACCTGATGCCGCGTGTGATGGGCGATCTGGCAGCTTCCATTGCAGCACAGGCGGAAGCGACGCAGCGTCTTAGTGCTGTAATGCAGTCTATGCTTGGTGGCATCCAATCTCAGACTGCTCTCATGCAGTCTCAGCTTGATGCCACGCAAGCTCTGACTGCTGCTATTGTGGCTGGGTCTAGCACCGTCGACCGGGGCTTTCACAGTGTCGCAGCAGGCCAGCAATCTGTGCTCCAACAGATTGCTAGAGATGCTGAGGTGCTGCCCCAGGGGAGTGGCAGTGGGTCAGTGGAGCAGAAACCTGCTGTCCCCTCTCAGGATGACAGCATTCCTGCTCCCACCACTGCCACACCACTATTGCCCTTGTCGCTGCCTGTCATCCAGCCAGCCCAGACTGCTGCCACCCATGCTGAGGTGGTGTAGTCTACAGCTGGGCCTTGCAGGCCCAGAGCTGGTCGAGGGCATCCTGCAAGGCCATCTGAAATCTCCCGCACGGACACTGAGCAGCCTTCCACCAGCCGTGCTGCAGCCACTGGGCCAAACACTTCGTAGAAGCACTAGAGTAGGCAAAGGCACAGTAACGACAGGCACTAAGGGATTGCACAAGGGTGAATAGTTAATATTTTTGTTGTAAATATGTGTTCACTGATTTTTGATAAATTTATTAATTCAGTTTGGATTCTTTTGTGGTGTGTCTCATTTCAGCTTTGCTTTGTGATATGGCCTGTGACAGGGATGGAATGATAGGGATGTGGTGAGCAATGGGGAACTGGGGTTGAATTCATTCTAACCGCAGTTTGATGAGGCGGTCATGGACCGCCCTTGCGGAAGGCCGATTGAGTGGCTGCCTCCTCCCTCGCTCCTGTTCCTCATCCTTGTCATAGCCCTTATCTTCCTCTTCCTCCTCATCCTCCTCCTCCTCTCCCTCTACCTCCTCCTGAGCAGGTCCCGCAATCCCTGCTGGCAAGTGCTGGGCCCTCATGAATGCCAAGTTGTGGAGCATGCAGCAGACCAGACAAAATAGGACACCCACTCAGTCAAGTACTGGAAGGCTCCTCCCAAGCGGTCAAGGCAGCGGAACCATTGCTTGAGCACACCGATGGTCTGCTTGATGATGTTCCTGGTGGCAGCATGGCTCTCATTTTATGAGTGCTGGGCAGGAGTGTTGGGATTGCAGAGGGGAGTCATGAGCCAGGTGGAGAGTGGATAGCCCTTGTCTCCAAGCAGCCAGCCGCAAACTTGATGTGGTGGCTGGAAGAGTGCTAGAACACCGGTCTGGTGCAGGATGAAGGCATTGTGGCTGCTGCCAGGATACCGGGCATTGACATAGAAACATAGAAACATAGAGATAGGAACAGGAGTAGGCCATTCGGCCCTTCGAGCCTGCTCCGCCATTCAATGAGATCATGGCTGATCTTCGTCTGAGATCATAGCTGATCTTACCAGTTCAGTACCCCGTCCCCGCCTTTTCTCCGTAACCCTTAATCCCCTTAGCCTTCAGAAATATATCCAATTCTCTCTTGAAAATATTTATTGAATTAGCCTTCGCAGCCCTCTGTGGCAGGGAATTCCACAGGCTCACCACTCTTTGAGTGAAGAAATTCTTCCTCATCTCTGTTTTAAATGATTTGCCCGCTATTTTTAGACTGTGGCCCCTGGTTCTGTGCTCCCCGGCCATTGGAAACATTCTCTCTGAATTCAGCCTGTCCAGGCCTGCCATAATTTTATATGTTTCGATGAGATCCCCTCTCAATCTTCTAAACTCCAGTGAGTACAAGCCCAAACTATTTAATCTCTCTTCGTAGGTCATTCCCGCCATTCCAGGTATCAGCCTGGTGAATCGCCGTTGCACTCTTTCCATGGCAAGAACATCCTTCCGCAGATGGGGCGACCAAAACTGTACACAATACTCCAGATGCGGTCTCACCAGCACCTTGTACAGCTGTAGTAAGGTATCCCTATTCCTATACTCGAACCCCCTTGATATGAAGGCCAACATACCATTTGCCTTCTTAATCTCCTGTTGCACCTGCATGCTCTCCTTCAGTGACTGGTGCACAAGAACACCCAGGTCCCTCTGCACTTTCCCATCTCCCAATCTATTGCCGTTTAGATAATAATCTACCCTCCTGTTTTTACCCCCAAAGTGGATAACCTCGCATTTATCCACATTATAGTGCATCTGCCACGTATCCGCCCATTCCCCCAACCTGTCCAAATCGCACTGTAGCCTCCTGACATCCTCATCAGAGCCCACCCCTCCTCCTAGTTTAGTGTCGTCAGCGAATTTGGAAATATTGCATCCAATTCCCTGATCCAGATCATTTATATATATTGTGAACAGCTGGGGTCCCAGGACAGATCCTTGCGGCACCCCGCTGGTCACTGCCTGCCACTCCGAAAACGAGCCGTTTATTCCAACTCTCTGTTTTCTATCCGCCAGCCAGTTCTCTATCCACGTTAATACTTTGCCCCCAATCCCATGAGCCTTAATTTTGCATGATAATCTTTTGTGTGGAACCTTATCGAAGGCTTTCTGGAAGTCAAGGTACACCACATCCACTGGCTCTCCCCCATCTATTTTACCAGTTACTTCCTCAAAAAATTCCAGCAGATTAGTCAAACACGATTTACCCTTTGTAAATCCATGTTGACTCTGTCCGATCCTTTCCCCATTTGTCAAGTGCTCCGCTATTTTATCCTTAATAATGGACTCTAGCATTCTGCCCACAACCGATGTAAGGCTTACTGGTCTATAATTCCCTGCTTTCTCTCTACCCCCCTTTTTAAATATTGGGGTAACATTAGCTACCCTCCAATCCACGGGTACTGTTCCCGAGTCAATGGAGTTCCGGAAGATGATCCTTAGATCGCACACCAATTGCACATTAAGTGAGTGGTAGCCTTTGCGGTTACGGAAGATCTCAGGATTGTTATGCGGTGCCCTCAAACCCATGTGGGTGCTGTCAATGGCGCACTGCACCATGGGGAATTCCGCTATCCTGGCAAAGCCCCATGCGTTCTCATCCTGCTTCTCTCTGGTGATGGGGAAGGAAATGTAGTCCCTTCTCATACTGTAGAGAGCCTCTGTGACCTCCCGGATGCAGTGTTGGATGGCAAACTGCGAGATGTTAGCTATGCCTCCTGTTGCAGATTGGAAAGATCTGCTGCCGAAGAAATTGAGGGTGACGGTGACCTTGACTGTCACTGAGACAGTCATGGTCACCCTGATTTGAGGCTGGAGGTCTGGTTGCAGGAGGTGGTAGAGTTCTGTGACCACCTCCTTGGTGAAATGGAGCCTTCTAATACACTGCTCCTCGCTTAATTGGAGGCAGAAGTGCTCTCGGAATACCCTTGGAGGGTAAGGCCTCCTGTTGAGAACCCTGATGGTCCTTGATGTAAGAAAAAGGAGGCTTACCATCAAGTAACTTTAAAGTAAGCTTTAAGTAACTTATAAACACACTATATACAAGAGAGGTCTTTACCATGCCTCTGGTAGAAGCCTCTTACAATACTGAACAGACCAGTATTTATACCAGTCCAACAGCAAGTGACATATGACAGGAAGTGAGGTATGTACACAGTTCATAGTTCATAGTTCACAGTTCACAGGAAGTGATGACATAACTTCCCGGAAGTTATTATTTTGATCACATTCTTCCCTCCTGCAGGTTTAGGAGGCTGTGGTCTACCTTTTGGTCCGCAGCCGCCGAACAAGGAAGAGTCGCACCCGTTTGGATTCCCGTCGTAGAGGGCCGCTGGTCCGCTTACATGCGGTTGGCCATTGGTCAGAGTCCGTGTGGCCTGGATTGCCCTGTGAAGGGTCGGGGAGATCATGGCTTCGAGTACGAGCCCCAATAGGTTCAAAGTCGGACTGCCTCTGTTCAGAGGGAGGTGCAGAGCTGGTCTGTGGCGGACCAGTACTTTCATGCGCGGTACTGGGAGGGTCGCAACCTTGAGCACGGGGTTCTACCGGCACCAAGCTAGTTGGTGTCCGATCAGGATCCTGGAGAGGGGTACCCGATAGGTCCCAAGAGTTTCCTGGTGAAATGCCATCACCCGATGTCCCACTAGGTCCTGGTGGGCAGGGAGCCAGATCCCGTAATGATACGGTAGATTCTCGGCCGTCGGAATATCGTATGTTTGCATAGGTGGGGTTGGCATCGGTTAGTTCGACCTCGTCTACAAGAGGGTCATTTTTAGACGTCCGAACGTATCTTCGGAGTAATACAGGTCCAGGAGTAGTTAGCCATGACGGGAGTGATGTCCCATGAGATGAGCGACGCTGGAATCCAAAGAACCGCTCATGAGGTGTAGTATTTGTGGCTGTAGAAAGCAGGGACCGTATAGAGTGCAATGCATCCGGAAGCACTGTTTCCCATTGCTGGTCTGGTAGGCCCCGAGATCTTAAAGCGAGACGTACGGAATTCCAGATGATACCGTTATACCTCTCTACCTGCCCATTTCCGATGGGATGGTATGGTGTTGTTTTGCTTGTAGCAATTCCCCGTTCTGAGAGGTAGTCCTTGAGTTCCCTCGACATAAAGGATGGACCCCGATCTGAGTGAATATAAGCCGGCATGCCACAGAGAGAAAATACCTGCTCAAGGCAGCAGATTACTGTGGACGCCAGCATATTGGAGCAGGGGAAGGCAAACGGAAAACGTGAATATTCGTCGATCATGGTGAGCAAATATGTGTTCCGAGTTGAAGAGGGCACTGGGCCCTTAAAATCGATGCTAAGTCGTTGCATCGGTTGGGTTGCATGTATGAGTATACCATCTGAGGGGCGGAAGAACTGAGGTTTTAATTCCGCACAAAGCCGGCATTCTGAGCATATTTTCTTTACATCTCCAGTGGAAGAAGGGAGATTCCGTGATCGTACGAAATGTAGCATGCGCATAACGCCAGGATGACACAAACCATTGTGGACATCCATGAGAGTGGAGGATGACATAGTGGAGCAGAATGCCCGTGTGAGGGTGTCCGGGGCCACATTCTCCTTGCCAGGCCGATAGAGAATGGTATAACCAAAAGAGGCCAGTTCCATCCTCCAAAGTTGTATTTTATTATTCTTAATTTTGGTTCATTTTTGATTATCGAGCATGAAGGCGACTGATCGTTGGTCCGTGATCAATGTAAAGTGCTGGCGAGCTAGAAAATGGTTCCACTTCCGTACTGCCTCTATGATGGCTGTGGCTTCTTTCTCAACCGGAGGATAATGTAGCTCGGCACCTTGTAAGGTCCTGGACATAAATGCTACAGGACGACCTTCCTGATTCAGAGTAGCCGAGATCGCCACCTCCGAGGCATCACATTCAACCACGCAAGGGAGATTCTCATCAATGGAGTGAAGAGCCGCTTTCTCCAACTGGTTTTTGAGAAGGTTAAAGGCTGCAACAGCCGCTGTTCCCAGTGGAAATGATCTAGCATGCAGCAAGGGTTGGATTTTGTCCGAAAAATGAGGAATCCATTTAGCGTAGTATGCAAACAGACCGAGAGCCCGACGTAAAGAAGCCGGATTCTTAGGTGACGGGAGCTCTTGGAGCGGGCGAAGTCTTTCTGGGTCTGGCTTAATGATACCATTGCCTACGCAGTAGCCAAGGATGTTGATGGTCGGTTGCGACTCAACAGATTTGGATTCATTTAGGGTCAAATTACGGCGATGGAGGGCATCCCGAAATTTTTGGAGGTTGGAGTCGTGTTCCTGTTGATCGTGACCTGCAATGGTAATGTTATCAAGATAGGGAAAAGTGTCCCTTAGGTTTTCCTGCTTAACCAGGCCATCCATTGCCCGTTGAAAGACAGCCACTCCATTAGTAACCCCGAATGGGAGGCGACGAAATTGGTACAGCCGTCCATTAGCCTCAAAGGCTGTGTACTGCTTATCTGAGACCTTCAAGGGTAACTGATGATAGGCACTTTTTAAATCGTAAGTTGAGAACACTTTGTATTCGGCCAGTTTATTAACCATATCATCAATGCGTGGCAATGGGTAGGCGTCCAAGTCGGTATATTGATTGATGGTTTGCGAATAATCGATGCATAGTCGCTGTTTGTGAGGTTTTAGAGGGTTCTTGACAATGACGACTTGAGCCCGCCAGGGCGACGAACATGGTTCAATGATATCCTCTGCTAGAAGTCGAGAGATTTCAGCCGCAATAAAAGATTGGTCTTCCTGATTAAAGCGCCGCGATTTCGTTATTATCGATTGGCATTGAGGCGGAATACTGGCAAATAATGAGGGTTCATCAAGTGAAGCTGCTGATAATGCAGAAAATGGTAATTTAGACGGTATATTAGAAATAGTAAGTCCGGGTTTGGATCCACCAAACTCAATGGTGAGTTTCTTATGCTGTTTTTGGAAGTCCAGCCCTAAGAGGAGATCACTACATAAGTCCTTGAGCACCGAAAGTCGGGTGGAGGGATACATACGACCATGAAGTGTCATATCAACAACACAAAAGCCGGAGATTCTGGTATTAAGTGATGACTGGGCCATCGCAATTGCCTGGTCCGATGGGAAGACATGTAGTTTCAATTTCGCAACAATCTGTTCCTTAATGAAACTATCAGTACTTCCTGAGTCAATTAAGGCATCTAAGGTATGCCCTTTAATTGAAATTTTTGTGGCTGCTTGAGACAGGTTCTGTGGGCAAGCAGCTGTAATTGGTGTCGTTGCACAGAGAGTGGCTAAAACTCTCGGTGTGCTTCTTTGGGAGAGAGCTCGAGAGGAAGCTTGATAGGTCCTAGCTGGAGCATCTTGATAGGCCCTAATTGGGGCAGTTCGGTAGGCCTTAGCTGGATTGGCCCTCGTAGAGGCCCTTGATAGGCAAACTTTAGCAAAGTGTCCTTTTTTCCCGCAATAACTGCAGATTGCATTGCGAGCAGGGCAGGTTTTCCTAGGGTGAAAAGCATCTCCACAAAAGAAGCATTCCTTCCTAGATTGCCAAGAGGCTGCTAAAGTGGGGTCGTCCTCCTCTTCTTCATCAGAATTATCAGAATTAGATTCCCCCATGATAGGGTTCACCTGAGACCGCTTGAATTGTCTGGTTGCATCTACAGCAGCAGATCGAGATCTGGGCAGCTGATAGAGGTCTGCATTTCTCTTTGCCAAATCCAGTGAACAAGCTAGGTCAAAAGCTTTTTGTAGCTCAAGTGTTTTACTTTCTAGTAGATGCTGGCGTATAAATGGAGAGGCAATCCTGCAGATGAAAGCATCACGAATCATTTCTTGGCGGTACAGCTCAGCTGAGGCTGCCTGAAAGTTACAATCTACGCTGAGCCTGCGAAGTTCTTGCAGGAATTCGTCAATTGATTCCCCTGGCCCTTGTTGGGCTGTGGCCAGTAGATGTCTAGCATAGACCTCATTTGGGGTCTTGGCATACAGTTTCTTAAGTGCCCAAATCACCTCATCGTAATTATCCCATTCATCAACATATTCGAACACTTTTGGGGTCACATAATTGATAAGTATCTTCAATCTAGCAGGAGCATCCGCTTCACATTCATCCAGAAAATTCTCAAAAGTACGGTACCAATGCTTCCATACCCTGCCAGCTGCTGGTGCATTCGGGTCCAAGTCCAGACGAATAGGTCTAAGGATTTTCTCCATGATGGGTGGTTCCCTGGATCCTTAATTCCGAGTTTGTCCGAAGGTCTAGTATTTGTGAGTGTAAATACTAAGTTACTTAAATTGATGTAAGAAAAAGGAGGCTTACCATCAAGTAACTTTAAAGTAAGCTTTAAGTAACTTATAAACACACTATATACAAGAAAGGTCTTTACCATGCCTCTGGTAGAAGCCTCTTACAATACTGAACAGACCAGTATTTATACCAGTCCAACAGGAAGTGACATATGACAGGAAGTGAGGTATGCACACAGTTCATAGTTCATAGTTCACAGTTCACAGTTCACAGGAAGTGATGACATAACTTCCCGGAAGTTATTATTTTTATCACAGTCCTCCTCCTCCCTTTGGGCACATGTTCCAGTCTTTCTCGCTGCCTCCGCTCCCTCCACCGTAGATCCTGGAGGGCGAGGTCGACTGCCAGTACAGCCCTCATTAATGTAACCAAGTGTAGCAGTTTTTTTTAATAGAATAAATGTAGCTACTTTTTAGTTGTCACAACACTCCTGATACTAAATAATCTTGAAATTACAGAATGAGACTGTTGCACTATGTGAAACTGAAAAGAAAGCACTGACACTCCACTAACCTACAGCTGCGACTCATTACTGATGATCCCTTTAAATAACATCCCTGGAGCCAGGTTCCTGCTGCTTCATGCCAGCTCTCCCTGTCGTTGTTTACTCCAGGTACTAAAGTAGGTGGCAACAATCAATTTTGCAGATCAGGCAGCCAGTAAGCGTTGCACACTCACTGACATCATGATCCTGCCGGCGTTGACCGTTAGCGGCAGCACTGCGGGCAGGCAGGATTTGGCATGTGGCATTGGGTTTGCCTTGCCCCAGCAATAATGCTCTGGTGCCCTGTTACTGCCATCTGCTGGCACTAACAGGAGGCGCTAAGGTACCGAATTTTTCCCCAAATTCTCTCACTTTCCTATCTCAATCTTGATCCCTTAGCTTAATACAGTAACAACTTGCATTTATATAGTGTCATTAGCGTAGTAAAATGTCCCAAGGCACTTCATTACACACAACTGAGCAGAAAGTGCCATAAGCTGAAGAAAATTATTCCATCAGTACAGCTGACTGAATGGTACTGATGCATCCTGGGAAGTATTTCACATGCTCAGGCAGCATTCACCCAATTCACCACACAGACATGGCTCTGGTTAAATACATCAAATCCAAGCCGTTGTTTTTTCCAAAGAGGCTGAGGCCTTCAAGTAACGACTTTAATGAGGGCATTAAACGACAGAAAAGAATTCATTAGTGAAATTTAGTCATGCTATTGCAAAATATGCAACTGTTACGATTTTTTTTTGGACATTAGAGATTTCAGTTACTGAGAAAAATTGCACATGAAATTAATTTAAGAAAGCATTTTGAGTGATTTGTTGGAAGTCAGTGGCCAGATTGTGCAATGAGTTCACATGTACAAAACCATTGTAAATGTAGACATGGGAATTTATAAATGGGAAAAGCTGACACAAAACATGCGACAGAAATGTGAACACATGAAGTTAAGTTGTGCAAGCAGAAAGTGTGCTTGCATACACAAGATTGTTTTTAATATATTGTAGATATGTAGGCACACCAATAGAAGGTCTCTGGTAGCATTGTTCATTGTCAGTCAGAGTTATGCTGCAGTGTCAGAGGTGGAATTCGGAAAAAAAATAACCAGCCCAGAGAGTACAGAATTCCCCAGAGTACTTTAAAATCTCACACACATAAACTAACACAAGTCTGATGGTTAAACGTGACAAGATTAAGTGTATACACAGATAAATCAAAACACAATAGTTCCGGTCCTATTGAGAATATGGAAATGTCATCTATGGAATGCAACAGCCAGGTTTGAATATGTACTTCTAGACTTATACCGAATTTCATGGCCATGGAAAAAAATACATGGAATTATTTTTTGGAAGTTCACCTATTATTACTCACCTTCCTCAGGAAATTAAATAAGTTGGGCAGAATCTATTGCTACTACTAGAGATGAAAGGAAAAAAAGCTGAGGCTGAGCCAAAGAAGGAGAAATTGGGATGGGTGACCAAAAGTTTATTCAAAGAGGTGGGGTTTAAGGAGGATCTTCAGGAGTAAAGACAGATGGAAAGGCAGTGGATTTAAGCAGGGAATTCTAGAGCATGGGGCCTAGGCGCTGAAGGCATAGCTGTTAATGGTGGCACAAAGGGAGGGGTGATGCACAAGAGACCAGAATCAGAGGAATGCAAAGTTCAGCGGTTGGTTCGAGGAGCATACAGAGATAGGGAGGGGTAGGGCCACAGAGGGATTTAAACACCAGGATCAGAATTATAAATGTGAGGCATTGGGGAAGTGGGAGCCAATGTATGTCAGCGAGGACTGGTGTGATGAATGTGTGGGACCGGACATGTACAGCAGAGTTTTGAATGAGCTGAAGTTTGTGAGGGATAGGAAGTTGGCAAGAGCGTTGGAATAGTTGAAATCGGAATTGATAAAGATATGTATGAGAGTTTCAGCAGCAGATGGGCTGAGGTGGTGTGGAGGCAGGTGATGTTATGGAGGTAGAAGTAGGCAGTATTTGTGATGGAGAGGATATAGTCTCGGAAACTCAGCTTGGGGTTGAACAGGATACTGAGGTTCCAAACAATCTGGTTCAGTCTGTGACAGTGTCCAGGGAGGGGGATGGAGTCGATGGTGAAGGTGCAGATGTTGTGGCTGGGGCCAAAGATGATGGTTTTGATCTTCCCAATGTTTAGATGGGGAAAGTTATGACTTATCCAAGACTGGATATCGGACAAGTAGCCTGACAGCACAGAATCAGTGGAGGGGTCAAGAGAGCTGGTGGAGAGGTAGAGCTGGGTGTCCTGGGTGTACATGTGAAAGCTTACCCCATGTTTACAGACAGATCACAGTGCAAACTACACTTGGTTCATTGGAAATAGTGTGCTCAGAGGGCTAAACTGCTTTTGTCTTTTCACAGTTTCTTATGTAGCTCTGTGCTGCTGAACAATCTCCTTTGTTATGTTAGGCCCTGAAGGTATCATTGCTTCTCCTTCACCCAAGCAGCTACTAATAGTTGACAGTGACACTGATCATTACAGACTGTGGTTTTGTTGTGCTATTTGGAGTAATATTTTGGCAGAGGATTGTTTGTGAGACTGAACTAAAAATGTATAAAGAACGACATTCATTTGGGCCCCGTTTTGGGGGGGGTTGGGTAACTGAGTTATCGCTGGAGATTTAGCGCCTGGTGTGGAAGTACCGCCCCGGCTGCTAAATTCGGCTTACGGCCCCGGCAAGGAAACACAACATTATCTCGGGCGCTCCACTTCCTCTCGGGGCGGGGTTGGGGGTGCAAAGCATGGTAGCGCCGGAGCGCTACGCGGCCGCTACATGTAGCGCTAGTGCATTGCAGCACCCCTCCCCTTCCGTTAAAGGGGAGGGATGCTGCGAGCCCTGCAGGGCCTCCACTGGCCCACCAGGGTGGCGTGGTGCCATGGCCACAGCCCGGCACCGAGACATGATGCCGGGCTGCGTGATGGCAGCCACGGACCATGGACCACGCCAAGGGCCACCATGGAGGGCTGACCTGGAGGTTGGCCAAAAAAAATAAAATGGCGGCGCGGGTCACGGCCGCACCTCCCTTTAATTAGCTCCCAGCGAGTGGAGGTTGGCCCTGCTTGCGACCCGTGAGGCTAGCACTGACACCACCCATGGCAGCCTCGTGGGGCGCAACCGAATTTCTGCCGTGGGGCGGTAAGTGGTCATGCCAGGGCGCTAAGGGGTTGCTGCAGGGCGCTAAGGGGTCGCAGCGCATGGCGATGATGCTAGTGCCTCAGTAGCGCCCCGCCGCATTTCTCAGGAGAAGCTATCCCACCTGGGCAAGAAGCCCTTTGCGCCCCGTTAGCGAGGCGCTAACGGCAGGCGCAAAGGAGCTGAATTTCGCGGCCATAATCTTTTTATGGAGCAGTCATTCTTCTATTTTAAATGGAATTTTTCAGCAATTAATAGAATTTATGTACCCAGCAGAATTACTTTTAATATTGTGATGTACTGTAGAATAGCTTACCTGCAGTAGTTTTGCTTTTCCATTTAAAAATCTGAAGCCTTTGGAGACGAACACTGACGGTTAAGACAAAGTACAGCTTTTGAACAGATTCTACTGGAGTTTCACATTCACCACTGTCAGGCCTCAGTTCTTTTGCAAACATCAAAAGCCATTAAGGAAGAAAACTCCTTATATCCTTCTTATTCAAAAAGCCTTCCCTGAATTTATGTGATTTTAGTTAAGTGTATAATTGTGAGAACAAATACTCATTTGAATGAGGACATTGGTAATTCTAAATTTCATAGATTTTACAGCACAGAAACAGACCATTGGTCCAACTGGTCCATGCCGGTGTTTATGCTCCACATGATCTCCTCCCACCCTCTTCATCTAACCCCATCAGCATATTCTTCTATTCCTTTCCTCTTCATGTGCTATCTAGCTTCCCCTTAAACATTGCTGTTTGTGGGAGCTTGCTGTGTGCAAACTGGCTTCCACATTTCCTACATTACAACAGTGACTACACTTCAAAAAGTACTTAATTGGCTGTAAAGCACTTTGGGACATCCTGAGGTCATGCAAGCCGCTATATAAATGCAAGTCTTTCTTTATTAATCTTTTAAATGTTAAAAAAAAAAAATCTTCAATTATTATTTTATATTTTAACCACTGTACTGGATGTGCATGGCTAAAATTTGAAACTGTTTATTAGCATCTCTACTGTGGCTCATTCTTTGATTCCATTGACAGCAACTGCAGGAACATCCTTTAATGAGCAAAAGGCTACTAGAAAGAGATAATATTGTGCCGGTGACCTCTATTTTTCCTTAAGCATTAAGTGTCTCTACTAAACATCTGGCTTTGATAAATAATTGCACAATTTAGCTTAATTGTATAATGGACTAGCTGGGTGAACAAAACGAAAATAATCCAAATTTTAAATCAATATTTTTTTTAAACAAATCTTGAAACAAAATGAAGTGTGGAATGTGCAAGTAAACATCTTTAAACTGGATTTGAGGAATTTCTATGGAAAATCATCAAAAATTCTTAATGTATAAATATAATTTCTTCAGGCATGTCTCTTTGTTGTGGCGTGTGAGCAATATTACATTTGTTAACCATCAAATGCTTTAAAAGTTGTAACAACTGTGTTGGTGCAGACGCCTCAAATTATGGCTATCTAGGGAGGTGGTTGTTGTTGTTTAATATGATGGGAAAAGCTTATAATGGAATGTCTAGTTTGGCTATCCATTCGATGACCTTCTGAGATGCCGAGTGGAGAAATGAGGTGCCTCCCACAACAGATCCTAGTGGGCAGGTTGATGTGATGTGTTCCATGGTCTGGGACTCATGGCCACAGTCACACTTCGCATTGTCCCTCATCTTCCACTTGTGGAGCAGGTGGCTGCATCATCCATGCCCTGTGCGGATTTGGTTGAACGCTGTCCACTGTCTTCGAGGGAGCTGATGACAACCTACACGTGGCCTCCCTGCATGTGCTAGTTCACCGAGAACTTGCCAGCTAATGTCATCAAGAAGACGACCGAATGCCCGAAAGCGGCCTCCTGGCCTGCAAAGCATGAAAGCATCTAGGGAGGTCGGAGCAAAAGGATAGGAAGTTCTCCTGAATGACAGGGAAAAAAAGAATCAGTTAAACCGTGATTCCATTGTCAAGTACACTGTCTGAACCACTTTTAGAGGTGGAGAAAAGAGGTTTGAGGTAGATCACATAGCTGCCCTATCGACAGAAGAGTGACACGAAGGACCTTAGGGACCAGATAGAAAAAGCTGAAAATGGGCAATGGTAGAAATACTGTACATAAAAAAGACGTCTTAAATAAGCTAGAATATTACCTTGCATTTGCTTCAGGGATTAATATTTACCATCTGGAATTTTCACAAATTAGTTTGAGCATGTTTTGTAACATGGCAATGCAATCTAATAATAAGTACCATAATCATCTAATAATAATATCATAAGAGCATTTCAAAACCACAACTTCAGAAAGTAAGTGTATAGACTTGGCATGGATAAATGTGAATTTTAGAAAGAAGCATTTTGATTATAAATTCCCCAGTAATACCACTATATTTTACAGGTATGAATATAGATCACCAACTAAAAGTTATTTTTTATTGAGTCACAAAAATACACGGTTATAAAAAGGAAATAACTATGCAAAGTATATATTAGGTGGGACTAGTAGACATACCATCCACAATTACTCTGACTCAATTTTGTGGAAATTTTATAAATTGTAACTGATAATTTGGATTTCAAGATATGTGCATAGCAATGTGTTCAAAATTCCATTGGCCCAGAAATTCGGGTCTCCACGGGTGAGTACGCACGGGGTACTCACCTGTAGGCCCAATGGAAGTGCCGGTTTCCTGCATGTATTGCGCATGCACGGGAAACCGGCACTTCCGTTCCCCTGAAAGCAGGGGTTCAGAGGTCGTACGCGTGCGTGGCAGAGGCTGCGTGTGTGCATCGAACTTAGGTTTTTTTACGGGTTTTCCCGGGAGGGTAAGTCTCCAGAAGTTACACATTTAAAAAGCAGGCGTAAGGCCTGCTTTTTACAAGGTAAGTGGTGAATTAATTAAAATTAAAACATTTTTTCCACAGGTTTATTATTTTTAAATACTTTAAAGCAAGGTTAAGTTTATTTTAGCCCCATTAGAAAATAAAATTATTTTTTTCAAAAATTTAAATTATTGTTTAAAATAGTTATTTCATGTAATTTATAGTTTATTTAAAAAATGTGATGTTTTTTTAAAATTTATTTGAAGATTTAGTGATGTTTTGGGGCCCGTAGTATTTCTAAGTTTTGACAGCACTTCCTGTCAAACTTATGAATGGAGCATTCCCTGCTCCGATTGGCTCCCCATGGCCCACGTGATCCCAGGGGACGCTTCGAACTATCTGCGCCCCTGGGATATGCAAGCACTGTGCGCCGGCAGCTGGAGCAGGCCCCGGATCAGAATTCCATGGGGACCCACAGTTCAACGGCCGGCGCGCAAGGTAAGTGCAGGTCGGGGGCTCACACCCGCGGGAAGCCCCTGACCCGAATTTCTGGGCCAATGTTTTGTAAACATTTCCTTTACATGCAAAATGCAATGGATTTCATTTATCTTCCTGTTAAGTGTTAAGTTCAGTAGGAATGGAACGCAACAACACAAAATATATTAAAACAGAGTTGTGAGACTTGTTTGCTCCAGATGTACCGTCAATGAATTGTGAATTTGCATTAGTCTCATCCTCCAATTAGGGAGATATTTAAGAAATCCCAAATGTTTACTTGAGTAATTGTCTTGGCTCATTGGATTTTGAGACAATAAATGGCTCCTGTGTCAAGACATATAAACAAAACCCAGATGCAATTTATTGTCAAGGACATTCCAGAAAAACTAAGGTCAGTCCTACTGTTTTACATTTTAATAAGAATTGGTCATATGGATGTTTTTCTACCAACACATCCTAATTGCCCCCCACCCAGGAAATTTCTAGTGAAAATCTATTAACTGAAACCTGCATCTTTTGTACTTGTGAGGAGATTCATAGATTATGGGACTAACAATCATCCCTTAATCATGAAATATCACACTGGGCACCATGGGGCATGTCCACCACATTCTTCTGTCCACTGTAAAAGTAAGTTCAATATCACAATACACATCAAGGCTCCAGCTTAAAAGCAGTCAAATTTATTTACCAGAGATACCATCCATAAAGGCAGTAGGGCACAGAGAGAAACTCAAGTACAATACTAGACTTACAAAAACAGTTTCAAAACAAGAGTCCAAACATCCTTGTGGTTCTTTTCAGTCTGTGAGGGACATTATGTGGGAAGATAACTCACATGAAGTTATTCATAGCCCCATAATGTGGCATTGGCAAGCAGGGAAATGAAAACCATGGATCATAAGTTACTTTGGGTGTAAATGCAGGCTCTTCATTGCTCATTTGCTATTGATGATTGAAAATCATATCTTGTACAGTTCTCACATACCTGTCAATACTTAAACAATTCACAACCAGAAACCTCCTGGAACAAAGCTTCCTTAATGGCTCAGCCACTTAAGATTGTAATAAGCAATCATTTGTAAGCTTGCACAATTTGCCAGCAACTGAAACCATTTCTATGTCAATTTAGCATCAGTTGCATTGTATATATAACATATTAGAGTTTAAACTAGAGTCTTAAACTTAAATAAAGCCAATTACATAGGTATGAGGGGTGAATTGGCTAAGGTAGATTGAAAAAATAGATTAAAAGGTATGGCGGTAGATAAGCAGTGGCTAGCATTTAAATAAATATTTCATAATTCTCAACAAAAATACATTCCATGAGAAACAAAAACTCCATGGGAAAAGTAATCCAACTGTGGCTAACTAAAGTAGTAAAGGATAGCACTAGATTGAAAGAAGAAGATTATAATGTTGTGAAGAATAGTAGTATGCCTGAGGATTGGGAGAGTTTCAAAAACCAGCAAAGGTTGACTAAAAAATTGTTAAAAAGGGAAAAAATAGAATATGAGGGAAAACTAGCAAGAACTATAAAAGCAGATTGTAAGAGTTTCTACAAGTATGTAAAAAGGAAGAGAGTAGCAAAAGTAAATGTTGGTCACTTAGAGGCTGAGGCAGGAGAAATTATTATGGAGAATAATGACATTGCAGAAACGTTAAGCAAATATTTTGTATCTGTCTTCACAGTAGAAGACACAAAAAGCATACCAAATCCCCTGGACCTGACGGCCTACATCCTAGGGTTCCAAAAGAAGTGGCTGCAGAGATAGTGGATGTATTGGTTTTGATCTTCCAAAATTCCCTAGATTCTAGAGTGGCCCCAACAGATTGGAAGGTCACAAATGTAACACCGCTATTCAAGAGAGGGAGAGTGAAAACAGGGAACTACAGGCCAGTTAGCCTGACATCAGTCGTTGGGAAAATGCTGGAATCCATTGTTAAGGAAGTGGTATCAGGGCACTTAGAAAATCATAACATGATTAGGCAGAGTCAACATGGTTTTATGAAAGGGAAATTGTGTTTGACAAATTTATTCGAGTTTTTTTGAGGATGTAACTAGCAGGGTAGATAAAGGGGAACCAGTGGATGTACTATGTATGGATGTCCACAACGCATTCGATAAGGTGCCACATAAAAGGTTATTACATAAGATTACAGCTCATGGGGTTGGGGGTAATATAGTAGCATGGATAGAGGATTGGTTAATGGACAGAAAATTGAGAGTAGGGATAAACGGATCTTTTTTAGGTTGGCAGGCTGTAACTAGTGGGGTGCTGCAACGATCAGTGTTGGGGCCTCAGCTATTTACAATCTATATTAATGACCTAGATGAAGGGACCGAGCGTAATGTATCCAAGTTTGCTAACGATACAAAGCTAGGTGGGAGAGTAAATTGTGAGGAGAACACAAAGGGCTGGATTTCGCCAATGGGGAGCTTTTGGAGGCGGGACGCCCACTTGTCAGGTTTCAGCCCTGCCTCCATTAACTTCTGGCCAACCCATGTTATTTTCCCTTGATTAACCTTGTTAAGCCCGCCCAGCGGGCTTAGCAGGCCAATTAAGGGAAAGCTGTTACGTCCGTGAATAATTGAGACACGGACAGCAGGTGTGAACAAAGTAAGTCTTTACTGGTGGAAGTCAATAGTGAAACTAAAAACACAGAGGCTAAATAGCGCCTTTTATACAGGGGTGGTCACTGCCAGTACTGCAGTCTGAGACCAGTTATTCTCTTAAAGGTACATACACAACAATTCCTCCCCTTTTAGATAAACAGTACATAACATTCATTTAACAACTAAATGATAACTAGTTACAATCACAATTACCGTTGCTAGATACATTGGTTAAGTTTAAGCAATTATAAGTTCAGTCTTTGAGGAGTGATGTAAGCCCCCAAAGCGTGGACTAAGTGATATACAAAGTCGACAACACTGGCTTGTTATAAGAAAGACAGACCCAATAATTGAAGTAAAAACGGTTTATTCAGGCCTGGGGAGCTGTGGCTCTTGCGTCCCAACACAAGGCTCCGACTCCACCGAATCTCTTGAGGTTCACACAGTTATACAAAAATTAAGGCCCTGCCCTAAAGGGGGGGTTAAGCTTATTAACATATACAGAATTATAGTTAAATTGTAATTATAAAACCGTGACATTCCATTCTTCCAATCGCTTACAAATCTCACATTTCGTTATCAGTTGGTCTTGTTACTTTCTCATGACCCGGGCCTCAACTTTATTACTTTATGATCGCCCATTTGCTATTGTCAGATGGCTTGGTCTTTTTAAGTATTTCTCTAAGATAGTAGATCTTTCCAAAGCGGGCAATCCGCAGACTTTCTGTCTCTCTCTCTTGAATTATTTCTACAGAGCAAAAACACTTTAGTTAGTTAAAAGAATAGAACCCTGTTGAGCTTCACACTTAACAAACCCTTAAGTGCAAAGGTGTCGACTCGCGTGGCCGAACCCATATATCTCTCCCTCTTTCTAAGGGGTTGTTTTGACAGTTTTAATCTCTCAGCAGTTAACCCGTAGTCCTGTTTAAACCTTATCTGGGTTTATACAACTTTTACAGACTTCTATTGTTCAACTCAGAGCACGAATTAACCTATTCCCTTCATTTTGTATATTGGTGTTACAGATGAATCCTGGTTTGTTTTACCTTATTAAATCCAATTTTTAATATCTTACTTCAGTCCCCCCTTTTGACCTTTGGACAATTGCTCCAAACAGGTCAACATGTATTTCCACTTCCTGGTGTCTGCCAGAGCGTGCACTCCCTGGCCTTCTACCAGTTTAGGTTATACATGTATATATATCTTATCAATTTGGAGGCCGACTTCCCCCTCTGTGGTATGGTGGTCTTTCCTTTACGGTGGTCTTTCCTTTAGGGTGGGCTTTCCTTTATGCACTCCGTCCGGTGTAACCATTCCCAGGGCCCCTTAGACCCTACACTAATGGTTGAGGCTTTTCTGCTCAAGCCTGTCCCTCATTCCCACGTGGGGTGTGTGACGTGCCAATTCGAGACTGTCATCACACACCAATCCTCATTCACCACCCTCCTTCTGCCACCCTCCTTCTGCCACCTCCATCTTACGGTTGGCCGGCCCGGTCTTTATTTACCATGCCCAATTAATCCCATATAATTTCAGGGCTTCCCATCGCGTCTTACACCATTTGCCTTGGAGAGGCAGGGGAGTTGTCCATTCTTAACATCGCTACCTGCCCCTCCTCAGGCTCTACTTCTTTCACCGCACCAATTTTGGCCTTACTCATTCTGGCACAAAGGCACTGGAGAAATAAAAATACACAATATATCAGAATAACAATCAAGAGGAATATCATTATGCCTTGTATCACTGAGGCGCCCACAGTCCCCGACCATCCTGGTCCCCAATTATCAAAATATGAGGAAGTGGGTGAGTTTCCTCTAATGTTGTACTAATGTCTTTTTGTTGTTTCTTTAAGCCTTCTTCTATTTTATGATAGTACTTTAAAATTTCCTTTGTTTCCTGCCGTAACTTCTGCCAAGCTTCCTCTAACTTAGGAATTGCCTTGGGCTCTGGTATGACATAAGTTTCAACCCTTTTTAGTAAGTCTCATATTATCAAATGACCAGGTTTTCCTATCTGTATAGGTATCTTTAGACCAATACAACGGTTTGGCTGGGGAATGGTATAAGCCATATCTTGACATTCATATTTCTGTTCAATTGTGGTGACACAACAGGTCCCATTGTTCCTTGATGCTACCCAGGTCCGGTGTATCCCCTTGGGTGAACCTCGAGGGTGCAATTGGCAATTTTCGTAAATCCGTACTCTGATGTGTCTCCCTCGGTGGGGGGGTGTGTGCACACCCATGTCCTTCCCTTGTGGTGGCACCCGTCCACTACCACCCCCCTTTAGGTTTCATTCTTCTGTTTATTATCTTCATCCCTTTCCCAAAGCGCCTTGGTAGGGACATCATGATATTTAACCCACTTTCCCTTTGTACTTCTCCTATATTAATCACGTCGTATCGGAGTTGTCCCCCTTCTGGGAATTGTGGGATGGCCAGTACAAAGCCAATCATCTTAGTCCATGGGGTCAGACAATCGCCTGCCCGGTATACTTGTCCCATTTTACATTCCTTACATAGGCTTTTATTTGTGTCAATCCAAGGTTCCAGATCCTTATTAGTAATCCAATCAGGGATCTGTCCATTATTTATTTGCCTCATGTTATGCTGAGCATTCGACAATATCCATGAGCCCTACGTGGCACATATTAGTTCCTTATCGGTTTGGCGAGAAGCATTATTAAGTCTATCAATAATTGTATTGATTGTTTCTGCATGGGGGGCTACTATCTCTTCCACCCCCGACAATTGCATTATTGTTTGGTTTCCCTGCCAGTGTCAATTGCCGGCTATTTCCAGTAGCTTGTTTTAGTAACTTCTCTATTTTTGCTTGTAATTCTTCTACTCCTTCGTTTACTCCTTCTATGTCCAAGCTATTAACTGTTGCTAACCCGGCTGCATACCCTGCTCTGGTCGTTTCCAATACTCCCCGTTTCTTACATCTTTGTAAGATAGATTTTTCCTGTGGATCCTCTAATTGTTTTACCCACAGGGAGTTCCAGGTTTGTTTTGTATCTCAAAAGTACTCATATTAATGGCAAGCTTAGTAACTCTATGTGCTACACTAAAATACACCTCATCCTGTGTTCTCCTTATTACTAATCCCCCTCGATAATGGCAATACTTATATTTATCCCTAGAATCAAGGCGAGGACGCTCCATCTCATTCCGGACGTCCAGTATTCCTGTAATTACAAAAAGGGGCTGGTCGTCACCAGCCAGTTAGAATTATTCTGCTCTTATCCATTTTATCAGTTCAAAATGCTGTACATCTGGTTCATTTCTTGTTCTGTGGCTCTGTCCCCAGACATACCTGAAGATGCAAACTATGGCATATAATATTATCATCATACACAGCCTATTATCATCATACACAGCCCTATCATTGATATATGTAGTAACTCCCCTTCCCATTCTTTATATCTTCTAGTATACTCCTCACTCTGTCAAAAAGGGCACCATCTCTGGTTTACTCATTGTCTTTCTTATATATTTTTAACTGAGTCCAGTGTTTCCACCTTCCTTTACCCGTTCCAGACCCATCTACATGAGCACATGTGTCATTATTCATTAATACTTCATAAGGTCCTGACCATCTGGGTGCTAGCCCTGGTTTGGCTGGTATTATTTCTGCTATCACTTTGCTGTCTATTGCTAAGACCTCCTTCTGGTCGTCCCGTGTATCCTGTTCTTGATCCCGTATAATCTGTTGGTCTTTGGCCTCATGTCTCTAACTATCTGTCCAGATTTATCTTTGGGTAACAGGACAGCTTCCCAAGCAGTCTCCCGGCTGTTTGAGACGGTGCTGCAATTAGTTTATAAGATAACTTCCATTTATCAAATCCTAATTTTCCTTCTATCACTGTGGGGAAATATTAACTCAACATTAAGAAATTTACATTTAATAATGTCCAATATCTTTAAATTCTGTTCAGTAATACTGAAGTTGTTGCTTGGTGAACTCAAACAGCTGTCAGTGGAAAGGGTTAACTCCTTCGCAGGCTTTTGAAGGTGGAGCTAAACATTATTGCGTCACTTCACGCAACCCAAAAAACATCCCTGACTGAGAGACAGTTGTGGTTTCACACTTTGACTCAACATGAACATTTGGGCTTCATTGGTCAGATTCCCTCTCTCAATTGCTCGTTTAGCTGCCCATCCTCTTGTGTGCTTTAATTTATTATTATGCACTCTTTGGGTAGGAGAGAGGTTCCTACTAATTCCTTGGTTATATTCTTGTGTCTTATGGGTCCTTCTCCTGGCGTCATATATCCCTGCCTACTCCCGCTATCATGTAATCAGACACCACCCCAAAGGCATTCCGACTATCTATATAGGTTTACACTTTTTCCTTTGGCTACCCCCCTTTGATCAAATCCTGTATAGGCTGGGCCATTTCTACTTTGTTTCCCGGGCCTGCCTGTTTGTTTGACTTATAATCTGGGGGCCAGTACACTTCATTCGCTTTAGGGTCGACTAAAGCTCCTACTTCTCGCAGTATATCTATCCCTAGGATTGTTCCTTCGGTGTTCTCGCATACCCACAACTGTGTAGGTATTATTATACATCCAATTTCTAGTAAGACTGTTTCGCTCTTATAAGCCCTGATTCTTCGTCCACCGATTCCTGCTATACTAACTGAAAGTTTCGTTCGGGGCAAGGGTAAGTCTGTCAATGCGATTGTGGCTCCTGTGTCTATTAACATTTTGCACTGTCGGCCCCCTACCAATGCGTCAACAAACATCCTCGGATCCCCCTCCCCTCTCTGGCGCGGTCCCTTCCTGCTGCCATCCCTAGAAGCTTGCGAGTAATCAAAGCACGCAACCAGTCCTAATGCCCCTCCCATCTGTTTTTGGGCATTTGTCTCTTCCCTTGTGTCACTATGTATCCTAGGTCGACTACTTCATCCTTCCCTACCTATACCTTTCTAAGGTTTAACTCTAGTCCCGCCTTCTATAAGGCTTCCAGTACCATAGTCAATTAAATATTGTAAAGGGACCTGCAGCTATCAGATATTCTTGCGGAGTGGAGTTATCTTATTCAATTCGGACTACACCAATTTACATCAACCAGAATTTCACTGTGGCCACAATGAAAGTCTGGTTTTAATAGGTTAATTTACCTCATAACTTCAAGGTTAGATCTTGGACTGAAACTTAATCTTTCATTAAACAAACTTTTTGTTGCTCTTCTCAGTTTTTACACTTCAGCTTAACTTAAATTGTAATAGGTTTTTTTCATTCTGAGGGCACAATCTTATTTGCACATTCTTAAACTTCCAAAATCCCCGACAAGACAAAGGGGTTAAATGCTTTTACTTTAACACAGAGAAGTGGGTGGAGCTACAACACACAGCAGACATTTCTTTTTCTTAACAGACAGATTTTCAGACAAAGGAATATTGTATCCTCTTAAACATTCCTAATCAGGAAAACATCCACACTCACACATTTTTATACAAACTGTAATTTCAGCATATGTCTAAGGTTCCTTTCACTCAGCAAATCTCGTGTTTTACTTGTCTTGGTACAGATGCTAATAACTTCCATGTTGGTAAAGCTTTAAGTTTATCTTTTCCTTCCTTTTTAAATCTGTGACTCAACAGCTTTCCCTAGTTTCCAAATCCCTGTTTGTTTTTTTTTGCTGGGGTTTCAAATTGGTTCGCCTGCAAATTAGATCTTTTTCCTTCTTTATCTCTCCCTTCTGTTTCAATTCCTTACATTATCTGTTGCCTCTTTATCTTTAGCTCCTCCCCACCAAGCCTTTGGCTCTCTGCACTATATTTTTTTCCAGGAGTCGGGTTATAGAATCCAGGTCCCTTGAGGATTCTTCTTCCACCCTCTTAGTCATAACTAACTGCTATGTTTAATGCGTAATTCACGGTATTGGTGAATTAGTTTTATACACTACGTTGCTCACCCCTATAGCGTTACTCTGATTAATTGCTCACTTCCTGTCAATCACTCTTTCGTTAAACACACCAACCCTTTAGTCCCGAGGTTTTGAGTTTTAACCTCTTTGTGACTGTAGGGGTTTTATTTCATTCACTCACCACGGTGCACCCATTCATTCAATTGTTGAGATTTCGCCGTCTCACGGCTGAAAGGATTTCCCGCCTCCCGGGGTAGGGGTCTTTCCGCTCCTGTCGGTTTGCCGCCACACGGCTAAATGAGGATTTCCCGCCTCCCGGGGTAGGGGTCTTTCCGCCCCTGTCGGTTTGCCGCCACACGGCTAAATGAGGATTTCCCGCCTCCCGGGGTAGGGGTCTTTCCGCCCCTGTTGGTTTGCCGCTATACGGCTTAGGGAACACCTTATCCCTATCTTTTTAACCGCCTTCAATTAAGGGTGTCTTTCTTCTTATAGTTCTTTTATACGTCGATTCTGACTCAACGTCTTGCCAGCGATTAACCTCTAATTTTACAGGTGGTAATTAAAACATACTCACCCGTCTTAGGTTAACGCTGTCCGAGAGTCTTGTTCAGAACGCATATCCCATCCTCGTCGCCAATTGATGTAAGCCCCCAAAGTGTGGACTAAGTGATATACAAAGTCGACAACACTGGCTTGTTATAAGAAAGACAGACCCAATAATTGAAGTAAAAATGGTTTATTCAGGCCTGGGGAGCTGTGGCTCTTGCATCCCAACACAAGGCTCCGACTCCACCGAATCTCTTGAGGTTCACACAGTTATACAAAAATTAAGGCCCTGCCCTAAAGGCGGGGACAAGCTTATTAACATATACAGAATTATAGTTAAATTGTAATTATAAAACCGTGACATTCCATTCTTCCAGTCGCTTACAAATCTCACATTTCGTTATCAGTTGGTCTTGTTACTTTCTCATGACCCGGGCCTCAACTTTATTACTTTATGATCGCCCATTTGCTGTTGTCAGATGGCTTGGTCTTTTTAAGTATTTCTCTAAGATAGTAGATCTTTCCAAAGCGGGCAATCCGCAGACTTTCTGTCTCTCTCTCTTGAATTATTTCTACAGAGCAAAAACACTTTAGTTAGTTAAAAGAATAGAACCCTGTTGAGCTTCACACTTAACAAACCCTTAAGTGCAAAGGTGTCGACTTGCGTGGCCGAACCCATATATCCCTCCCTCTTTCTAAGGGGTTGTTTTGACAGTTTTAATCTCTCAGCAGTTAACCCGTAGTCCTGTTTAAACCTTATCTGGGTTTATACAACTTTTACAGACTTCTATTGTTCAACTCAGAGCACGAATTAACCTATTCCCTTCATTTTGTATATTGGTGTTACAGATGAATCCTGGTTTGTTTTACCTTATTAAATCCAATTTTTAATATCTTACTTCAGGAGGCTTCCTGATTCTGTCTGGATAATGCCTCTTTGGGGTATCAGGTTCTTCTGGCAATGTTGAGTCGGGATCAATGTCGTTGTTTGGTTCATCTGCTTCCAATATTACCGGTTCTGCGGTAGCTACAATTAGAACGTCGATTTCATTACCAGGTGTATCAGATCGTGGTGTGGAGTTGACGTTTTCCCGTGACTCTAGAATCTGGTCAGCATGGCGTCTTACAATGCTCTCCCCAACGTCCACGGTATACATGAGAGGTCCTTGTCGTGTACAAATCGTTCCTGGCTGCCATTTCTCAGTGCGGTAGTCCCGGGCCAAAACTGGTTGACCTATCTTAAAACTCCTGGTCGGCCTTTCATTCATATTCTGAAACTGCCTGTTCTCCACATCTCTTCGGACGTTTGGCTTAACCAAATCCAAGCGGCATCGTAGTCTTCGATTGAAGAACATCATGGCTGGAGTTTGGTTGGTAACCGCATGTGTCGCATTCCGGTAGGCAGACAAGAAGTTGTCCACCTTGTGTTGTAGGGGTATATCTTCATTACACATTGCCTTGATAGCCTTCTTGAATGTTTGGACAAACCTCTCGGCCAATCCATTAGTGGCTGGATGATATGGGGCAGATGTGTAATGCTTAACACCATTGTTCTTTAAGAACCTCCGGAACTCTTCAGACACAAACTGTGGTCCATTGTCAGAGCAAATCTGTTCAGGCAGCCCATTCCTGGCGAATATGGTTCGTAAAACTGTTGATAGTTTTTTCTGTGGTGGTTGAGGACATTTTTATTACCTCTGGCCACTTTGAATGTGCATCCACCGCAATTAAAAACATCGAGTCCATGAAGGGACCAGCAAAATCAATGTGCACCCTTTGCCATGGAGATGAGGGCCACTCCCATGGATGCAGAGGAGCTTGTGGTGGGGCGTTTTGGACCTTCTGGCATCCTGCACAGCTCTTGGTCATCTCTTCGATTTCTCTATCGATTCCCGGCCACCACACAAACGCTCTGGCTAAGCTCTTCATTTTTACCCCACCCAGATGACCCTCATGAAGCTCATTGAGCACTCTATCCATCAACTTAGGTGGAATTACTACTCTGGATCCACACATCAAGGTTCCTCTGCACACTGACAGCTGTTCTCTTCTCGGCGAGAATGCTGGCAGCAGTGGTTCGCCATGTGCTGGCCATCCCTTCACCGTTAAATCATAGACCCGTGATAGTGTCGGGTCATTCCGTGTTTCCTTTTCTATGTTTGCATTCGTCACAGGGAGACACTCGACTATGGTCGAGTGGAATAACTCCATCGGATCCACTGCAAGGTCTTCTTCTCCCACCGTCGGCAATGGTAGATGCGACAATCCATCAGCATTTCCATGCTGTTTAGTTCCTTTGTACTCGATGTCATATTGGTGTGCCCCTAGGAAAAGGGACCATCTCTGCAGCCGTTGTGCTGTCATTATCGGTACGCCCTTCTGAGGGTTGAAAATGGAGACAAGAGGTTGATGATCGGTTAGTAGAGTACATTTTTGACCATGCAGGTAGTGATTGAACTTCTTCACCCCCCACACTAGGCTGAGGGCCTCTCTGTCAATCTGGGCGTAGTTACGCTCGGCAGAAGTTAACGAGCGTGACGCAAAAGCTATCGGCCTCTCTAAACCATCAAGGAACTTATGTGACAGTACCGCCCCAATGCCGTAGGGAGACGCATCACACGCCAGCCTGATTGGCAGTGCTGGGTTGTAGTGAGCCAATACTTCCCTTGAAGTGATTAAGTCCTTACTCTTCTGAAAAGCACACTTACAATCATCGCTCCATTTCCATGCTACCCCCGTTCGTAGCAGGGCGTTCAGTGGGTGCAGAATTGTCGACAAATTGGGCAAAAACTTATGATAGTAATTCACCAATCCGAGGAATGACCTCAGTTGCGACACATTTTCAGGCGCTGGGGCCTTAACAACCGCTTCAATTTTGTCAGGGGACTTATGTAACCCCTCTTCATCAATCACGTGGCCACAATACGATATCTGTTTCTTAAACAATTCGCACTTGGGGCGGTTGGCTCGCAGCCCATGTTCCCGTAGTCTAGTGAGCACCTGTTCTAGGTTGTTAAGGTGTTCACTGTCATCTTCACCTGTTACAAGGACGTCGTCCAAGTAACACTGAGTCCCCGGAATCCCTTGCAGGACTTGTTCCATCGCTCTTTGCCATATCGCCGGAGCCGATGCTACTCCGAATACCAATCGATGATACTGGTAAAGACCTTTGTGAGTGTTTATCGTGAGATACTTCCTAGAGGACTCCTCAACCTCCATCTGCAAATATGCTTGTGCTAGGTCAATTTTTGTAAAACGCTTCCCTCCGGACAGTGAGGCGAATATGTCTTCTATCCTTGGAAGAGGATATTGTACTGTGTGAAGGACCGGGTTCACTGTCACCTTGAAATCCCCACAGATGCGAATCTTCCTTGGCTCCCCGGACTTATTGCTTAACGTTTTCTTCATGACAGGAACGATGGTTGTCGCCCACTCGCTCCAGTCGACCTTAGACAACACGCCCGCCTTCTCCAGATTCTCCAGCTCTGCCTCGACGGCTGGGCGAATTGCATATGGTACCGGTCTTGCTTTGAAAAACTTGGGAACTGCATTCTCTTCTATTTTTATCGAGGCGGTTACGCCTTTAAGCGTGCCCAGTTCTTGTTGAAATACCTCTTTGGCGTTTGCTAAGATTGTTAACAATCGTCCAGGAGTGACGTCTTCATCTTTTTTACTGTCCACCATCATTGTATGAATGGAGTGCCAATCTAAGTTTATCTTCCTGATCCATTCCCGTCCCAATAACGGTGGTCCACCATTTGGCAGTATGTAGAGATACAATTTCCGTATTTTCTTGCCGTTGTATTCAACAGGCACCCTTATTTTTCCACTGGGGTATACTTTTTGCCCCGTATACGTCGCCAAGACGATGGATGTCTCTCTCAAGGGTATGTGTGAAAATAGCCGCTCGTAGTCTCGTCGATTCATGATGGTTAGCGCTGATCCTGTATCCAATTCCATTTTAACTTGGGACCCTGCTATCGTGAGGGTGACCCAAATGGTTCGGTGATCCTCTTTTGCGATTACATTGTGAAGTTTGAGACAGCTTAGTCTCCTGTTCCCGGATTCACTATCGCTCATCTGGTCTTCGGAACTACTGTCCGTCATCTTTTGTACTTTCTTGTACGGTTCCTTAGTAGCCTTTTTGTTGTCGCTGGTCTTCTTCCCAGACCTGCAAACTCGTGCAATGTGTCCCATCTTCCCGTATTGCCTGCATATTTTGTCTTTGGACCAGCAGTCCTTCTGGTCATGGTTAGTTCTGCCGCAGCAATAACATTTTGCAAATCCCCGTGTCATTTCGTGGGTGCCGTATTCCTGTGGTTTTTGTTGAATTTCTGCAGCTCCCCTGGCTGCTGCTTCATACGATACTGCCACGCTGAAAGCCTTATCTAGCGTCAGCTCTTTCTCTGAGAGTAACTTCTTCTGTGTTCCTTCACTCAGGAGTCCACAGACAAATTTGTCCCGTAGGGTATCTGCCAGTCCTGCTCCGAACTGGCAGTGCTTTGATAGCTTGCATAGTTCCGTAAGATACTCAGCATTGCTCTCATCTTTATGCTGAGTTCTCCTGTGGAATTTAAATCTTTCTGCTATCAACAGCGGTGCAGGGTTTAAGTGTTCCTGTAGGACAGCAACAATTTCGTTAAAACTCTTCGCCTTCGGTTTGGCTGGAGTAATCAGGTCCCGCAATAGGCCGTACGTTCTAGCGCCCATTAAGTTTAGCAATATCAATGCCTTTTTCCCCTCCGCTATTTCGTTTGCCTCGAAATATACCTCGACTCTTTCCACATACGTGGTCCAGTCCTCTATTGTATTATCAAAAGCAGTGATACAGCCAGTCTTCGGCATCTTGCAAATCTAAAATGGCACCTCCCGCGCTTTGCCTTCTTCCCCGATTTAACAAAATGGCGCCTCCCGCGCTTTGCCTTCTTCCCCGCTGTTGTTAGCGCTGCTTTCCATGGTTTCTTGCGCGTTTAATATTGATTTTTTTTTCTTTTATTATTTTCCCGTCGTGGAGCGGACCCTCTGGGACACTTCCCTCCCTCTTCTTAGGTCTGAACGCTGCCCGGCTCCGAAGCACCGGCCGCGCCTTGTGTGCTCCACCCTCTCTCTCTCTCTTTGCTTCCCGACTCGCTGCCCGGCCCCGTTTAAAAGCCACCCGATCGAGCTTCAGCCTGCCGCAGCCCAGTAAGGATCAGTGCACTACCTGCCACCAGCCCGATTAGCTGGGAAACCACAGACCGAGGAACCAAGCCTGGCTCTGGACAGTCTCTCCTGCAAGTTTCCAATCCGACGATTTGGAGGGCGGTTGCCCATGGTCGACGCCCGTTTCTCGAGTTTCTTTGGATTTTATTTATTTTTTCTTTCTTCTGGCTTCGACCTTCAATAACGTCGTCCGAGGTGCTGCCGAATTGCAGGTAAGTTCATTTCTTACTTGTCGCCAGTGTTACGTCCGTGAATAATTGAGACACGGACAGCAGGAGTGAACAAAGTAAGTCTTTACTGGTGGAAGTCAATAGTGAAACTAAAAACACAGAGGCTCAATAGCGCCTTTTATACAGGGGTGGTCACTGCCGGTACTGCAGTCTGAGACCAGTTATTCTCTTAAAGGTACATACACAACAAAAGCCTGTTACAGAGAATGTCAACGTATGACTTTCATCTGTCAAAAATTTTTGACAGATGAATTGTTATTGTTTGACAACTCTGTGAAGCTGTGAAACACTGATATTCTCTGTAGTTTGATGAGTTCTTGAATTCAAGACCTCATCAAACCTCTTTCTTTTGTAGAAATTAGATGGTTGCTACATTGGAGAATGCAACAGCCATCTGTCATCTCTACCATGGAGGTGCGAGACTCTCCGCATACCACCGATTGAAGCCTGCAGGAAGAAACAAAGGTAAGTACACTTTTTCTAACACTTTGCACTTACCTCAGATACTCACCTCTCCACACTTGCACCCATCACTCACCTCCACAGCACACTTTTGGACCCCTCCGACCCCTGCAGACCCACTACTTGCCTCAGTGACCCTGACGGGTTTCGAAGTCTTCGGGAAGCCCGCACTTGTGTGGGCAAAATGGGGATAATCTTATTTTATGCCTGTTAACTACCTGTTAACAGGCAGTTAAGTGGATGTAATCTCTTTCCGCCTCCAAGGAGATGGGACCCGGCGCGGGACGGCTACCTGCCTCCTGGCAAGATGGCACGGAGGTGGGTTGGGGGCGGGTTGGACAGCCGCCCCCAAATTCTGCCATTTTCCCAGCAGTCCCGCCTCCAAACCCACCTCCCCAGGGCTGGGAAAATCACCCCCTAGGAGTCTGCAAAGGAATATAGATAGACTAAATGAGTGGGCAGTAAGGGGGCAGATGGAGTATAATGTAGGGAAATGTGAGGTTATTCACTTTTGTAGGAAGAATAGAAAAACAGAATATTTTTGAAATGGTGAGAAACTTTCAAATGTTGGTGTTCAGAGAGATTTGGGTATCCTCATGCAAGAAACACAGAAAGCTAGCAAGCAGGTACAGCAAGCAATAAGGAAGGCAAATGGCATGTTGGCCTTTATTGCAAGGGGATTGGAGTATAAGAGTAAGGAAGTCTTGCTACAATTGTACAGGGCCTTAGTGAGACCACACCAGGAGTACTGCATACAGTTTTGGTCTCCTTACCTAAGGAAGGATATACTTGCCTTGGAGGCGGTGCAATGAAGGTTCACAAAATTGATTCCTGGGATGAGAGGGCTGTCCTATGATGAAAGATTGTGTAGAATGGGCCTATACTCTCTGGAATTTAGAAGAATGAGAGGTGATCTCATAGAAACAAGATTCTGAAGGGGATTGACAGGGTAGATGCTGCGAGGTTGTTTCTCCTGGCTGGACTGTCTAGAACTAGGGGTCATAGTCTCAGGATAAGGGGTAGGCCATTTAAGGCTGAGATGAGGAGGAGTTTTTTCACTCAGAAGGTTGTGAATCTTTGGAATTCTATGTCCCAGAGGGCTGTGAATGCTGAGTCTTTGAGTATATTCAAGGCGGAGATAGATTTTTGGGGGGCAAAATTCGATTGCTTTGGGCCTCATTAGTGCCCGAAGGGCTCACTAATGGGGCGCAAAGCAACTAGCACCGGAGCGCGGTGCCGCTAATGCCTCCCTCAAAAGCTAGCAGTGGCGGTAGCTGGTAGCGCCCCATGGCGCTGCACTTCCGGCGATGACGTCATCACCATGCGCAGCGCCCTGCAAACTTGGGCCGCGCCCACTGATGTACCGCCAGACGCTATGTCCAACAGGGTCAGGGGAGCGTACATGTAGCCAGGGTGGCGATATTTAAAGGGGTGGTGTTGGGCAGCCATTTTTTTTGCTGGCTGCCTGCCAGCTCCTGCCCCCTGTGCCCTCCTCCCGCAGGGTGCCGGTCATGATCGGGCAGCCCAGCACTCCTCTTGAGTGTCAGGCTCTTTTGCCAGCACCCCACTCCCTGGTGGCCCAGCAGCGCTATGCAAGGCCCCTCCCCTTTAATAAGGGGAGGAAGGCCTGCAGTCCCGCAACGCGACGTGCCAACGCGTATGCTGCTGCGGCATGTAGTGCCACGATATTGGGCTGGAGCGCCCCAAGAGGGAGGGGGAGCACTTCCAGTAGCGCCCCGCCTCCTGCTTGGGGCACTACCATCCAATTTCGGGCGCAGGGGCGCTAACTAAAAATAGCGCCCCGGCAAAGTTAGCGCCCTAATGGGGGGCGCGACGCAATTTTTCCCCCTTGGACTCTAGGGGAATCAAGGGATATGGAGATCGGGTGGGAAAGTGGAGTTGAGGTCAATGATCAGCCATGAGCTTATTGAATGGCGGAGCAGGCTCGAGGGGCTGTATGGCCGACTCCTGCTCCTATTTCTTATGTTCTTACTGTCCTTCAAAGCTGGAACCAGGCTTCTGCATCCTGGCCCATCTACAGTTAAATAGCCTACCTGCATTCTTGCAGAGGGCTGAACATCAAATTTAGCAAGAAAAGACAGCTTTCACATTTACGCCGGTTATTTCAAAACAGTATAATATAATATCACATACATTTTCTCTATTGGACATAGGACAAAAACTCTGCTTTTGTTACAATAGATTTAAAAAGCATACTTTCATATAATTATCATGCAGCAATATAGTAATGGGTATATTTTTACTACCTAAAACATTTGTCATACATACTATGCATTAATTAATGACAAAAATAGGTCATGTCCACCTTCAGCAAACTTCAGGCAAAATTTTACATTTATTGGTGACATAATAACTAATGATATTTGTCATAGATACACAGTTTATCATCTGAATTAAAGCAGCAGTTTTATAAATCAGTTTACTAAAACCCCAAAATGTTATGCCAGGTACTTTGGAAGGGATTACACTGGGGGGAAATGAGGACCTGTTGTACGTGGGACATTCTTGTGGATATCGTGTTGGTTTCCAATTGCAATAACATAACACTTCTGGGGAGATAATTTATACCACCACAGTCTTCTTGGTAGCTCTCTTGTTTCTCAGTTAAAAAGCAATGGGTTTAAGCTTCACCATGACTTCAGCACATAATCAAGGCTAATACTCCAGTGCACTACTGAGGCAGTGCTGTCTTAATGAATGTGCTGTCTTTTGAACGAGACATTAAACAGAGGCTCTGTTTGTCAGTTTAGATAGATGTAAAAGATACCATGGCATTTATTCAAAGAGCAGCAAGTTCTCCAGATGTCCTGGCTAATATTCTTCCTTGAACCAATGCCATCAATAACAAGCTGGCAGGTCATTCATTAAATTTGCAGTAAATTGAAAATTGATGACTTTTTTAATCTACACAACAGCGCTGACTGTATTTCAAAAGTAATCCATTGGCTGTAAAGTGATTTGGGACGTCCTGAGGACTTGCTTAGGCGCTATGAAAACACAAGTTTTATAACCATATTAAATATTTTTGGGGGGATTGGGGCACTTGGCCTTGCTCGGAGGTGGACATTCCTCCCACTGCCATGGTGGTTTCAGTTTAGAAGCATGGGAAAACAACGTTTTGAATTTTATATATTACCATTTAAAAACAGCATACTGGAAAACATTATAAAAGGCAAATAAAATATTTTTCAATTCAATGAAAATGCACAAAATGAGCTCTATACCAGCATCAATATAAAGATCGTAAAATATTCAGCCCTTTTTCTTAAGGTAAACCATTTTTTAAAAATGTAAAAGTTTCCAGTACAATTTTCTGCTGTAATTTCATTGATGAATTGTGAATAGCGATTGTTTGGTTTTACTGAAAAACATCAAACGATTCGGTGCCAAGTGATTTTGGCCTCACACAGATGCTAAACTTGGAGTGTAAATCAGATGTCAAGGCATAAAGATTTGGCAAAAAATTACTATGAAAAGGGTTTGTTTATTTTGTTTGCTTTGAGCTTTTTGTTTTGAGTCATTTTTTTGAGAGAAGATTTACTAATGTTGAAAAATATTCTGTTGCTGATATCATAAGGCAGTGGATGAGAAAATGTTACATTTTAATTTGACCTATGGTTTATTATTGCAAATGTGTCTCCCTTACAAACTACTCCCTCGTGTGGACCCTACTAGGACTGCATTGAGCATCCAATCCGAAATTAGGGGTCCGGAAGCATAGTGATTGTATTGCTGGACTATAATCCAGAGACGCGAGTTTAAATCCTACCATGCGGTTTTGTGAATTTGAATTCAGTTAATTAAATAAATCTGGAATAAAAAGCTAGTATCAGTAATGGTGACCATGAAATTACTGGATTGATGTAAAAACCCATCTGGTTCACCAACGTCCTTTAGGGAAAGAAATCTGCTGTGTTTACCTGGTCTGACCTAGATGTGACTCCAGACCCACAGCAATGTAGTTGACTCTTAACTGCCCTCTGAAATGGCCTAGCAAGCCACTTAGTTGTATCAAATGGCTACAAAAATGTACAATAATTTTTTTTTAAATGGATGGACCAATCGGCTTCGACCTAGGCACCAGATTCGGACAGGACAAAGGCACACCTAGCCCAGTCGACCCTGCAAAGTTCTCCTCACTACCATCTAGGGACTTGTGCCAAGATTGGGAGAGATGTCCCACAGATTAGTCAAGCAACAGCCTGACATAGTCATACTCACAGAATCATACCTTTCAGCCAACGTCCCATCACTCCTCCATCACCATCCTTGGGTATGTCCTGTTCCATGGCACGACAGACCCACCAGGGGTGGCGGCACAGTGGTATACAGTCGGGAAGGTGTGGCCCTGGGAGTCCTCAACATTGACTCCGGACCCCATGAAGCCTCATGGCTTCAGGTCAAGCCTGGGCAAGGAAACCTTCTGCTGATTACCACCTACTGCCCTCCCTCAGCTGATGAATCAGCACTCCTCCATGTTGAACACCACTTGGAAGAAGCACTGAGAGTAGCAAGGGCACAGAATGTACTCTGGGTGGGGGACTTCAACGCCCATCACCAAGAGTGGCTCAGTAGCACCACTACTGACCGAGCTGGCCGAGCCCTGAAGGACATAGCTGCCAGTCTGGGCCTGCAGCAGGTGGTGAGAGAACCAACACGAGGGTAAAACCTACTTGTCCTCACCATTCTACCTATTGCAGATGCAACAGTCCATGTCAATATTGGTAGGAGTGACCACTGCACAGTCCTTGTGGAGACAAAGTTCCACCTGCACACTAAGGACACCCATCATCACGTTGCGTGGCACTATCACCGTGCTAAATGAGAAAGATTCAGAACAGATCTAGGAGCTCAAAACTGGGCATCCATGAGGTGCTGTGGGCCATCAGCAGCAGCAGAATTGCATAGCACCATGATCTGTAACCTCATGGCCCGGCATATCCCTCACTCTAGCATTACCATCATACCAGGGGACTAACTCTGGTTCAATGAGGAGTGTAGAAGAGCATGCCAGGAGCAGCACCAGTGGTACCTAAAAATGAGGTGCCAACCTGGAGAAGCTAGAACACAAGACTACATGCATGCTAAACAGCAGAAGCAACATGCTATAAACAGAGCCAAGTGATCCCACAATCAACGGATCAGATCAAAGCTCTGCAGTCCTGCCATATCCGATGGTGGTGGACAATTAAACAGCTAACGGGAGGAGGAGGCTCCATGAGTATCCCCATCCTCCATGATGGTGGAGCCCAACACATGAGTGCAAAAGACAAGGCTGAAACGTTCGCAAACGTTCGCAACCATCTTCAGCCAGCACGGTGGCATAGTGGTTAGCACTGTTGCCTCACAGCGCCAGGGACCCGGGTTCGAATCCAGCCTCGGGTGACTGTCTGTGTGGAGTTTGCACATTCTCCCCGTGTTTGCGTGGGTTTCCTCCGGGTGCTCCAGTTTCCTCCCACAGTCCAAAGATGTGCGGGTTAGGTTGATTGGCTATGATAAAATTGACCCTTAGTGTTAGGGGGATTAAATGCGTGGGGTTACGGGGATAGGGTGGGATATGTATTGGTGTAGGGGTTGCGGGGATCGGGTGGGATATGTGTCGGTGCAGGCTTGATGGGCCGAAATGGCCTCTATCTGCACTGTGGGGTTTCTGTGATTCTGTGAAGTGCCGAGTGAATGGTCCATCTTGGCCTCCTAATGATGTTCCCACCATCACAGATGCCAGTCTTCAGCTAATTCGATTCAATAAACACGCGATAAAGAAATGGCTGAGCGCACTGGATATAGTAAAGGCTATGGGCCTTGAAAACATCCCGCTGTAGTGCTGAAGACCTGTGCTCCAGAACTAGCCTGCCTCCAGTCCACCTGTACAGCTACAACACTGGCATCTACCTGACAAAGTGAAAAATTGCCCAAGCATGTTCTGTCCACAAAATGCAGGACAAATCCAATCCAGCCAATTACCGCCCCATCAGCCTACTCTCGATTATCAGCAAAGTGATGGAAGGTGTCATTGACAGTGCTATCAAACGGCACTTACTCACCAATAACCTGCTCACTGATGCTCAGTTTGTGTTCCGCCAGGACCACTCAGCTCCGGACCTCATTACAGCTTTGGTACAAACATGGACAAAAGAGCTGAATTCCAGAATTGAGGCGAGAGTGACTGCCCTTGACATCAAGGTAGCATTTGACCAAGTGTGGTTCCAAGGTGCCCTTGTAAAACTGATATCAATGGGGATCAGGGGGGAAACTCTCCACTGGCTGCAGTCATACCTAGCACAAAGGAAGATGGTTTTGATTGTTGAAGGCCAATCATCTCAGCCCCAGGACATCGCTGCAAGGGTTCCTCAGAGCAGTGTCCTGGGCCCAACCATCCTCAGCTGCTTCATCAATGACCTTCCTCCCATCATAATGTTAGAAGTGGGGATGTTCGCTGATGATTGGTTCCATTCGTAATTCCTCAGATAATGAAGCAATCCATGCCCGCAGGAAGCAAGACCTGGACAATATTCAGGCTTGGGTTGATAAGTGGCAAGTAACATTTATGATGGAATATTCTCCATTTGCCTGGTTGCGTGCAATTCCAACAACACTAAAGAAGCTCAACGCCATCCAAGTCCAAACTATCCACTTAATCGGCACCTCATCCATCACATTAAACATTCACTCCCTCCACCATCAGGGCAACGTGGCTGCAGTGTACACCATCTACAAAATGCACTGCAGCAACTCACCAGGGCTTCTTCAGCAGCACCTCCCAAACCCACGACCTCTACCACCTAGAAGGACAAGGGCAGCAGGTGCATGGGAACACCACCACCTCCAAGTTCCCCTCTAAGTCACACACCATTCTGACCTGGAAATATATTGCCATTCCTTCATTGTCACTGGGTAAAAATTCTGGCACTCCCTTCCTTGCAGCACTATGGAAGTACCATCACCACATGGACTGCAGCAGTTCAAGAAGGTGGCTCACCACCACTTTCTCAAGGGCAATTAGGGATGGGCAATAAATGCTGTTCCTCCAACTTTGGCTTCTTGTGCCTCCCTCCCCTCCTTTGCCCCACCATTGGTGGTCATGCCTTCAGCCATTGAGATCTCTGGAATTATCACCCTAAACCTTTCTGCCTCTCCACCTTTACGACCCCTTTTAAAACCTAATATCTTTTCCTTTGGATCAACGTTTATTTTTGCTCGATTGTAGCTTTGAAGCACCGTGGCACATTTTTCTACATTAAAAAGGTGCAATATAAATGCAAGTAGATGTAATTGCATTAATAAGAAGTCATCAAAATTCAGAAAATGCCGGGTAGGGGGCATTAAGTTGTCAGTGGATTTAACACCCCCCCCCTCCCCCCCATCACAAATGTTACAGTACAGGAGGGATTTATGGCAAAGAAACTACAAGAAAACTGCCCCACACAAACACATTATAGCGTATTAAGATTATCTTGGAGCAGAATATTTTAAGTGTTTCAGCTTTATTTTCTAAAATATTTCCCCGATAGAGTAACAGAATATAGCTTTAAGTAAACGACCTTTGATATTCATACCTACAATAAATCCTCTTTAAACTATTGTCACTTCCGTTGTGTTTAATGCAGTTGACCTACCTCGCCAATGGTTGGTTAAAAATTGTATTCTTTTGTCAATTAAAAACAGGACGTTGTATCGTCTGAGTATGGTGTAGCTACAAACTGTCCTTTAACCATCGTCAGTTTAAGAAACCCTCCCGAGGTTCCCTTTCGACTCCAGACACCGAGTCAACTTCAGGCTCAGTGGGGCTGTACCGCGCACCGCCTCTGTGCAGTGCCACCTGCAACAGCAAGGAGTCAACAGGAGAAGATTCAGGAGGAATATCCTCATGTGGACTGAGATCCATTATCACCGTGTGTGCTCCAGTTTAATGTCAATGTCGCTGGGTCCGATCACTCCCAGCCCGTGTCTGTGTAACACGCTCAGGGTGAACGGTTAACCTGGTCCCTTCTTTCTTTGCTTGAAACCAATACACTCGGAGCAGAATACTTCACTGCCAGCAGATTCGTGCGGATCACCATTTATGTATTTCTATAGTCGTTCATCGGTTCCACGCGAAAGACGGCTCGCTGTTTTCCAAACTTCAAGTAGGAGACCGGCTCAAAAGAATTCAATTTTAGTTTCTTTCTAAATTCGGGGTTTTGCGCCCTGAACCATTCTTCGACCCTGGGTCCACGGGGAACCCCAGCTTCGCCTCTCCACCGCAATTTCCCGAGACCACGATCGCCTCCCGGATCTCCCAACTGCCCGTCTCACATCAAGTTATGGATGAGCCCAAACTACCCCCAGCTTAAGGTTGACCAGACCGAAATCTCCTCCAGCCGCCACCCATTCTGTGGATCCGACAGGGAGCTACAGGAAGTTGGACGCACTTTTAGCTGGGTGCTCGTCGCGCTGACCCATTCCAAGAATTTACTGAAATCCTGCTACTTATTCATGTCTACATATCTAACCAATGACAATAAAGAAGGCAGTATGCATATATGAAGGAGCAGTAAACCTTGGGGAGAACCTCTGCTCTAAACAGCTGAATTATTCCGTTCAAAGTGTATCGCTTGTTATTCCTTTAAAAAATCGTTATTGGTTCAACTGCCCTTCAACTGCAGGTCAAGAGCTGCTGGTCTTGTTTTGGGGTTCGCGTCCTTTAAGGGGTAAAACGTGCAGGTTCTGAGTGGTGGGAATGTGGACAGTCCGTGGTCCTGCAACGGTCGATTTAGATCGGCAGCGAACTATTCCGCTGTAATCCTTAGTTCACACAATTGGCCATCACAGCACAGGATATGGAGTTAATGTATAGTGTGCGTGCTGTAAATGTATAATGTATGCACAGCACACAATGTATTTAGCGTATATTGTAGTTAATGTATAATATTGCACAGTGCAGTTACTGTATAGTGTGGTTAAGATATAGTGTAATTAATGTAGAAACTAAACACACTATAAATTAACTGGAATACATGTATAGTTTATAGTGCAGTTAATATATAGTGTTAGTGCAACTTGTATATATAGTGGAGTTGATGTATAGTGTAGTTAATGTATATACAGCTAATGTATAAGGGCATTTATAGTGTAAATGTTTATTCCATTATAGTGTAACTAATGTATCTATAGTGTGTAGTGTAGTTAATATGTAGTTCATATATAGTGTAATGTATATAATGTAGTATATAATATACTTAATATATACAGTCCTTGCAACTACTGTTTCTCTTAACTTAGATTTGTGAGATTCAACTATTTTATTAACTCGAGCATCGTCGCACTGCGAACGGCCACGTTATCCATAACAGACTATATCTGCGTTATGGAAACATAATCCAATCGACATGCTCGCAGTGAAACCCAACACTCAAGGGGGCGGCGGACAGAGTGAAGCCTCCTCTTGAATATGCTCCGTTTCTGATGGAGCAGGCCATACAGGAATTCGGTCCCAGACGCCGAGGTGGGCTGGCTGGTGTTCTGGAGCAAGGAACGATGCGAGAGAACATGTTAGAGCGATCCTGAAGAGCGGGTTGCTGGAACATCGCATTTGCGCTAAAACAGAAACGGTGGGTTCTACAAAGAGAAACAGGACAAATCTCCATGGGGAACCCAAGGAACCAGAGCAGGACCTTTGGAGAAGGTGAAGATGTGAGGACGGAGCTGACCCTGCGGGCGGTCACTGGCTGCCTGCTTTTCCTTCTCATCCTCTCCACCCTCCTGGGCAACACTCTGGTCTGCCTGGCTGTTATTAAGTTCAGACACCTGCGGTCGAAAGTCACCAACTTTTTCGTCATCTCGCTGGCGGTGTCCGACCTTTTCGTGGCCGTGCTGGTAATGCCCTGGAAAGCCCTGAGCGAGGTGGCTGGATACTGGCTTTTCGGCTCCTTCTGTGACACCTGGGTCGCGTTTGACATTATGTGCTCGACAGCCTCCATCCTCAACCTGTGCATCATCAGTCTGGACAGATACTGGGCCATCGCAAGCCCCTTCAGATACGAGCGCAAGATGACCCAGAGGGTGGCTTTCGTGATGATTGGGGTGGCCTGGACACTGTCCATCCTCATCTCCTTCATCCCCGTGCAACTCAACTGGCACAAAACAGAGGCGGACTTGCTGCAAGAGTTGGAGGACAAGGGCAGCAACAGGACGGGGAACTGTGACTCCAGCCTGAACAGGACTTATGCAATCTCCTCCTCCCTCATCAGCTTCTACATCCCTGTGGCCATCATGATCGGCACCTACACGCGGATCTACCGCATCGCCCAGACCCAGATCCGCAGGATCTCGTCCTTAGAGAGGGCGGCGGAACACGCCCAGAACTGCCAGGACCACACGGCCGACTGCCCGCACGAAGCGGCACTGAAGACCTCCTTCAAGAAGGAGACCAAGGTGCTCAAGACTCTCTCTATAATAATGGGGGTCTTCGTCTTTTGCTGGCTCCCCTTCTTCGTGCTGAACTGCATGGTGCCCTTCTGTGACCTGCACCTGTACCAAGCCGGGGAGGCTCCCTGCGTCAGCGAAATCACCTTCAACATCTTTGTCTGGTTCGGCTGGGCCAACTCGTCCCTCAACCCGGTCATCTACGCCTTCAACGCCGATTTCAGGAAGGCTTTCACCACCATCCTGGGATGCGCTCGTTTCTGCCCCAGCACCGCGGTGGAGGCTGTCAACTTCAGCAACGAGCTGGTCTCCTACCATCACGACACCACCCTGCAGAAGGACGCCACAGCGGCTGTGGTCAATGCCACCAGCCTCCCCAACCAGCTTCCCCACTCGCTCACCCAGCCCGAGCAACACGAGGTCCCCTTCGACAAGGTCTCCAACATTTCCTCGGCTCAGAGTCCCGGGGAGCACAGGACCCTGCTGCTCCCGGGCGGGGTCCAGTACGAGTGCGAGGCAGAGATCAGCCTCGACACCATCACCGCCCTTTACCGCTGAGGGCGATCCATGGACCCAGCCGGCAGCCACAATCGCCACCTGTACTCAAACATCTGCAGATGTGACACCCACCAGACACATAAATCATCCGTTTGAGTCTAATGGTCACACTACAGACTAGGTATGGGTGTGAACCATTGTGGTGTCCAAGCAATGCGTTTTCAGCTTCGCACCAGTATCCTGCAGTTATTGGTGCGGATGCAGCCTGAGTCCAATCAGGAATGAGACTTCCTCCTCCTGGACAAGGGATTTACACAAAACTGATGTTCACCCAGTTGACCCTCTCACTTCAACTGTACGTGTAAATTCATTCACACTGTCAAGTTCAGTAAATGTCCTCAGCAAATACCTCTAGTAATGTGGCCAGCACTAGGATTTTAACCATTATCTATCTGTCTATAGTATATATGTAACAGCTTTTGTGGCCATGGTGTACTTCACAACTGTATCGAACATCTTAGTGACAGTAATGTGGTTGTGAAATGTTCATCAATTTTCTTCTTCCTCATTGGTTAAGTGTCTTTTCCCCTCATTGGTAAAGTTTCTGTTTTCTCCTTTCTAATTGGTTGTCTATTTTCAATATTCACCAATCATATTGCAAAATACTTTTCTGCCTCTACAAAAAATTCTGCCTAATAACATTGCAGCAAAATATCTTTTGAGATACAGTTACCATATTTATTCTTCAGCCATCCCATGAGAACTCAAAACTTCATCACTTATTGGCTTTCATTCATGATAAAGTCAATAATTCAGCAAAAAATCTCAAACATACCTATAAACCTCCTCATACCATCTTCGAAATACTGTGCCACCTCTTCATTTAAAATCAACAGCCTTGACTTTGATTATATATACTTGAAAATGAATAATGTGCAGGGCTATGGGGAAAGAACAGGGGAGTGTGACTAGTTCGATAGCTCTTTCAAAGAGCTGGCGCAGATATAATGGGCCAAATGGCCTCCTTCTGTGCTGTATGATTCTATGATTCGCTCATTAGCAAACAGCACAGCCCACACCCACATTCCTGTATTCCACAGCTCGGCCCAACTTATTCCCGATGTATTGAGTATGCAGTAAATCAAAAATATGGTTTACTGGTGACACTATCCCTCCTAGGCAAATTCTGGTCACTCCATGTCCTTCCACTTGTTCCTTCCTGGGGCTTGCTGTTTTGTGCTTGTTCCAACCACTCCCTGCTTACTCCTTATGGTTCTGATCCTAGCTCCCCATGCTTTGGCCCTGCCTTTTGCAGTTCTGGTCCCATCGAAAGAGACGGTGGAGGAAATGAAAACAATTGAAGATCACTGAAGGAAAAAGACACTGTGGGCAGAAAACACTGGAGTAACAGACAAACCAACAGGAGCAAAGAGAGTTACAGGGAGAAAACACACAGCATCTGAGGCAGATTAACTAAGAGACAAGGGGATAGTAACAGAGGGAAGAAAAAACAAAAAAGAGAGCAACAGGCACAGTAAGAGAGTAATTGAGGAAAGGACAGGATGGCCAAAAGTAACAGAGAAAAAAGGAGCCACATTGACATGGGAAGCGTTTCCGAGCAGCTGTTCCAGACAGCCTCAAAATCTTGATGCAGTAGTGCCTACTGGCAGTCTCCAAGATGAAGATCTGCAGTGGCTGTGAAGTCTGGAATCAGTTATCTGCTAACAATGTCTTTCCATTTAAAGCCAATGCTCAAGCACTGTCTGTGGGCATGTGGTCTAAATAGGTTCCTGGGTCAATTAGAGGCCCCATGTTGTTGGAAGTTTGTCTAGATTGTCAGCTTGTCTCCACCCCTGTCCCATTATTTCAAGCTCAGAAAAAAACAGCTGGAAATAACTTTTATTTTTTCCGCATATTTTCTGTGTTTTTCGAAGATTGTATAAAACACCAACAAATCCCAAATGAACAATTGCGACAACTGGAGTGTGACACCTGGAATGCTCCCAAAACGTTTATATAAAACAATACATTTAATATGTTTACTGCTTTTCACTCCCCCACCCTAATTGTCAGTACTTCTTTTGGTCATTTTTTTCAGTTGTGCTATCTTTGATTCTTTTCAGTGCTTTCTTTCAAAAACAAAGTAAAAAATGGGTCAAATGTTTTAATTTGAGGCCAACTCACTAGGTTGGAAGTGTTCAGCCCAAAGAAACAGATCAGCAACAATCAATGATCTTGTCATTTTTCCATTACTTTGGAGGAAGCTCAGAAGCATCATCCAGATTATTAACAGTCAAATAAATTATTAGAAAATAATCAAATGTAAAGAAAGAATATTAGGGTTATCAGTTCAACCTGAAACTGGAAAACCTAAATACCACACACTGACGTGAAAACATGTGTGAGTCTTCAGCTGCTACCTGGCATTTCTTAAAAGTCCAAAATTAAATTTAAGCTGATCTGAAGAATTTACAGGGCTGGATATTCCGCTTTGCAGAATGGGGGACTTTTCTCTGACGTGGTGGGCATCTGACTGCCGCAAAGATGGCCGGGCCCGTGATCCCCCCTCAGCATGATCAGTTTTCCAGCTTCAGGTTCATGTACATCATTTTGGCAGGTTGGCCCTTCCAGGGAATCCACCTGACTGGGTGAGGAGGGAGAGTCGGATAGATTGGCTGCAGCAAGCCTGAGAAACCTGTGCCAGTGTAGCATTACCTGCTCTGAAAAAAAAATGTGTACGTTTTAAAATTTGGTGCCATAGCGTGTGCTTGACTACATAGGCCATCTGAGATTTAAAATTCTATTCCTCCTTACACTATCAGTAGCAATGCTGAATGGCAGGGCATATTGTACCACCTCTGCCACTTCCAGCAGGCTATCTTGGAAGTGTCAGAGGTCAGCATGGAATTGGTGGAGTGGCTTAGAAACAATTTCCCTGGAGTTACTGCAGTGGAAAATGTAGCTCAGAGTGTTCAATTCCCCCTAATAATGTTGAACCCTGTACTACAGTGCTGATCCGAGCATTGAGTGCAAATAAAGTACTACTGTAAATGTATAGTGCCCTGCCAGCAGAAAATGCTGGAAATACTCAGCAGGCCAGGCAGCATCCGTGGAGAGAGAAACAGAGTTCACGTTTCAGGTCTGGGACCCTTCATCAGAACTGGAAAATGCTGGAGATGTAACATATTAAGCAGGTGCAGAGACAGGGGGGGTTAAGCTGCTCATCTCATGAAAAGATTGGGAAAACAATGAACTCTTATAATAACATTTTATTTGCACCCAGTGCTGAGCTCAGTGATGAAGTAAGGGAAATGCTGGGCTCAGTATTCCCACAGTAAAGGTGAATCATTTTCAAGCATCATAATGCTCTGATTAGTGTGGAGATCCAGTGGTGGCTGCATTCAGGGAAAGCAGTTAGAAGATTAAAGAATTAAATAACTCTTGCAGATAAGCTTCAATTTAATTGTGGGCCTCTGGAGATGTCAGCTATTCTGGAAAAGCTCACAAGAATTCTTTTTTTTAAAAAGTATTTCACGTTTACATGGCCTGAGCTTTTGAGTGGATGTGATTTTGAAGAAAAGAAACATTGTGATAGCATTGTGACATAACTAGAATCAGTGAGACAGCGATGATATATGTAAAATAGCTGAGAAATTGTCAATTTTCCAAATAGAATATTCAGAATGCAGTGCATATTCTACATTTTCGATAAGGTGGAACACTGAAATGAGGAACAGTCAATTATATTACTTTGTAAGACGTCTATGTCCTAAATCCCAGATTTGTTTCTTTGGAAGTCTGTAATAATATGTATAAAAATAAGGATCCCTTCAGTCTGTAGTTTTCGATTAAATTGTACACAATGAACACTTCAGTGGCAGGTTAACAATTTTGACCTTTACAAATGCAAATCTAGTCTAACATACCATGTTCACAGAATAATAATCTGGACAGTCTAAACACCCTTCATTTATTTTTCTGCCCATTCCTTGCGAGTATCAGTAAATCTGCTGTTGCGTTATTCGTGGATTTGGCCGTCATTGTGAATACAGAAGCAATATTACACAAGGCAAACATGCAAGATGCAGGTCTCACGGGTGGAATATTTGTAATTCTATTCACTTACCATTACAAAAAAACTGTGTAGGGTGCAAATAATCTTTTATTCTCAGTTTATTTGTATCACACAATATATTTATCTTGCTCCACGTCCTACAGTGGATTTGCAGTATTAGCTGAAGAAGAAATAATTTTAATCTAATTGTTTCTTCTTCCCTTCTCTCCACCCAAAGCCTTTTTTCTCAATTATTTATGGGATTATAATGTTTTTTTCTTTCATGGGGGTCTGTATTTCTTGTTGAAGCTGCTGTGGTGAAGCAGTGGAGCAGGGAGATTGTCCCACTGTCGAGGGATTCATTCCCCACGGTACGGGTCTGGCTGACTGACTCACTCCATCTCAGCACAGCATCAAAGCATCACTTAAACATCCCCTTCTCTCACTGAGAGAAAAAAAAGCCTCATCCCAAACACTCCATTTAGCTCAGAATATTCAGTGGTTTAAATGGCATAAAACCCTGGAAAGAATATTTTCTTTTTTCTACCACTTAAACCTAACTATTGTTGCTTGTAAATTAAAAAAATGAAACCTGTTTATTTGTGATATTTTTTCTACCTCTTGTAACTCAGCATTGTTGTCTGTACATTTTCTGCCTGGTTACCATTTGACATCAATTGTTGTGGAGAGCTCCTTACATGTTCCTGAGGAGCCAGGCGAAACCTACAACTGCCTGCATCCATTTTGCTACGCACCAGTGCTTTAATTTTAAACAACTGCCTGTTTTGAAAGAAAGACTTGCATTTATATAGCGCCTTTCACAACCTCGAGACGTCCCAAAGTGCTTTACAGCCAATGAAGTACTTTTGAAGTGTAGCCACTGTTGTAACATAGGAAATACCTGTGTTCTACTTCTCTCCATGTGTCAGTTGTTAGCACCCTCGCCTTTGTGCCAGAAGGTTGTGGGTTCAAGTCCCACTCCAGAGAATTGAGCACAAAAATCTAGGCTGACACTCCAGGGCTGTACTGAGGGAGTGCTGCACTGTCAGAGGTGCCGTCTTTCAGATGAGTTGTTAAACCAAGGCTCTGCCTGCCTTCTCAAGTGGATGTAAAAGATCATGGCACTATTTTGAAGAAGAGCAGGGGAGTTGTCCTGGCCAATATTTATCCCTCAACCAATATCACAAAAAGCAGATTATCTGGTCATTATCACAATGCTATTTGTGGGAGCTTGCTGTGCACAAATTGGCTGCCGCATTTCCTACATTACAACAATGACTACACTGCAAAAGTACTTCATTGGCTTTGGGACATCCTGAGGTCGTGAAAGACACTATATAAATGCAAGTCTCTTTTTTTTCTTTATCTTCCCAACACCAAAGTAGATTTCCTGCTGATTAATGGATAGCTGGCCTTACAGGCGGCAAATGTTTAGCTCCTGGCACAAAGTGCAAGTAAGTGGAGCAAAGTGCTCTGATAATGTGTTGAGACTGTAAGAGCAGCTGGTTACTATTAAGTCAGTCTACAGTTTGCAAGCATTCAGCTCAGCTCCACTCACGGGCACTTTGATCCAAATTCTAAATTTAAATAATGTTGATAAATTTGCCGATCTTAAGAGCAGCTTTACAGTAACCGGCTGGAAACTTGCTTCAGTGTTAGGTGGGCAGAGAGAGCACAACACTGGTACTTTAAAACAGGCTGATTAAGATTAAAATGCAAGTATAAGGAGAGACTGAGAACAGAAATGCACTGGACTTGACCCACATCTGCAAAAAATGAATATTCCCTACAATTTTCACCATTTTCCCCACAACTGTCATATATATGATTCTTGGTGATCTTGCTGCGTCAAATCACCTGCCTTACTTATGAGAAATTGTATTTTAAATCCGAAGTCAGGTTAACCTGACTCTAGAGGGAAGCAGAATGACAGTTACTCTTCCAGAGATTTCCCACCTGCTTTGGTCTGGAGTCAGGGCCTGAGAGGACAGAGAAAAATAAATCCTGCCACTTAAAAGAAACGGCAAGGCAATTTTCCAGGGTGCCGCAATAAGATGACTGTTGAGAAGTCTATTACTGTCACTTTGTGACTTGATGTGATCTTCATCTCTTCACTCTTCCCATACATTTAAATACATTAGTGACCTGGACTTTAACAAGTGAATAGAATTCTATTCCGATCTGCAAATGTTAACTTGCAATTTGCAAAATATGTGGAACATTTTATAAAATTAGCCATTCTGGCTTTATAATATATTTAACATCATAATTAAGCTAAGGCAATTAAATGGAAATGGCATCTAGTTTAGATGTTTCCTCCAATGTTTTGGTGAGCTCATCAAGGTGAGGGGTTAACGCAATTAATGGGACACTGTCCCCATATCAACACCAAGCACTCCCAGGTAAGGTATTTCATAGCCAGTGGCACAGTAAAATGGTTCTCTCTCCTCAGGTACTGTCCCCCTCTCCTTCAAATCTGCCGTCATCACCCCTCTCCTCAAAAAACAACCCTTGACCCCTCCATCCTTGCAAACTACCGTCCCATCTCCAACCTTCCTTTCCTCTCCAATGTCCTTGACCGTGTTGTCGTCTCCCAAATTCGTACCCATCTTTCCCGCAACTCCATGTTTGAATCCCTCCAATCAAGTTTCTGCTCCTGCCACAGTATCGAAACAGATCTCATCAAGTCACAAATGACATCCTTTGTGACTGTGACAAAGGTAAACTATCCCTCCTCGTCCTTCTCAGCCTTTCTGCAGCCTTTGACACGGTTGACCACTCCATCCTCCTCCAATGCCTCTTCACCATTGTCCAGCTGGGTGGGACTGCACTTGCCTGCTTCTATTCTTATCTATCTAACTGTAGCCAGAAAATTGCTTACAATGGTTTCTCTTCCTGCTCCCACATTGTTACCCCTGGGATCCCCCAAGTTTCTATCCTTGGTGCCCTCCTATTTTTCATCTACGTGCTGCCCCTTGGCGACATCATCCGAAAACATGGCGTCAGTTTCTACCTGTATGCTGACGACACCCAGCTCTACCTCACCACCACTTCTCTTGAGCCCTCCACGGTCTCTAAATTGTCAGACTGCTTGTCCGACATCCAGTACTGGATGAGCAGAAATTTTCTCCAATTAAATATTGGGAAGACCGAAAACATTGGCCGTGATTTTGCCAGTGCTCAGAGGGCGGGTTCGGAGGCGGGTCAGCTGTTAAATTCGAAATGATTGATGGCGGGTTGTGAACCCGCCGCGAACCTGCCTCCATGTGAGTTTCCAAAATGTCGAGTCTGCGATTTCAGAACAGACCTGCCACCAAGCGGCGGGGGAGGCATTTAAGATACTTAACTGTTTGTTAAGTGCTTGTTACCTGCTATTTTGCCAGCCTTTTTCCATTTTGCCACATTTTCAATGGGTTTCACGTCGTTCGCAGATCACGTCAGGTAAGTATGTCGGGAGTTCCAACGAGCTGAATAGTTCACAGCTGCAACTGCAGTATAAAAGCTAAACTCTCACATCTGTTCACTTCCAAATATCAGAGGTTGCTGATTTCAGGATTTGGAAGACATGTTTGATCTGTATTGAGGCTATAAGTGTGTGTTGTAAACTTTATATGCACTGTCACCTCCTTGGAATGACCTCTCTCCTCATTGACTGACTGCTTCTAACATCTCATCCTCAACTGCCATATATAACAGCAGAATGGGAATGATTTATACTCTGTCATCCTGGTCCTCAGAATCTGAAGAGGATAAGCCACAGCAGCAGCAGAACCAGGCACACCAGCATCACCAACAACAAGAGTGCCAACCTTCTCCTCACCCACCTGATGCTGCACAGTGCAGAGGTTGTCAGTGCAGGGCTGCACCACGCCGCAGGAGATACCGCCCAACACAGGGTTTACAGGCAGAGGATGAGCTTCCTCAACATGACTGAGCAGCAGTGCCAAAGGAGGTTGAGACTTTCGCAAGAGGTAGTCGCAGACATTTGCACAATGCTGCACCAACACCTGCAGCCCAGAGGTGTGGGTCTGCAGCCCAGAGGTGTGGGTGGACACCCCTTACCAATGGCTGTCAAAGTCACCACCGCCCTCAACTTCTTTGCGTCAGGGTCCTTCCAGGGATCAGCAGCAGACATCAGCGGCATCTCCCAGTCGGCCGCCCACAGATGCATCACGCAGGTTACCGATGCCCTCTTTGCCAAGTCCGCCAATTACATCCACTTCTCCACTGATGAGGCAAGTGTTACTGAGTGGGCGCTAAGCTTTGTCAATCTGGCTGGCTTCCCATGGGTGCAGGGCATCATTGACTGCACACATGCTGCCATCAGGGCACCCCATCAGAACCCAGCAGTGTTTGTAAACTGTAAGGGCTTCCACTCCCTTAACGTGCAGCTGGTGTGCAACCATAGGAAGAGCATCATGTATGTGTGCACCAAGTTCCCTGGCAGCTGCCATGACTCTTACATCCTGCGCCAGGCCACTGTCCCTCAACTCGTCACTCCGCCAAATGAACTTTCCGGCTGGCTCCTTGGAGACAAGGGCTATTCCCTGAAAACGTGGTTAATGACACAGTTGAGGAGGCCATCAAAGGAGTCTGATGAGTGTTACAATCAAAGCCACATTTCCACCAGAAGTGTCATAGAGCAAACAATAGGGTTGCTCAAAATGTGCTACAGATGCCTGGACAGATCTGGTGAAGCCCTACAGTATGCACCAGCCAGGGGCTTGAGAATCATCGTTGTCTGCTGTGCCCTGCACAACATCGCATTGCAGCGAGGATTAACGCTGCATGAGGAACAAGGTGCAGAGCGCAAAACCTCTTCAGAGGAGGAGGAGGAGGAGCAGAATGAGGTTCCAGATGAGGAACACCTGGAGGAGGCAGCTGACCCATTGCGACCAGCACGCGAGCACATTGCTGTCCGTGATGCCAGGGATGGCCTAATCAATGCCAGATTCACCTAAATCTATGCAGCACAGACATGTGGCTGCCACATCCACATGAAGGTTGTGATGACCACACTTCAACACCACAGAGCATCTCTACAATGATCTGTACATTCCTTGCACTGTCACCACCATTGCTGGACATAAAAGGCACCCTCACCCTTCACTGTCCCACTTCAAATTGTGAGCACACATATGGCAACAAATTCAAACATTCACACAACATTACTTTATTACAACAAAATAAAAGAACAGAAACTTAGCATTGATTTTTAGCAAAACACCCAAGTGACTACCCTTGGGACTATTTATGTAGGAGTTTCTTTTACGCGTGCTTATACGTGGTGCAACCCTGTGGCTTCACCAGATGTAGACGCAGCCTGCTCACTTCCCTGCTGTGCCTGCTTAGACGCCTTTGCCAGTTGACCTCTGGATTTTGGAGCCTGTGAGGGCCCCGCCAAAGTCTGGTCCTTCTGCGGCTGTGTAGGGGCAGACTCGGCCATCACTGTTCGGGGTGGCATCTGGGGCTCTGACCGAGGGGTTGGCAAGCGGATGGCAGTTTGAGCGCTTGGAGAGGAGCCCCCAATTCCATGTCCCCTCCCACCATCATCCCTCTCATGGGCCACCCGCATTTCACTGCTAGCAAGAAGCAGGAGGGCACCTTGCTGCACATCAGTGGGGCCATGAGGACCCATGTCTGTACTGACATTCCTCATAACAAGGACGTCCATGAACCTCTGGTGTCTCTCCTTGATAGACGCCCATCTATCCTCCATAGCTGACCATCTATTTAGAAGAGTCTGGTGATTTATGTCCTCCATGGAGGTGGCCATCCTTTCCATGGCAGTACCTACATTTGCCAGTGCGTGCACCATGGGGTTGCTCATATTTGAGATGGACTCCTCCATTCTCTGCACACTCGCAGTCACCATAGTTGCAAACCCAGTCAGAGCCTTCTGAACTTGTTCCTGGAGCTCCAAAACTGCTCTCTTTTTGGATAGCCCCAGAGGCTCAATGTCTACATGCAGCTGAGCAGAGCTTGGAGTGTCCTGCGGCCTCCAACGAGGACTCTCCACTGCTGCCCCTGTCCCCACCATCTGCTCTTGCTCACTTGTGATTTCTGATACACCAGGTGACAACACTACTCTATCTCGTGTTGGATCCACCAAAGTGTGCGTCTCTGCGCTGGTGCTGGCTGTGCTAATTTCTGCTGACGCTGCTCCCTGAGAGGCTGAAGCATCCTCTGAGGAGTCCTCCTGCTCTTTCTCCTGGACAGTAGGAAGGAGGGCTCTTGATGGTCCTGTGGGAGAGTAAAGACATGAGTTAGACATGTGATATGTAGATTGCAGACACATCCCATTGTGCACATGATGAGCATTCAATTTCTATTGACATCAGATCCCATATGAGTCACTCATGAATGCCAAATAAGATGGATGGAAAATTATTCTGTCTCTGACACCAGGCTTTTATAATGAGCCTCTCTCTCCGTCCCCCACTTCAAGCTGGTCAACTGCTCCTGCAATGTTGAGAGCTGCCTCCTCAGCGTGGGTGAGCTGAGCCAATGATGGTGGCCCTTTTCCTGTTCTCTCCCTCTCACTCTTATTGTGGGCTCTCTTTTCCTGCAATGAAGGAAAGAAGTGCAGTTTTAGTGAGAGTGATGGAATGAGTGAAAAGAATGGATAAGATAGATGCTTAGAGGGAGACTATGATGGAGTGGGGTGCCAATACTAAGTTTCCTCCTTTTCAGGTGTTAGTTGTTGTTATTGCATAACATTGAGGGTGAGTGTGAGGGGTGTATAGTAAGATGGGGATGTGATTCTGTACATAGGGAGAGAGGGATGGGTGATGCTGCAAGGGATGTTGGGGTGAGTTAGGATGTGCAGGAGTAGGGTTGGCAATGCAGAGTGATGGGGATGTGATGACAGGCATAGCAGAATTAAGCTAAGTGTACTTTTATACTCACTTTTCCAGAACGCAGGAGATCATTGAACCTCTTCCTACATTGGACCCAGGCACGAGTAAACACATTTACCTCCTCAGCTATTTGCAGCCAGGCTGCCTTTGTCTGCTGAGGAGGTTTCCTTCTTTCATCCCCTGGGAATAGTACCTCCCTGCATCCTCTGACTCCCTCCACAACAACACGGAAGGAGTCATCGTTGAAGCGGGGAGCAGCCTTTGGTCTCTGCAGACATCATTCAAAGCACCAACACTCAGGAGCATCGAAACCGAAGTGAGAGCAAATGTGGGCATGGCCCCCTTAAATACACCGGCAGCAAACGCGTCATCAGTGGAGCTCAGCAGACCCGCACCTAGTGGTTAGGCCTGGTAACGCGCACGGCGGGCTTAACAAGCCCAATCAATGGAAAATTGTTTGTGCAGAGCGGGACCGGAACCCGCCAACTGTCTCTCCCGCCGCGAACATGCCTCTACTGGGAAGATCCAGCCCATTGTCTTCGGTCCCCGCCACAAACTCCGTTCCCTAGTAACCGACTCCATCCCTCTGCCTAACATCTGTATGAGGCTGAACCACACATCTTTGCAACCTTGGTGTCATATTTGACCCAAAATGAGCTTCCGACCACATATCCACAGCATAACGAAAACCGCCTATTTCCACCTCCGTAACATCGCCCATCTCCGTCCCTGCCTCACCTCATCTGCTGCTGAAACCCTCATCCATGCCTTTGTTACCTCTAGACTTGACTATTCCAATGCACTCCTGGCTGGCCTCCCACATTCCACCCTACGTAAACTTGAGGTCATCCAAAACTCGGCTGCCCGTGTCCTAACTCGCACCAATTCCCGTTCACCCATCACCCCCGTGCTCGTTGGCTTCCGGCTAAGCAATGCCTCGATTTCAAAATTCTCATCCTTGTGTTCAAATCCCTCCATGGCCTCGCCCCTCCTTGTTTCTGTAATCTCCTTCAGCCCCACAACCCCCTGAGAGATCTGTACTCCTCTAATTCTGCCCTCTTGAGCATCCCTGATTATAATCGCTCAACCATCAGTGGCCGTGCCTTCAGCTGCCTCGGCCCTGAGCTTTGGATCTCCCTCTCTAAACCTGTCCGCCTCTCTACATCTCTTTCCTCCTTTAAGACGCTCCTTAAAACCTACCTTTTTGACCAAGCTTTTGGTCATCTGCCTTAATTTCTTCTTATGTGGCTCGGTGTCAAATTTTTGTTTTATAACATTCCTGTGAAGCGCCTTGGGACATTTTACTATGTTAAAGGCGCTATATAAATACAAGTAGTTGCTTTTGTTGTCCCTAGAAATATACTTACCTTCAGTTTCAAAAGAACACCCAGTACTTCACCAATATGACATTTCATTTACATAAGAACATAAGAATATAAGAATTAGGAGCAGAAGTAGGCCATTCGGCCCTTCGAGCCTGCTCAGCTATTCAATAAGGTCATGGCTGATCTGATCTTGTCCTCAACTCCACTTTCCTGCCCGTTCCCCATAGCCCTTGATTCCCCTGTTTTTCAAAAATCTGTCTATCTCCGCCTTGAATATATTCACTGACTCAGCCTCCACAGCTCTCTGGGGTAGAGAATTCCAGAGATTCACGACCCTCTGAGAGAAGAAATTCCTCCTCATCTCCGTTTTAAATTCTGAAACTATGCCCCCTGTAGTGTATGTACCCGTCTATCTTTAAGGTAACTATTGAATGTAACCGTTCACCTTTAAGGGAACTACTTTAGGTGTGGCACTATTTGTTTGGCTTCTGTATACTGTAATACCGATAGTGACCACACCAGTATATAAGTGTTGTAGCAGGATTGCTGGGGCAGATTCGCCCGGACCTTCGAATAGTAAAGACCTGTTTTGTTTGTTACTTCTGAAGTCTGTGTATTTATTAACTGCACAACCCACAGACTTTACAGTGGCGACGAGTCCGATCGTACCCTGCGGCAAGATTACCAAAGCAAGAAGAGCGTCGAAGAGAGGCAACCGCCCTCGTCGTGCTGCTGGAAGAAAACACAAGGCTGCAGCAGGAGAAAGGTGGAAGACTTTAGCAACAAAAGCTTCCGTCTGCAACAGGCACTGACTACCCTTCTACCACGGTGCGGAGTGAGCCGATCAGCAGGGAACAAGGCGGCCGAAGAGACTGTGAGTAGGGGAAGGTGTAGAGAATATCCGGAGGATAAGGGCAGAGCACTCGACCTCGGTCGAGGGGGAGCTGTGCCGGCCAAGAGTCGGGTCCAACGGCGTCGGGTGACAGCCGGACCGTGATCGGCGGGAAAAATCCGGGCAGCGACCGCAGCCACGAAGCGCTGAGCCTGCGAGTAGGCGCGGGAGGAGAAACCCAGCCGCAGCCGGGGAGGGAAACACCGGTCTGCGAGAGGGCTGGGGAGGCGAACGGGAACCATGCGGGTGAGAGCCGGGTGCGGAGAGAGAGACTGCGAGGAGCCAGTCCAGCGGCTGAACTGTTCTCCACCAACGGGGTACCCAGGGCCGGTAGCACCGAACGTGCGGGTGAGAGAGCGACAGAGCCGGGTACGGAGAGAGAGACTGCGCGAGAGCCAGTCCAGTGGCTGAACTGTCCTCCGTTAACGGGGTGTACCCAGCGCCGGTAGAGCCATGCGGGCGGGAGGAAAAGACATAGCCGAGTAAGGGGAGCTGTGAGGAAGCCAGCCAGCGGCTGAACCTGTCTGCTGTGGGGGAAGCGTACCCCTTCCACCGGGAAGAAACGCGGGAAGCCGCCATTAGGCGGAGAAGACGCCAGAAGCGGGAAACCGCCATTGAAGTGGGCGGGGCGAGAAAGGAAGAGCGGGAAACCGCCATTTTCGCGGGAAAACCGCCATCTTGATTGACATACCGCCATTGAAGTGGGCGGGGAGAGAAGGAAAGGGCGGGAAACCGCCGATTTCGCGGGAAAACCGCCATCTTAGAAACAAACAAATAAATAAGAATACTTAAAGAAATACTGGTGCTGCTCCCAAGGGAAGAAAAATGCCTAAGCGAGGGAATATTAACGACTTTAATTCCGAAATAGAAGACTGGGCCACGTACGTGGAACGCATAGAGATCTATTGCGAAGTCAACAAAATAGAGGAAGACGACAAGGCGATAACATTGCTAAACTCGATGGGGGCAAAAACATACGGGCTCTTGAAGCATCTAATAGCACCAAATAAACCAGTGGATCAGACCTTCGAAGAGATTGTGGCTGTGCTGAAGGACCACTTGAACCCCACACCGCTGATGCTGGCTGAACGATTCAAATTCTACGCAAGAACGCAGAAGAAAGACGAAAGCAATGCGGAATACTTGGTCGAACTGCGTAGGCTAGCGAAATACTGCCAGTTCGGAGGGAATCTGACAGAAGCGCTGCGGGACAAGTTCGTATGCGGATTGTCCAAAGAAGGGACGCAGAAGCGACTACTGGAAGAGAACGACCTCACACTGGACAGGGCTGTCCTTATAGCTGCATCGCACGAAGCCGCAGCGAAAGGAACGGCGGAAATGCAACTAAAGGCGGCGGCACTCGGGGTGGACCAAATTACTTCAAGCACAACAAAATGCTACCGTTGTGGGAAGACAACGCATGACCAGAATCAATGCTGGTTTAAGAACCAAGAGTGTAGGAAATGTGGCAAACTGGGTCACATCGCGAAGGTATGCCGGTCCGGGAAAAAGACCAATAATCAAAGGAAGCCACCACAAGAAAAGTACAACAAGGTACACAAGGTGGCTGAGAAGAGTTCAGACGAACAGAATTCAGACTCAGACCCAAACAACCAGGAGCTGGGTAGGCTGAGAATCCACAATGTGGGTAAAGAAACGGATCTACAGGCCATCTGGGTCATACTAAAAATAGCTGGAGTCCAAGTAAGAATGGAGCTGGACACTGGATCAGCTCTATCAGTCATCAACCGAAGGGACTACCACCGGCTATTCTCTCACATACCTTTAAGAAATACCAAGTTCGTATTACAGACATACATGGAGCATAACGTATACCCCGTGGGGAAAATAAGAGTCAAGGTGAGAGATAGGGGTAAAGAACACCCAAGAATGAACTTGTACGTATTACCTGAGGGAGGACCACCACTTCTAGGACGGGAGTGGATTAAGAAAATAGACATGGAATGGCATTACCTAAAAGCCATAATGAGGGAGGACTCGGTGCAAGCTATTAGCTCAGATTCTGAAATGGATGATGATAAGACCAAGTCGAATATGGAAGACAAGGCTAAAAGGGACTTGCCGACGATGGGAAAGGAAACGAAGACATGCAGAAGGACTTATGGTACCAAGAAGAATAAAGCTGCAGAGCAGAACTCCAGGTTGACAGAGAATTCTGAGCCTGTTCAAGCAAAGGATTCATCCATGACGGAAGAACACCGAGCTCGGACGCAAACTTATGTCAAAGTACGACAACAATTGGAACAGTTGAGTGACCGTCTCATACAAGAGATGAAAAATATGGAAAGGTTCTGGGACACCGAATGGGAGAACCTGGAAAGACTACAGAGACAGCTAGCTCAAGCAGAGAGCGACCATAGAGCCATCGTGGTCAAATACCAATCACATTCCCCTGATGCTGTTCAGGAACTAGAATATTTACAGAATGAACCAAAGGAAGAGGAATCTTCAGGGAGCCAGGATTTTATTCCAGTTCTTCTCTACGACTCCTTACAAGCAGAGTGTGAGAAGTTGAAAGAACAGTATGAACAGGCCCAGGCTACAATTCTGGAGGGGGTTAACTCGGCAGCCTCCGAAAAGCTAGTTTCAGTAGAAGCATATGAACAACTAAAGGTTGAACATGAGCAAGAAGTCCAAAGGCTGCAGGAAATTCTTGATGAGCTCAAGGCCAAGACAGACTCATCGGTAGGAGCTCCATCCATAGATGAGAAATTAGAGGTGAAATTCATGGCAGAGCATGAAAGACAGGATGTCCAAGAACTTATAAAAACATTGAAGGGCACCCAAGACAAATATGAGGCGGCAATGACCGAGGTTCAACAACTTGAAGAACAGATTCAACTGGGAATCCTTTCAGTGGAAGAACAGGACACTGTAAGAATGGTCCCTGAACATGAACTAGAGAGCTTCAGGGCGCAACTTTTCCGAGCGCTGAAAGCCAAAGTTCAAGAGGAACGTAAGGTGGAAGTATTGGAGAAAGAGGTGGAGGAAATGGAGAAGACTCTGATCCACCGTGTTCCCAGGGAAGAGTTAACGGTCAGCCAACTCCTTCATATGCTGAAGGACAAGACTCTGCAAGGGGAACAATCTGAACACGAGCTTCAATCTTCAGGGGGAACGAGTTCGGAGCTCTCAAAGGTCACGGAGATAGCTGAGGTGGCAACACAAATTTTACAAGGATGCCAAAAGTATGTTGAATCACGTCAAGGTGAACAGAAGAATGTGGAAACCGTTACTTCAGTAGAAGGGTTAAATAGCCTGATAACGCAATTACCGATGGAAAGGAAGGTATTGAACTCACAAATGAGGTCCGCCGTGAAGGAATGGCAGATAACCCAGGAAGAGCGGGATGAATATGAATGCATGAAGAAGGCTTTTCAAGAAAGATGTTTAGGGAAGGAACCACCGTCAGCTAACGTCCAGACGGGTGAGGAGGAAGAAGAAGTCTCTCTCGCTGACCTAACTCAGGACGAACCCGAATATTACCATGACCTGTTGAGTGACACTGAATATTACGAGGATGTGGTCTGCCCAGCTTGTGATGAAAACTCTCAAAGTGCTGAAATCCGGAGGAAGCACTTAAGGTCTAAGGAACATAGAGAGTTGGTGGCGCTACAGCTGGCAGCCGAGAAAGGAGCTCCGAGAGTTTCAAAAAGGCAGAAAAGAAAAAGAAGAAGCAGAAGATAATAACTGTCTAAAATATTAGCACTTCTACCATTCCAGGCGGGACATTACGAAAGGAGCTAAATTAGTTGAAAAACTGGAAAATGTCAAGACAGCCAGTTGGTTGTAAAAGTCCGCACTGCTGGTTCAACAGGACGAAGGTTCAAGCTGTTAGGTCAAGAAAAAGGCTATGGAGGAGTCACGCTAGCCAGGTGAACCGGCTACACCAAAGAAATGTTGTTCGGAACGAGTCAAGATCAGAGACTGAATCTATGAACTGTTTCCGCAGAGACTGAACCTGTGAACTGTTTCCACCGAGATTATATTTGTAAATTGTTTTATATGACATTGACTCCACCGAGATTATATCTGTAATTTGTTTTATAGGAAGTTGAAGATATGTATGTTTAACGGGGACTCTGTAAGTAATAAGCTAAAAAGGGAGGATTGTAGTGTATGTACCCGTCTATCTTTAAGGGAACTATTGAATGTAACTGTTCACCTTTAAGGGAACTACTTTAGGTGTGGCACTATTTGTTTGGCTTCTGTATACTGTAATACCGATAGTGACCACACCAGTATATAAGTGTTGTAGCAGGATTGCTGGGGCAGATTCGCCCGGACCTTCGAATAGTAAAGACCTGTTTTGTTTGTTACTTCTGAAGTCTGTGTATTTATTAACTGCACAACCCACAGACTTTACACCCCCTAGTTCTAGATTCCCCCCACGAGGGGATACATCCTCCCTGCATCTACCCTGTCAAGCCCCCTTAAATCTTATATGTTTCAATAAGATCACCTCTCATTCTTGTAAACTCCAATGAGTATAGGCCCAAGCTGCTCAACCTTTCCTCATAAGACAACCCCTTCAACTCAGGAATCAACCTAGTGTACCGCAGCATTCTGTAGTCTCTCTCCATTTAAATAATATTTAGCTTTTTTATTCTTCCTACCAAAGTGGATAACCTCACATTTTCCCACATTGGCCCAGAAATTCATGTCGGGGGCTTCCCGCGGGTGTAAGCCCCCGACCTGCACTTACCTAGCGCGCCGGCCGTTGAGCTGTGGGCCCCGTGGAATTCCGATCCTGGGCCTGCTCCAACTGCCGGCGCGCAGTGCTTGCGTATCCCAGGGGCACAGTTAGTTTGATGCGTCCCCAGGGATCACATGGGCCATGGGTAGCCAATCGGAGCAGGGAATGCTCCATTCATAAGTTTGACAGGAAGGGCTGTCAAACTTAGAAATACTATGGGCCCCAAAACATCACTAAATCTTCAAATAAATTTTTAAAAAGTCACATTTTTTAAATAAACTATAAATTACATGAAATAACTATTTTAAACAATAATTTAAATTTTTGAAAAAAATAATTTTATTTTCTAATGGGGCTAAAAATAAACTTACCTTTCTTTAAAGTATTTAAAAATAATAAACCTGTGGAAAAAATGTTTTAATTTTAATTAATTCATCACTTACCTTGTAAAAAGCAGGCCTTGCGACTGCTTTTTAAATTTCTAACTTCTGCAGACTTACCCTCCCGGGAAAACCTGCAAAAAAAACGTAAGTTCAATGTGCACGCGCTGCCTCTCCTGTGCACGCATTCAAACTCTGAACCCCTTCTTTCAGGGGAACGGAAGTGCCGGTTTCCCACGCATGCGCAGTGCATGCAGGAAACCGGCACTTCCATTGGGCTTACGGGTGAGTACCCCGTGCGTACTCACCCGTGGAGACCCGAAGTTCTGGGCCATTATAATTCATCTGCCAAATTTTTGCCCACTCACTTAACCTATCTATATCCCTTTGCAGACTCCTGTTTGTGTACTCCTCACAACTTGCTTTCCCACCTATCTTTTTTTGGTCAGCAAATTCGGCAACAGTATACTCGGTCCCTTCATCCAAGTCATTAATATAGATTGTAAATAGTTGAGGCCCTAGCACTGATCCCTGTGGCATCCCACTAGTTACAGTTTGCCAACCTGAAAATAACCCATTTATTCTGACTCTCTGTTTTCTGTCAGTTAGCCAATCCTCTATCCAGTCTAATATATTACCCCTAACACTGTGAGCTCTTATCTTGTGCAGTAACCTTTTATTTTCTACACTTGCCATCCCTGGGGCCCCTCTTTGTAAGACGTCCAGTTTAATGTCAGATAGTGATAAATTAGGGCAGCTTTCTGTTATGGGTCCACACACACCAAATTCAACTTGGATAACTATTCCAGCCAGCAGAAGAAGGAAACTTTCACCCACTCAAACAACACCTCGCCACCCAGTCGTCTATTGTAGTTCATATGTTGTGTGGAAGATGTGAGGTGTCAGGAAGTGAGGGTTGCAATAATTCTGAGCGTAGGAGGAGCAGAGTGTGTGAGTATGAGGAGGAGGTGGTGGAGTGAAGTGTGGTGCAGCGATTGTAGGAAAGTGAAGGGAAGCAGTGGAGCGGAGTAGCGTGAGTAGTGAGATTGCAGAGGGTGCAGGTGTGAGGAGAGAACAGTTGAGAGGTAAGATTCTTAACTTCATAACTCTAGTGAGGTCATTGAACTTCTTTTGGCATTGCAGCCATGTCCTGGGAGCTAAGCTCCTGGCATTAACCTCCTCGGTGACCTCTACCTACTTGCCGTGAAGGTCTTGCCTAGATGGCTTTCTGCTCCCAGGGGGAAACAGGATCTCTCTCCTCCTGTCCACCACCTGGACCAGGGCCTCCAACGCTGCATCAAAGAATCTAAGTGCCTTCTCTGGACCTCTTACAGCCAATTTTCTACTTGTGAAGTTACCCCGCTGTCTGCAGCCAGAGTGCAGAGGTTCTGGCTGCCTTTAAGTGATGTCAATCAAGCCCGATTTCCCATCTCCCACAAACAGACACGCAGCCAATGAACAGCGTGGATAGTGCTGACTGCATGCCTGAGTCATGATAATGAGCTGTCAGCACCAATTTCTCGTAGTCCCTGTGACCATGTGAATAGGGGCGTGCTGCAGCACCCTGCACCTTGCACATCCAATTACGGGCACCAGCGAAAATCTAAGCTATGTGCTTTATTTACCAATCACTTTTTCTGAAGTATACCAATCATTAACTGTGCACTGCTTTTACAATGACAGTGGCCCCGATTTTAAAGGGTGAGCGGGTACAGTGTGAGCCCCGAAGTGGGCGGTGAACTCGGGGTGTCCGAGGACGTGGAAACCCGGCCAATCTTAACGGCCAGGCCTGATTGCCATAACTTTCATTGGATTCCCACTCGAACTCAGCCAGATGCACTACCTGGCCAGTGGGTGGGAGCAGAAGATCGCAGATAGGAAGCTGCAGCCGGGGACCCACGGGATCTGTCCCTGGTCCCTGCAGTTATGTAAGTGGTAAGAGGGGAAGGGGCAAAGGCAATCGGGGGAGGAGGGGGAAGCTCGGGGTAAGGGAGGCCCAAGGCTTTCTTGTGAGGGCCGGAGGAGCACCCTGGCCAACAAAAAAACCTAAAGAAAAATTAAAAACGTACTTGCCTGGGCCTCCTCTGGCTCTCAATCCCCCTCCCGACACATTTGGCCTGATGGGGAAGCTGTCACTGCTCCTCCGCTCAGGTTTCCAACTAAAATTGCAGATCAGGTCCCGATGACCTCCAAGGAGCAGGTAATATTCGGGCCCAGCGGGAGGCAGCGGGATCGGTAAGTCGTTCCCCTCATTTTACCTGCCCCCACCCAGTTTCCGCTGGGCTGGGGGAGTTAAAAGCAGGGCCAGTGTTTGGTAAACTTCGGTGTTTGCCAACTACTGTAATGCAATGATGCAAATCACATCAAAGGCATCACTGAATTGTAAAAAAATAATCATTTCATTGATTGCATAAGATTTCACGATGAAACACATCTATGGCTATTCTGCTGTCAACCTCCCAAATGACTCAAAAAATGTCCCTTTAAAGAACTACTTGCATCAGTCAGAACATTAATTCTCCTTTACCATGTACATTTTTCTGTTGGATTAATCTAAGTTGCATGATTTTCTCAGATTTTATGAACGAGAAATTATTATCTTATTCTGTAGTGTCCCTATGCTTCAGGCCCAGTCGAGCAGTGGCGGCAGCAGCAGACCAGCGAGGGAGCAGCAGCTGTGGGAGAAAATAAAGGTTGGTGATTTTCAGGCCTAGTCGAGCAGCAGCAGCAGCGGGAGCGGCAGCAGAATTCGAGAGTGACGTCACAGTACAGAAAGTGACGCCGGCGCAGGGGAAGGAGCTGATTGGTGAGTGCTTTTTTTTCCCTTCAGTTTTAAGTTTATTTCTTTTAAGGTAGTTCATAGTTAAGGTAGTTCGGGAGAGCGAGAATCCGAGAATTTAAATTTGAGATAAGAGTTTTAAAATTAAAAGTATGGCGGGGGACCTCAGTCCCGTGCGTTGCATGGCCTGCAGCATGTGGGAATTCCTAGACACTTCTTGCAGTCAGGATGACCACATGTGCAGTAAGTGCCAATGATTTGGCCAACTTGAGATCCGGTTTTCGGAGCTCGAGCGTCAGCTGGAGGCACTGTGGTGTATCCGCGAGGCTGATAATTATGTGGATAGCACGTTTTTAGACGTGATCACCCCGCAGCTTAAGAAAGTGCAGTCAGAGAGGGAATGGGTGACTACCAGTCAGAAGGGGGGCAGGCAGGTAGTCAGGAAAGCCCCAGCGTGCATCTCACTCAACAACCGTTTTTCTGTGTTGGAAAATGGTGAAAGTGACGGTTCCTCTGGGGAGTGCAGCCAGAGCCAAGTTCACGGCACTATGGATGGCTCAGCTGCACAAGGGGGGAGGAGTAAGAGCGGAAGGGCAATAGTGGTAGGAGACTCAATAGTGAGGGGTGCAGACAGGCATTTCTGCGGCCGCAGACGTGACTCCAGGATGGTATGTTGCCTCCCTGGTGCCAGGGTCAAGGATGTCACTGAACGGCTGCAGGGCATTCTGAAGGGGGAGGGCGAACAGTCAGAGGTCGTGGTTCACATAGGTACCAACGACCCAGGTAGAAAGAGGGATGAGATCCTGCAATAAGAATTTAGGGAGCTAGGTAGCAGATTAAAAAGCAGGACCTCAAAGGTTGTAATCTCTGGATTACTCCCGGTGCCACGTGCTAGTGAGTATAGGAATAGGAGGATAGAGCAGATGAATGCGTGGCTAAAGAGCTGGTGCAGGAGGGAGGGCTTTAGTTTCCTGGATCACTGGATCTGTTTCTGGGGAAGGTGGGACCTGTACAAATCGGACGGGTTGCACCTGAACCGGAACGGGACCAACATCATTGCGGGGAGGTTTGCTAGTGCTGTTGGGGGGGTGGGGTTAAACTAACTTGGCAGGGGGGTGGGATACGGAGTGGAGCTATAGTAGGGGGTGATGCACAGCCAAATATAGAGGAAAAAACAAATCAGTCTGGAAGGCAGAGCAAATATGTAACGGCACAAGGGAGTATGGCAAGGCTGGATGGCATTTATTTTAATGCAAGGAGTCTTTCGAGTAAGGCAGATGAATTGAAGGTGTTGATGAACACATGGGAGTATGATATTGTTGCTATCACAGAGACATGGTTGAGGGAAGGGCAGGACTGGCAGCTCAGTATTCAGGCAAGACAGAGGGGGGTGTAAAAGAGGAGGGGGTGTCGCAATATTAATCAAGGAGTCAATTACTGCAGTAAGGAGGGATGATATCTTAGCAGGTTCCTCTAATGAGGCCATATGGGTAGAACTTAAAAACAAAAAGGGGGCAAGCACTTTGCTGGGAGTGTACTATAGGCCCCCAAACAGTCAGGGGGAGATAGAAGAACAGATATGTAGGCAAATCTCAGAGAAGTGTAGAAATAATAGGGTAGTAATAGTAGGGGATTTCAACTTCCCCAATATTAACTGGGATAGTCAGAGTGTGAAAGGCTTAGAGGGTGCGGAATTCTTAAAATACATCCAGGAGAGCTTTTTGAGCCAGCATGTAGAAAGTCCTACAAGAGAGGGGGCGGTACTGGACCTAAGTCTAGGGAATGTAGCCGGGCAAGTGGTAGAAGTGTCAGTAGGAGAGCATTTTGGTGACAGTGACCATAATTTGGTGAGATTTAAGGTAGTCATGGAAAAGGACAAAGATGGACTGGAAATAAAGGTTCTAAATTGGGAGATGGCCGATTTTAATATGATAATGCAGGATCTGGCCAAAGTGGACTGGAACCAGCTACTTGTAGGAAAATCCACATCAGAGCAGTGGGAGTCATTCAGAAAGGAAATAGAGAGAGTACAATGCCAGCATATTCCCGTAAAGGTCAAGGGTGGGACCAACAAGTCCAGGGAACCCTGGATGTCAAGGGATATACAAGAATGGATTGGAAAAAAGGGAGGCTTTTGGCAGATACAAAGGACTAAAAACCGTGGCAGCCCTAGAGGAGTATAGAAAGTACAGGGGGGTACTTAAAAAAGAAATTAGGAGAGCGAAGAGGGGGCATGAAAAAACATTGGCGGGGAAAATAAAGGAAAATCCCAAGGTGTTTTATAAGTATATTAAGGGTAAGAGGATAACCAGAGAAAGAGTAGGGCCCATTAGGGACCAAAGTCGTAATCTGTGTGTAGAGCCGGAAGATGTGGGTGAGGTTTGAAATGAATATTTTGCATCTGTGTTCGCTATGGAGAAGGACGATGTAGGCATAGAAATCAGGCAGGGGGATTGTGATCTACTTGAACAAATTAGCATTGAGTGGGAGGAGGTACTAGCGGTTTTAGCGGACTTAAAAGTGGATAAATCCCCAGGCCCAGATGAGATGTATCCCAGGCTGCTGTGTGAGGCAAGGGAGGAGATTGCAGGGGCTCTGACACAAATTTTCAGAACCTCTCTGGCCACAGGGGAGGTGCCAGAGGACCGGAGGACAGCTAACGTAGTGCCATTATTCAAGAAGGGTAGTAGGGATAAACCAGGGAATTACAGGCCAGTGAGCCTAACATCAGTGGTAGGGAAATTATTGGCAAACATTCTGAGGGACAGAATTAGTCTCCACTTGGAGAGGCAAGGATTAATCAAAGATAAGTCAGTATAGTAATCTGGGATGTGATGATTAAGGTTATCCACCAGGTGGTGCTGTAACCAATGCTGCTGCTAAGGTCAGAGGTTTGCTTCCTGTTAAGGTCAGAGGTTTGCTTCCTGTCAAGGTCAGCAAAGGTGCAATGCCTGGAAGCAGGCCTGCCTGGTTGTCTCGCAGTCGTTCAATAAAGTACTCATCTTAATCCTCATACCTCACCTCTTCGAGTTCCTTGTCTCACAACATGGATTTATCACATTTGGCGACGAGGTAAAACAGGACCCTGAATAAGAGAAGTCTGCCAGGACATTTAACCAACAAAATCACGAGCTGCAGTTAGCTACCAGTTGGAAGAGAGCATGGCTGCCACGGTAGGAATGGTCTCCGCTTTTGATATTCAAGCACAAACTTGGGAGGAATACTGTGAAGTGTTGGGTTATTTTTTCGAAGCAAATGAAATAAATGATGCCGGAAAAAGGAAAGCCATTCTGCTTAGTTCAGTGGGAAGCCAAACCTACAGTTTGATGAAGAACCTGCTCAGTCCTGAAAAGCCTGGAAACAAATCATTTGTTGAATTAGTGGCTGTGCTAAAAGAACATTTCAACCCTAAGCCTAGTGAGATTGTACAGCGGTTCAAGTTTAATTCAAGGAACAGGAAAGAGGAAGAGAGTGTAATGGACTATGTAGCAGTGTTGCGTAAATTGGCACAAGATTGCAATTATGGGAACAACCTGAAGGAAATGCTGAGAGATAGGCTAGTTTGCGGAATAATGGACAACCGAATGCAGCGCAGATTATTATCCGAGACTGGGCTTACTTATGAAAAAGCATTGGAACTTGAACAGCGAACCGAGATGTAAAAGAAATACAGGGTACAGACAGGGCTAATGCTACGCAAGTTGCAGGTCAGGTTGTTGTGCACAAGTTGAACATGCGTCAGAAACCACAACGTGAGCATGTGAAGGCATGTTATAGATGCAAGGGCGATCACCTGGCGAGTGAATGCCGGTTTCTGGAGGAAAAGTGCTACAAGTGTGGGAAACAAGGACACATAAAACGAGCTTGCAGGGCGAAATCACCTGTGGAGGAATCCAAACCAAAAGGGGAAGGACAGCAAAACCAAGGGAGAGAAGTGAAAAAACATGGAGCACACCACATCAGCGGGGAAGCTGAGGAAGAAGAGGACATGTTCATAATGTATGGCATGTTAGAGAACATTCCAAAAGTGGCTCCTATCATATTGCAACTGACAGTAAATGACTCTAAGGTGAACTTTGAAGTGGATACAGGGTGCGGCGTGACCATAATGAACAAGGCAGAGTACTCAAAATTGTGGAACCGTGCAAAAGTTCCAGAGTTAAAGCCTTGCTCCCTACATCTTAAAACATATACAGGTGAACGAGTAGCGACATTAGGTACAGCTAAGGTAACTGTGCAACACAGGGACACAGTGGAACAGCTACCTGTAGTTATAGTATCGGGTACCGGACCAAACCTGTTAGGTCGGGGCTGGATAAAAGAACTTAAATTAGACTGGGGAGCAGTACATCAAATAGATGCTGGCAAACAGTTGACTTTGCAAGAAGTGTTGAGTGAACATGAGAATGTGTTCAAGGAGGAACTTGGCACATTTAATGGCCCCCAGCTAAGATTTATGTAGACAAGGAGGCACCGCCAAGGTTTTTTAAACAACGTCCTGTGCCTTATGCCATGAAGCCAAAGGTAGAGGCTGAGCTTGACCGTCTATTGAGAGAGAACATACTGGAGCCAGTGAAATGTTCGGAATGGGCAGCTCCCATAGTACCTGTTTTAAAACCGGACAATTCGGTAAGACTCTGTGGAGACTATAAATTGACAGTCAATCGGGTGTCCAAACTAGAGCAGTATCCTATTCCCAAAACAGAGGATCTCTTTGCAAACCTGGCTGGAGGAAAGAAATTCACAAAGTTGGATATGAGTCATGCCTACTTGCAGATTACACTGGATGACGAATCAAAGAAGTATGTCACCATAAATACACACAAGGGCTTGTTTACATATAACTGCTTATCGTTTGGTATCTCATCTAGTCCAGCTATCTTCCAGAGGACAATCGAAGGTGTACTGCAAGGGATTCCACATGTTTCCATCTATCTGGATGACATTCTGGTGATGGGAAGAACCGACCAGGAGCATCTGAGCACTCTGAGAGAGGTACTACAGAGATTGGAGAGGGCAGGGTTCCGGCTCAAGAGGAGTAAGTGCACTTTCCTGGGGAATGAGGCAGTGTTCCTGGGACACAGAGTGGACGCCACTGGGCTCCATCCACTCAAGGAGAAGGTACAAGCACTGCAGGACGCCCCTGCTCCTACAAATGTGGCTGAGTTAAAAGCTTACCTGGGACTGCTGAACTATTATAACAGGTTTTTACCAAACTTGTCAACTGTGTTAGCACCTCTTCACAAACTACTGCGCAAGGAGACACAGTGGCAGTGGGGAGAGGAGCAGGGGGTTTCATTTGAACAGTCCAAGAAACTGATGCTGTCGTCGGATGTGCTGGTTCACTACAATGCAGAGAAAGACATCATTCTCTCTTGTGACGCTTCATCTTATGGGGTGGGGGCAGTTCTTTCACACTGCATGGAAGGTGGAACTGAAAGACCAATAGGGTTTATGTCGCGAACTCTAACACCAGCGGAAAAAACTATTCCCAGTTAGACAAAGAGGGGTTAGCAGTAATGTTTAGGTTACAGAGGTTCCACAAGTAAATATATGGCAGGAAGTTCACCTTATACACCGATCATAAACCTCTTCTCTCTCTTTTCAATGAAATGAAAGCAGTTCCACAAATGGTGTCACCCCGGATCCAGAGGTGGGCAGTGATGTTGAGGGTATATGAGTATGTCATCGTCTACAAGGCGGGCAAGTACCATGGGAACGCAGATGCCTTGAGCCGTCTTCCACTGCCAGGCACACCTATCCGTGCAGCTCCAAAGGACAGAGTTTTGATGTTGGAGGACACTGACATGGCACTTGTGACTGCAGAGCAAGTAAGAACATGGACAGGTAAAGATCCAGTACTGTCTAGAGTTTGAGAATATGTGGTGAGGGGATGGCCACAGCATCCGGAAGGGGCTGACTTCACACCCTACAGTGTCAGGAAAACAGAGCTGAGTGTGCAGGATGGTTGCGTGTTGTGGGGAGCACGAGTGATTATTCCACAGCCAGCACGACAGTCTATCCTAGAGCAAGTACATCAGTGTCATCATGGGGTCTCGCGTATGAAAGCCTTGGCTAGGAGTTACTTGTGGTGGCCAAAGCTAGATGAGGAGATAGAAAATCTAGTCAAGACATGCAGCACTTGTCAGGAACACCGGAAGGCACCAGCAGCGGCTCCTCTCCACCCCTGGGAGTGGCCGGATAAACCATGGGGAAGATTGCACTTAGATTATGTGGGTCCATTCATGGGGAAGATGTTCCTCATAATCATTGACGCACATTCCAAATGGATGGATGTTTATCCTGTAAATTCTGCTTCCGCCACTACTACTATAGACTGCCTGTGTCGGAGCTTCAGTAATCAAGGGCTACCGGAGATCGTGGTGAGTGACAATGCCACTTGTTTTGTGAGTACAGAGACAAAAGAGTTCTTGAGAAAAAATGGCATAGTGCAGGTGACCTCGGCTCCATATCATCCGTCCTCCAATGGACTTGCGGAGAGAGCCATACAAACATTTAAGGAGATGGTGAAAAAAAGTGCAGAAGGGAGTTTAGCAGCCAAAGTGTCACGGGTTCTGTTCAGCTACAGAATAACACCTCAATCCACCACAGGACTCTCTCCTGCTGAGATGTTATTAGGTCATAGACTACACTCCACTCTTGACCTTGTCCACCCAGACCTAAAAAGGAAAATGGAAAACAGACAAAACAAACAAAAAGAGAACCATGACAAAAGAACAAAGAGCCGAAGTTTTGGAGAAGGAGATGTGGTCCTTCTGTAAGGGGTTTTTCTGGCTAGGTCTCTCTCTCTGGTGAGACCTCTCTCTCTTTTGCACAGCAATTTACCGAGTGGTTCGACCCACTCACACCTTAGGTTCTGTACACTGGACTTTGAGGCAGGAACTACAATGCAGAGAATACTCTGTAGACCAAGTTTAATGAAACAAAGTGAAATTTTATTGCATAAAGGAAAAATTGAATGTAAGCCAAAATAAGGTACATGGGAGGGAAAAACAAATCATAATACAGTACTAACCAATATATCCACAGGCATATTATACTTTACACGGTTCACCATGAAATAGGGAAACACACGGAACATCGAGGGACAACAACTCATTGTTAATTATCCCTAAAATGCCCACCCCCTAAACCTAGCTAGATTAGATTATGAGGGGCCAGAAACATGCTCACCAGTCCCAGTTAGAAAAGTCTTCAAAACGTCTCCGATCCCAATCGTCTACCGAATCGTCTTCTTCCTCCGAGTCTGAACGGCCTCTCTACCGAACCCGAACTCCTAACTGCACTGCACCTTCTTCGGACCCCCGAACGATCTCTCGAAAATGATCTCTACAATGCTCTTCTTGCTCTTCCGCACTGCTCTCTCTCCGGCCTTGAACTCCTAATGGCTACCCCAGGTCTCCAGTTATACTTCTCATGGAGGCTCTTATCTCCCGCCATATCAAGGGTAGTCTTTGTTTAACTTTTGGCAGGCTTGTAGCACAGAGGGGTAGTCATTGTGTTTAAAGTACTTTCGGGATGGCTGGTAACTGCCATCTCTGGTCTGGAATGACCTTGTATTGTCTTTAATGGGTCTTGAAGTCCCCCTTTGAACTTGAGGCTCTTTCCCTTTGTCTGGGTAAACATTTTGATGGCCTTTATCTACAGGCCGATCTGATTGGATCTGCATCCAATCCATATGTATGGGGTTCTGTCTGGTTTCGCATTCTCCGAAATTGCATTCCAGAACTTACTGTGGGCTGAATCCACAAAAGCTGTCTGTGGACTGCAGGAACCATTTTAAAATGTCCCAAAAAGCTGGCCACGGGGTCTGGCGGCCATTTTTTGTGCCCCTATTCCTGGGCTTCTTTTAAAACAGTCTTTATAATTAAGGCCTTTTCACAGAAATCACAGAAACCCCACAGTGCAGATAGAGGCCATTTCGGCCCATCGAGCCTGCGCCGACACATATCCCACCCGATCCCCATAACCCCTACACCAACACATATCCCACCCTATCCCCGTAACCCCACGTATTTAATCCCCCTAACACTAAGGGTCAATTTTATCATAGCCAATCAACCTAACCCGCACACCTTTGGACTGTGGGAGGAAACCGGAGCACCCGGAGAAAACCCACGCAAACACGGGGAGAATGTGCAAACTCCACACAGACAGTCGCCTGAGGCCGGATTCGAACCTGGGTCCCTGGCGCTGTGAGGCAACAGTGCTAACCACTATGCCACCGTGCTGCCTTTTCTGCCAATAGACCCTTATAGGACAATGTTCAATTTTGCGAATCCTACAGCACCCCCTGATGACACTCTAACTTGCTTGGAGTTTCATAATTCTGGGTGAGCAAAATTTTCTGACTCTCCATAATCAAACCATCCCCTGTATTTACCTATCTATGACCCCACGACACATGCATTTCCCATTTCAGAAAACCCACAGTGTACATTAAGCATCTATAGATGGCAATACATTGGACAAACATATTTCCAGGTGTGGAGGGGGGCGTAATACCCCTACACCACCTGGTTCATACATATTATCTTTTATTAATAACAACACACATAATAAAACTTCAATAAAAATAATAAAGAAAGAAAATACACACAAAATCACACATGAATATTATCAAAAATAGAGGAGGGAGGGAAACTCTAACTCTATACATAGCAGCAAAATTTAAACGGGTGTCTCCTCGTCTACCTGCACATATTGCTCCCTCCATTCTCCTCTGTTCTCATACTTCTGGAAACGTTTGTCCCTCTTACAATGTACAAAGAGTAAATAAATCACAATAAAAAAATCTGACATACTACGAGGATGTGGGAGGCTATCCTAATCCATGAAGGGACTTCTATATTAGTGAACAGGTCCCACCACTGTGGGGTCACTATATCTAATATGTCTGCCCCTATTTCTAATGTCTTCTGCTCCAGCGTGTAAAAATGTTTCTGTGAAACGGCAACGGCTTTTAGTATTTTAGTGAGGTGTTCAGGGAGAGGGGGAATGACGTAGCCAAAATGTGCAACGGATCATTGCAGATCGGTGAAATTTTCTTTGACAGTGAGGTGAACAGTGGAAGGTTCAGGAATAGGGACAATTCGCTCTTGGGCCACTTGAACTTCTGCCTTGGGTTTGAAGCAGAAACTGCTGTCACTGACCGGACACCAGCCGTGCTGTTCATGTTGGTAGTGGGGCGCTGCAGTGGTGACACAGTATGTCCCACCTCCTATATATGCCACCTGCGGGGGCACATGGCTTTGTGCCATTGCCTCCATGGTGCAATTTATAGGCTTCGCGCCAGCAGTTCTGAACCCGCACTGTGGTTTCGAATAGGCATTCAAGTGCTGGGGACACAGGATGATGTGTGCTCCCCGGCTCCGGCACCCCGAGAGGTCGGTACCCATCATTGCATGCTCCCATTGAATGACGTAAGGTGGGACCGCTGTGTAGCGAATGTGTGCACCCCCTTGAATGACTCCAATGTTCTCCACCCTGTATACCGGGGCGGGTTTAGCTGTCTTTCCCATAACCGGCATTCTTACCACTATACCCATAATGGTGTGATTAGACCGCCCACAGTCCACTGGGACTGGGTAGGCCTCTGAAGCTAATCTGAGCTGGCACGGACGTAATGCGTTCACAAAAGGGTGGAGGGCTGCGAGGTGCTTATTGCTGATCCAGGAGGGGACCAAACCTTGTTTTAAATCCTCCAGATTACTGCGGCCCTCGCCCAGTAACCATGCCCCGTACAGCACGCACGCCTCATTCTGCACAGCCTGATCTGACGCATTCTGATCCTCTCTGATGAGAGCATTTACCATTTTAGCGTGTTTCTCCAGCTCAGCTATGATTTCTTTTAAGTGTAGTGTCATGGCCTGGTCCTCATGTAACTCAGAACCCACTACCTTATTCTCGTCCGTCAGTATCTTTCTTAACCGCGCTTTTAAACCATTGATCTGGGTCTGCAGCTCCACGTCATCCAGAGTGTTGATGACGGAAGTCCCTGTGTTAAAGGCGGTAAAAATATAATTGACTGTACCCCTTCTTTGTCTCCCTACCCTGTCCAAGACCTCATGTGGTGTGATGTACAATCCGGCTCTTTCGACATCGGCAAAGTCGAACTCATAAAATTGTCTGAACATATTTGTTAACAGGACCTGGTACAATTGCTCCGTTTCCTTGGGGCACAACTCTGGCAATCGCACCCCGGTGAGGTACAAAATCACCGAGGCTACCGCGTAGTGCACACCTTGGTACAGCACCTGATACTCAGCTTCCGAAGCCACCACCATCTGTCCAAAGGAACATGTCCATTGCATACTAAACAAATCTTCCTCCCGACGGTTACGCTGAATCTGGGCGCGATGATCCTCACCCTGGGACACATTAGAGAAGTCTCTCCGTATGCAAACCCGGACTGGCTGGAGTATTCCGCAGAGTTCGACCCCAGCCATCCTGGCAACCTGCCTTCGTGGAAGTAGGTGGCTGTTTCCTCAACGTCCCGTTCACCTGTCCCATCAGTCACGATGGGGGCTGTGTCCCCGGAGCATCCATACACGATGGAGTCCTTGGTGTAGCCCCAATAGGCCAAGCTACACCCGATCACCGTGAACATGATGAGAATCCTCTCCATGGTACCTTTGGTTCCTGCAACAGATTAAACGATACAGCCAGGCTCCCGAGAGATTCTGGCCTAGGTGAAGGCATGATCGGGTCTTTCGACCTCGATCCAAAACAAACACACATGCTGGGCAGATTCCAAAACTATTTCTTATAATACCCATCACCTTAAAAATTTACACACCTTATACTTAACCAAACTTAAACTTAACTAAACTTATGTACAGCACCGCCCGTCCCCGGGCGGCCTGCCTAATCCCTGTTCGGACTGCAGCTCACCACTCCCTGTGGCGGGGCCGCACTGACCTGTAGCTTGAGTCCCCCACAGCCTTTTGCTCCCAATTGGGGACTGCGTCTTTCTACGGATTTCCCAAGTTGGTGTCTGCTGAAGTAGGGGGAATCTGGCCAGAGTTTTATTGGCTGAGGCGTCCGAGACGAACTGCGAGGGGTTACTTTGGGCGAGGCTCCCTTTGCGAGTGTACCTTTGGTTGGGACTTTAGTCCTCACAGCCCGTGGCTTCTCTACGACTGTCGGCTTTGGCTCCCTTCCCTCAGACTCCGCCCCTTTGGGATTTGGGTCTGTGGCAGACGACTCCTCCCTACCTGTCCCTACAGGTGGAAAATCTCCGCCCCCAAGTTCTACCTCCCCTAAGCTTGAGCCGAGGGCGGGACCTCCGTCCTCCGACTCCACCTCCTCCAGAATCGTGTCAGGGGCGGGGCCTAGCTGTTCGAGCCCCCCCCTAACTGTGCTCGGGTGAGGGGGAGTGCCTTGGTCTTCGGGCTCTTCCCCGTCCGAGTCCCAGGCCAATGGGGAAACCTCCCAGGTAAGCGGGATAGCTCCTCCCCTCAAGCAGGCTGCGGTGCCAGCCTGTGTGGTCTGTGACTTATTGCACGCCTCAGGCTGAGGATTTTTACCCTCAGACCTGGCTTCGGATGTTGGCTCTTTTGCACCCGGCTTAAATAGTTTGCACTGGTTTACGTGAAACCATTTAGTGCGCCGGGGCAACTTCACTGCGTAGGCGGTGGGGACCGGTGGGTCTTGCACCGATTCCCGTCTAGCCTCTCTCTCCAGCGCGGATGGTCAGACCCAGGAATTTTACTTCCTGCTGGCCGATCCGTGCCTTCTTTGGGTTTACCTTGGAACCCTTTCTGCCTTTCTTACCCGTACTTGCTCCCCAGAGACAGTGATTTCTAAGATCCACGAGGATCCCATGTTCTATTAAGAAATTGGACCCAAGGATCCCTTTTCCACCCTCCACCTCCCACTTCATCAGTACACACTTCCACGTGGTGCGGAGTGGTCCTAAATGAATGGAGAGGGGGATGGAGAATGCACCAGGCTGTTCTTTGCCCGTGAAGCCCGACAGAATATATGGAACCCCGGTGGACAGAGGTGAGGTGGTCGGGTTAGCTGCGTGGATCACGGTGCACGATGCCCCCGTATCTAACAGATAGGTCCCTTTTACTTTCTCTACCTCCATCACCACGAGGGGTCGCCTCCATAAATCATATCGCAACGAACACAGGTAAATGGGCTGCGCGGGCTCCAGTCATTGGGGTGAAGCGGTCGGGGCTGCGGGAACGACAGGACCGGTGGTGACTGCTATCTTCCCCTGTGAGATCATCAGAGACCGCATTGTCTCTAAAATTGATTCTATCGCAGCGGGATCTCCTTTTCCTGGGACAGGGGCTGCGGCTTGGACCTGGACTCGTGCTGGGGTGGCGGTCTGGGCTTGGGCTGCGGGAGATTTTCCCTTATTATTCTTCCATGGATTTTTACAGTCGCTGTGCCAATGTCCATCCTTCCCACACCCGTAGCAATTGAGCTTGGCCTGGGGAGGGCGATTCCCCTCCTGATGCCACTCCTTTTTACTTGGGGCTGTGGGTTTTGCCTCATGCACTTTTCCCTTAGAGGGAGGTGCCTCCTGACCCCTGCAATTCTTATACGCAATGGTGAGCTGTCGGAGCACTGTCTCCTCTGTGGTACCGGGACCTTGGGGGTCAAACCAAGATTTGGCTTGGGCCTGTATCTGCGGTAAGCTGTTGGCAACCAGGCAGCGGAGCCAATGAACCCGCTGGACATCGTTCATGCCCGGACAGCTGCGCCGATACACTGGCCACAGCCTTTCTGCGAAAACCCGTGGGGGCTCTCCAGTTAGCTGCATAGTCCCTTCCACACGGAGGAACGGGTTGCCGTCGTCCACTCCCATAACCTACAGGACCTTGTCCCGGAGTTCCTCATACCCTTTCTGCCCCCTCTTATTCCCATCTGAGAGGCACTGAAGGATTGTGCTCTCCAGGGAGAATAGCAACACCTTAGCCTATTCTGGACCATCGCAGTCATTGACGGCGGCTGTCTGCTCTATCTCTCTGAAATGGACTGAGGGATCTCCCTTCTCGGAGAGTTTTGGGATGTGGCTCACCATCGCTCTGATTTGTTGGGCACTGTGGGGCAATATGAGATGGTTCTGGAGGGGTCCGTCATCGCCATTTGCGGTGGCGGGACCTTACCTCTGGTGCCGATCAGGACACATTGGAGCCGGCTCCAGCTTCACTACCGGGGGTTGTTCTTCCTCCGGTTCTACCTCGGCTTTCTCCTCTTCTACCACCCCTTCTTCGGGCCACACCTCACTATAGCTTGGCGGTGCTGAGGGTTCAGTGGCTGGTGCCACAACTACTTCGCGTGGAATCGGTTTTTTGGATTCCTTCAGGAAGCCTATGTGACTTGCCTTTGGGCTTACGAGGCATATCACGCCTTTTGCCTTAGCCAGGGCCATTCTTAGGCCTTCTACCGCCTTCTTGCAGGGGCCGTGGTCTGCGCTTTCAAACCCCTGCTCGATGGCTAGCCTGTAAGCTGCCTTAACCTCCACTACTTTCTCCTCCTGCGCTCTTAGCTGTTGTGCGAGGCGGGCGCTTTTCTCCTGTACCCTCGCTTCATGAATCTTTGCCTCAGTAACCTGGCATTCCAGGCACTCTACTTTAGTCTGATGTTGGCTGGCTACAGTTTGGCGTTCCTGATTCAGCGCGTGAAGCACTGCGATCAGCTTTTCCCCACCCATGGCCTTTTCCTCTATTTCTGATGCCTGGGTTTTGATCTTGGCTGCCTGCGCTGCAACGACTCTGTCCAAAATCTGGACTTGTCTTTTGTAGCACATCAGCCACACTGCCTTCTCTACTGACTTTTTATGTTCTTTACTCTCTGTCCACATGACGGCTGCGTCTACCGGACGCCCATCCAGTAAGAGATCGGAAATCAACTGCTTAGTGAGATTTACCTTACCAAAACCATAATCCCTATCCTCTCATCCATAACATTTCGTCCATTTAAACCTGGGTCTAATACATTGCAATCCTGCTGCCAATGTCCTGCCGCGGTCTCCATTTTCTGTAAGGGGTTTTTCTTGCTAGGTCCCTCTTTCTGGTGAGACCTCTCTCTCTTTTGCACAGTAATTTACTGAGTGGTTCGACCCACTCACGCCTTAGGTTCTGTACACTGGACTTTGAGGCAGGAACTACAATGCAGAGAATACTCTGTAGACCAAGTTTAATGAAACAAAGTGAAATTTTATTGCATAAAGGAAAAATTGAATGTAAGCCAATAAGGTACATGGGAGGGAAAAACAAATCATAATACAGTACTAACCAATATATCCACAGGCATATTATACTTTACACGGTTCACCATGAAATAGGGAAACACACGGAACATCGAGGGACAACAACTCATTGTTAATTATCCCCTAAAATGCCCACCCCCTAAACCTAGCTAGATTAGATTATGAGGGGCCAGAAACATGCTCACCAGTCCCAGTTAGAAAAGTCTTCAAAACGTCTCCGATCCCAATCGTCTACCGAATTGTCTTCTTCTTCCAAGTCTGAACGGCCTCTCTACCGAACCCGAACTCCTAACCGCACTGCACCTTCTTCGGACCCCCGAACGATCTCTCGAAAATGATCTCTACAATGCTCTTCTTGCTCTTCCGCACTGCTCTCTCTCCAACCTTGAACTCCTAATGGCTACCCCAGGTCTCCAGTTATACTTCTCATGGAGGCCCTTATCTCCCGCCATATCAAGGGTAGTCTTTGTTTAACTTTTGGCGGGCTTGTAGCACAGAGGGGTAGTCAATGGCCCAGAAATTCCAGAACGGGGCTTGCAGCGCGTGCAAGCCCCGTATTTACACTTACCCCGCGCTACTGACGATCAGCTCCAGGGACGCCTGCACTTGGTGAATGAAAAAGAAGAATCCCGGGCAGCGTATGACGTCACGCTGCCCAGGAGTGCAGCCAGCGCGAAGCCAGGAGCGTGCAGTGTAAGTGAGACACGCCCCTTGAGGTCTCAGTTTCACTGGACATGCCCCCAATGTTTCTGTCAAGCTGCTAAGGATTTTTACATGCAAAGCAGCAGTTTAAATAGGTTTGTGGAAGTTTTTTGAAGATTTTGGTAACTTTTATAAACTTTTTAAAATGTTTACATTATTTTGAGTAATCTGAAGTAGTTTTAAAGAGAATTAAAGCAATTTAAAGACTTTTAAAAGCCCTAAAAGTATTTTTTTAATTCCATTTATTTATTTAGCAATGTCGTCGTCATACGTGTCTTCACACTGTTCCCTTTGGGGAACTGTATGAAGTGGTGGAAGGATTTATGGCCGTGATTAACGCTCATTCCGTGACCGTAACCATCTTTGAACCAGCCATTAGGGCGGTTAGTCCTATGGCGGGAGGGTTTTACGGGCTCCCACAAGCTATACAAGGAGGGGGGGCCACCCACACCCACGGACGCAAATATCCCACTGGATGTCAACCCAGAATTTAGAGCCGGAGCTCCGACTCCACTTGCCGGGACTGTCTGGAGCGGGGTTCGAAACCCTACCCTGATCTGGCCCAGCGGCGGGGATCCTACCGCTATGACAAAGGCCCAATCCGATTAGCAACGTGAAATGGCAGCATAGGGCTCCAGTCACGGGGAGGGAAAAGGCGCAGGAAACGTATGGGTGTCACCTTTTGTGCGGAGTGGGCCTTTTGCGTAGCAGTAAGCATCCCCGCCGCTGGGCCAGAAGGAGTAGGGTTTTGAACCCCACTCCAGACAGTCCCGGCAAGTGGAGTCGGAGTTCCAACTTTAAATTCTGGGTGGACATCCAGCGGGATACTTGCGTCCGTGGGTGTTGGTGGCCCCCCCCCCTCAGATGGGTTGTGGGAGCCCGTAAAACCCTCCCGCCATAGGACTAACCACCCTAATGGCTGGTTCAAAGATGGTTACGGTCACGGAATGAGCGTTAATCACGGCCATAAATCCTTCCACCACTTCATACAGTTCCCCAAAGGGAACAGTGTGAGGATACGTACGATGATGACCTCTTGCGCAATGCACCTCCTTGGACCCTCAGTCGCAGATGCGAGGGGGCAAGTCGTGCAATTGTTAAATTTTTCATTTTATTGACATGTAAAATGTTGGCCCAGTAATTCCCTTCCAACTGCGCGAGTACGGTCGGGGTACTTACGCATCTGGCCGGATGAAATGCCGGTTTTCAGCATGCACAGTGCTTTTGGGGAAAACCGGCATTTCCTGTCCTCTGAACGAAGGGGTTCAGAGGCAGAACGCGTGCGACTGCACAGGCAGCGCGTGCGCAGTATAATTCGCCGCTTTCATTACTGCTTTCAGTGAGGTCAAGTCCTTACAACTTACACATGAAAAAAGCATGGGTACAGTTGCTGCAGAGGCTGCGGAGGAAGATATTTCTTATCGTGGAGCTTCTGAAAGTATGTATGTCTGTATATATTCCTTTGCGTGTTATGTATATATTCCTTTACTTATGTGTATGAATGTATTATTTAATTATGACTTTCAGAGAAAGTAACTTATTTGAAAATCATAATTAAAAACATACATTCATACACATTAGTAAAGGAATATAAAACATACATACATATACGTAAAGGGATATATGTGGACATACATACATAACTCATTCTCACATTCCATTCACACAGCCACAATTGCTCCTTCTACCTACCGTTCTGAAAACCCTTTAAAAAAAAAAAAATTTTAACTTTAAAACTTACTTAAAATTTCTTAAAATAACTTCCCTCCCTTTCCCAAACAAAAATATTGCATTTCAGAAGCTCCACGATAAAATGTTTCTTCCTCCGCAGCCAATGAACCACTTTACACTTGCTTTTTTCAAGTGTAACTTCTGAGGACTTACCCTCACGGATTTCATGAATGAAATCTACGAAGTTCACTGCGCAAGCGCTGCCTGTGCAGTCGCACGCACTCGAGGTCTGGAAATGCCGGCGTTCCCCGCATGCGCTGTTCATGCTGAACGCCGGCATTTCCAACGGCCAGATGCGTGAGTACCCCGAGCGCACTCACGCCTTTGGCAGCGAATTTCTGGCCCATTGTGTTCAAAGTACTTTCGGGATGGCCGGTAACTGCCATCTCTGGTCTGGAATGACCTTGTATTGTCTTTAATGGGTCTTGAAGTCCCCCTTTGAACTTGAGGCTGTTTCCCTTTGTCTGGGTAAACATTTTGATGGCCTTTATCTACAGGCCGATCTGATTGGATCTGCATCCAATCCATATGTATGGGGTTCTGTCTGGTTTCGCATTCTCCGAAATTGCATTCCAGAACTTACTGTGGGCTGAATCCACAAAAGCTGTCTGTGGACTGCAGGAACCATTTTAAAATGTCCCAAAAAGCTGGTCACGGGGTCTGGCGGCCATTTTTTGTGCCCCTTTTCCTGGGCTTCTTTTAAAACAGTCTTTAAAATTAAGGCCTTTTCTGCCAATAGACCCTTATAGGACAATGTTCAATTTTGCGAATCCCACACTTACCAGGAATTTCAGTTATGGACCAAAGTGGATTCCTGGCTTCATAGACTCAATGACAGGTCCAGTATCATACAAGGTCATGTTGGGAGATGGTAGGGTAGTACGCAGACATGTAGATCAGATACTTCCCAGACAAGGGGAAATTGAAATGAAGGTTCCAGATGCAATGACTGAAGACAGGGTTGCCCCCAGTTATCGAAGTGCATCTGTGGTGCCACCACCAGGGACAGAGACAATTCCACAGGAACCTATTCGTCAAGAGGAAACCATCGTTGCAGAGTCAGATACTCTAAGCACTGCTCAGGAGCAGCTGGTGGCTTCACCACAAACAAGCAGGGACTTTACTGTTAGACATTCACAGAGGACTCACAAGCCACCAGAGAGATTGATACTGAACTGTTAGATTCGTCAAGTATGGAACATGATGAATGGAGACTCCTTATGTGACCCTCAGGAATGGTTGTTTGTTAAGAAATTCATACTGAAATCTTAAGGGGGGAGGGATATAGTAATCTGGGATGTTATGATTAAGGTTATCCACCAGGTGGTGCTGTAGCCAATGCTGCTGCTAAGGTCAGAGGTTTGCTTCCTGTTAAGGTCAGAGGTTTGCTTCCTGTCAAGGTCAGCAAAGGTGCAATGCCTGGAAGCAGGCCTGCCTGGTTGTCTCGCAGTCGTTCAATAAAGTACTCGTCTTAATCCTCATACCTCACCTCTTCGAGTTCCTTGTCTTCACTACATGGATTTATCACAGTCAGCATGGCTTTGTTAGGGGGAGATCATGTCTAACCAATTTGATTGAAATTTTCGAGGGGGTGATTAGGTGTGTGGATGAGGGTAGTGCAGTTGATGTAGTCTACATGGACTTCAGTAAGGCTTTTGACAAAGTCCTGCATGGGAGACTGGTCAAGAAGGTAAGAGCCCATGGGATCCAGGGCAATTTGGCACATTGTATCCAAAATTGGCTTAGTGGCAGGAGGCAGAGGGTGATGGTCGAAGGTTGTTTTTGTGACTGGAAGCCTGTGTCCAGTGGTGTACCGCAGGGATCGGTATTGGGTCCCTTGCTGTTTGTAGTGTACATTAATGATTTAGATATGAATGTAGGAGGTATGTTCAGTAAGTTCGCAGATGACACGAAAATTGGTGGAGTGGTAAATAGCGAGGAGGGAAGCCTCACGCTACAGGACGATATAGATGGGTTGGTCAGATGGGCAGAACAGTGGCAAATGGAATTTAACCCTGAAAAGTGTGAGGTGATGCATTTTGGGAGGACTAACAAGGCAAGGGAATACACAATGAATGGTAGGACCCTAGGAAGGACAGGGGATCAGAGGGACCTTGGTGTGCATGTACATAGATCCCTGAAGGCAGCAGGACAGGTAGATAAGGTGGTTAAGAAGGCATATGGGATACTTGCCTTCATTAGCCGAGGCATAGAATATAAGAGCAGGGAGGCTATGATGGAGCTGTACAAAACGCTAGTTAGGCCACAGCTAGAATACTGTGTGCAGTTCTGGTCACCACACTATAGGAAGGATGTGATTGCATTAGAGATGGTGCAGAGAAGATTCACCAGGATGTTACCTGGGCTTGAGTGTTTCAGCTATGAAGAGAGACTGGACAGGCTGGGGTTGTTTTCCTTAGAGCAGAGAAGGCTGAGGGGGGACCTGATTGAGGTGTACAAAATTATGAGGGGCATAGATAGGGTAGATAGAAAGGAACTTTTCCCCTTAGTAGAGGGGTCAATAGCCAGGGGGCATAGTTTCAAGGTAAGGGGTAGGAGGTTTAGAGGGGATTTGAGAAGAAACTTTTTCACCCAGAGGGTGGTTGGAATCTGGAACTCACTGCCTGAAAGGTTGGTAGAGGCAGGAACCCTCACAACATTCAAGAAGCATTTAGATGAGCACTTGAAACGCCATAGCATACAAGGCTACGGACCAAGTGCTGGAAAATGGGATTAGAATAGATAGGGCTTGATGGCCGGCGCAGACACGATAGGCCTTTCTGTGTTGTATAACTCTATGACTCTAAAAACACAGATTCTTATATACAGGTAGACTACCTTTTACCCGAACTTCCGAAAACCGAAACCCTCTAAAAACCGAAGGTTTTTTCGTTCAGCGTAAGTCGTGCGCACGACATGACCAGAGTGGCGCACGACTTATGCTGAGCAGAGGGTCAGCGTAAGTCATGCGCACGACCCCGACCCCCGCCGACGACCCCCCGCGGACCCCCCCGCGGACCCCCGCCGACCCCCCCGCCGACCCCGACCCCCCGCCGACCCCCCCGCGGACCCCCCTGCCGACCCCGACTCCCGCCGACCCCCCCGTGGACCCCCGCCGACCCCGACTCCCGCCGACCCCCCCGCCGACCCCCCCGCCGACCCCCCCGCGGACCCCCACCGACCCCCCCGCCGACCCCGACTCCCGCGGACCCCCCCGCCGACCCCGACCCCCCGCCGACCCCCCCGCGGACCCCCCTGCCGACCCCGACTCCCGCCGACCCCCCCGTGGACCCCCGCCGACCCCCACCCCCGACCCCCCGCCGACCCCACCGCGGACCCCCGCCGACCCCCCCGCCGACAAATTTCCCAGTCTTATAAAATACCTTCCGAAATCCGAAATTTTCCGAAAACCGAAACACGGCTGGTCCCGAGGTTTTCGGATAAAGGATAGTCTACCTGTAGTATTAACGCGACCACGGAGTTATGAGGCAAGTGGGATAAGCCATTCAAAGATTGAAATGATTTCATGTACTGATTTTAAATACATTAATAAATTACACAGGGCATTTCACGTTTCTAGCTAATACATTTTTCATGATGTTGTCAAAAAAATGGTGACAGTAATTGCAGCATTCACTTGACTCTACGATGTTGGAATAGAGAAATGTCAGGCAACAGTTTGAGATGCTGCCGCTAAATTGTAACTAGATGTACATTAACCATCAGTTATCACCTACGCCTATTCAAGATTCATCAGTGGCCTGACACATTAACTAATATATAATTATACATACTCAACTATCTTTATACTTTCACAGACATTCAGAAATTTCTCTTCTTAGTAAGTTTTTGATATTGTAGCCATTCATTTGAAATCAAAAGGTGACAATTTTATTGCACAATTAGATAAAGTATGGTTTATGTGAAAGCAGCGGCAATTGAACGTAGGTCCAATTCTTCCTTCAATTTATTAAACAGAGCTGAGGGAACAAACAGAAACTAAAGGCTCTGGATGTAATTATACAAGGCACTTTGTTGCTTATCATTCAATTTCAGCACGACAAGATAATTCCATATAGTTAAGCTGTGTAATCAACGTTTGCCTATCAGTATGAGGTTAGCATTTTATGAAATTAAAATAATTTCATTGCAAACATTAAACCTCCAATGTGTTTACACTAATGGTACAAAGGTCACAAAGGTTGTTGGCATTGTGACAACTGTTATCAGCAAAATAAACCCAAAGCTGAATAAAATTATTGCCATGAGCTTCAGTGTCCTCAGGAATGGTTTCAAGGATGTAATTTCAAGACGGATACCTCAGCCATGGTCAGACCACATCTGTAATACTGCATTCAGTTTTGGACACTGGACCTCAGGAAGAATATATTGGCCTTGAAGAGGCTACAATGCAGATTCACTGGAATTATACCATGGCTTAAAGAGTTAAATTATGAGGAAAGGTTGCATAAACGTTACTTGTATTCCCTAAGTTAAGAAGGTTGAAGGGTGATCTAATTGAGGTGTTTAAAATGATAAAAAGGATTCGAGAAAGATTCTGGCCTACGGGCAACATGGGATCGGCTGCCCGTTATACGCAGTGCCTGATATTCAGCTCCACTGCAGTCAATTTGGATATCAGGCGCTGCGTATAACAGCCATTCAGCACCACCGCCCGAGATGAATTTCTAGACCTTTAGATGTTGTTAAGATGAACTGTGCTTAAAAATGACCAGATCATTGATATCAATAAGGATAATCCAAGAAAATATTGTTGTGTTTTATGATAAGATCTTTATAATGAGGAAAAAAGTTAGCTTTAAGTGGTCTATTTTAAAGCATAGTGTATTCTAATCATAATTGGTGCTCTTGTGTGTTCATATGCTGTAAAATAAAGCAGCTTAACAACTTGTATGTGGTCTTGTCTTATCAAGTGCTTTCTCAGTCTGCCATCAGAGAGATTGAAGAAGCTATGAAAGACATGAATGTCCACTTACGATCACATGGGGATATTGTTGTTACACTCCTGGATTATGTAACTGTATAGTTAGATATTTTGCAGTATAGGAACACCTCTAAATGTAAGACACTCAGGCTGGAATTTTCCTTACCTTGGCGGGTCCGGTGCGGGCGGTGTCCGTGGTGGGTCACGACCCCACTGCTGGCTCCATCCCACTGTAGAAAACGAACTTACATTAATGGGGCCTATTAAGCCCGCCCAGCGCGTTACCCAGCCCAATGAGATGGAGCGGGCCTGGTGATGTCATTCATGACACATTTTAAGCCAGGATCCTTAAAGGGACTATGGCCACCTTAAATTTTAAGTTTAATCTAACACAGTGGGTATTGAATCTTTACTGTACAATAATATAATAAAAGTTATATATGAGTGACAAAGAAATATTTAAATAATATCATTTTAAGTGATATGACACCATCTACAAATACGATCAAGAACATAATTTAAAAAGTACATTAATTGGGAAGTTGTTGGTGCTTTAGTCACAGATCTATAGACTTATGTAGCAGTAACTGGTACAAATAAATGATGTGTGTGTATAGGTAAGACATAAAATTAAGCAGATTTTAAATGTAATTGTAAAGGGGTGTATTTACAATTTTATGCAAGTTCAGCGGAAGTGCTGTGGAATCCCTGACAAACAGTGTAAGTGGTGCTTACAATGTGTTTCTGGGATTTCTCCACTCTTCCATTGAAGTTAACAATGGACAAGCGAGAGAACCTCTGCAGAAATTCACCCTAAAGTCTCAGACTGAAAAATTAAATTAGTTATATTCAGGGACTGAAAGCAAATTGAACCAGTGGAATGAGTGATGTGAATGAAATTATTACAGTTGATGACTTGATTTAATGTGTAACTGGACAATCACAGTATACTGTGAGAAAAACCTGACCAGAAACAATACAAAAATGTATTTAAATTATATATGTCATTTTTTATAGTGCAGATCAATTCACTACAATTACTGTTGAGTTGGAAGGCAACAGCCGAGAATAGCCAGTGAAAAATGTATTTCCCTCACCATTTACATCCCTTCAGGAATTTCTGAATGAATATTTACCAGTAGCTTTTCAAGTAGAACAGAATCTCAATCAATCTGTTAGCTGATGTAATCAACATGTTTTTATTTTGGTTTGTTTTCCATGCTGTCCAGTAATCAGCTGGAGCAATGGCCACGGAACTCACGCCTCAGGTTGACGGAAGTGGTTCCTGAGCTGCATGAATCCCGTGGCTCACTACCACCATGGAAAATTCAGCCCTCAGTCTGCTTGGAGGAGTAACTGGCACCGATGTAACTGAGAACATCGACTGAAAGACGCTAAACTTGTAATACTGCTGTTAAGAGTTTTGAATTTATTTTTGTAAGATCTTTCTTGTGGCCAATTTATAGATTGGTTTTTATCCTAAGAAGCTTATTAACCTTTTGGTGGAATTTTAAACTCCCCACCTAGCAGAAAACAGGCAGCGGGGCAGTTAAAATAAGGGCAGAAACCTACCCCTAGGATCCCTCTGGATTTTAGCCTGTTGGGAGTTTTAGAATTAGTTCTTCAGTATAAATTTTTTAAACCATGATCTATTCGCATTTCAAACATTATTTACTGTCTGTTTCTGATTTTGTTTCTGCTCTTTAGCCCCAGATGCCTCTCTCCTGCACCCACCTTGTCGAGAGGGTTTGCAGGTGACCTGCACCATAAGGAGGTGTGTAAGATCGGTGTAGCTTGACGTGCCCACGGCTATTCCTCGTTCCTGTGGGGAGTCTCGTATCTCATTGCTTTGTGATGCAGAACATTTAAAACTGCTTTGCTGCAGTGTAAGTAGCCGCACCGTTTGTGGTAGTACAAGCACCTCATGATGCCTTGCTGCAAAGCTGTTCCTACTGCAATACATATTATTGCTTGGTCAAAATGGACATTGTCACATCATAACATATGTACACAATGGCCCAGAATTTATAGGAACATAGGAACAGAAGTAGGCCATTCAGCCCCTCGAGCCTGTTCCGCCATTCAATGAGATCAGGGCTGATCTGTGGCCTAACTCCATATACCCGCCTTTGCCCCATATCCCTTAATACTTTTTGTTAAGAAAATCTATCAATCTCCGATTTAAAATTAACAATTGATCTAGCATCAATTGCCGTTTGCGGAAGAGAGTTACAAACTGCTACCACCCTTTGTATGTAGAAGTGTTTCCTAATTTCACTCCTGAAAGGTTCGTCTCTAATTTTTAGACTATGCCCCCTAGTCCTAGAATACCCAACCAGCGGAAATAGTTTCTCTCTATCTACCCTATCTGTTCCCCTTAATATCTTGAAAACTTCGATCAGATCACCCCTTAACCTTCTAAAGAGGGAATACAACCCTAATTTGTGTAACCTATCCTTGTAACTTAACGCTTGAAGTCCAGGTATCATTCTGGTAAACCTACACTGCACTCCCTCCAAGGCCAATATATCCTTCCTAAGGAGTGGTGCCCAGAACTGCTCACAGTACTCCAGGTGTCGTTTAACCAGGTTTTGTGTAGCTGCAGCATAACTTCTACCCCCTTGTATTCTAGTCCTCTAGATATAAAGGCCAGCATTCTATTAGTCTTTTTGATTATTTTCTGTACCTGTTCATGATATTTAATGATCTATGTACCTGGATCCCCAAGTCTCTTTGGACCTTCATTGTTTTTAGCTTTTCACCATTTAGAAAGTACCCTGTTCTATCCTTTTTAGATCCAAAGTGGATGACCACATTTGCCTACATTGAAAACCATTTGCCACAGTTTTGCCCATTCACTTAATCTGTCGGTATCCCTTTGTAATTTTATGCTTTCATCTACACTGCCTACAATGCCGCCTATCTTTGTGTCATTGGCAAATTTGGATATTTGACTTTCTATGCCATCATCTAAGTCATTAATAAATACTGTGAATAGTTGAGGCCCCAACACAAATTCCTGCAGGACATCACTAGTCACATCCTGCCAATTTGATTATCTACCCATTATCCCTACTGCTTGTCTCCTGCCGCTCAGCCAATTTCCTAACCAGGTCAATAATTTGCCCTCAATTCTGTGGGCTTCTATCTTAGTTAACAATCTCTTATGTGGGACTTTATCAAATGCCTTCTGGAAGTCCATATAAATAACTTCCATAGACATTCCTCTGTCCACTACTTTAGTCACCTCCTCAAAAACTTCAATCGGGTTTGTCAGGCATGACCTACCTTTCACAAATCCATGCTGGCTCTCTGATCAACAAAAGTTTTTGAGGTGTTCAGTCACCCTATCCTTAATTATAGACTCTAGCAATTTCCTGACAACAGATGTTAGGCTAACTGGTCTATAATTCCCTGGTTTCCCTCTCTCACCATTCTTAAATAGCGGAGTGACATGCGCAATTTTCCAATCTAAAGGAACGGTTCCTGAATCAAGAGAACTTTGAAAGATTATAGTTAGGGCATTTGCAATGTGCTCACCTACTTCCTTTAAAACCCTGGGATGGAAACCATCTGATCCTGGGGATTTTTCACTCTTTAGTGCCATTATTTTCTTCATTACTGTTATTTTACTTACGTTAATTTCATTGAGTCCCTGTCCCCGATTCAATATTAGTTTCCTTGGAATTTCTGGCATGCTATTCTCTTCCTGGGGAAATAAACAGTGAGTTTAACGCACATGCTGTTATAAGTGTCTAAATTGTCAAGCAATTTGTGGTGAGTAAGAGATACCCCGTGAATTGTGAATCGTCACAAGTTGATGGATGATTTGCACTGCTCTGTCGTTAGCCTTGCAAAAACGTCAGCTCGCCCTCAACCTCCAAGTCAGTTTCATGAAATTGCTGGATTTGCGCTGTAAATAGGAATTAAACTTGCCACAGAAAGTTAGGGCTGGTACTTAACAGTGTAAGGACCGTTTGATGACGAGCTTTATGTTCCTGCAGTGCCACTCAACCTCTCCAGCCTAGAAAGGGAATAATTGAAACTGTGTAGTCTCATTCCTGCAGGTTGTAAATTGTTCTTAGAAATATTTAAAATTTAAATTTTTTAATTTTTTTTCTTACTTTTCCTTTCTGTCTCTTTTGTCTCTCTCTTAATCCAATATTTCTTTTCCTCTCTTTATTTCTTTCTGTACCTAATTTGTCTCTAATTCACCCTATTTCCTTGGCCATTCCTCTGTTTCTTTCTCTATCCTTCAATCTCATTGATTAAGGAGATAGACTATAGGTCCCGTTATTCACCAAGGTCCCAGATGCCCCCCCGTTCACCCCGTTATCAGCTTGCACTTCCAGCACTTTGCGGCGCAAACATTTTTCAAGCTGAAGGTCGAGGGGAAAAGTCTAACTAACGGGGCATGCCGCAAGATGCCCCACTCTAGCAAATTCCAGGCCAATTTGTTGTAAATATACACCTCATGATACAAATAATGATTTACTAAGTTTTACATATGCATAACTTTCAAGGATTGCAGAGTCCTGTCAGAGGTATTCTAATTGTAATTCTATTCTATAAATGAAATATTTTAAAATGAGTCTGTCTGGTAGCTGGAACACATCACCCACTTACTAATGCTAAGCAATTCTCCACATCAGTAGCTGAGCTGAAGTTTTCATGTTCAGTATCAATAGTAAACTTGATGACACTAATGTATTGGCAGGAGGACTGATCATCCAAGTCACAAATATCCACCTTCCCCCATTAGCTGGACTGACTTTATATTTGCATAAAGTACTTTCTCACATGGCAGAAGTTGTTATTTGGATGAGTCTGTCTGTAACATTATGCAGACACCACAGGCCACTTCACTGAATTAACCACAGTATTTAGCTGAACATCTAATGTAAATAGCTTGCTGTTTCAATATGTTCTTTTAATTCAAACTCCTAATTAAGCCATAATTATGATAAAACCCCCTGAAAATGTACCTAATGCAGATCATTGCTGCCGTTCTGTTCCTCCTAAGTACCAACACATTATCCTCGCACTCATCCATGTCCCTCCCATATTCAATAGCTTAGATTTTCCTGCTTGGGTGAAACTCACCCACCAAGAAACAGGCTGACCCGGCCAGGTTCCCATGGTCAGCCACATTTGCATAACGCCAGCAAGCTCTCGGCAGAGGAGACTCCAGTCATTGCAAGATCACCATTTAGGGGGCAGAAACTTACATGTTACTGTAGGAATTTGAAGGTCTGCAGCAGCTTAAAGTGGCAGCACACCCAAAACTGTAAATTGCAGAAAGCGCCACAACAGAAAGATGTCCAAGAGATCATGAAAGCTCTCTGTTTGAAGTCATATAGAGCCATAGAGTCATAATGGCACAGAAGGAGGCCATTCGGCCCATTGAGTCTGTGCCGGCTCTCTAGAGCAATCCAGTCAGACCCATTCCCCCGCTCTATCCGCGTAGCCCTGCAAGTTTATTTCCCTCAAGTGCCTATCCAGTCTCCCCTTGAAAACATTGAGTGTCACCACTTCCATCAGCAGCGAATTCCAGGTCCTCACCACTTGCTGTGTAAAAATTTTTTTCCTCACATCCCCCTGTATCTCTTGCCCATAACCTTAAATCTGTGTCCCCTAGTCCTTGTACCATCAACTAGTGGGAACAGCCTTTCCCCGTCTAGCCTATCCAAACCCGTCATAACCTTGTACACCTCTATCAAATCACTCCTTAACCTCCTTTGCTCTAATGATAACAAATCCAGCTTCTCCAACCTATCCTTGTAGCTAAGATCCCTCATCGTTGGAACCATTCTGGTAAATCTCCTCTGCACCCCCTCAAGGGCCTTCACATCTTCCCTAAAGTGTGGTGACCAGAACTGGATGCAATACTCCAGTTATGGCCTAACCAGCGCTTTATATAGGTTCAGCATAACGTCCCTACTTTTGTAGTCAATACCTCTATTTATGAAGACCAAGATCCCATATGCTTTGCTAACCACTCTCTCAATATGTCCTGCCACCTTCAGGGACCTATGCACATTAACTCCGACATCCCTCTGTCCCTGTACACTCTTTAAAACTGTGCCATTATGTGTATATTGCCTCTCCCTGTTCCTTCTGCCAAAATGCATCACCTCACACTTCTCTGTATTAAATTCCATCTGCTGCTTGTCTGCCCATTCTGCTAGCCTTTCTATATCCTGTTGCAGTCGATTTGTATCAACCTCACTGTTTGCCACACCTCCAAGTTTGGTGTCATTGGCAAATTTTGAAATTCTATTCTGTATTCCAATATCCAGGTCATTTATATATATCAAAAAAAGCAGTGGCCCCAGCACTGACCCTTGGAGAACACCACTGTCTACCATCCTCCAGTGTGAAAAACAGCCATTTACCACAACTCGCTGTTTTCTGTCCTTAAACCAATTCCTTATCCAAGCTGCCACTGACCCACTTATTCCATGAGCCTCAATTTTGCTAACCAGTCTTCTATGTGGTACTTTGTCAAACGTCTTCTGAAAATCCATGTAGACAACATCCATTGCATTCCCTTCATCAATCCTCCCTGTTACTTCATCAAAAAATTCAATTAGATTAGTCAAACATGATCTGCCTTGTACAAATCCATGTTGGCTCTCCTTAATTAGCTTAAACCTCTCCAAGTGCCCGTTAATTTTTTCCTTGATTATTGTTTCTAAAACTTTACCCACCACTTATATTAACTGACCAATCTGTAGTTACTAGGATTGTCCTTACACCCTTTCTTGAACAATGGTGTCACATTTGCCACTTTCCAATCCTCAGGCACCTCCCCCGCATCTAGGGAAGATTGGAAAATTATGGCAAGCACTTCCGTTATCTCCTCCCCAAATTCCCTAAGCAACCTGGGATGCAAGCCATCTGGACCAGTCGACTTGTCCATTCTAAGCATACCCAGCCTTTCGAGTACATCCTGTCTATCAATTTTCACCCCTTCCACTGCTTCTACCTTTTCCACTTCTACCGATATTTTGTCAGCATCCACCTCCGTAGTAAACACAGATACAAAGCACTCATTGAGTATTCTAGCCTTGCCCTGCACCTCTAAGCATATATCACCTTCTTTGTTGCTAATAGGCCCCACCCCACCTCTTACAACCCGCTTACTGTTTACATGCCGGTAGAAGATTTTTGGGTTCCTTTTTATGTTAACCGCCATTCTACTCTCATATTCTCTCTTTGCCAATCTTATTTTCATCTTCACATCCCCTCTCAACTTATTATATTTGGCCTGGTTCTCCCTTGAAGAATTCACCTGACATGCATCATACAGCCTCATTTTTTTGTTTCATCATCTTCTCTATCTCCCTCGTCATCCAAGGAGCCCTTGCTTTGGTTCCCTTACCTTTCCCTCTTGTTGGAATGTACCCAGCCTGTACTTGGAACATCTCCTCCTTAAAGATCACCCATTGTTCCATTACAGTTTTTCCTGTCAGTCTTTGGTTCCATTTTACCCTGGCTAGATCCTTTCATATCCCATTGAAGTTAGCCCTATTCCAGATTAGAAGTTCCACTCTAGATTGCTCCTTGCTCCTCTCCATTGCTAATCTAAATCTTATGATACGATGATCACTTGTACCCAAGTGTTCTCCCACAGACACTTCGTCGACCTGGCCCACCTCATTCCCCAGCATCAGATCCAGCAATGCCTCCTTCCTAGTTGGGTCAAGAACATACTAGTCAAGGAAATTCTCCTGAACACATTTCAGAAATTCCTGCCCCTCCTTTCCCTATACCCTAGCATTATCCCAATCGATATTTGGGTAATTAAAGTCCCCCAATATCACCACTCTATAGCTCTTGCATATCTCTGCGATTTCCCTGCAGATTTGCTCCTCTACCTCCCTCTCAGTATTTGGAGGCCTGTAGAATGCCCCCAATAGCGTGATCATACCCCTTTTGCTCCTCAACTCTAACCAAATGGACTCTGTCCTTGTCCCCTCAAGAACATCCTCCCTTTCCACTACAATGTCTTCCTTAATCAGCACTGCCACCCCACCTCCCTTTTTTCCTTCCCTATCTTTTCCCAACACTTTGTACCTGATGTAAGAAAAAGGAGACTTACCATCAAGTAACTTTAAAGTAAGCTTTAAGTAACTTATAAACACACTGGCCTAGAAATTGAGTTTTGGCGCAGCCAGGGCTTTAGCGCCGGAAGTTAGTGCCGGAGCTAAGTCGCGCTGGTCGGGCCCAAAATTCAATAGTTCTGCGCCCAAACGGCTGCCAGCGCTGCTGAGAGCTGTTTGCGCCTGAAAACTGGCGCAACGCGCTGAATTTCGGCGCTATTCCGGCGCTGCGGCGCCCGCTGCGGTGCGGCAGGTTCGGGAAGTGCAGGCCTCCTCCTTCCCTTAAGGAGGAGCTGCCTGCACCCGGCCGCGGCCCGCGAAAATCTTTTTAAAAATGAGCCCGGCACCTCGGACAAGTGCCGGGCTTGCTTCTGTTCCGGGGGGGGGGGGGGGAAGTCCGGGGAGGGAGCTGCGGCCAGGCGGCCGGCGGGAAAGCGGCCGGCCGCCGCGGGGCCTTTAATGCGCCGGCGCAAAGTCATGTAAGACTCTGTTGCCAGAGTCTTAGTTGCGGCTGCCACGGGCGAGGCGGCCGCAACTGAATTTCGGCGCTGGGGCCCGTCGGCATGGCAACCGGGACGCTGCGCACACCGATGACGTCATCGGTGCCGGCGCAGCGCTACCGGTCTACCGCGGCGGAAGGGCCCCAGGCAATTTCGGCGCCGGCGCCAATTGCAGCGCTAGGCCCTCTAGCGCCGCAAAATCGGCGCTAAGGGCACTGAATTTCTAGCCCACTATATACAAGAGAGGTCTTTACCATGCCTCTGGTAGAAGCCTCTTACAATACTGAACAGACCAGTATTTATACCAGTCCAACAGGAAGTGACATATGACAGGAAGTGAGGTATGTACACAGTTCATAGTTCATAGTTCACAGTTCACAGGAAGTGATGACATAACTTCCCGGAAGTTATTATTTTTATCACATTCTTCCCTCCTGCAGGATTAGGAGGCTGTGGTCTACCTTTTGGTCCGCAGCCGCCGAACAAGGAAGAGTCGCACCCGTTTGGATTCCCGTCGTAGAGGGTCGCTGGTCCGCTTACATGCGGTTGGCCATTGGTCAGAGTCCGTGTGGCCTGGATTGCCCTGTGAAGGGTCGGGGAGATCATGGCTTCGAGTACGAGCCCCAATAGGTTCCAAGTCGGACTGCCTCTGTTCAGAGGGAGGTGCAGAGCTGGTCTGTGGCGGATCAGTACTTTCATGCGCAGTACTGGGAGGGTCGCAACCTTGAGCACGGGGTTCTACCGGCACCAAGCTAGTTGGTGTCCGATCAGGATCCTGGAGAGGGGTACCCGATAGGTCCCAAGAGTTTCCTGGTGAAATGCCATCACCCGATGTCCCACTAGGTCCTGGTGGGCAGGGAGCCAGATCCCGTAATGATACGGTAGATTCTCGGCCGTCGGAATATCGTATGTTTGCATAGGTGGGGTTGGCATCGGTTAGTTCAACCTCGTCTACAAGAGGGTCATTTTTAGACGTCCGAACGTATCTTCGGAGTAATACAGGTCCAGGAGTAGTTAGCCATGACGGGAGTGATGTCCCATGAGATGAGCGATGCTGGAATCCAAAGAACCGCTCATGAGGTGTAGTATTTGTGGCTGTAGAAAGCAGGGACCGTATAGAGTGCAATGCATCCGGAAGCACTGTTTCCCATTGCTGGTCTGGTAGGCCCCGAGATCTTAAAGCGAGACGTACGGAATTCCAGATGATACCGTTATACCTCTCTACCTGCCCATTTCCGATGGGATGGTATGGTGTTGTTTTGCTTGTAGCAATTCCCTGTTCTGAGAGGTAGTCCTTGAGTTCCCTTGACATAAAGGATGGACCCTGATCTGAGTGAATATAAGCCGGCATGCCACAGAGAGAAAATACCTGCTCAAGGCAGCAGATTACTGTGGACGCCAGCATATTGGAGCAGGGGAAGGCAAACGGAAAACGTGAATATTCGTCGATCATGGTGAGCAAATATGTGTTCCGAGTTGAAGAGGGCACTGGGCCCTTAAAATCGATGCTAAGTCGTTGCATCGGTTGGGTTGCATGTATGAGTATACCATCTGAGGGGCGGAAGAACTGAGGTTTTAATTCCGCACAAAGCCGGCATTCTGAGCATATTTTCTTTACATCTCCAGTGGAAAAAGGGAGATTCCGTGATCGTACGAAATGTAGCATGCGCGTAACGCCAGGATGACACAAACCATTGTGGACATCCATGAGAGTGGAGGATGACATAGTGGAGCAGAATGCCCGTGTGAGGGTGTCCGGGGCCACATTCTCCTTGCCAGGCCGATAGAGAATCGTATAACCAAAAGAGGCCAGTTCCATCCTCCAAAGTTGTATTTTATTATTCTTAATTTTGGTTCGTTTTCGATTATCGAGCATGAAGGCGACTGATCGTTGGTCCGTGATCAATGTAAAGTGCTGGCGAGCTAGAAAATGGTTCCACTTCCGTACTGCCTCTATGATGGCTGTGGCTTCTTTCTCAACCGGAGGATAATGTAGCTCGGCACCTTGTAAGGTCCTGGACATAAATGCTACAGGACGACCTTCCTGATTCAGAGTAGCCGAGATCGCCACCTCCGAGGCATCACATTCAACCACGAAAGGGAGATTCTCATCAATGGAGTGAAGAGCCGCTTTCTCCAACTGTTTTTTGAGAAGGTTAAAGGCTGCAACAGCCGCTGTTCCCAGTGGAAATGATCTAGCATGCAGCAAGGGTTGGATTTTGTCCGAAAAATGAGGAATCCATTTAGCGTAGTATGCAAACAGACCGAGAGCCCGACGTAAAGAAGCCAGATTCTTAGGTGACGGGAGCTCTTGGAGCGGGCGAAGTCTTTCTGGGTCTGGCTTAATGATACCATTGCCTACGCAGTAGCCAAGGATGTTGATGGTCGGTTGCGACTCAACAGATTTGGATTCATTCAGGGTCAAATTACGGCGATGGAGGGCATCCCAAAATTTTTGGAGGTTGGAGTCGTGTTCCTGTTGATCGTGACCTGCAATGGTAATGTTATCAAGATAGGGAAAAGTGTCCCTTAGGTTTTCCTGCTTAACCAGGCCATCCATTGCCCGTTGAAAGACAGCCACTCCATTAGTAACCCCGAATGGGAGGCGACGAAATTGGTACAGCCGTCCATTAGCCTCAAAGGCTGTGTACTGCTTATCTGAGACCTTCAAGGGTAACTGATGATAGGCACTTTTTAAATCGTAAGTTGAGAACACTTTGTATTCGGCCAGTTTATTAACCATATCATCAATGCGTGGCAATGGGTAGGCGTCCAAGTCGGTATATTGATTGATGGTTTGCGAATAATCGATGCATAGTCGCTGTTTGTGAGGTTTTAGAGGGTTCTTGACAATGACGACTTGAGCCCGCCAGGGCGACGAACATGGTTCAATGATATCCTCTGCTAGAAGTCGAGAGATTTCAGCCGCAATAAAAGATCGGTCTTCCTGATTAAAGCGCCGCGATTTCGTTATTATCGGTTTGCATTGAGGCAGAATACTGGCAAATAATGAGGGTTCATCAAGTGAAGCTGCTGATAATGCACAAAATGGTAATTTAGACGATATATTAGAAATAGTAAGTCCGGGTTTGGATCCACCAAACTCAATGGTGAGTTTCTTATGCTGTTTTTGGAAGTCCAGCCCTAAGAGGAGATCACTACATAAGTCCTTGAGCACCGAAAGTCGGGTGGAGGGATACATACGACCATGAAGTGTCATATCAACAACACAAAAGCCGGAGATTCTGGTATTAAGTGATGACTGGGCCATCGCAATTGCCTGGTCCGTTGGGAAGACATGTAGTTTCAATTTCGCAACAATCTGTTCCTTAATGAAACTATCAGTACTTCCTGAGTCAATTAAGGCATCTAAGGTATGCCCTTTAATTGAAATTTTTGTGGCTGCATGAGACAGGTTCTGTGGGCAAGCAGCTGTAATTGGTGTCGTTGCACAGAGAGTGGCTAAAACTCTCGGTGTGCTTCTTCGGGAGAGAGCTCGAGAGGAAGCTTGATAGGTCCTAGCTGGAGCATCTTGATAGGCCCTAATTGGGGCAGTTCGGTAGGCCTTAGCTGGATTGGCCCTCGTAGAGGCCCTTGATAGGCAAACTTTAGCAAAGTGTCCTTTTTTCCCGCAATAACTGCAGATTGCATTGCGAGCAGGGCAGGTTTTCCTAGGGTGAAAAGCATCTCCACAAAAGAAGCATTTCTTCCTAGATTGCCAAGAGGCTGCTAAAGTGGGGTCGTCCTCCTCTTCTTCATCAGAATTATCAGAATTAGATTCCCCCATGATAGGGTTCACCTGAGACCGCTTGAATTGTCTGGTTGCAGCTACAGCAGCAGATCGAGATCTGGGCAGCTGATAGAGGTCTGCATTTCTCTTTACCAAATCCAGTGAACAAGCTAGGTCAAAAGCTTTTTGTAGCTCAAGTGTTTTACTTTCTAGTAGACGCTGGCGTATAAATGGAGAGGCAATCCCGCAGATGAAAGCATCCCGAATCATTTCTTGGCGGTACAGCTCAGCTGAGGCTGCCTGAAAGTTACAATCTACGCTGAGCCTGCGAAGTTCTTGCAGGAATTCGTCAATTGATTCCCCTGGCCCTTGTCGGGCTGTGGCCAGTAGATGTCTAGCATAGACCTCATTTGGGGTCTTCGCATACAGTTTCTTAAGTGCCCGAATCACCTCTTCGTAATTATCCCATTCATCAACATATTCGAACACTTTTGGGGTCACATAATTGACAAGTATCTTCAATTTAGCAGGAGCATCCGCTTTACATTCATCCAGAAAATTCTCAAAAGTACGATACCAATGCTTCCATACCCTGCCAGCTGCTGGTGTATTCGGGTCCAAGTCCAGACGAATAGGTCGAAGGATTTTCTCCATGATGGGTGGTTCCCTGGATCCTTAACTTCCGAGTTTGTCTGAAGGTCTAGTATTTGTCAGTGTAAATACTAAGGCCTAGAAATTGAGTTTTGGCGCAGCCAGGGCTTTAGCGCCGGAAGTTAGTGCCGGAGCTAAGTCGCGCTGGTCGGGCCCAAAATTCAATAGTTCTGCGCCCAAACGGCTGCCGGCGCTGCTGAGAGCTGTTTGCGCCTGAAAACTGGCGCAACGCGCTGAATTTCGGCGCTATTCCGGCGCTGCGGCGCCCGCTGCGGTGCGGCAGGTTCGGGAAGTGCAGGCCTCCTCCTTCCCTTAAGGAGGAGCTGCCTGCACCCGGCCGCGGCCCGCGAAAATCTTTTTAAAAATGAGCCCGGCACCTCGGACAAGTGCCGGGCTTGCTTCTGTTCCGGGGGGGGGGGGGGAAGTCCGGGGAGGGAGCTGCGGCCAGGCGGCCGGCGGGAAAGCGGCCGGCCGCCGCGGGGCCTTTAATGCGCCGGCGCAAAAACATGTTGGACTCTGTTGCCAGAGTCTTAGTTGCGGCTGCCACGGGTGAGGCGGCCGCAACTGAATTTCGGCGCTGGGGCCCGTCGGCATGGCAACCGGGACGCTGCGCACACCGATGACGTCATCGGTGCCGGCGCAGCGCTACCGGTCTAGCGCGGCGGAAGGGCCCCAGGCAATTTAGGCGCCGGCGCCAATTGCAGCGCTAGGCCCTCTAGCGCCGCAAAATCGGCGCTAAGGGCACTGAATTTCTAGGCCGAAGTTACTTAAATTGATGTAAGAAAAAGGAGACTTACCATCAAGTAACTTTAAAGTAAGCTTTAAGTAACTTATAAACACACTATATACAAGAGAGGTCTTTACCATGCCTCTGGTAGAAGCCTCTTACAATACTGAACAGACCAGTATTTATACCAGTCCAACAGGAAGTGACATATGACAGGAAGTGAGGTATGTACACAGTTCATAGTTCATAGTTCACAGTTCACAGGAAGTGATGACATAACTTCCCGGAAGTTATTATTTTTATCACAGTACCCTTGAATATTAAGTGCCTAGTCCTCACTGTTTTTAAGCCACGTTTCCGTTATTGCACAACATCATATTGCTCACCAACCTTATTCACCACACTTTGTGCGTTTACATACATGCATTCTAAACCCATTTTTGAATTTTTTGTAGTCTTTGGTAGTGGAAATACTCCTCAGTGCAGTGAGACAAAAGAGAGAGGCATTATTTGGCGGATGTGACTGCTGCCAATGAAATATAGTAGTTGCGCGTGCGCAGCTCCAGTGGTGTTTTGTTTGTTCTCGTCAGACTTCCCACAGATTGGTGAGAGAGAAAGGTGAGGGGTGGAAATTTCAGGTATTGTGAGGTCTGTGATGTGGCTTGAAGGTGATATTAGGATGTTATCAGCTTCTGAGAGTTTAATTGTACTCTCACGGAGTGTGTTTATCGCTATCAGCTCCTCTGTCTGTTGTGGTTTGAACACGCGGCTGGTGAACAGAATGCAGGCGCAGGGTGCTGGGATTTAATCGGCTGGGAAAAGGATCATTGAGAAAGAGAGTAGAGACAGTGTGGAGAGATAGAGAGAGGAGCGCTAGACAAAGAGGCTGGGGAGGTAAACGAGAGGGAGGGCGGAGAAGGAACGCGAGAAGAGAGAGAGAGAGTGGCAGTGGTGTGATTAATTCATCAGAATGAACAGCTAAAACTTCCAGTACAATTTAACGAGGAAATGTGACTTGAAGGTGATATTAGGATGTTGTCAGTTTGTGAGAGTTTTATTGTACTCTCGCCGAGTGTGCTTATCGCTATCGGCTCCTCCGTTTGCTGTGGTGAACGTTACTGTTTCATATCTGGGACCTGACATTTATGTGCAGATTGCTTCAGCGCAGCTTCCGGTAGCTTCCGGTTCGTTGGCAGCAGTCACTCCGTTATTTGGAATCCTTCAATGTCATCCTGCAAGGAGAGCTGGACAGCAAGTGGCAGGAGGTGCCCAAATCAGTCAGTGGCAATTTGGCAACCCCATGCTTCATAACTCAGTGCCAGAAAAAGGTCTGCCAAGATCAGAGAAGCCGGCCACACCAAGAAGGCACTGAGATAAGCACGTTTGCAACTTACAATCACTTCACCCTCACTGTTCTGAAGTGCTTCAATAGCTCACTGTCAAGGTCCATGAGGTAGTGTAGGGCCCTTTACACCCAGCCTTCCCCTGCAAGTACTTCATTATTCACATTCTTACATACAATCATGGAATGATACAGCACAGAAGGAGGTCATTTGCTCCATCGTGCCTGTGCCAGCTCTTTGGTAGAGCTGTCCAATTAATCCCACTCCACTGCTCTTTCCCCATATCCCTGTAAATTTTTTCCCTTCAAGTATTTATCTAATTCTCCTTCAACTGTTACTACTGAATCTGCTTCCACCATTCTTTCAGGCAGTGCATTCCAGATCACAACTCGCTGTGTAAAAAAATGTTTCCTCATGTCGCCTCTGCCTCTTTTGCCAATCACCTTACATCTGTGTCCTTTAGTTACCGGCCCTTCTACCACTGCAAACAGTTTCTCCTTATTTACTTTATCAAACGTGTTCATTGAACACCTCTATCAAATCTCCTTTTAACCGTCTCTGCTCTAAGGAGAACAATCCCAGCTTCTCCAGTCTCTCTGCATAACTGAAGTCTGTCATTCCTGGTACCATTCTAGTAAATCTTCTCTGTGTTAAATTTCATCTGCCATGTGTCTGCCCATGTCACCAGCGTGTCTATGTTACTATTCTGTTTACTACATTTCCGCGTTTTGTGTAATCTGCAGACTTTGAAATTATGCCCTGTATACCCAAGTCCAGGTCATTAATCTATATCAAAAAGAGTAGTGGTCCTAATACTGACCCCTGGGGAACATCGCTGTATACCTCACCCCAGTCTGAAAAACAACCGTTCACCACTACTCTCTGCTTTCTGTCCCTTGGCCAATTTTGTATTCATGCTGCTGTTGTCCCTTTAATCCCATGGGCTTTAATTTTGTTAACAAATCTATTATTTGGTACTTTGTCAAACGCCTTTTGAAAGTCCATATACACAACATCAACTGCACTACCTTCATCAACCCTTTCCAATACTTCATCAAAGTTAGCCAAACATGATATGCCTTTAATTTAATTTAATTTTTAATAATGCTGACTTTAATTTAATCTACTTAGCTCATACTTTTCCAACTGCTAATTAATTTTGTCCTGGATTATTGTTTCTAAAAGTTTCCCCACCACTGACATTAGGCTGACTGGCATTAGTTGCTGGTTTATCCCTCTCCCCTTTTTTAAACAATGGTGTAACATTTGCAATCCTCCAGTCCTCTGGCATCACTCCCATATCCAAGGAGGATTGGAAGATTGTGACCAAAGCCTCTACAATTTCCACCCTTACTTTCCTCAGTAACCTAGGATGCATCCCAACTGGACTGGGTGACTTTCTACTTTGAGGACTGCCAGTCTTTTAAATACCTCCTTTTTATCTATTTTTATCCTGTCCAATATTGCTATGGCCTCCTCCTTTACTGCTACATCAGCAGCATCCTCTTCTCTAGTGAAGACAGATGCAAAGTATTCATTTAGTACCTCAGCCATGGCCTCTGCCTCCACAAGAAGATCTCCTTTTTGGTTCCAAATCGGCTCCACCCTTCCTTTGACTACCCTTTTACTATTTATGTGTTTATAAAGGACTTTTGGGTTACTTTTTATGTTAGCCACTAATCTATTCTCATACCCTATCTTTGCCCCTCTTATTCCCTTTTTTAGATCTCCTTCGTACTTTCTATATTCAGCTTGGTTATGAACCTCACATTTGTCACTTTTTCTGTCTCATTTTAACCTCTATATCTTTGGTCATCAAGGAAGCTGCCCTTCCTTTCCCCCTCCTGGGAATGTGTCTACTCTGTACCTAAACCATTTCCTCTTTGAAGACCTCCCATTGTTCAATTACTGTTTTGCCTACCAATTTTTGATTCCAATCCACCTGGGTCAGATCCCTTTTCAACTCATTAACATTAGCCCTCCTCCAGTTAAGGATTTTTATGCTTGATTGCTCCTTGTCTTTTTCCATAACTATTCTAATCTTGATGATAATATGATCACTCTTTCCCAAATGCTCTCCCACTGAAACATGCTCCACTTGCCCCACTTCACCCCTCAGAACTTCCAGCCCCTTCCTCATTGGGCTGGAAACACAGTGATTAAGAACATTCTCGTGCACACATTTCAGGAATTCCTCCACCTGTTTGCCATTTACACTGTTATTATCCCAGTCTATATTAGGATAATTGAAGTCCCCCATTATTACTACTCTGTATTCTTGTGTCTTTCTGTAATTTGCCTGCAAATTTGTTCCTCTATCTCCTTCCCACTATTTGGTGGTCTATAGTGTACACCCAGTAGCTTAATAGCTCCTCTATTGTTCCTTACTTCTAACCAAATAGATTCTGTCTTTGGCCCTTCAACTACATCATTCCTCTCCAATGCTATACTTTCTTTGATCAATACTGCCACCTCCCCCTCCTTTTATTCCTTCCTTATCTTTCCTGAATACCTTGTAGCCGGGAATATTAAATTCCCAACCCTCCACTTCTTTGAGCCAGGTCTCTGTTATTGCTACTATAATATAGTGCCATGTGGCGACTTGTGCCTACAGCTCACCAACTTTATTTACCACGCTACATGCATTTACGCACATGGACTCCAAACCCATCTTGGACTGCTTCGCATTTGCCCCCTGTCTGATCCCTCCTATTTCTGAACTATTCTTTACTCTCGTGCTATTTGTCTCTCCCAGTCCACTGTGCACCTTGTTTCTCCTCTCAAATGTTTCATCCTAGTGCGCATCCCCCTACCAAATTAGTTTAAACACTCCCCCACAACAGTACTAGTTTAACTTCCTGTGAGGACATTGGTTCCAGCTCTGTTGAGGTGCAACCCATCCACCTTGAACAGGTCCTTCCTGGTCCAGACCTGATCCTCTGCTTTGACCCAACTAAAAGCTTGGGATGGAATTGCTTAGTTCATGCATCTGCCATCACCCTATTACGGCCTGCATGCTGACAGCATCTCATGGCAACCAGAGGTCATTCTCACTTTTTGAATTCTTTTTAAAAGGAGACTACAGCCCATAACAACAGAGAGATTGGCCACAGATGGTCGACACGTGCCCCCCCCCCCACCCCCCTACCCTTCACCCCAACCACCGCTGTATCAGGATTCTGAGGAGGAAGATTGGAGCTCCTGGGGAGGGAGTGTCCAGCAGCAGTCAGACACAGGGGAAGTAGAAAGGCAGGTCCCAGCTGCAAGTTTGTCAGGACATTCTGCTTCTCTTCCATCTCCTACTGTACCTCGCATTATACCAGTCAGTTAGCTGGATCATGAAACGCTCCTCACACTCCTACTGAAAGTGACGTGAACTCTGCTCCTCATCAACCCATTGTAACCTTTCTCCCTTTCCTAGGTGTGCCTGAGTAAGTAGAAACAGGCCCCTCTGCATCCAGTTCTGTCAGCATTTCAGAGTACCCACTGTCACTCACTCTTATCTCTGAAGCACCAGCCCAGAGATGTGCCACCCAGGGAGGGAATTAGTGGGCGGAATAGACTGGTGAGATACAGAGGGCGAGTGAGCAGGAGCAGCTGGGTGTGGAAGATGAGGAGGAAGACTTTGCTCACCAGAGGATCAGGAGATATCTCCGCTTGGTTGAAGATGTGCCCGGGGCCCCACATCTCAAGGCTCCTGCTTTTAAAAGAAGGAAGCTTGTAGAGCAACAAATGTACATGCAGGCATTGGGGATGGTTTGCAAAATGTGCAGCAGATGACAGGTTAAATAGAGGAGTCCCATATCCATGGTACCCTGATGGATGGCTCTCAGAACTGCTCTGATGAAGGGTGTTTCACTGAAACATTGGCCCGCAAAGCGAAGGCGTTCGCCACTGGCCCCGAAGTAAGCTGCCCACAAAGATCTCATGATCTCTGTGGTGAGAAGTTCGGCTTTTCCGACGCGCTGTTGAAATCAGCGCGAGTTAATGGGGAATCCCTAATGCGAGCTGCTGTGACATCAACAAGCTGTCTAAGCAGCCAATCACAATGCAGAATTCTCATAGACCAGGAAGTGAGTAAGCTCCTTTTATTCTAACTTTTTAAAAATGTTATAGAGAGCAAAACAAAGATTGGGGCTCTCACATGGGGAAAAGACAAACCAGAAATAAAGATGAACACATTTAAAAACATTTTTTTTTAAATTTAAGTTTCTTAAAAATTTAAATTTTTATTAACATGGATAAATTTGACACTCCACAAAATTAAAATTAGTTTTCCAGGGCCATAACCTTTGTTTAACAGTCAATATGCTGTTAAAACCCCAGTTACACCTAATCCAAAGGGTCTAACTTTTAATGGGGTATTTAACAGCGATATTACCGCGAAGAGCGAAAGTTTTTGTCAGTTTCCCTGATTTGACAGATTTCACTGATTGCCGTTGGGGGGTGTGTGCATGGGGCACAGCGCAGCCTGTGGCGGAGCAGTGAATGACTGACCGCAACTTCAGGACTTCCCCATTAGGTTGCACATGCGCTACATCCTGAAGTTGCAGTCAGTTTCAAAGGGGTAATAACAGCGAATGCATTAACTTGTCTTTCAATTTTTCTAGCTGATTACTGACCTGCTGTGTAATTCTAGAATTTTCTGTTTGCGTTTTATTTGTCTTATAGAGGAAACATATTGAAAGAATTGGAATTTAGTGCAACAAAAGCTGAACGGAGGAGACAGCTGACATTTAAATTAAATATTCAAAATGAATGTTGTGAGTGAAGATACCAGATAACTTATACTATAATGATCGCCATTCTCAGCACTGCTTTCACCAATAATCCAATGAAGCTTTTTAAAAATAGCTATTAATAAAATAAAAACAACCATGAGAATGTTGATTACTTTGATTATTAAATTTAATAAATTCCAATCATTCTCCAGTGACATGGCTTACGGGGAGCCAATATCAAGTGAGGTCTTCAGATGAAGTGAGGATAGAGGCTGGGGGATAATTGCATCAGAGTGCTCAGACATAATTTGGTACCCATTTTAAAGTCATATACCATCTGTATTTTATATAATACTATGATTTTATATTATTATTTATGGTTAAATAGCAAAACATGCATTTATTTGAGAAATAGAGAAGCAGAGTTGGTTGGAGCATCGGAAATTCTCTGCAGCACTGGTTGAGGAGGTGGGAGGCGCAAAACTGATGTGATACAATGGCACCACTAGAGGGAGGGTGAAATTACAGTGTTGACATTGCCAGCTCCCATTATAAATGTAAGTGTTGGAATTCATAATGGGAAAGGTTGACAGGAGGGTTTAACTATAAATTGATCTTCTGTGGTCTTAAACATGGGCATTCAAGGCCAAATGTAGTATTCAAGTCAAGGAGGGTTTGAAGGCAAAGTGTTAAGATAACCCAGGCAGGTGAGGGGGAGAAGACAGATGTGAGGGCTGAAGAAGGCTGGGGTGATAGGGAAGAGGACTGTGGGGGTGGGGGGTGGTGGAGGGGCAGAGAAGGGGGAAATAGGAAAGAGGAGGGGAGAGGAGGGAATTGGAAGAGGAAGGGGACATGGGTGCAAGAGAATAGGGATGGGGAGGGGGGAGTGATTGGGAGGGGAACAGGAGATCAAAGGCATGGAAACTATCACAGTGCAAGGGGGAGGGCAAGCCCGGAAACTCTCTCAGAGGGATGAAGTTCCAGTAAGCTACCCGCCCCTCAATGGCAGGGAGGGAATTTCATGCAGGTGTCTAACAAGAGTCCATGAGGAGGATGTTCCCCATGGTCTCTAACTTGGCTAAGCAAGGGTAGAAGGCATGGACTTCAGCAGGTTTTAGACCAGAAAAAAATTTGGTGTGTCAAGCATCGCCATATGAAATTCTACAACGTTCCCGCTGATTTGTTGGCGGGTTAGCGGGTTTCATTTGAATCATCATCTCGAGAGGATGAATATTAATTATGCATTTAAATTGTAATTACATCACTGTGCTTTGAATCTATAGTTCAGCAAACTGTTATCTTTGGCCCAGAAAATCTGTTCATCCAGTCAGTGGCTTTGTAAAGAAGCTGGAGGGTGACACTTTACTAACATAATGTGACAAGTCATTTAACATTACAAATGCTAATTACAGCACCACTTACAAACTTAAGTGATACTGCAGGTAAATGCTGAGAGTTTTCCTTTGGGCTTTCCCATTGACAGAGCCTGATCCAGGAATATTCAATGTAACCACACAGTGGTTTCAAAAGATAATAGATGTATCACGAAGGGAAAGAAAGATCGTGATTGGATGAGCAGGAGAGGAACCAATAGAGCGAAATTCTCCTCTGAATTACTGACCATATTGGGATATAAAATGGGTTCTTAAAGGCTACTGTCTCAAATGTGCTGCTAAAAAATTGCATCAGAATAATCCTCCCAAAAAATTGCCAGTCTCCTTTAAGGCCCACCTGCTTCACTGCATTTGAGTGGGGTCAAGGGAACATGGCTAACCCCAAACCCATTTCACTAATTTCGCTCCCAAGCCCACCCCAAGTAATTACCTCCACTATGGCTGGTATGAGCTGCAGTAAAGTATCCCTGAGATAGATACCACATTGAGGAAGTATTTTGTTTCATGCTACTGAAGGCCAGTGTTATTTTCCCTGCATATCAATCTGCTTAGTATTTTGGAGGTTAATCAAGACTTTTGCTGCTAGTTTAACTCAGTTCTGCCCAAAGTACTAATTTGCACTGGAGGCAAAAATCTCCCAATGGGAATCCCGCTGTTCTTATGAAAGGGAGGAGGATGAGGACGTGGAAGAAGCTGAATTGGAGGCTCTTAGAGCGAGGTTTCACAGAAGGCATCTCTTCTCTTCATGCAGATACCCACTCACCAGGGTATACAGATCAAGAAGGTCTTACTTAGTGCCTCAGAAAGCTACGCTTCCCCCTGGGGAAGATACGTCACCTGCTGGCTGAAAACCTGCATCCTACTTCCACCAGAAAAACAGCATTGTCTGTATCAGTCAAGATCACCACTGACTTTGCAACAGGATCTTTCAGGGCACCATCAGATGACCTTTGCCAAGTTAGTCAAGCAGCAGTTCATCACTGATGTTCTACTCAGGAGGACGGTGCAACTCACATCCTTCACAACAGACCCAGAGAAAGAAAGAGATCTATCCACTTCTACAGAATGCAGGGAGCACTCAAAGCCCAATATGACAACCTCCGGAACCTTATGAACAAAAAAGGCTTTAATTCTATTAATCTGCAGCTAGTGTGCAATGCCAATTATCTTATCCTGCACATGAATGCAGAATACCCAACAATCCACCAAGCCAACCCTCATAACTCAAGAGCCATGTATCAGGATGGTTTATTGGTGCTCAGGGCTATCCCCTGCAGTCATAGCTGATGACACGAGTTAGGCTTCCACAGACAGATGACAACAACAGATACAAGGAAGCCTATGCAACTGCAAGAAGTGTCATTGAGCAGACTTTAAGATTTCTGAAGTCTTGATTTAGGTGCCTAGATAAATCTGGTGGAGCCATGCAATATACAGTAGCTCAGCCAGAGTCCCCAGAATCCTTGTAGCATATAACATCACAATGAAGAAAGGCTTACTACTTCTGGAGGGTGAAGGCAATGAGATGGGAAGAACCTTCCTCCCCACAGAATAACCAGGGTGTAAAGGTAGGAGAAGTTGTGGAACACAACAGCCGGCAGCCTGAGAAAGGAGGGCACAGCTGATGGCCCAGTGTTTTCAATAAATAATGGTTGACTCAGCAAATAAAATCACTTCACACCTGCCTGTTTCCCCCCACACCCTGACAAAGTGCCTCAAGTGTCTATATTTTCCCTGCCACCATCCAAATCCCAAAAGTTGAAAGCGTATTCAGAAATGAACTCAAACCTCTGTGAGCCAGCTGTGATTACAGTACAGAACAACATTCACCCAAAAGTGCCAACAATCTACTAACTCTATCTACAACTACCTTCTTAGCAGCAGTTCTACCATTAGTGCCAGCTAACTTACTTGCTCAAACTCTTAGGCCTAGAAATTCGGTTGGTTGCGCCAGCGATTAGTGCCTAAAGAGCCCAAGAATTGGGGCGTTACCCAATGTTCGGGCGGGCGCAATGAAGATAGCGACACCTCCCATATTGCGTATCCATTTAGCGCCAGCGCTAACTCTTAGCACGCGCCCGCGTGCGCAGGCAGTTAATGATGCCATTTCAGTGTGCAACGCCTTTTTGGCGCCCCTGACCGGATATTCGGTGGCGCCCGGAACCTTTCCGCCTGGTGCTATTAGTGACAGTTGGATGGAACGTTCCCAGGCCCTTCTCGGAGTTGGGGGGCGCTATTTAAAGGGGACAGCTCTAGTATAAAAGCTGCAGGCACTTGGCCTGTTCATTCTGTTCGTTGCTGGAGAGAGTTGGTGAACTACTGTTGCACACTATTTTTTGGATTTAGCCTTCGAAGACTTGGGACCTGCAGCCCTGTCCGGAGCAGTTGGAGCGCTAGACATTACTGCGTGTTGCCCGTCTGGCATAGCAATGGGAGCTGCTTTGGAGGGGAACGTCCTCATGGCCGGACACTTGGAAGGGGCACAGAGACGGCGGGAGAGAGGGCCGGGATTGGCCAGAAGGAGGAGGGGCAATGGAGGTCGGCCAATCCGACGATACGCTGCGAGGGTTTTCAGGCAGCAGGTGTCATACCTTACCATGTCCGAGGAGCAGTGTCTGCGAAGGTTCAGATTCGGTAAGGAGGTTGTGACTGAGCTGTGCCACCTGCTTGCTGAGGATCTGCAGCCGCGTCTACGGTGCAGGACCTCTCTGGCGGTTGCCGTCAAAGTGACTGTTGCCCTGAACTTTTACGCAAGCGGATCCTTTCAGTCAGTCACTGGGGACATCGCGAATATAACACAATTTGCAGTGCATTGTTGCATCCGGCAAGTGACAGCTGCCCTCTATAGAAGGAGGCATCAATTAATCACCTTCCCTGTGACCCTGGAGAAGCAGGCGGAGCGTGCGCAGGGCTTCGCTGCTATTGCGGACTTCCCCATGGTGCAGGGGGCCATAGATTGCACACACGTGGCTTTGCGGGCGCCATTGCAGAATCCAGAGGAGTTCCACAACCGAAAGGGGTTCCACTCCCTCAATGTCCAGCTGGTCTGTGACCACCGCCAGATGATAATGGCAGTCAACGCACAATTCCCTGGGAGCAGCCACGATGCGTTCATCCTGCGGCAGACCTCAGTTTCTGACCTTTTTGAGGGCCCGGCTCACCCACGAGGCTGGCTTCTGAGCGACAAGGGCTATCCTCTCTGCCCATGGCTCACGACCCCACTCCGTTTGCCCGCCACCCCGGCAGAAGAGCTTTACAACAGCAGCCATCAGGCGACCAGGAACATTGTCGAGCACACTATTGGTGTGCTCAAACAGCGTTTCCGCTCTCTGGACCATTCGGGGGGAGCCCTGCAGTATTCGCCGGAGCAAGTGGGTCGCATCGTCGTCGTCTGCTGCATGCTCCACAACTTGGCCATTCGACGAACCCAGCCAATGCCAGCCGACCCTCAAGGTCCAGCAGAGCAGGCGGACGAGGAGGAGGAGGAGGAGGAGGAGGAGGAAGAGCAGGCGGACGAGGAGGAGGAGGAGGAGGAAGATGGGAGGGCTCCTGAAAGTGGAAGGGCCGTCCATCAGAGGCTCATAAGGACTCGGTTCTAGGCTCCTCTGGTGGAATGATGGCTATCATTCGTCCTGCGCGCTTCGGATCGTTCAAAGCTTAGGAAGTCCACTATGAGTGTATATAGTTACGAGTACCATTGTAAATAAAAAAAATTCTTTATTGTCAAAAAAGTGCTTCCTTCCAGCATAACAACGTCATGTCAACAGAAACCATAACTAACAAAATAACAGTCAACTCTCTGGCAAAGCCGCAAAACTAAACAAACCATCACAAACATCACATCAGGTGAGGGCGTCCTTGAATTTGGAGGAAGAAACGTCTCAGCAACTCCCTCTACTGTTGGTCCCTTGATGGAGACCGACTTCTCTTTCGCGGTCGGCCCCTTCCCTCCCTGCTGCTCCTACGTAATTGAACCCCAGTGGCGGGGCCAAGGCTGGGGACGCCTGGTGACTGTCTGGAATCGCAGAAGCCCCTGATGGACGGCCTGGACGACCTCTGGGCTTGGAGGGTGCAGAGGCTGGCTGCTTGATCTGACCATGGCTGGAAGCAGTGTGCACTGCAGGTGGTGGCAGCTGCACTGCAGACGTTCCAGCGGTGGCATGAGCAATGGTCACCTGCCGAGAGAGGACACCTGCACCATGGTCGGACGACACACTGGCTCTCGGAGGGGACTGGCTCGGCTCCACCGCCACAAGTGACTGCTCCACTGATTCCTGGCCTCGTGTGGTACTGGAAGGGCCCGAGGTGATCCTAGCTGATGCAGATAGGATGGCAGCAGTGAGAGTTCGCGTTGCCTCAATCTGGGTGTGGACGAGGCCAGCAAGTGACTGCGTGGCAGCAGTGAGGACCTGTGTGGCAGGTGCCAGTGCTTCAGAGAAGCCCTGGACAGTTCTCTCCATTGCTTCGGACAAGGCTGGAGCAGTCCGTTCCACTGCCTCGGACAAGCCCTGGACATACCTTTCCAGGGATTGTCCGAAGCTCTGAACAGTCCTTTCCATAGTGGCCTCGAAGCCCTGGACAGTCCTCTCCATTGCTGCCCCGAAGCCCTGGACAGTCCTCTCCATTGCAGCGCCAAAGTCCAGCACACTCTTTGCCAGTGTTTCTATCGACTGAGGCATCCTCCCCACTGCAGCCATAAGCTCAGTGTGCCTGAGCCGGGCCTGGGTGCTCATTTCAGCCAGGCTACGCACCTCCTCTGCACTCTGTGCAGCAGTCATCGCTCCCTGCCTCGCCCTCCGGGGAGCCGGTGCCCGAACTTGCCTACCCCCCTTGCGTTGATGCAGGCCGCTTGTTCCGGCAACTGGCTCCTCATCAGAGCACCCCCCTCCCCTCCAGGGAGCTACTATCCCCAGTCTGCAGATGTGTTGGCTCCCCTGCGGCGGGAACGGATGGTGCGGCTTCCTCCTGATCCTCGCCTCCGGAGCCACTGGCACTGGCAGCTTTAGGGCCCGGATCCCGAGCTGGTGATGCAGCATCTGAAAGCAGGGAGGTGGAAGAGTGGCTTTAGCAAAAGGACAGGTTGGCAGCAAGGCATGCCAGATTGCGGCAAGACTATGACATGGCTCCACAGTGGGAAAGCATGCTGGCAGGGGGACCAAGTGGAAGGAGACAGCTGAAAAAGGTGAGATCCTTACCATTGCTGTCGACAATGGGGTCGGCAGCTGCAGTGGTAACAGGACCACTCAGAGGTCCTCCAAGAATCTGATGCACTCTCTCCTCGAGATCCGTCAGAGTGACCACTTGTGGAGGTCCTCCACCGATTCGAAGCTGGTCCTTGCGAATCGTCGCCAGCTTGGACTGCAGGGGAAAGAAGGGGAAGTTCTGTTACATGATGCCCTGAGTGATCATCTCATGCCCCCCATGGTGCAAGAGCCCTTACATGATGCCCTGAGTGATCATCTCATGCCCCCCATGGTGCAAGAGCCCTTACATGATGCCCTGAGTGATCATCTCATGCCCCCCATGGTGCAAGAGCCCTTACATGACGCCTTGAGTCAAATGTGCATGTGTGTGCCCAGAAAGGGCCATGGGTGCTTGCTGACACATGGCCACTGGGGCATCGTGCACCCTGTAGTCATGAAGTCAGGTGCAGATGGAGGGAATCAGAAGTTTGCATAAACACCACTCACCCTAACGACCCGAGTGAGGTCGTTGAATTTCTTCCTGCACTGAACAGGGCTCCTGGTCGCCATGCTGCTGGAGTTGACCCTCTGACAAACATCCATCCAAGCTCGGCGGTAGTCCTTTTGATTCGGCCTCCTGCCATTGTCAGGACAGAGAACATCTCGACGGCGCTGCACTGCGGCCACCAACTGCTCCAGAGCCTCAGTGCTGATGCGCTCTGCTCTCTGTCTCATCTTCTCCATCTTGACCAAGTTTTTTGCGCCAGAGAAGGGCGTGCGCCGATTCTGAGGCCTACAGGGTGATGAGTGTGGAAGCTGAGGCTGACTGACCCACCCCTTTAAGAGCCGGCCGGCGCCTGGAAGTCTCGTGGTTATCGGTAATTGAGATCACCTGTGCTGCGCCCGTCTGCGCCGACATTGGGTAGCGCTGGAAGTTTTGCGCCTTAGGAGGCCCGTGCAACGTCTGAATTCGCGCCTCAATCACCTTTGGGGGCGATGCAACCCAATATCGCGCCAGGCGGCGATAAGTTTCGTCTGGCTATAAACTTTGCGCAGCGCCAGTTCTAATGCCTCAAGCGGGACTATACCCAATTTCTAGGCCTTAATCTGCCACTCCTGCAAGGCGCTCCCTGAGTGAGGTGAGATTGGTTTAAGTCCCCTGGAGCCTCAGAGGTCTCAGGTGGCTATTGTTCCAGTGAAGCTGCTGTCCTAGAGAGATCGGTTTATGGCAGCCTTTCTCTTGCAGTGGCAAGGGGTGTATGTCTGAAGCTCCCTTATGTCCAGGCTTTGGAGGTGGTCCAAAGGAAGCAGGCTCATTGCCACTCTCTAGAGTGACAGTGACATTTGTAATCACTCCTTGCAGCATTCAATCTACAAAAGCCAGCAGGGAATCTTATCTGAAAAGATTTTATAAAAAATGAGACACAAATTTCTCATTTCAATAAAGCATGAGCATAATCATATTGAAACATCAGATAAAATGGGTAATAGTCCTCATAATGTCTGAAAGCATTAAGGGATGGTGACATTTAGATGCGATTCACTGTTCATTCTGATTGAAAATTCTGGAAAGGTGATTACTTTTGAAAAAGAACTCCACATATTTCACAGCTGTATTGGAAGTGGCTGCTGTAATATTGTTTCATCGTGTGGATGCTGTTTGGGAGACATCGCACCACCTGTGTCTAGAAATTAGATGTGGCACTCAATACAATTACAGCAAACAATCTTATTTTCTTAAGAAAAACTGGTGAGCATGGCACATTACAGTGAATTTTTAAAGGAGAAATAAAACCCAGAACAGCTTTCAAACATTTCTTGGCCATTTATAAACCACTGATATTGTAAAGGCATTCTGAAATGGCATCGTTATCTTCTGGTGCTTGAGCTTCTAATAAGATTGGAGTGGAGCGAAGTGCAAAAGTGGAAAACCCAATTCCTTTTATTTAAGAATTGTCGCCAGCTTGAAAGAAATCAATATTATTTTCATCATTATCATATATTGAAATGACAATGAGAATAATGGCCTTGAAATTATACTGGACAAAATTAAAGTCAAAATGGTTAATAATGTTCATCTGCAATGTCTGTTGTTTTAACACAGGCGTTAACCCATTTAAAATAAATTCAAAACTAAGTAAAATCTGCTTGTGATTGGATATTTTTGAATTTCTGTTGGTATTTTCTTTTTAAGTATCTACATACCGCAGTTATTAAAAATAAACACACAAGGCTAGAAATCACTGTTTTTGCATTTAGGAAGCATTAATTGAGTGTGGCTAAAGTTGTCCCAGCGTAATTAAGATTGAAATACTGCTGCTTAACTTGCCTGAGATGCACAATAACAAATGTGCAACTGGATATCCAGTAGAATATAATGATCTGAAGCAGAGCCCTGAGTGAAGCAGATAGCAGGCACAGTGGGAGCACCGATTATGAATGCTCACACCGCTGCTATTGAGGTCTTCCATAGCTAGCTTTAACATGGTTGGACATCAGATACAGACATCTTGACGCCATGGATTCACAGATTTCTTAGCTGGCCAAAATACTGCTCTCCGGCAGATCAGTGAACATGTTGAGGGACTGCCCAGCAGCAGGGGTATGCCTGTAGTAGTCACAGATGATGCAGCTGGCTCTGGAGGTGACGGCACTGTCACATTTCTCTCTGGCTTCATTCTGTGGCACTCTGTTCAGCTGCAGTGACACAAACTCACCACATATGGGCTGAAAACCTGGCTCAATGAGTAGCTCACCAGTAGGACACCGTGCAGCATCTGATTTCCTATCCGTGCAACGGTTTATTAGTGCTTGCAAGGGCATGAGATGATTCACATGGTCAACTAGCTACTTGAGAGTCTTACCTTCCTGGTCAAGCAACCATACAATTAGATCATCTGGAACCAGTTCCACAAATCTATCCCTCGACATTAGGTGACAAAGACCTTATAATCTCTTACATTCTCACATTCTAGTCAAAGTTTCCAAATTTCCCCTAATTCTTTGTATGTACTAAATTGATTTTTCCTTAGCTTCTTAGATTTTTGTCTGTATGCTTCAAACATTAAATCATAAGCATCAAGAATAGCACAATCTACAACTTCATAGATCATACCCTTAGACACAAGAAAAAGCTGCGAGTGGTTTAGTGCTCAGTGAAGGTATGAGATGACTTTTCCATATATCTTTGTTCCATTTATGATGGCTCACCAATAATTTAAAAGCTCAAATTAAATTTTCAATATCATCTTCATCTTTGAAGTTTGAAATTAAATTAGTTGTAACAAAACTCTGGGCAAAATGTTCTGCACCCTCACCTATTGGATTCTCTGTCGATATGTGTTCCTCCTCGCTCTTTCTTGTTGGCTTAATGCTGGCACTGTTTCACTTTTACATTGGCCTCAAATTCATGCTGTTTTCTCTCCTCATCCCATGTACATTGCTCTTTCTCTTCTTCCTGTCTATGATGCTCTTCTTCCTGTCTACGATGCTCTTCTTCCTGTCTATGATGCTCTTCTTCCTGTCTACGATGCTCTTCTTTCTGTCTACGATGCTCTTCCTTCCTGTCTACAATGCTCTTCATCCTGTCTACGATGCTCTTCTTCCTGTCTATGATGCTCTTCCTTCCTGTCTACAGTACTCTTCCTTCCTGCCTACGGTGCTCTTCCTTCCTGTCTACGATGCTCTTCTTCTTGTCTACGATGCTCTTCTTCCTGTCTACGATGCTCTTCCTTCCTGTCTGCGATGCTCTTCTTCCTGTCTATGATGCTCTTCTTCCTGTCTACGATGCTCTTCTTCCTGTCTACGATGCTCTTCTTATCTACGGTGCTCTTCTTCCTGGCTACGGTGCTCTTCTTCCTGTCTACAATGCCCTTGTTCTTTCTCAGCCTCCAGTTTCAGTATTTCTGAATGGAACACCCACTCCTTATCCAAAAGCAAAATACTGCGGATGCTGGAAATCTGAAATAAAAACAGAAAATGCTGGATACACACAGCAGGTCAGGCTGCAGCTATGGAGAGAGAAACAGAGTTAACATTTCAGGTTGATGACCTTTCATCAGAACTGGAAAAAGTTAGAGATGTAACAGGTGCTCAAAACTTTACTTTAGCTTGGTCTTTTCTCAAAATGTTTTTGCTCTTTATTTTTGAGGCTCCCAGCTTCATTTGGAAGTCTCCCTCAAGACTGTTCCTTGCTTGGCAAATTTTCCAAAAAAGAAAGGGAAGGCTGCAAAAGGATTTTCCCCGTAGGAATTCCCCACTTTATAATTTATTTTTTGGAGAAGGAGGAACAGCAGGCAACCCAAGAAGCCAAGCTCATAAGGCAGCACTGGAGGAGATCCAATCCCTCCTGCAGCCACACAGGCACCAGTGTGTATAGCTCACACTTTTATCTGCTTGGAAGATATAATTGATTCTTTACTTACCTGTCCAGAAAAGATGTGTGGCTCCTGCTTAGCGAGGAAAAGGCTCTTTTGACCTGAGGTGTGAGAAGCTGCCTGGACCATATATAATTGCTGTAGCTTTCATCATGTCTTGATTTAACTGTATTTCAAGGCAACTGTGGCTGGATAGATGTCACCGAACACTGAGGCATGCACAGTAAATCTGATTAATAGTGTTAGCCTGAACTATGTGGTCTGGCAACATGATCTTTTCCCATCTAATAAACAAGTCAGGAGTATACGGTGGATTACCCAGAGGTACAAGGGTGGGCTGTTACCTCTGAGAGATCATGGGGCTGAATTTGCGGTCAGGGGCTTCCCGCGGGCGGATGCCTCCGACCAGCAAAAAACCTACGAATATACCTGATGGTCCCGGAGATTTGGACATTTGTGCTCCTGGGCCTCTAAGCGTAGGCCTGCGTAGAGGCCCATATATCCCAGGGGTGCATGCGGATCGTACAGAACCTCCATAAGCATGAATGGGGATGACATTAAAAATAGATTTAACACGATAAATTTTTAAAAAATTACATATTTAAAATTAATTAAAATACAATATACAGTAATTAAACATTTAAAACAATTTATTTTTTTGAAAAATAAATTTACATATTTTAAATGCTCTAAAAATAAACTTACCTTATTGTACATGTGTTTTAATGTTTAAATGAATGAAAAAAATATTTTAATGTTTTTTAAAACTCTTACGCTGGTAAGAGCAGGACTTACGCCTGATTTTACCAGGTGTAAGAATTTCATGGGCATTCGCTGGGCAAATAGCGCAACTCTCTGCCCACAGAGGCCCTTCTCCTGGGGATGCGTGTGATCTGTCAAGAAGATTCTTGGCAGATCGCAAGTTCCGGGTTTTAGCGCATGCGCCTCACACGCCTAAACCCGGAACTTGCATGGCCCCTACGGGTGTGTGCACACCTCGGGCTGGATTTTCATTGGGCCGTGGAGTCAGGATTGGAGGCGTGTGGGGGGTTAAAATCACGAAATTGGGGGTCCCGACCCCATCCTGCCCCCAACCTGCCTCCATGCCAGTTTCAAAGGAGGCAGGTACCTGCCCCGCACTGGGACCCACCTCCCCGAGGTGGGAAGGGGATTAGTGCCAATTAACTGCCTGTTAACAGGTAGTTAACAGGCAGTTTTTAGCCTGTTTTATCCCTATTTTCATTGTGAAATGTGGGATTCCCGATGGCTCCAAACCACGCCAAGTTAGCGAGGCGGGCCGTCGGGCTGAAGGGCTTGGAGGTGTCGAGATGTCCGGTGTTCAGGTGAGTGATGGGTGCATGAGTGCAGGGGTAAGTATGTTTGGTCTGTGTAAAGTGTTTAAAGAAGTTCTACTAACCTTTACTTACCTTTACAGCCTTCCTTCCTTCAGGTCTCGGGAGTCCCTCATCTCACCGGCACAGAAAGCAGAATGGCCGCCAGCTGTCAAAATCTGCAGCCTCTGCTTTCTGTTCCGGGGAGATCTCTAAATCATCCTGAGAGGAAGGAATTACCCTGGAGTACAGATTGTCAGTGTTTGACAGCTTCAAACAGCTGTGAAATGCTGATATTTCATCTGTCAAAAGGTCTTGGCAGATGAAATTTCAATCTGTGACGTCACCTGTTGCCAGGTGGCCCTTAATTGGCCTGCTGAGCCCGCTCGGTGGGCTCAACAAGGTCAATCAAGTCTAAATCGTGTGGGTTGGCTAGAACTCAATGGAGGCGGGACTACAACCCCAAAAGTTGTAGTCCCGCCTCCTTAATGAAAATCCAGCCCCTCGTACGCGTCCGTAAGGGGCTGCAAATTACGGCCCCATATTCCCAGTCATTGCATGCATAAATTTAAGTTTCAATTCAAAGGAGATGCAGGCCTGCCTTTGGAAGCTGCTTTTTACAGTAAGCAAGAATACAGATTATGGAGTGACAGCCTGAATCATAATAGCTTAGCTGTCCTGCACTCTCTGTCGCAGATTCTCTCATTGGCATTCCACTTCATTCCCTTCCATCTTGGAACTCTCTTACTCACCTAGTGTCTCTTCACAGTCTGACTGAGGTGCCCTCTGGCACTTCATCTGGCACTTTTCATCTTTTTGTTTCCAGCTTTTTAAGATCTGCTCACAGGCAATTAAACCAACTAGCTTCCTCTTTGTACAAGCAGCCTGTGTCTCTGTACTCTTGGGTTTAAAGTGTTGTTCCTTCTTTATTTTAGCCATCTCTATGGTGGGAGATTCTCCTGCCTTCCTAGATGAGTACTGATGATCACTTGGGGCATGGGTCAGTCTTTTGTTTTTTGTTGCTGGTGGATCTCCATCATTTTTTGTGTTTTATTTACAATTTTCACTGTCGATGATTTCTCCAATTTGTAATCTCCTATAACCGTGTGCAGGAAAAAGCCTGCGCAGCCATCACCTTTACTCAGTCCTGAGGCTTCATTTCTTTTCAAAAGTCTTATATAATTCTACCTCCTTTAATTCCATTATTAACCAGATATTTGTCCATCTTATTTTTAAAGCAGGTAATCAACTTGGTATTAACTGGGCTCATTAAACTCAGTTTTTAACTGAATGCCAACAATAAATACTTAGATTTTTAAAATTTATTCATGGGATGTGATCATTGCTGGCAAGGCCAGCATTTATTGCCCATCCCTAATTGCCCTTGAGAAGGTGGTGGTGAGCCACCTTCTTGAACCGCTGCAGTCCATGTGGTGGAGGTACTCCCACAGTGCTGTTAGAGAGGGAGTTCCAGGATTTTGACCCAGCGACGATGAAGGAACGGTGATATATTTCCAAGTCAGGATGGTGTGTGACTAGGAGGGGAACTTGGAGGTGGTGGTGTTCCAATGCGCCGCCTGCCCTTGTCCTTCTAGGTGGCAGAGGTTGTGGGTTTGGGAGGTACTAACGAAGATGGTGAATAGTAAAAAATCATTTTCTCCTGAATTCTACAAGCCCCCCACACCTTCCCCCCCCCGCAAAAGGATCCCACTGCTTTCTTACGAAAAATAATTCTGGAAATGTATGCACATAACATCTATGACACCAGTACTCACATTGCATGATGTGCAGATGTAAAGCACACACAAGTTGGGATTCAATTTTATCAGGAATAAATTGACGCCTGCATAATTTTGATTTTTTTAAAATATGGAAATCTGAATCATCGTTAGTTACTAATGTGCAGACTATATTCTTTATACTGTACTGCAGCAAAAGGGGAATTTTAACTTAGAGCGGTATTCGGGTGGGTGGGAGGCAATGGTCCCCGTGTGACCGCGCAGTAATGGGAAAGGCCCCGCGCAGGCCACTCACCGATTTCTCCACTGTAAATACCACGCATGCACGGAAATTTAAAGGGACTGTGCACTAAAAGAGAGAGGCCGCGCAGAACGAAGCACAACTTACAGGGAACATTGACGGGAGGTGGAATGCACAAAAAGTATCTCGGGGTTACCGTATAACTCCAACTGTATAAGCAATTACCAGTTGCCATTTAGCTCAAGTGCACCAGCTCTTAAGTCCCTTGCATGTTTGCTTGAATTTTAGCAATGTTAAAAATAAAAATGACTTTTTACTGATTTTCTCCAAATTTATACAGGTTTTTTTGAGATCCATTTCCCTCCTCCCCCCACCCCTCCCCACTGATTTTGTCCTTTTTTTTACACTAAAACTAAAATTTGAGAAAGAAACCAAAATCAAACACAGGTTTTAAATTGGCAATACAGCCTGATTTTAATGACCCTTAAGTATTAACTACTTTGCTGAGATTCATTCAACATATCCATTACTTTATGGGAGCAAAAATGTTTTCTAACCTTTGCCATTCTGTACTGGTGTCCTCTAGTTCTGTGATCATGGGTTAAAATAAATTGTGTGTTTACATTGCATTATCTTTTCTAATCTTTATAATTTCCCCTCTCAACCTCCTTTTCTCCAATGAAAATAAATCCAACCACATCAACCTCCTCCATCTTTCTCTGAAATAACAGATGGGGAACTTTATAAAATACCTCAGAGGTAAAGTCCCAAAGTCACTCTGTTGCTTTTCTTATAAGTATTTCTGATCCATCAATATCTGTTGAAGTCCCCAGTATTGCACACATTTGTCAAATATTGCCTTATCAACCAATTAAACGAGATTAAAGTAACCCTTTTTGATTTGTAATCAAATGCTCTTGAGGTGCATGCTAGTAACAACAACAACAGCTTGCAATTATATAGGGCCTTCTCCATGGTAAAACGTCCCAAGGCGAGTGTCATCAAACAAAGTTTGACACTGAGCCACGTACAGATATATTAGGGCAGATGAGGTAGGTTTTAAGGAAGGTCTTAAAAGAGGAAAGAGAGGTAGAAAGGTGCAGAGATTTAGGGAGGGAATTCCAGAGCTTAGGGCCTCAGTAGCTGAAGGCAAGGCTGCCAATGGTGGAGCGATTAAAATCGAGGATGCAGAAGATGCCAGAATTGGAGGAGCGCTCAGATCTCGGAGGGTTGTAGGGCTGGAGGAGGTTACCGAGATAGGGAGGGGCGAAATCATGGAGGGATTTGAAAACAACATTTTCAGCTTCACTATCTGTTCTGACCTCAAGCGGAGCCGCCACCCCCTCCATTGCTAAGGTGACCTCTAAGAAACGATTTTTTTTCTTTCACGCTGATACTTCCTTTTCTCTCAGGAAAGCAGTGGTTTTAAAACTTTACTGTGTAGAGGACCCCTTGCAAATATTGGCACAACCCGCTGAATACCCCTATCCTAACTTTCCAAAGACAGTCAACTACCCAAAGAAAAACAGTACTGTCATTGAAGAAAATGTTTTCAGTAATATACAGGAACAGAAATAATGTGATAGTAAGTGACAAAATACAGAGACCTGGTGACAGACAGATAGAAATACAATAGCCTTTGGGATCCCTTGATGATCCCTTAGGGTCCTTGGACCCTAGTTTGAAAATTTGCACCATATAGTCTGAGATTTGAATACACTCCCCATATCTGGGGAGTCCCTTCTAGCACCTCTCACTTTCCTGGATAGGAATCAAGGAAAAGATTGTCATTGATAATTAATCCCGCTCTCACTTCTAGCCTATAACCTCTCTCTCTCTGTCACAGCTTTTGTTGTCTGCTCCATTTTATTGATACTATAATACTCAGTGTCATTCTGAACTTTCCTTTTTTGTTCCTTCCAGACTCCTAATAAGCCATCCTAGATGTTCTTTCTCCTCCCTACTGTATTGAAATCAAGACCCATTTTATTATACGGTCTCCTACTCTAATCTTGCAGGGCTAAACTGTGGAACACCCTATCTCCCTCAATGTTTCCTTCTTCTTAGTCTTCAGTCTTTTAAAACCCAAGCTAATCCCTACATTCTGATTTATCTCTTTATCCTATTCAACCTTGGTGGTGTCCTGCAGTTATAGACCTTGAGGGAAAAATTCAGTTGGTTTGCGCCTCCCGTTAGCACCTTAAGAGGGTGCTAATGGGGCGCAAAGCAACTAGCACCCGTGCGCGGCAATGTATGCGCCACTCATGAAATTAACTAGACATTTTGCGGCGGCGCTAAACACTACCGCCACGATCTCCTGCGCCGGCAGATCGTGACGTCAGTCAAGTGTGCAACGCCCCGGTAGCGCCCCGGACCGGATATTGAGTGGCGCCCTCTGCCTTACTGCCTGCCGCTAGCAATGACAGGTTGAGGGGAGCATTTTGCAGTCAGGAAGGGACTGGGGGAGTGCTATTTAAAGGCAAACACTTCCTGCCTTTTTTTGTTGGTGACATTTTTGCACCACGCATTCTGAGAGAGAGAGAGAGAGAGACTTCTGGAGAGATTCAACGCTGTGTGAAGGAGTTTTTGGTACTGAGCAGCACTTTGCAGGTTCATTTTGATTTGCCCTTCCTTGTATCGATTTAGAAGAGACCGTGAGGGCTGCACTCTGAGCTTTTTCCCTGTGTCTCTCCATTGTTCTTTCCAGCAGATTTGATGTACAGGTCTCTCCAGGCCGAGATTCAAGGCTGCAATGAGCAGGATGTGGATGGAGAGCAAGATCAACCCTTCCCTTTAAGAACTGGCCGGCGCCATTGTGTCTGTGTTCCATTGCTGACTGACATCACATGAGCTTCGCCAGCACTCTGAGGTAGCGCCTCGCCCCTTGGCCTTTGCGCCTTAAGACAGGTGTGAAGTGCCTGATTTAGCACTCCAATCAACTTCAGGGGCGATAAAAGCCAAGTTTGCAGTCGGAGGCGATAATTAGCGCCAGGCACTAATCTTTGCGCCCGGTCGATAATTGCGCCCCCAATGGGGCGATACTGAATTTCTCCCCCCTTGTCCTTTTATTTAGGTTTCTTAATTTGAAAAACACTCTCACTAATTAAATTACCTCCTCAAAGAATTCTAGCAGGTTTGTGAGGCATCACTCTGTCCTTCTAAAACAATGCTCACTACCTATTATGGCTTAAATAATCTTTACATAGAAATTAACAGCATCCTGTGAAATGTACTCTGTTGGACTTCCTGGAGAGATATATGTTGGGAAACTTGGAAAGTTAAGGGTTAACAGTTGAGCTGTTTTGTATCTTGGAGTAACAAGCTTTCAAATATAAACCAGATGACTTTGAAGTGTCATGAGAGGAAGGCATAGCTTGTCTTCTGATGCGAAAAGTGCTTGTGTAAAGAAATAAGTGTTAGTAATGACGTCAGTCATCAATGATTGAAGTGTAACTCTAGGGTAATAAAACATAGGTGGAGCTGGGTGTCATCAGTGTGCATGTGAAAGTTGACCCCCCATAGCTGCAGATGAGAAAGAGGAAGGAGCCATTGATAGATCTACAAAGGTAACAGTGTTACGGCAGGAAGGGAAGCCATTGCTGAAGATGCTTTTGGATAGGTAAGAAAGAAAGCAAGACTTGCATTTATATAGCGCCTTTCATGACCACCGGGCGTCTCAAAGCACTTTACAGTCAATGAAGTACTTTTTAAAGAGTAGCCACTGTTGTAATGTGGGAAACGCGGCAGCCAATTTGTGCACAGCAAGCTCCCACAAACAGCAATGTGATAATGACCAGATAATCTGTTTTTGTTATGTTGGCTGAAGGATAAATATTGGCCAGGACACCAGGGATACCTCCCCTACTCTTCTTCGAAATAGTGCCATGGGATCTTTTATGTCCACCTGAGAGAGCAGATGGGGCCTTGGTTTAACGTCTGATCCGAAAGACGGCACCTCCAACAGTGCAGCACTCCCTCAGTACTGCACTGGAGTGTCAGTCTAGCTTTATGCGCTCAAGTCCCTGGAGTGGGACTTCAGCACATTCTGACATCCTTCTGACTCAGAGGTGAGTGTGCGACCAACTGAGCCACTGTGTGTCACCAAGAATGGAACCAAGATTGGCCAGTCCCACTGAGCTGGACAATGAAGAGGAGGTGTCGAAGGAGGAGGTGTAGTTGACTATGTCAAAGGCTGCAGAGAGGTTGAGGAGGGCAAAGACGGAGAGTGCAACACAATCAGTCACAGAGGATGTCATTGTAATGTATCTTTAGAGCTACTTTAACTATTTTTTAAAACTGTATAATATTCTGTAACATTATCTATGTAGAATACAGTCATTTTCTTAATTACTCCTGACCTGCCCATACTTGTTAGATCTATAAAAAGATTCTACTTTTTTGATTGTTAACTTTTTCATAATTTACACATTTTGGGGGATAATTTTGACTTTAGATGATAGTGTAAAAGATGTGATATTGGCTCGGCTGCATGTTAAACACCTCTCCTGGTTTTTGTTTCTATTAGATATTGTGCGTTTTACACTCTTGTCTAAAGTTAAAATGACTCCCTATGTATTTTATGTAGGTAGATTTCTATGAATAGAAGTTCTTTATGATTTGAAGGAAATAAACCTAAATTTGATTGAAATTATATAAAAATCCCAACAAAAGATGTTTTCTAATAAATATGTATTATGAAATTGCCAAATCTGGTTGTATTTGCTGAGCTGGAAGAAACAAGTCAAAGGTGAAGCTACCACCGATTCCAAACACAGCAACAAAATTATTTTTGATTTATGTCAAACTCTGTACATGTGGCTCAGGTAAAATTGGAACTGTCTTTACTCGTGCGCTGCTTTAACAATGATGTTTGCTGTAATATAGCAAACCCAGCAGGAGCTGTCTTAGAAGAACAAAGGTGGCTGACATGAATCAGTCATTCATGAAAGAAAGACTTATGAAATAATACTGAGCGGCCTATGGGTGGCGCTGTCCAGGGAGAGTATAAATACTCGGGCACGGGCCCAGCTTGCGCAGGACATTCTTAACAGGAACTAGTGAAGGACACAACTAGACCTCCATGTTGTAAAACAGTTGAAGAAAGCTTTGTTTAATGCTTAGACCAAGTGCCTAGTAGTTTTCTTACATCAGTGGCTTTGATCAATCTGTAAAATACTTTATTATAGCAAAAGTGGGAAACGTAAAGTAAAAAATAACAAAGCTATGAACACAGCCCCTGATGTGTCGATATGTTAGACACTGATCAAGAGGGATATATAAATGAATAGGTTAAATGATAAGAATTATGGCTTAACATTAAATATCTGTCAACCATACAGCACTGTATGATGTTTATTTTCACTGGCAGATTCTGTAAATCTCTTCTACCAGCACTGGATCTGAAACAGAACAGCTTAGACTATTGTGGTACAGGGGATATTCACACAACTAATATTCAACATAGAAATGTGGAGTCACTATTTCTTTTTAGCACATTACAGGTGACCCAACAATCTGCTTGTGCTGGGATGTAAAAACTGGAACAACTGCAAGTTTAGGTCTGTTTACAGCAACTCATACAATGCTGCTGGGTGATAAAAGTAAACACATTACCGCGGGTTTTGTGGAGTCGAAGCCCATTATATCGTGGACCAGTATAACTAGCAGATGCAGATTGTGTGGATCAATACACGTCACATTTTCAGTACGAGCACTGAAAAGACTTTGGCACAAAGCAGTAGACACAAAGCATGACAAATGGATTTATCGCTATGGAGGTGATGATGTTAGATCTGCAATTCAAATGATTGGAAAACAGAATGAAGATTATGGTGCGCTGACATGATTGATGGAAGATCAGTTGTTAGTAGTTTGAACACTTGTGTTGCATACTGTCTGTCCTGGTGAGCCTTAGGTACAACATGATAAAAGACTGCAAAGTAAACATTGTATGCCAGATTTATAGAAGGAAAAAGAGGATGCTTTCATGTATAATCTTTTTAATTCTCATCTTATGATAAAACTATAAATAGATAATTAAAATTATGAAACTATCAACAAAAAAAGCAGACAGTTACAGTGCAATGTGAATATATCAAAGCAATCACACAATGCAATCTGATTATTGGCTTATACACGTGCAATGCCTGAGTATTAACCATCCACAGGGCAAATAAGCATTAAACATGCACAGTGCAATGCAACAACAATAACCACGCATGTAGAAAAACATCCAAAAGTGCTTCAAAGACAGAATTAAAAAATGATGGATGTCAAGCCAAAGAATGAGACGTTAGGAGTGGTGATTAAGAATATGGTCAGTAAGGTGAGTTTTAAGAAGGCTCTTAAAGGAGGAGAGGGAAGTGGAGCTAGTTCAGCGAGGGTATTCCAGAGTTTGGGGCCTAGGTAGCTGAAAGCACAAGTGCCATTGGCGGGCAAAAGGAAGGATGGATGCACCAAAGTTCATGGGTCAGAGGAATGGAGAGTTTGGGGGAGGTTATAGAGCTGGTATATGTTACAGGGACACAGAGGGGCGAGGCAATGAAACAATTCAAAGTATGAGTCAGCATTAACCATGCACAGTGCAAGGGAGGTTCATAATACGAGAGTATTAACCGTACACAGTACAAATTTGCCTTTATAAAACCCTGTCATACCCTTTTTGCAAGCACATAGTCAAAGTGCATTATGAGGACATCTCAAAGGAAAAGCTGCAGTATAAACATCTTCAAAACAAAGTGCCTGTGAGCATTTAGAAAGCCATGTTAAAAACTTTTGCCCAAACTGGGCCATACTGTACATAGCTTTATATCTGTTCCCATCTACTGTTTTTCAATTTGCCTTTTAAATAAGGCTGAAGTAGGCGCCTGGCCTGATTTGCTTAATAGCTTCAGCTGGGTTCAGTTAGTAGTATTCTTACTGCTGAATCAGAAGGCTGTGAGTTTAAGATTCACAATGGACTTAAGCACGCAATCCAGGCTGACAGTTCAGTGGAGTGTTGTGTAGAGATTCGCATATCTCTGGTAAACAGGATCGAGTGCAAACCAATATGGTGGGTATATTGGCCTAGAAATTCACTAGCCTTAGCGCCGCTTTTGAGGCGCTAGAGGGACTAGCGCCAGAGTTATGGCCAGTTGAAAAATTCCCTGGGGCCCTAAAGCGGCGTTGCACCGGTAGCGCTGCGCCGGCACCGATGACGTCATCGGTGTGCGCAGCGTCCCGGTTGCCATGCCGACGGGCCCCAGCGCCGAAATTCAGTTGCGGCCGCCTCGCCCGTGGCAGCCGCAACTAAGACTCTGGCAACCGAGTCTTACACAAGTTAGCGCCGGCGCATTAAGGTCGCGCGGCAGCCGGCCGCTTTCCCGCCGGCCGCCTGCCCGCACCTCCCTCCCCGGACTCCTCCACCGCCCCCCCGCGGAACAGATGCGTCTGGCCTGCAAGCCCGGCACTTGTCCGAGGTGCCGGGCTCATTTTTGAAAAAAACAAACGGCCAGCGATCGGGTGAAGGCAGCGCCTCCTTAACGGGAGGAGGAGGCCTGCACTTCCCCAGCCTGCCGCACCGCATCGGGTGCCGCAGCGCCGGATTAGCGCCGCAATTCGGCACTCAGCGCCCATTGGGAGGCACTCACGCCCGCCAGTAGCGCCGGCAGCCGTCTGGGCGCGGCGCTACTGAATTTTTGGCGCGCGCAAGGGAATTAGCGCCGGCGCTAAAGCCCTGGCGCGGCGTCAACTCAATTTCTAGGCCATTGTGTTTAATCGGAGTTTAGAACGGAATATAACAAACTAGTTATACATCAAAATCATATGACCGTGACAAGTAGCTGGTGCCGGATCCGATCGGACAGATGGTTGGCGTACGTGGACAACTCTTCTTATTCGTCCTCCTTCTTGTCTCACGTCTCTCTTTATCTGAACTACCCAAGAGTGTTAGACTAGGGTCTGCATGGGTCCACTCTCTGAAGCGTGTTAGACCACCGTTTCCACTCTTGGGAGCCCCTCGCTCCATGGTTTGAGCTAAGAGTTTGTTAGCTCTTCCTTTTATTCTCTTTTTAGGGGTGTGCCTGAGGTAGGATATGGACAGGACCATTTAACCTATAGAGGTTCCCCTTAAAGCAAGGTGCCCAATGGCATGTCGAGCTCTTTGTCTAAACTTACCAATGAAGACTCTCCCTCAAGGGATCTTCACAACCATTACACATGCTTTCTGTACTTGACCAATCATGGCCTTACAGCATGTTGAGGACTGTCTTCCCTTATCTCATCCGGCCCTTTCCTTCCAAAGCAATAGTCTCTTATCTCATCCTGTCTTGTCCCCCCTGGTACAGCCAGTGCGTGTACCAGGCACAGCTTTGGGCCATTAAATCAGAGGCCCAAGTCAGAGCTGTCTTACTCAACCAGCCGCCTAATCTAACAGACTATTCCATCCTGAGATAGTACCTTAACTCCCATAAATTCCTTCTATTCTATGTCCTTTATACTAATTAACTTTTAATTATCTTCGCAAGCAGTTCTGTTAAACAAACTCCAAGTTCTATCGTAGCATTATAATATGGTTATTAGTAATAATGGAAGAAATATAGATTGGGCCTTCATTGGCCAAATTAAAGATACATTAACAAAGTCAAAACCCTAACTTACAAACAACAGACAGCTAGCCTGGCAGGGCAAGGCCATGCTAATAGGCCCCTATGTGGGATGTTATGCATCCTCTAATCTAACTAATTAAAAACACTGTCTCAAATTCTAATACCAGCTTCCAGGAAACCGAAACTAATGCAGTCCCAGTAAAACATAACTTATACATTAACCCCTTACTTGTCTCGAGCAGAAACATACAATCATTTAAACACAGTATTATTCGTGTAGCCATATACATTTTTAGGTACCCCTAGTTTCTAACAGATGCATTGTTGAAGATGGCATTTGTCAGATCTGATGTTAAACTGTTGCTCTGCAAGTGAGCTCAGGCAGATGTAGAAGATCCCATGGCACTGTTTTGAAGTAGGATCCACAAACAAAATATTAACTTGTCTGTTCTCTCTGCAGCTGCTCACTGGCCTGCTACGTGTTTCTAGTATTTTCTGTTTTTTATTACTATTTGCATATTGGCTGTCATATTCGGCTAAATGAGAACAGTGACTGCACATCAAAAGTAAATAATTGGTTGTGAAGTGCTTTGGCATGCCTTGAAGACATAATAAGGCTCTATCTTTTTTAAAATTCGTTTATGGGATGTGTGCATCATTGGCAAAGCCAGCATTTATTGCCCATCCCTAATTCCCCTTGAGAAGGCAGTGGTGAGCCACCTTCTTGAACCGCTGCAGTCCGAGTGGTGAAGGTACTCCCACAGTGCTGTTAGGGAGGGAGTTCCAGGATTTTGACCCAGCGACGATGAAGGATCAGCGAGTTGGAGGGGAACTTGGCGGTGGTGGTGTTCCCATGCACCTGCTGCCCTTGTCCTTCTAGGTGGAAGAGGTCGCGGGTTTGGGAGGTGCTGCCGAAGAAGCCTTGGCGAGTTGCTGCAGTGCATCTTGTAGATGGTACACAATGCAGCCATGGTACATCGGTGGTGGAGGGAGTGAATGTTAAAGGTGGTGGATGGGGTGCCAATCAAGTGGGCTGCTTTGTCCTGGATGGTGTCTAGCTTCTTGAGTGTTGTTGGAGCTGTACTCATCCAGGCAAGTGGAGAGTATTCTATCACACTCCTTACTTGTGCTTTGTAGATGGTGGAAAGGCTTTGGGGAGTCAGGAGGCGAGACACTCGTCGCAGAACACTTAGCCTCTGACCTGCTCTTGTTGCCACTGTATTTAAATGGCTGGTCCAGTTAAGTTTCTGGTCAATGGTGACCCCCAGGATGTTGATGGTGGGGGATTCAGCGATCGTAATGTCATTGAATGTCAAGGGGCAGTGGTTAGACTCTCGCTTGTTGGAGATAAGTCATTGCCTGGCATTTGTGTGGTGTGAATGTTACCTGCCACTTATCAACCCAAGCCTGAACGTCGTCCAGATCTTGTTGCATGCGGGCTTGGACTGCTTCATTATCTGAGGAGTTGTGAATAGCACTGAACACTGTGCAATCATCAGCGAACATCCCTGTTTCTGACCTTATGTTGGAGGGAATGTCATTGGTGAAGCAGCTGAATGCAATTTTGTTCTTTCTTTTAACAACCATTTTTTTTGGAGGAGGCAATGGTATCTAGGACAGTGCCTTGACTGTGTGATAGGGAGCCATGTAAGGGAGCTAGAACTAGCACTAGAAGGCATTAATGTTTGGGGACTTTGTCAGGAAACATTGCTCATGGGCCTTGGGACCCAGAATTCAAGGCATCAATGGCAAAATGGGTTTCAGGCAGATTACAGGCCCTCAGCACAGATAGATGATGGCAGGCAGGGCTGTACAACATGCTGGTCAGCCCAGGTCCATGTACCATTTTGGCCAACATGACATAATGGCCCATCCATTGCCCTAGAGGCAGTACATGGGAGAACAATGTGGCTGATCCCCTTTGTCAGAGGGAAGAGCTGTGAGAAATGACTTGATAAGAATGGGATCTTAAGCTTCAAAAGAACAACACTCAGCAAGGACCTTACAGAACTATGTAAGATATTTAATAGGATAGAAAAGTGCACCCAACAACAGCAACAATTTGCATTTATATAGCACCTTTAACATCGTAAAACATCCCAAGGTGTTTCACAGGAACGTTTTCAAACAAAAATTTGACACCAAGCCACTTAAGGAGATATTAGGACAGATGACCAAAAGCTTGGTCAAAGAGGTAGCTTTTAAGGAGCATCTTAAAGGAGGAGAGAGAGGTAGGGAGGCAGAGACATTTAGGGAGGGAATTCCAGAGATTAGGACCTAGGCAGCTAAAGGCACAGCCACCAATGGTGGAGCGATTAAAATAGGGGATGCGCAAGAGGCCAGAATTGGAGGAGCGGAGAGATCTCAGAGGGTTGTAGGACTGAAGGAGGTTACAGAGATAGAGAGAGGTGAGGCCATGGAGGGATTTGAAAACAAGGACGAGAATTTTAAAATTAAGGCGTTTCCGGACCGGGAGCCAATGTAGGTCAGCGAGCACAGGGGTGATGGGTGAATGGGTCACCCAAAAGAATATTTTCAGATCTCCCAGATGAGACAAGTTTAGAATTGTGAAAAGACAAATTTAGGACTGATGTCAGGAAGTATTTCTTTATACAGCTGATCAACAGCTGGGACAGGAAGGCTGGACGAGGTCAGGACACTGGACTCAGTTCTGAAACAGCTAGATGTTTTAATGTTGGAAAGATGGCAGGGTTTGTATTCTGGAAGGAGAGATCAAATGGTCTGAAGAGCTTCCTATTTTCTGATGTTGGAGCTCAGGCATTAATAATGATGGCAGGACAGGAGAGTGTGAAATCCAAGACTTAAGTTATCAATCGTGCTGAATTGAGGGGGCATAACAGACATTGATACAGGTAGACTATCCTTTATCCGAAAACCTCGGGACCAGCCGTGTTTCGGTTTTAGGAAAATTTCGGATTTCGGAAGGTGCGCGAAAACACTTCGGTTTTCAGAGGTAATTCAGTTTTCGGGAGTGCGGATAAAGGATACACTATCCCTTATCCGAAAGGGTGGGATAAATAACGACTATAAATACTGTAGTTACAGGGATAAATACTGTAGTACAGTTTATTTGTAAGGAAAACATTCAGTAAAACTTCAAACATGTACAGGCACAAACTAAGCTAAATACCTGTACATAAACATGCAATAAAGGTACATTACATCTGGCTTGAGGATCTTGGAGAAGATGGTACATCAGTGTTGGCATCATTGTCATCAGGTTGGAGTTGGACATCTGAAGATGGGCCAGGAAGGAACAGGATTCTCAAGTGATGAAGCAGCATTACATCTGGCTTGAGGATCTTGGAGAAGAGGGTACATCAGTGTTGGCATCATTGTCATCAGGTTGGAGTTGGACATCTGAAGATGGGCCAGGAACAGGGTTCTCAAGTGATGAAGCATGACTACGACAGACGGCCTTTTTAAAGACTTCTTCCAGTGTCATCTGTCTCATTAACATTGGTTTCTGTCTAAGCAGTCTCTCTTTAATTGAGTAAACTTGCATAATCTCTTGCTCACTGATAAATGCACGTTTTTCAAGGCCAGCAATTAACTGATCACACATTGTCACCATATTGTCTATGGGGATTTTTTCACCTGTGTTCACAATGTCATCATCATCATCACTACTGTCCTCATGCTTGTCTTTATTTAACACCATTTCAGCAATTTCCCCATCACTCAACGAATTCACAACAGGTGCATCATTGTCAATGTTCAGCACTTCTTCGATGTCAGCTTCCTCTAACGTATTTACACTTTCGGATGATAAACCTTTGGCGTAAGTGAGGAGGTTTGATATCATCATCTTCTCCTGACTGACAGGAAATCCTTCAAACTCGTCATCTGCAGGTCCATCTTCATGAAACATCGTTGAAGGCCAAAGTCTGTGCCAAGCATTTGTTAATGTTGGTTTGTCAACATCGTTTCAAGCATTAGCAACTGCATAAATGGCATCCTTAACATTGAATTCTTTCAGGAAGCTTTGGACTCCTTCGCCTCTGTTGATTACATCAAGCATAGAGTTCAAAAAAACGTCTTTATACTTGCTCTTCATGGAGCGTAAAATTCCTTGGTCACAAGGCTGTATTAAAGATGTCACATTAGGGGGAAAGTTAATGCCGAAAACATAACTTTTCACAAGAAGTTCAGGAGGGGGATGTGCGGAGCAGTTGTCCAGGAACAATAAAATTTTGCAGTTTTCTTCCAGTCCAACTTGCCTGCAATGAGCTCGTGTCGCTGGTACGAAGTGGTTATTGAACCAGTGAGAAAATATTCCTCTGGTTACCCATGCTTTCCTGCTCGCATAATAATGCACAGGTAAATTGCATACACCTTTCAAACATCTCGGATGTTGGCTTTTTCCAATCACTACCAACTTTAACTTGTGTGTGCCTGCAGCATTGGCACACCCAAGAACAGTCAACCTGTCCTTAGCATCCTTAAAACCTGCTGGTGCACTCTCATCAGCCGTTGCTAATGTTTTTCTAGGAACGTAGCGCCAGAACAGAGCTGTTTCATCAGCATTGTAAATTTGTTCAGGACCGAGGTTTTCATCCGATATTATTTTTGCAAACTCATCTATGTAATTTTCAGCTGCTTCATGATCAGCAGAAGCTTTTTCGCCACAGATTTTCAGATATTTTATACCATGACGCTTCTTAAATTTATGCAGCCAACCTTCTGAATATTCACACTCAACTTCAATGTTCAGTTCTTCATGGTATATTCTAGCTTGCTTCATGACCATCAAACCAGTCAGTGGCACACGTTCACCTCTGCGTTGTCGAATCCACTCAATCAGCACACGGTCAAGATCTTCATTTTTTGCCCTATGCAATGTTTTCCTAATTTTCATTAGTTTATGGTCATCACTGTCAGTGTAAAATTTCAACAACTTGTCTTTCTGTTTCTTTAAGTCATATACGGTGGTACTTCCCACACCATATTCTTCAGTAAGATGTCGCACAGACACACCACGATCAAGCTTCTGCACTAACTCCACTTTCTGCGATATCGATAATGAGTGATGCTTCCTTCTCTGCTTCTCACTGTTACCCATTGGGGTATCTGCAGCTCTTTTTAGCATTTTCACAAATTGTTAAAAGCCAGCAAATATCTAAGAGAGCAGCAAATATCTAAGAGAGCAGCAAATATCTAAGAGAGCTGCAAATATCTAAGAGAGCAGCAAATATCTAAGAGAGCAGCAAATATCTAAGAGAGCAGCAAATAGCAGCAAATATCTAAGAGAGCAGCAAATATCACACAGAGCAGCATAACACCTGCGTGGGTCAAGCATCGGCAGCGTCGGGTCATGCTTTGCGCCACTTTCGTCTTTCAGAGGTTTTCTGGTTTCAGATGTGCGGATAAAGGCTGGTACACTATCTCTTATCCGAAATGGGGTGGGGGTCGGCGGGGGTGGGGTACGGCGGGGGGGTTGGGGGTCGGTGGTGGTCGGGGGTCGGTGGGGGTCGGGTTCGGCCGGGGGGTTGGGGTGGGGGTCGGCGGGGGTCGTGGTCGTGCGCATTTCGGTTTTCAGAAGTCATGCTTTGCTCCACTTTCGGCTTTCAGAGGTTTTCTGGTTTCGGATGTGTGGATAAAGGCTGGTACACTTACGCTGAGCGATTTCGGTTTTCAGAAGTGCGGAAAAATGCTACACTATCCCTTATCCGGCTAGGCCTGTAAGTCGTGCGCCACTCTGGTCATGTCGTGCGCACGACTTACGCTGACCGAAAAAACCTTCGGTTTTTAGAGGGTTTCGGTTTTCGGAAGTCCGGATAAAGGGTAGTCTACCTGTAATGGGGAGGGGGCTGAGTTCATCAAAGCTGCAGGCAGCATTCAGCAGCTCGTAAACAATAATTTCAAAATGCACACTGACCACACCAGTCCTTCCATGCTGGTGAAAGTCACTCTCAGTATCAAGGATGTCAGGCCTTATATTGTGTGCTGCATTGTAGAAGGAATGAACCTGCGACCGGGAAATGCACTGAAACGATTCCTCGTAGCTCAGACCAAATTACACGATGATGTCTGTCAGAGGAGAACGTTGGCAACTATTGCAACTCATGATCTACATTGGTGAAGGGACCTTTGCTGTATGATGCCAGACCCTCCCATTCCTTGAAGTACCAGACCACAAAGAAGGTTTAAGATAAAGATTGAGAAGGATATAAGTGGAGGGAGAGCCAGGGAGAAGCAGGCCCCGGGACGTCAGTACCACGGTGGCTGAAGATTGTCGGGCAGGAGTGCGGGAAAGGCGGAGCGAGGCGAGAGTGGACCCTATTGTGATGGCGCCGATGAAGATGGCTGCCGTCCTTGCGGGCTCCGTGCGTACCAGGCAGCTAAGTGTCCTTTGCTGCTTGGTGCACTCGGCTCGTTAAGAAAAAAGCATTTCACTGACTGGATTTCACTTGTTGTATTTGGTTACGTGACAAATAAAATTGAAATTGAAATTGAAATTGGAATTAATTTACAATATTGCACATACCAGGATTGTTTACACCTTAACCTGGCCCTGCAGACCGCTCCAAGGCTGCAGGAAACACACGTCTACATTGTAATGTGCTCCCATAGCATTCTGAGTGCATTAAAAAGCTACAGCATTAAAACTAACAAAGGAAATCTGTTGATTAAATGCACCTATTTTCTGAAAATACAACTCTACAATAATATTAACTTGTACATGTATTTCTTACCTTTATTTAACGTACATTTAAGAGATGATATTCCAGCAAAGTTATCAATGTTGCCAATTTCTGTTAAAGTAATATCACCTTAACTGAAAATAAAAATTGGGTCCTAAAAGTAAAGCCATGGATATTCCAACAGATTTCCACTGTAACTTCAGCTGGAGTCCGTTGGAACATCTGTAAACTAGGCAGGGACTCAACTATGCCAACTACTTTGTAAGGGGGCATCATTCCTGGGATTGGGGGGAGGGAGGAGCCACAACACACTTTGCCCCCTGCCTTCCTGGCTCTGCTTGACCTGCCAGCATTAATACAGTGGCAGGTGCCCTAGATGTGCCTCTAGTGATGATTGCCTGCTAATAAAATGAAGGAACCTCCCCTTGACCCACAAACATTAGTGGGGTCAGTAGCAGAGGTCCAGCGTGCGTGCATCTCAGCACTTACGCCTAGACACAGCGCCCATGGATTTTCAGGGCTGTGGTGTTTTTGTACAGGGGTGTTGAATTAGATGTATGTGTTTTGGTCTTGTGTGTAATCAGTCATGCAGACGTGATTACTTTTATTTTTAATACTGGATAAAGATTGCGCCTTTAAATTAAGTGGATGGCCTCAGCTGGTGAAGATGTTAGAATTTCACTTAAGTGCTTCTGAGTCAATGAATCATCAGTGAATTTTGTAATTGCAGCATCTGCTGCTGTTGCCTGTATTCGGAGACAAGCTCCATGTCAAACGGGACATTTCTGAGAAAATTTTATTTCTCACTGTGCAATGATGCCTTTAATCTGTATAAATACAGTATCCTCTCAAAAGGGGTTACTTTTGTTTAGGTTTTCTTTAAACTCAACTCATAAAAGCGATACAATGCCAGCCATCAGGAGAAGGCTATTTCCTGGGTCAGTGACAAGGCTCAGAATGTGGATTAAAGAGGAACGAGCCCAATAGGTTGGCTTACACTCAGCATACTCTGGAGTGCCTGCAGCTTTCACATTTGGGGCACATGTGCCTTTTTTCCGAGGGGTGTAATTCCGCAGAACTCTGGTTTGTCTTAAGCCTTCCAATTCTCTTCAACAACTAGTGTCCTCATATATTTTCATTGCATGTCATTTGCATTCCCTGCAGGTTGGTACACTGTCACTAACGGCACAGTCAAGAAAGACTTGGCCCGTGTTCAATACTGTACAACTTATAAGAAGTGTGCAAAAACCTTCTGAAACCAACAGAAGTTTTTTTTAATGTAAATGCAATTATTGTGTCATTGTAATATCTCTTCCTTAGTTCTTAAGGCTATAAAAATAATTTTAACAGTTCAGAGAAATCAGTCCAAAGAAATTAACCCAGCACATTCAATTTACTAAACTTGTTTTAGTTCCAGCAGTGGGCTGTTAATAGATACAATGCTTAAAATCCATTATTGCTTGAGATGGTGCTGAAGATTATAGTGTGAAAAACAATGGTACCTTAAGAACGCACGGTTTATACACGTTACTGTTTATTTTATGGTTTTGCTGATGCTTGAAGTAAACTGAATCATAACGCTCGCAGGAGTAAAAATCAGGAAATTGATCAGCATTACAAAGAAACCAGCTGGCAGTGTAAGACATCATTTAAGAACAAATGATTTGATCCTAGCAGCTGGCAGAAAATTATGTTTCAAAGCATTTTGGATCAAGATTTTATGATAAATTCAGTCTGACGGATGGGACTAATTATGTGACATTCTTATGACATTAAAACAAAAAGAAACAGTTTAATGTCCATCTATTTGAAAACCCAAACTAAACTTTGTGCAACCAAATTAAAACAATGCATAATATGCCATTTAATTTCAGAGTATCTTTACCAGGATCCCACAGGGGTGCAATATTCAATGTAGCAACATTTTTATTGCTCATCAAAGTTTTGCTTATTTCCTGTATGATATTATAAAGGAGCCAAAGTTGAACAAAATGATATAACGATAATGTACTTCCACTTAAACTATATCCAAAAACTGAGCCCAGGCAAGTTGGGCACAATATTAGACCACAGGTCAAGTGCACTGTGTGTTGCTGTCCTCCATTCCTCATACAGTAAATACGGGTCCATTATTCCTGTTCAGCCACAGGGTAATTTTACAAACCTGTCCTCCTGATACATAACCTCGCCCCTGATCTGCACGGCCCCCACCACAAACTCCGTTTCCTCACCAACGAATCCATCGCCCTACCTGGCCACATCCTCCAGCCACCTCCATCCTCTCATCAATTGGTCTGAGATGCTATCTCCCACCCATCGGGGGCGATTTTCCCAGCCCTGGGGAGGCGGGTTTGGAGGCGGGAAAATGGCAGAATCTGGGGGCGGGTACCCATCCCACCCCCAACCCGCCTCCATGCTATCTTCCCAGGAGGCGGGTACCTGACCCACGCTGGGTCCCGTCTCCTGGAGGCGGGAAGCGGATTACAGCCACTTAACTGCCTGTTGACAGGTAGTTAACAGGCAATTAAGAGGATTATCCCCATTTTTCCATCATAGGTGTGGGCTTCCCGACGTCAGGAAACCCCGCCAGGGTCAGCGAGGCAAACAGTGGGTCTGCGGGAGTCGGAGGGATCCAAAAGTGTGCTGTGGAGGTGAGTGATGGGTGTAAGTGTGGAGAGATAGGTATGTGAGGTAAGTGAAAAGTGATAGAAAAAGTTTCCTTACCTTTGTTTCCTCCTGCAGGCTTCAATCTTTGGGAATGCGGAGGCTCCGGCATCTCAGTGGCAGAGATGACAGATAGGCTGCTGCATTCTCCGATGCAACAGCCATCTGCTTTCTGCTCAGAAAATAGGTTTGGTGAGCCTTGAGTACAAGAACTCACCAAACAACAGAGAATGTCAGTGTTTGACAGCTTCTCAAAGCTGTCAAATTATGACAATTCATTAGTCAAAAATTTTTGACAGATGAAACGTCATACACTGACGTTCTCTGTAACCGGCTTCCCTTTAATTGGCCTACTAAGCCCGCTGGATGGGCTTAACAAGGTCAATCAAGGGAAAATAGCATGGGTTGGCCACAAGTCGATGGAGGCGGGACTAAAACCTGACAAGCAGCAGTCCCGGCTCCAACGTGCCCCCATTGGCAAAATCACCCCCATCGCTTCTAAGCTTCAGATTCCAAATTGCCTAGACCCCATTCCCCATGACCATTCCCAGATGACAGTCTCCCTCAATTCTTCAAGCCTCAGTCTTCTGTGCCACTATATCCCAGATGCCAATACAAGTCCACTACACTTGCTTAAAAATCTGTTCCATTTCCTGCTTTTTTCCAGTTCTGACGAATGGTCATCGACCTGAAACGTTAACTCTGTTTCTCTCTTCACAGATGCTGCCTGTTTTTATTGCTGTCAGCAATTTAGTATACTGTATTCGTTGTTCACGATGTGGTCTCCTCTACATTGGGGAGACCAAACGCAGATTGGGTGACTGCTTTGCGGAACACCTCCGTTCAGTCCATAAGGGGGACCCCAAGCTTCCGGTTGCCTGTCACTTTAATTCACCGCTCCACTCCCACTCAGACCTCACCGTCCTCGGCCTCTTGCATTGTTCCACGGAAGCTCAGCGTAAGCTTGAGGAACAGCACCTCATCTTTCAATTAGGTACTTTACAGCCTTCTGGACTCAACATAGAGTTCAACAATTTCAGATCATAACCCCGGCCCCTATCATATATATATTTTTTATCCACACTTTTGTTCTGTTCTTCTCTCCCACATGGCAGCTGTCTTCCATTCTGCGAGTGCAATTTATACTTCATCTAGAGCCATCCTTTGTTTCTTAACCTGTCCCATTACCATCTCCTTTTGCCTTGAATGTCTCTTAATCTCTCTTGCCTTCTATCCTATCACAGGCCTTCCCTTTTGTTCTTTCATCACCGCCCCCATTTCCCAGCTCCTACACTTGCTTAAAAATCTGTTCCATTTCCTGCTTTTTTCCAGTTCTGACAAAAGGTCATCGACCTGAAACGTTAACTCTGTTTCTCTCTCCACAGATGCTGCCTGACCTGCTGAGTATCTCCAGCATTTTCTGTTTTTATTTCAGATTTCAAGCATCCGCAGTATTTTCTTTTTGTATTTCCATCTACCTCTAGATCCTCCTAGCTCCCGTCTCCCCATTCCTGAAGAAAGTGGGGGCCAGGAACAGTACTTTTAAATAAAATTGGAACAGACTGAGATTGAGACTGTGCGACTATATTGGAGCAGTAATCAGAAAGGAGTGAGGCTGGAGTGGGACACTTACCTAGTAGAGGCTCCCGATGAAGCTGACTCACACAACAGAGCTCGGAATCACAACTGAGCAGGTTGAGGGTGAAACATAGAAACATAGAAAATAGGAGCAGGAGTAGGCCATTCGGCCCCTCGAACCTGCTCCGTCATTAAATGAGATCATGGCTGATCATCCAAATTCAGTACCCTATCCCTGCTTTCTCCCCATATCCCTTGATCCCTTTAGCCTTAAGAAATATATCCAACTCCTTCTTGAATATATTTAATGAATTGGCCTCAACAGCCTTCTGTGGTAGAGAATTCCACAGGTTCACCACTCTCTGGGTGAAGAAATTCCTCCTCATCTCAGTCCTAAATGACTTACCCTTATCTTTAGACTGTGACCTCTGGTTCTGGACTCCCCCGCCATCGGGATCATCCTTCCTGCATCTAGTCTGTCTAGTCCTGTTAGAATTTTATATGTTTCAATGAGATCCCCTCTCATTCTATTAAACTCCAGCGAATATAAGCCTAATCGATCCAATCTCTCTTCATACGTCATTCCTGCCATCCCAGGTATCAGTCTGGTGAATCTTCGCTGCACTCCCTCCATGGCAAGAACATCCTTCCTCAGATAAGGCGACCAAAACTGCACACAATACTCAAGGTGTGCTCTCACCAAGGCCCTGTACAACTGCAGCAAGACATCCTTGCTCAAATCCTCTCGCTATGAAGGCCAACATACCATTTGCCTTCTTAACCGTCTGCTGCACCTGCATGCTTACCTTCAGCGACTGGTGCACAAGGACACCCAGGTCTCGTTGCACTTCCCCTTTTCCCAATCTATTGCCATTCAGATAATAATCTGCCTTCCTGTTTTTGCCACCAAAGTGGATAACCTCGCATTTATCCACATTATACTGCATCTGCCATGCATCTGCCCAATCACCCAACCTTTCCAAATCATACTGAAGTTTCTCTGCATCCTCCTCACAGCACACATGCCCACCCAGCTTTGTGTCGACTGCAAACTTGGAGATATTACATCTAGTTCCCTCATCTAGATCATTAATATATATTGTGAATACCTGGGGTCCTAGCACCGATCCCTGCGGTACCCCACTAGTCACTGCCTGCCACTCGGAAAGGTGATCACATGATGCAGGTGGCCAATCAAGGATGGGTAGTTGGGAAGACCATGTCTGAGTGTGAATCACATGGCAATCAGAAGTAGTGATTTTATATGATTTAGGTAATAATATTCTGATGACAAAAGCAATAGAGAGAGCAAGATAAGACTGTATGGCCTAGAAATTCAGTCTGGACACTTTTGGGGCGCTAAAGTCGGGCACTCGCTAAAGTTAGCGCCCGCCGGAAAGTGTAGGCCACATCGCCGAAATTCAGTAGAGTTGGCCCTAAGTTTGGCCGAGCGCTGAAACTGGCGTTGAAATGCTGTGTTCCGGCACTAAGCCGGCGATGCGGCCTAATAACGCCGAAGCCGGGCGCAGCGCAGGTGCGGTCATGTTTTGATTGACAGCAGACACCCTGACGCCGGCCAGCTCTTAAAGGGGGAAGGGTCAACTTTGACTGCTGCCACGCCCTGCATACTGGAGCCCTGCAGCTAGGCCTCAGCACTACTGGTGTGCCAAAATAGCGCCTGGAGCAATGGAGAGGGCCCGTGAGCGAGCGCAGCGCTTCTCAGAGCATGCTCTGAGTGTGCTCATTCATGGTGTGGAGAAGAGAAGAGCGATCCTGTGCCCGGACAGTGGCAGGAAGGCTCCCAGGAGCCAGTACAGGAGAGCCTGGGGCAAAATCGCCCGCAGGGTGTCATCCACCTGTGATGTCCCCAGGAGTGCGGACCAATGCCGCAAGAAGTTCAACGACCTCACTCGGATGGTGAAGGTGAGTACCCTTTCCAGTGTCCCCCTCATCCTTGCATGTGCACCTCACATTATGGGCAAAGGGACCTCAAAGGCCTAATGGGCAGCCCTCCTCCCGCAGCAATGGCACTTGCATGTTCATCAATAGCACTTTCTGCACTTAACACACTGGCCAAGCTATTCGACCATGGGAGGCAGTGCACCCAGCAACAGGGCACCACACTGGCCAAGCTATTCCACCATGGGAGGCAGTGCACCCAGCAACAGGGCACCACACTGGCCAAGCTATTCCACCATGGGAGGCAGTGCACACAGCGACAGGGCACCACACTGTACTTAGAGGCCGTCCTTTCTCTTGCAGGCCAAGCTGGCGAGCAATGTAAGGAGCCAGGCTGTCACTGGTGGAGGCCGTCCCGAGTACCAGGTGCTCACTGATCTGGAGGAGAGCGTGGCACGACTCATGCGTGGCCGGGTGACTGGCCCTGTCGCGATTGGCGAGGCGGACCCTGTACTGGTACCCACTGGTAAGGACATGACCGGTTGCACCTCTCTCGTTGCCCTCGCGCTTCAGATCTACATCCTTTCCCACTGACCGACAAATGCGCATAATGCACCACTCAGGCCTCCCTCGCTGACGGCCTGTCCTCACTCTAAAGCTACTCTTGTGCCTTCCTGCTTTCAGCTGGTGAGGAGGAGGTGGTCCCTGAAGCGCAGAGAGCCAGGCCCTTGGAGGAGGAGGACGTCGAGGACCAGGAGGAAGGCGGCACATCGGGGGAACCCTCCTCCACGCCAGGGGATGGCAATGGAGGGGAGACGTCTGGCCTGCAGGAGAGCCAGGGGGAGGTGTTGGAGGGGAGGGCCGAAGCTGGTCCCAGTAGGGTGGACGCACGCGGGAAGGGTCCGGCAGCATGCCAGCCTTCTCCCCAGAGGGGGGAGGTGTTGGAGGGGAGGGCCGAAGCTGGTCCCAGTAGGGTGGACGCACGCGGGAAGGCTCCGGCAGCACGCCGGCCTTCTGCCCAGAGGGGGGAGGTGTTGGAGGGGAGGGCAGAACCTGGCCCAAGTGGGGTCGACGCACGCGGGAAGGGTCGGCCAGCTCGGCGGCCTTCTCCCCGGAGGGAGAGTCCGCCCTCCAGTCCGGACACGGTCCTCGCCCAGGAGGTGCGCGTCCTCGATGAGATGTCGGCGGCGTCTGAGCGGCGCCACCAAGAGTTCATGGGGGTGGTCGAACAGATGCCTCACGCCATTGAGTCCCTGGCTCAGAGTGTGGTGGCTTTCGGGGAATCACAGGCCAGGGGGTTCGAACAACTCACGGCAGCGCACGACAGGGGTGTCCAGCAACTCGCGGCAGCGTAGGACGCGGGTGTGCAGCAACTGGCGGCAGCGCAGGACGCGACTCGCGAGATGAGTGGTGCCGTCCACACACTGGCAGAGCTGATGCGGGCACATACCAGGGCAGTTCGGGCACTCACTTCTGCCACACTCGCTGTGGCACGGAGGCATCGCCATGGCACCCGCCGCCCTGCTGCAGCACAGCGGTCTGGCCTCCCCCAGATTGCTGCACTTGCTACACTGCCAGCCCGGCCGAGTGCCAGTGTCTCTGGCGAGCAGCGCGCACCTGCCATCAGCCAGCTTGCCCCCAGTGGTGCTGCCGACACTGCCACTCCCCCAGCCAAGGTGCGACGAGCTGCTGCTAAGACTGATGCTGCCCAGCCACAGCTGCAGCAGTCAGCAGCCGGCCCCTCCCGGGCCAGGCCTCGTCTAGGCCGACCCCCAAGGGCATCTGCCGACACGCTTTGTGGTCCTCATGAGCCTTCCCCCAGCCTCGCCACACCCGCAGGGCCCAGGTTGAGGCGGAGAAGCAGGTCGGCCAGGGGCCGGAGAAGCCTGTCTAAGGACTCGCCCTCTCGGCACACCCATTAGAGTGTGGTGAGAGCGGTTTCTTTTATATTGGGGGGCTTGTGTTGTGGGGGGCATTATTTTGTTAAGGCCGAGGATCAAGGCATTTTTTGTTTTCATGGGGGTGTCTCTGTTGTGGCGGGGTGGCTTATTTTTGTAAGGCCGCTGTTGAAGGCCTTTTGGATGGGCAAGTTTTGTTAGTCCTCCCCAGGTTTTGGGAGTGACAGATGTTTTTGACTGTTTTTTGGGGGTCTTGTCTGTTTTTCTGTTTCATGTGGGAAGGGCCCTGAGTTTGTGAAATAAAGCTTTTGATTTATTCAGCATGTCCAGGTGTCATGTTTGAAGTGGTTGTTGCGTTAACCGGCTGAGGGCTTGCGGAGCGGCTGCCTCAGGTGCGTTCATTGCCACAGGCCATTCCCTGACAGGGGGCCTAGAAGTGTCGATCAATAAGCCCCCGGCGGACGGCCCTTGGCCCTTGTCGCTCCCTCCTGGGCTGGTCCTCCTCCTCCTCCTCCTCTTGCTCGTCCTCCTGAGGTGGTGGTGCAATGCCAGGTGGCAGTGCCTGAGTCCTGCGGATAGCCAGGTTGTGCAGCATGCAGCACACGACGACGAACTGGGAGACTCTATCCGGCGAATACTGAAGAGATCCTCCGGAACGATCCAGGCAGCGGAACCGTTGCTTGAGGACGCCTATCGTTTGCTCGATGATGTTCCTTGTGGCTTGATGGCTTTCGTTGTATGCCTCCTTCGCTGGGGTCCTGGGCGCGCGGAGCGGGGTCATGAGCCATGTACACAAAGGGTAGCCCTTGTCCCCGATAAGCCATCCCCTTGGTGGAGGCTGTGCCTCGAACATGTCAGCCACAGTAGTCTGGCGCAGGATAAATGCATCGTGGCTGCTTCCTGGGAAGCGGGCATTGACAGCTAGGATGCGCTGCCTGTGGTCACACACCAGCTGTACATTTAGGGAATGGTAGCCCTTCCGGTTGCGGTAATCCTCGGCATTGTGGATAGGTGCCCGCATAGCCACATGCGTGCAGTCAATGGCGCCCTGCACCATGGGGAAGCCCGCGATCCTGCCAAATCCAACTGCACGCTGCTCCTGCCTCTGTCAGGTCATGGGGAAGGAGATGAATTGGTGTCTCCTCGCGTAAAGTGCATCGGTGACCTGCCGGATGCAGCGATGCGCAGCGAACTGGGAGATGTTCGCTATGTCCGCAGCAGCGGCTTGGAAGGAGCCGCTTGCATAAAAGTTCAGAGCCACCGTGACCTTCACTTCCACCGAGAGAGACGTCCTGCACATCAGCTGTGGACGCAGATCTGTGTGAAGCAGCTGGCAGATCTCTGCAACCACCTCCCTTCTGAAGCGCAGCCTCTTCACACAATGCGCCGCAGTCATGGTGAGATAGGACACCTGCTGCCGGTATTGCCTGAGTGGGTAAGGCCTACGTTGCCGACGCCTGATGGCCCCTCTGCGTCTAGGCATGGCTGGCCCTCTCTCACAGCGTCTGCGAGCCCTTCGCACATAATGCTGCAACTGAGGGTTGGCCCCCCATACAGCCCCCATAATAAAGTTGAGAACAGATAAATCACAATGAATCAAATGTCAAAGCACTGGCCAGAAGCCAAAAATACCTCTCCTATGTTGTCCCAAATCTGTAACCTCTGTCCCTTGGTCTCTGTCCAGAAATCCAAAGCAGTAAAGTCATTGCAGCAAAATGGCTGGGCTTTATAGGTCAGTGTAAGTGCCCTTTAATTTGCGCTCCCCGAGGCCCACAGGGCCTCTTTTGCGTTCCACCTCACAGTTCTTAGCAGCGCCACGCCCACATTGGGCGGGCGCCACTGAATTTCCGGTTTGGGGCGCACAAACAGCGTTGCGCGACGATATGACGTCATAAGCTGCGCGCGCACCTGAGCGGGCGCAAACACTTTGCGCCGGCGCTAAATGTCAACTGAATTTGGGCGTCGGCGCAGATTGGACTGCGTTCAGGCGCTAAGTGTCTAGCGCCGGAAATATAGCCCTTTTATGGCGTTAGCGGCTGGCGCAACCCACTGAATTTCTAGGCCTATATCACTCAATATGAAACTTGCGACAATTGGGATTAATTGTTGGCACTGGACACTGTTATCTCTATGACAGAACCAGTAAGAAACACTCTTCCTGACACTGGGGGACAAGATCTGCTTTGGAGGACCACTGTGAAAATATTTGGAATGAGAAAGGAGTGTTTCAAAAGTCTGTACCATAATGTAAATATTTAGGTGAAGGAATAACAGACAGAATTTAGTAGGATTCTGCATAATCCTATAATGGATTTTTGTTAGGAATATGCCTAACCAAAAATCTATTACAGAATTTTGCAGCCTCTCATTTAACATTGTTGCCCATCTAGCTAGTTTGCCTCTAATTGCATGTGCCTACTTTAAGAACTCAGATGGAGAGCCTTAGCAAATGTCCTCTGAAAGTCTAAGTACATCGATATATAGATGTTTGTACAATCCTGCATTAAGGGAACAGTCAAACTAAGTGCTGCACCACTAGCTGCAGTGAACATAGTGAAATAATGCTTGCCTTTTGTAGAAAAACACACACATAATTCCATTAATTAAATGACTATTAAAACTAAAGTGCTATTTTTGCTATCCTGTTACAGTAACCATGCTAGAGCCTTAAAAGCTTGGATGTGTATGTTTTAATGGCTCAGCCTCTTCAATTTCCATTATCTGTACTATTAAGATACAGAATGGTCTCTGAAAGCCTACATATCAGTTATTCAAATTAAATTGAAACACCATCCAAGAGAACAGCAAGTTTAATTTACATTAATGATGCTAGAATTACTTTTTGAAAGATAATAAAGTAAGTTAGCAATAGGCAACATAAATGTTGCAAGTACTGCCACGGTAATACATATAGGGGTGAGAGCAAACCTCCCAGGTTGTGGAGGGAAGGGAATAATTGGTAGGTTTTCCATTTGTTTTCAGAAAAAAAATCCCCATTACCATCCCTGCCAAGACATTCACCACAAGTATTTCTACCTAAGGAAAAACCTTCTGTCAGCGCTAAAACAAGAGATACAGTCAGAGTTCAGGAGCAATAACTGAGTTATCACCTCAACTGCAGGGAGTAAGCCACTTGACCTTTGAAAACAACTTTTCCCCCACTCTTCACAGGTAGAGTTAACAAACATAGTACTACATTGTCCTCAAAGGGTTGAATGTTCTTTCTTACGTAGACTTTGTAGACCCAGCACCAAAATGGTGGATGTATTATTTTGTTGTGGGTGATTTCGTGCAACACACTGTGCACACATTGGTCAATCTCACATCATTTATATGCCAATCGTGACAATCCTACATTAATTGCCCTTTAAAATTTTTCGACCAGTTGATGAGTCACTTAACCAGTATAAATCTGGACTATGCTGGAACCTTAGAGAAATGGTTCAGCAGCAAATTTATAAAGCCCGCACCACTGGCCAGGCCACGGATCTCCTTATAGATTGTATGTTGGAGAAACAGTAGATGTCAACTCAATGTTGACTTTTATGAAGAGCTGGAGTGGCCTGGAAGAAGTTTCTTAATTTGAGAGAGATCATACTGCAAACTGAGAATATTACCGGAGATTCTTTTTTAATGGTCGTTATAGATATATGCAAAAAAGTAAAATACTCGCAGCGAAAACCATATTGTAAGACAGGTAGGACAAGTGAAAATTGCAGGCTAATGAAAATGACATTACAAATGCCATTGTGGCTAAAGCAAAACTCAACAATTACAAGCAGTAGAAAGGTGATGGACTATTGCAGGGGCACTCCTTAGCTGAATACAAAATAAGAATTGTGGAATTATTAGTGAGGAGGTCTTTGTAAGATATTGGGTCTGAAGAGGTTAGGCGTTCAGACTTACTCATATACACCATATCAATCATTATTCTATGATTAGCACCAGATGTTACATCAATGTGTCCATACACACTAGTTGTGCACCAGCGCTTAATAGTTCTAGTAATGAGAATGCAGTATCCAAATATACACTCCTAATGTCCCATCTGTTTTCTTCACAGTGATGCATTCCAAGAAGCAGTCCACGTTGGCTTCAAATTGTTTGTACAACATTTATAGCCAACCATGAGGGATGGAGTCAGACATCTCATTAAGGCTGTGTGATGAAATATGTCATTCATCAGACTCTGTAGTTAACTACACATATTGTATTGCCTGCTCCGGTGTTTTACCTTGTATTGTATATAGTGCACCGCCCCCTTTGTGTGTCGGCTCCGCCTATACCTGGCCCTACTTAAGACAAGCCCAGGCTTGTCTTGCAGCAGAACAGCAGAACACCAGGTGAAGCTAGGTGAAGACACAGGCATCTTTCTTTGCTAATAAAAGCCTTGTTTTATTCAGTTAACTTTGAGTCTTGAAGTTATTGAGGCGCATCAATTTTATTAGCAAACTTTTAACGATGGATCAACTTTTGAAACCGGAACGCTTGGATTTGGACCCGCATGCTTCAGATGCATCGGCACGGTTTGGACACTGGTTCCAGTGCTTGGAATTTTTTATGGCCAACTCCGAAGCCGTCACAGCCTCTAAAGCCACCGGAGATGTGAAACTCGGGATCCTGCAGAATCGGGTAAGCCACCGGGTTTTTCCACTCATCCAAGACGCCGCCACCTACCTGGATGCCTGCAACATTCTAAAGGCCCACTATCAGTGGCCTACCAATGAGGTGTACGCCAGGCACCTGCTTGCTACCTGCACACAGCGACCCGGAGAGTCGCTAGAGGACTTTCTAGTCACCCTAAAAGTGCTTGGCAAAGACTGCAAATGCAAAGACGTGAAAGCCACAGTATACACAGACGAGCTTATTCGGGATGCCTTTATCGCAGGCCTTAGCTCTAATTACATCCGGCAGAGACTGCTAGAGAAAACGGGCCTAGATCTGACACAGGCTGTGGACACAGCGCGATCGCTGGATGTGGCTCAGAAGAATTCTGACTCCTACTCATCAGGCCGCGCGGCCCACGCCGCCGCTGCTTCCCCGCCCGGTAGCCCAACACCGTCGGAGCCCTGCTTTCCCCCCAGAAGCCCTACGACCGCCGTGACGCATCGGGGCCCCAAATGCTACTTCTGCGGGCAGCCGAAGCACACCAGGAACCTGTGCCCGGCGAAAGGCACCACCTGCTGTAAGTGCGGTAAGAAGGGGCACTTTGGGAAGGTGTGCAGAGGGAACCCCGCAGGCAAAACCGCCACCGCCGCGTGCGCGCCGTGGGAGTGGCCATCTTGGACGCCATCTTGTCCGACCTCGTGGGGTCCGCCATCTCGCGAGCAGACATCGTGGACGCCATCTTACCCAGCCTCGTGTGGCCCACCATCTTGTCCCGATCAGGGCCCTACAGTGGCGTCGATCACAGTGGACCAGTCCAGACCGCACCCACTATCCAAATCGATGGTGGACATCGAGGTAAACGGGTGCGAGGTTAAATGTTTAATTGACAGCGGGAGCACGGAGAGCTTCATTCACCCTGATCTGGTACAACGACTCTCTCTAACTATAGTCCCTACTCAGGGCACGATCTCTATGGCCGACAAAACCCAGATATCGACTATTGCGGGTTACTGCGTGGTACGATTGTCCGTTAAAGGCACTGTATATAATAATTTTAAACTGTTAATTATGAAGGATTTATGTGTGAGCGTGATCTTGGGCCTGGATTTTCAGTGCCACCACCAAAGCATCACGCTCAATTTCGGTGGGACCCAGCCGCCCCTCACAGTGTGCGGTCTGGCTACCCTGAAGGTAAAGCCGCCTTCGCTATTCACGAACCTTACCCCTAACTGCCGGCCAATAGCGACCAAAAGCAGGAGGTACAGCTGGGAGGACAGGCGGTTTATCGCGACCGAGGTAGACAGGCTCCTGAGGGAGCGCATTATTGAACGCAGCAACAGCCCGTGGCGCGCCCAAGTGGTGGTGGTGAGGGGTAGCGAGAAGAAGCGGATGGTGATTGACTATAGTCAAACAGTCAACATCTATACCCAACTAGACGCCTACCCGCTACCCCGTATATCCGAGATGGTGAACCAAACCGCCCAATACCGGGTGTTCTCCACCATCGACCTCAAGTCAGCGTACCACCAGCTCCCTATCAGACCAGAGGACCGTTCGTACACCGCCTTCGAGGCAAACGGACGCCTCTACCAGTTCCGCAGAGTCCCCTTTGGGGTGACGAATGGGGTCTCGGTCTTTCAGAGGGAGATGAATCGCATGGTCGATGACCACCACTTGCAGGCAACCTTCCCCTATCTCGACAACGTCACCATCTGCGGCCACAACCAACAGGACCACGACTCAAACCTCGCGAGGTTTCTGAAAACCGCACAAAAACTCAACCTCAGCTACAACGAGGACAAGTGCGTTTTCAACACCACGTGCCTCTGCATACTAGGCAGCGTGGTGGAGAATGGGGAAATCGGACCAGACCCCGACCGATTGCGCCCCCTACGGGAGCTGCCCCTGCTCAACACTCCCAAAGCCCTGAAAGGGTGCCTGGGGTTATTCTCGTATTATGCCCAATGGGTCCCCAACTACTCCGATAAAGCCCGCCCCCTCTTGAAAGCATCCTCGTTCCCGCTCTCTGCTGAGGCCCATGCTGCCTTCAAAAGCATTAAGCAGGATATTGAGCAGGCCACGCTACAGGCAGTGGACGAGAACACTCCCTTTCAAGTGGAAAGTGATGCGTCTGACTTTGCCTTGGCGGCCACCCTCAACCAGGCGGGGCGGCCCGTAGCTTTCTTCTCGAGGACCCTCCAGGGGCCCGAGATCAGACACTCCTCCGTGGAAAAGGAGGCCCAAGCCATCGTGGAGGCAGTGCGCCACTGGCGGCACTACCTAGCCGGCAAACGCTTCACCCTACTTACCGACCAGCGGTCGGTAGCGTTTATGTTCAATAATAACCAGAGGGGGAAGATTAAAAATGATAAGATTCTTAGGTGGCGGATCGAGCTCTCCACCTTCGAGTACGACATCATATACCGGCCAAGGGCCCTTAACGAATCCCCCGACGCCCTCTCACGAGGGATGTGTGCCAACGCCACCGGGGATCGGCTACAGACCCTCCACAACGACCTCTGCCACCCAGGGGTCACACGGCTGTTCCACTTCATAAAGTCCCGCAACTTACCCTACTCGATTGAGGAAGTTCGGTCTCTGACCAGGAACTGCCGCACTTGCGCTGAGTGCAAGCCTCGGTTCTACCGCCCTGATAGAGCCCACCTAATCAAAGCTACATGGCCCTTTGAGCGGCTTAGCTTAGATTTCAAGGGCCCCCTCCCGTCCGTCGACCGCAATGTTTACTTCCTGAACATTGTGGACGAATACTCCCGTTTCCCATTCGCCTTCCCCTGCCCAGACATGACCAGCGCCATGGTCATTAAATGCCTCAACAGCCTGTTCTGCCTGTTCGGTATGCCAAGCTATATCCACACGGATAGGGGGGCGTCCTTCATGAGTGAAGAGCTACGCCAGTACATGCTGTCCAAGGGGATTGCCATGAGCCGTACCACCAGCTACAACCCCCGGGGTAACAGTCAGGTGGAGCGAGAGAATGGGACAGTATGGAAGGCAGTCACTCTAACTCTAAGGACCAAGGGCCTCCCTAGCTCCCGCTGGCAGGAAGTCCTCCCAGATGTGCTCCACTCAATACGGTCACTATTGTGTACTGCCACTAATGCCACGCCTCATGAGCTAATGTTTGTGTTTCCCCGGAAATCCACCTCAGGCGTATCGATACCGTCATGGCTCTCCACCCCAGGTCCGGTACTTTTGCGGAAGCATGTGAGGGGCCACAAGACGGACCCTCTCGTGGAGCCAGTGCACCTGCTCCACGCCAACCCACAATATGCGTATGTCCGGCACGCCGATGGACGGGAGGACACTGTGTCCATAAAAGACCTCGCCCCAGCCGGTAACAACAGCAACAACGACAATGACTACTACAACAACAGCAACAACGACAACAACCACAACAACTATTACCCACCCACTCCACCCACTATTCTTTCATCACCCCCGGAAGAACACCAGCCAACGGTACCCCCACCACCTACTCCTTCAACAACCCCGGTGGCGCCCCCGGCAGAGACCCAGGAGGTCACCTGGGATACCCAGCCGGCACCCGCGGCACCACAACCGTTACATCGGTCACAGAGGACCATCACACCCCCGGACAGACTAAATCTGTAGAAGGGGTGAATGTGATGAAATATGTCATTCATCAGACTCTGTAGTTAACTACACATATTGTATTGCCTGCTCCGGTGTTTTACCTTGTATTGTATATAGTGCACCGCCCCCTTTGTGTATTGGCTCCGCCCATACCTGGCCCTACTTAAGACAAGCCCAGGCTTGTCTTGCAGCAGAACAGCAGAACGCTAGGTGAAGCTAGGTGAAGACACAGGCATCTTTCTTTGCTAATAAAAGCCTTGTTTTATTCAGTTAACTTTGAGTCTTGAAGTTATTGAGGCGCATCAGGCTGTATCTTTTGTGCCCCGTTAAAGGAAACCCCCAGCCTCGAAGTGGTCGATATGCACAGCTCTGGAAGAGCCAGAAATTTCCATGGCTTGCTGCTAAAGCTCATTCAGGATCATGATTATTGTGCGCTGTTTTGTACAGCAGAAAGCGAGGGTGGGAGTTAGTGAGTGGCTACTGAAGAGGGAAGTACAGATGTGTGGGGCATGTGCTGGTAGTACATTTGCTGAGAGGGAGAAGGAGCAAGATACAAGCAGGATGAGGGGGTGTTGAATGGGAAGCAAGTGTGTGTTGAGTGTGAAGAGCCCTGAGAGAAGTGGATGATTGTGCAAAGGCTAATAAGTGAGAGGAGAATAAAACCTGGTACCTGAATACACCCTGATTCAGCTGCTCCGTCATACTCTGGCCCGCCTAAACATGGTTTGGTGCTGAAGTAGCACTGTGATGGCTCCAGTAGAACATGACGCACATTGAAACCGTCCTATTTGTTCATCAGCATGATGACCTCCCTGGGGATGTTAGACTCACACCAATGTGTAGATTTAAGGTATGTGTGGCACAGTGAAATAAGCTACTCTGTTTGGGTGCTCTGGTTTTGTTCAAAATTCAAAAGCGTGTGCAGGAGCAGGTATGCATTATACACTGTGCAGCGATTCTACATTGTACTTTTGCAGAGGTATTCGGATTAGCTTTAACATCATGTTGCTTTTCAAAAATATTTTTTCTTTCCCAGTTTGCCCCATTTTGTTCTGAAGGTGGAGTAGGGTTGTCTGGGGAGCAGCACTCTTCCAGTGTGTCACACAAGTAGCTACTCTTCATCTGTTACCTGGCCACTTAGTAGTTTATTGGTGGGTTATTGAAATGTGGGGCATCACTACCGAGCCTCAGCCTGTCCTCAGCCACACATGCACGGTTCCAGTGTTGCCTTGAGATAGCAATGAGGAATCAGAAGCCTGGGTAATTTTTTACCCCTACCTACACTAGTTGTGCACCTGCGCTTAATAGTTCTAGTAATGAGAATGCAGTATCCAAATATACACTCCTAATGTCCCATCTGTTTTCTTCACAGTGATGCATTCCAAGAAGCAGTCCACGTTGGCTTTAAATTGTTTGTACAACATTTATAGCCAACCATGAGGGATGGAGTCAGACACCTCATTAAGGCTGTATCTTTTGTGCCCCGTTGAAGGAAACCCCCAGCCTCGAAGTGGTCGATATGCACAGTTCTGGAAGAGCCAGAAATTTCCATAGCTTTCTGCTAAAGCTCACTCAGGATCATGATTATTATGCGCTGTTTTGTACAGCAGAAAGTCCAAGCAGGGAATGATGAGGTCACAGCTAAACTTGACTGACATCTGTTTATTTACCGCAGACTAGGGATCGAACTTGCGACTCTCCTAGTCTATCTGGCTCAATAGCACAGTTCACAGTGCATTGTCATCAGAGGCAGGGGTCAAATCCTTTTCCTTTCCTGATTTTTTTCAAATATTACTGCTGAAACAGAGGGTGCTGATGATATGATCAGGGATACAGCATTGACGCAGTTTTAAATTAATACCAGTGGAAATATAACTATTAACCCAGCGGTGCACCTGTACTAACAAGATGCTTTCGCCTCTATGAAAATGGAAAAATTGGTGGTTTGCAGGTTAATGGCACGCATACAGTGAAAACTGATTTTTATCTCTTATTGGTTTTATGAGTCATGCTTGAAAGATGCAGCTATATTTTTCACCAGTTTCTCCATAGATCAGAGGTGTGTGTAGTGAATCAAAAATTAATAAGCAGGGTTGGAGCTTGTGCTAATTTGGTTCTGTGGTAGAATGAAAGATGGTTTATCAGAATTGTCTCTGTTATATATGTTAAAATCCCACCGGCTCTGCACACGTGTCTACAAGGATAAAACTGAACCTAAAGGACACAAATACAAGATTAGAGAGTCTCAAGCAAGACAAGATTGAAAGATATTTTTTCCCTACTCATTAGTAGATAGGTGGATTAGACTCTTAATGAATGTGTTTATAAAACAATTTATAAAGAAATTGAGTGAATAGATCTGGTTATAAAACAGATTGAAGGACTAAGTTAGAAGGAGAAATAGTTTACAGAACAGGTATAAAATTCTAATGTCTGGGAAAGGTGCCACAGGCATTAATCTTGCACACAAGAGCTGGTGTGAAGTCACCGGACTCCTGCTCCGAACCTGCACCATGCCATTTCACAGCCTATATTTCCTTTTGATGGATACAGCTCTAGCAAAGGATGTGAGTGCTTAAAGTAGTTAAATGAAAGCATTGGCAATTAAGCCTCCCTCCCCAGCCATTAAGTTCACTTAGTCAAAGTGGGTGTTAAAGGCAAACTGCTTTTTTGAATGAAGAGAGAGGAAGAGAGTTCTTAAGAGCCATTTTCTCAAATTGTAATTCCCATTAAATATGGGGTTTGCTTTCAAAGACTCCTGCTGTTGTGTATGTACCTTTAAGAGAGAACTGATTTTATACTGCAGTACCGGCAGTGACCACACCTGTATATAAAGCCATAGCAGGCTTCTGTACTTCAGTCTTAAGTTTACCCTCTGTTCAGTAAATACCTGTTATTATTGTTCTCCTGCAGTCCGTGTATTATTGATACTTGGACACTACACTGGCGACGAGCAGGTTCGAACTCACCTGCAGTACTGCATCACCTCACGGGGATCTTTCCCTGAGAAGAAGCTTCTTGGAGGTCGAAGTCAGAGCAACGGGCGTCGACCGCGGGCAACCGCCCAAGGATCCATCGGAGTTCGGAGAATTGCAGGGGAGGCTATGGAGAGCTGGGCTTGGCTCCCCAGTCAAGGTGTTCCAGCAAATCGTGCTGGTAGCAGGTAGTGCGCTGACCCTTCCGGACTGCGGCGGGCTCGAGCTCGATCGAGCGGCTCTGCAAAGGGGCCGTGCAGCGTCGGCGGGAGGAAAAGAGAGCGAGAGAGGGTGGAGCGCACAGGGCGCTGTCGGTGCTCAAGAACCGGGCAGCGTAGAGAAAATAAAACGAGGGGAAGGAAAAGTGAGACGCGCCGAAGCCGCGGGTCGCTGCCATTACCCTGTAGAACGCTAGGAGCAGCGTGGCAGCAAGGGGGAGAAGGAAAAGCGCGGGAGGCGCCATTTTATTCCATTGGGGAAGAAGGAAAAGCGCGGGAGGCGCCATTTTAATCCATTGGGGAAGAAGAAAAAGCGCGGGAGGCGCCGTTTTAAATCACCCAAGATGCCGAAGAGTGGCAGTATCACTGCTTTCGACAACGAGGTAGAAGACTGGACCACGTATGTGGAAAGAATTGAAGCGTACTGCAAGGCAAATGAGGTGGCCGATGGAAAGAAGGCATCGGTATTATCAAATTTGATGGGCGCGAGAACGTACGGCCGATTGCGGAATTTAATTACCCCAGCTAAACCAATGGAGAAAAGTTTTGAAGAGATTGTTAATATCTTACAGGAACACCTAAACCCTACACCGCTGCTGATAGCAGAAAGATTCAAGTTCCATAAAAGAAACCAGCACAAAGATGAGAGCAATGCTGACTGTCTTACGGAACTACGCAAGTTATTGAAGCACTCCCAGTTCGGAGCAGGACTGGCAGACACCTTAAGGGATAAGTTTGTCTGCGGGCTCCAGAGTGAAGGAACCCAGAAATGACTACTTTCGGAAAAGGACCTGACGCTAGAACAGGCTTTCAGCGTGGCAGTATCCTACGAAGCAGCAGCACAGGGAGCTGCGGAAATACAACAGAAACCACAAGAATACAGCGCTAACGAAATGGCGTATGGAGCAGAAAACTGCTATCGCTGCGGCAGAACAACCCATGATCAGAAGGACTGCTGGTTTAAGGACAAAGTATGCAGGCAATGTGGGAAAATGGGACACATAGCAAGAGTCTGCAGGTCGAGAAAGAAAACCAACAGTACAATCGACTGGTATCAGTAGCATCAGCCCCGGCTATTTGGCAGAGGGCGATGGAACAAGTCCTGCAAGGGATCCCGGGGACCCAGTGTTATTTGGACGACATCCTGGTTACGGGAGAAAATGACAGTGAACACCTTGCCAACCTGGAGCAGGTGCTCACTAGATTACAAGAATATGGGCTACGAGCCAACCGCCCCAAATGCGAGTTCTTCAGGAGACAAATCTCGTATTGTGGCCACATGATTGATGAGGAAGGGTTGCATAAGTCGCCAGACAAGATTGAGGCTGTAGTCAAGGCTCCAGCACCGGAAAATGTGTCGCAACTGAGGTTGTTTCTCAGGTTGGTGAACTACTACCATAAGTTCTTGCCGAAATTATCTACAATTCTGCACCCACTGAATGCCCTGCTGCAAACTGGAGTAACATGGAAATGGAGTGATGAGTGTAAGCGTGCCTTTCAGAAATGTAAATGCCTAATCACTTCAAAAGAAGTATTGGCCCACTACAATCCAACACTACCGATTCGGTTGGCATGTGATGCGTCTCCCTACGGCATTGGAGCGGTGCTGTCACACAAATTCCTTGACGGTTCAGTGAGGCCAATAGCCTTTGCGTCGCGCTCGTTAACCTCAGCCGAGCGTAACTACGCCCAGATTGACAGGGAGGCCCTCAGCCTGGTGTGGGGGTGAATAAGTTCAATCACTATCTGCACGGGCAGAAATTCACCCTACTGACTGATCATCAGCCCCTGGTCTCCATTTTTAACCCAAAGAAGGGCGTTCCGGTGATGACAGCGCAACGGCTGCAAAGATGGTCACTTTTTCTAGGGGCACATCAGTACGACATAGAGTACAAGGGTACGAAACAGCATGGAAACGCTGATGGGCTGTTGCGCCTACCGTTGCCTACGGTAGAGGAAGCACCTGCAGTGGACCCTGTTGAGAGATTCCATTCGACCATAGTCGAATGTCTACCTGTTACAAACTGAAGTATAGAGAAGGAAACCCGAAATGACCCGGCACTCTCTCAGGTCTATGATTTGACGGTGAAGGGATGGCCAGCACATGATGACTCACTGTAGCCAGCATTCTCGCCAAGGAGAGAACAGCTGTCAGTGTGCCGGGGGACCTTGATGTGTGGATCCCGAGTGGTAATTCCACCCAAGTTGAGAGATAGAATGCTCAATGAGCTTCATGAGGGTCATCTGGGAGGGGTAAAAATGAAGAGTCTAGCCAGGGTGTTTGTGTGGTGGCCGGGAATCGATAAAGAAATTGAGGATGTGACCAAGAGATGCACAGGATGCCAGAAGGTCCAAAACGCTCCACCACAGGCCCCGCTACACCCATGGGAGTGGTCCTCATCTCCATGGCAACGGGTACACATTGATTTTGCTGGTCCATTTATGGACTCAATGTTTCTAATCGCCGTGGATGCCCATTCGAAATGGCCAGAGGTCATCAAAATGTCCTCCACCACCACGGAGAAAACTATTGTAGTCTTACGGACCATCTTCACCAGGAATGGCTTGCCAGAACAGATTTGCTCCGACAATGGGCCACAGTTTGTGTCAGAGGATTTCCGGAGGTTTCTGAGGAATAATGGGGTGAAACATTACACATCTGCCCCATATCATCCAGCCACAAATGGATTGGCTGAGAGGTTTGTTCAGACCTTTAAAAAGGCAATAAAGGCGATGTATAACGACGACATACCACTACAACACAAGGTGGATAATTTCTTGTTTGCTTACCGGAATGCGACACATGCAGTCACCAACCAAGCTCCAGCCATAATGTTCTTCAACCGAAGGCTAAGATGTCGCCTGGATTTGCTCAAACCAAACATAAGACGAGATGTTGAGGATAAGCAATTCCAGCACATCAATGAGAAGCCAACCAGGAGCTTCAAGATAGGGCAACCAGTCTTGGCCCGCGACTACCGAACAGAAAAATGGCAGCCAGGAACGATATGCACACAGCAGGGACCACTAATGTACACAGTGAACGTTTGAGAGAGCATCGTGAGATGTCATGCTGACCAGATTCTAGAGTCACAGGAACAAGCCAAACCCATACCACGAGCATGTGCACCTGGTAATGAACCCAAAGTACAGATTGCGTCTACCTCAGAAGCAGTGGTATTGGAAGCTGACGAACCAACCAATGACAATGAGCCAGAATCGACTCCGCCGCAAGAACAGGATACTCGAGAAAGGCGCTATCCAGTTAGGATCAGGAAGCCTCCTCAAAGACTGAACTTATAAATGATTATTTCAGTTGATGTATATAGTACAGAGAAAATTGTAATTGTAATTAGTTATTATTTAGTTGTTAAATGAATGTTATGTACTGTTTATCTAAAAGGGGAGGAATTGTTGTGTATGTACCTATAAGAGAGAACTGATTTTATACTGCAGTACCGGCAGTGACCACACCTGTATATAAAGCCATAGCAGGCTTCTGTACTTCAGTCTTAAGTTCACCCCCTGTTCAGTAAATACCTGTTATTATTGTTCTCCTGCAGTCCATGTATTATTGATACTCGGACACTACACCTGCCACCATAGTCAATGTTTGAGGACAAAGAAGACATGCCAGGGAGACTACTCAGGTAGCAGAGGCCTTCCCACAAATGCCAGTATACCACTGTTGATAACTGTAGACCCTGGCACACCCACTTGGCAGTGACCGAGGGGAACTGCTGCCACAATCTCTAGGTCAGCACACCTGCCACTGCAGAGCTGTGCCATCTACTGTATGGGCATCTGCAGACAACTGTCACCATAAGCTGACACTGCTAGTGACAGTCAAGGCCATCACCCCCCTCAACTGCTATGCTTTTGTCTCTTTCCAGGCTAACATAGCATATATGCCAACCCATAAATTAGGGCAAATCACTAAAACTAATGGTTGAGAGACAGGGTGGAAGCATAGTGAAATGGTATCAATCGGCCTGTAACCAGTCAATCATTAGCGATATAAAGAGTACTGATGGGGAATAAATGTTAATTTCTTTGATAACCTCTTTGTTTTGAAATATCTTTGTCTGGTGTGGAATTGTGCAAATGTTGTCCTCATTAAAATAATTAAGCTTGGATCATTGCTATTTCTAATCTTTCATTTGCTGTCAATGTGAATTTTATAATAATAGGCAAAGGCTGCAGTCCTATGCTTACATGCCAAGGATGAACTCTTGGACACAGGAGTCCAGCAGTTGCCATTTATTAAAGACTAGCTGAAGTGCCCGGCGGTGCCGAGGCTTTCTCGAGGGCATGTTGTTGTTGGAAGAGAGAGAGAGAGAGCGACTGGGGGGGGGGCGGGGGGCGGAGAAGAGAGAGAGAGAGCACGACTGGGGGGGAAGAGAGAGAGCGACTGGGGGGAAGAGAGAGAGCGACTGGGGGGAAGAGAGAGAGCGGGTGGGGGGAAGAGAGCGGGGGGAAGGGAGGGTGGGGGGGGGAAGGGAGGGCGGGGGGGAAGGGGCGGGGGGGAAGGGAGGGGAGGGGGGAAAGGGGCGGGGGGGAAAGGGGCGGGGGGGAAGGGGTGGGGGGAAGGGAGGGGGGAAGGGACGGGGGAAGGGAGGGGGGAGGGGGGGTGGGGGGGGAAGGGGCAGGAAGGGGGGGCGGGGGGAAGGGTGGGGGCGGGGGGAAGGGGGAGGCATGAGGGGAGGGGGCGGGAAGGGGAAGGGGAGGCGGAAGGGGGGGTGGAAGGGGGGGGCGGGTGGGGGAAGGGGCGGGGGGGGCCCAGGCCGAGAGCCCCGCTCTCCGAGCCCCGCCCCCCCCGGCCGAGAGCCCCGCTCTCCGAGCCCCACCACCCCCCCGGCCGAGCCCGATTGCAGCTCTGAGAGACGGCCGGCGGCCGAGCCCCGCCCCCCCCCGGCCGAGCCCGATTGCGGATCTGAGAGACGGCTGGCGGCCGAGCCCCGCCCCCCCCCGGCCGAGCCCGATTGCGGCTCTGAGAGACGGCCGGCGGCCGAGCCCCGCCCCCCCCAGCCGAGGCCGATTGCGGCTCTGAGAGACGGCCGGCGGCCGAGCCCCGCCCCCACCCCGCCGAGCCCGATTGCGGCTCTGAGAGACGGCTGGCGGCCGAGCCCCGCCCCCCCCCCCGCCGAGCGCGGAACAGAGACGCCGCGTCTCACCTGCTCCTGCTGCGCACGCACCCTGACCCTCGTGGCTGACGCCGTTGCCCTGGGTAATGTGAGACGGCGGGGGGGGGGGCTGAGGAGCTTAGCAGAAGTGCAATCACCTAGCTCGGGCCTGGCTGGGCAAGAAAGGCGCAGGCTTTCAGGCCTAAGAAAAAAACGGGGAAAGGTAGGAAAAAGAATGTTCAGGTTAGGTTTACAAATGAGTGATTTTTTAAAAAACAATTTAATAAATTCAATTTTATTTTGGTGGAAATGTATATTTGAAA